>NW_028128998.1:1200000-1800000 GCF_055761805.1 Camellia sinensis | reverse complement strand
GCCCCCTTTTGGAAGGTTTGAAAGAAAGCCCTATAGTTCAGACTCCTGCGGTTCTGAATCTAATCTCATAAGTGCAATGTGAAATTGATAAACACCAAAGAGTCTAAATCCGACAAATCATTTTGGAAAATTGATTTTGAATCAAAAATGCCAAAATTGGACTGCTTTGCCAGATACAGAGTCGCCACCTAAATATTTTATTTTGGAGAAATTTAGGAAACCCATGACTCATGCCAAAGGCCACGTGTCTGTCATCACCAAAGTTGCCTTAGCTTAGGAACTTAGGTACGAGAGGGGAAGGTCATGAATTGAGCACCCTCGCTCTCCTGATCAAAGATCGGCTTCTACTAATCATGATATGATTTTTATGTACATTATGTGCTCTTGCTCCAGTTATTAGGCTAGTTTTAGTATGTGATGCGCACAAGCAAGTATAGACTAGTTTGCTCAAGTTAGAACAATTCAATTTCATATTTGTTTTGTGAAAAGGGTTTGAATTTGCCACCTCAAGTGGGCTTAAAGTTTGAGAATTTGCCACTCAACAAAGTGGACTTAAAACTGTGAATTTGCCACCAGACATAGTGGGCTTAAATGCACATTTATTGAATCGTTTCAATTCAAACAACAAGCCTTCATCCACAGGCATTCAAGCAGTTTAACAAGTAAGCATTTAGCCTCATGACAAGCATGCTAGTCATGGCAATCACTTACACTCATGCAAGTATGGTAAAGCACTAAAAACTCACCTAGTACTCCAAACTAAGATAAAACAAAAGAGTTAGAAAAAAATGCATGATTCCTAGCTATACAACACATGCAATATGCAATTAAATAGGCTCGACAACTAATATGGCATATGAATTAATTCAAGACATGCGGTCTAAGCATGTATTCAATGAAGTATTGAAATGACAATGCAGTTAGAATGATGCGTCGAGCCTTAGTGCATGCAAGACAAGATGAATGAATGCAAGCATAAGGTATGCTAATTGAAATATGTCCCTAATCTAACCCTCAAAAGCGATTAAATAAAAGGGAGAAAGACATGGGGTTGGAAGACATACAAATTATTACATTTTGCTCTCACGAAGGAGAGTCTAAATGAATAGAGCAAAACTAACTAGCAACTAATTAGAGCTAAGCTAATGAAGCTAAATATTACAAACCAAATGAATAACTAGCTAAACTAATAACTAATTATTATAACAATTTTAATTTATCTAACTAGTATGCTAATTAAATTATAACACAAATGCAAATAGTAATTAAAGTAGTTAACTACTCTGCCACTACTCTGCCTCGAGAAATGGAAGATGCACATGTTCGGATATCACTCGAAAAGACCTCCGTTTAGCTCCCGAAAGCCTCTATTTGCAAAGTTGAACACTTCTAGAACCATTTTGCTCCACCTTACCAACATTCTGCTAAAGTTTGCATCAGTGGCCAGCTGGCCACTGGTAAAGACTATCAGCCACCTGTCGGCCATGGAAGTGGCCATGGATGGTTGCCTGTCGGCCACTGATGCACTAGTTCAACTTGCTGCAATAGAGAACAACCAGAGCAAGAAGAGGGTAGTCCCATAGATTGTTTGCACAACTCACCCCTCATTTTCATGAACAAATCCAAGGAGTTGTGAACTTAAGCCACAAACCACCAACTTAAGTAATTTCATTGCATGATGGCTTGTGATTCAAGATGTGCAAGTTCAATAAATGCAAAGTGAGACACACAAAAACCATCACCCTATCATACATGATCAAGGGTAATGTAGACTTGGGAAACTTGACACGTTTCATCACTTTGGGTATGAAATATCTCAATTTTTCTTGTGTTCAATTAACGTCCGATTGAACACACAACACACAAGTTATTATCTTGCTCACTTTTAATCCCAAGTTTTAATTACTCTTTTTAACTTACCAACCATTCTTTAATCCAATTAAGTCCAAAGGTGAATTAAAGTCCTCTAATGGAAAGAGAGCTCAAAACACAAGTTGCTTTGGGTATGAAAGAAGTATCATACCGCTGGTAATGAACCCCCTAAGGGAATAAACTACTAAGTATGAAACCTCAATTTCACACTTAGGCAAACAAGTGGCTTGAAACCACTTTCAAAGAAAAATTAAAAGCCAAGAAAGGAGGGAGGTTGCAAAGATGATTAGTGCTGAAATTAAGTATGAAAAGCACCAAAAACATGTAATCAACTCAAACAAGTGGTTTCTAAAGGCCTAAAACACCAAGCATGTGAGGACTATTATACTATAACTATGCAATAAAAGACTTAAATGCAATAACCAACCCAAAACAGAGTTAAAACAACCTAAATTAGAGGCTAAGACATGCTAGAATTAAGCTACAACAAGCTAGCAAGATAAGCTAAAGCATGGCACCAACTAGGCTAGCAAACAAGACACAAGGAGAGGAGGCTAACCCCTCCAAATTTGGACTTCAAAACATGATTTTCACCATTGAAAATGCTTTGAAATTTAGTGGATAAAAGCTTGAAAAAAGATAGTTTGAAAGTGGGAAACACAAGTGGGAAAGCCTTACAAACAAGGTACAAAGAAAGGTGAATCACCCCTACCTTAAAATGGCTTCAAACCACAAATTCCAGCTCACTTTAACAGAGTTTTTATAACCCCAAAACAACTCAAAAATAGGGAGAAAAAGATAGGAAAACAAGTATGCAAAGTAAGCTAACAAAGCAAATATTATATCTCTTGAAGAGAAGAGTGATTCTAGGCAACAAGTCAAGCCAAAACCAACTTCAAAAGCTCCAAAAAAACCCCAAGGAACCTCAGCTCAAAGGTGATCAAGTTTGGTTAAGGAAGCATAGGCAAGAGTGTAGTGTAAGTAGGCAAAAGTGTAGAGAATTTGTAGAGAGAGAGAGAGAGGAAAATTTTGAGTCCAATTTTTTCTAACCTCAAAACATGAGAGACAGGGGCTCTATATATAGAAAACATGAAATCTATACAATGAGATCCAACCCTCCACGTGTGGATAGATGCAAGCATCTGTGTAAACAGCTGGCACAACTAGCATAAAATATCTGTAGAAAACACTGGTGGCCGGTCGGCCATCAGTGATGGCCGGTAAACAAGAAATGATGGCCGGCGGCCTCCAGGGATGGCTGGCAGGCCACCAGAGATTGTAAGCAGGAAAGATCAAGGCATGGTCCAAAAATGAGACAAAATGGATGCAGGATTTGAAAGGCTCAAAGTTGTGGCGTTCCGCTGTTACGACCCAAACCCGCCCCTATGGGTTTAGCACCGTAACCGGCCAGTAATCCGAGAATTACCGAAGGCCTGCTTAACAGAAGAACAGTAAAACAGAGTACAGGGGCCTGGCGAAAGCCAATACAGTAAATAAACAATGTCCAATGAGCTGTGACAGTCTGTATGCAAAAGATCTTTCACACGTATATATGAACAGTACAAAACAGTATGTACAACATTTATAATCATTCAGATCAGGGACCTAATCCCTGATAAACAGTACAGTACAAGGCTGACAGTCTATACAGCTATTACAAAGCAGATACAGAGACAGACGGGGGAAATTAAAACACCCCTAAGCCATAGCTTGGCAGGCTCGGAACCTCGCAGTGAGGCACAGTGGTTGGCTTGACAAAAAGGGGAGTCTAACCCACGCTCCTAGCTCCGGTCTGGTGCCTGAACACCTACATATATATATATATATATATAAATAGTGAGCTAAAGCCCAGTGAATAGCATAATGCGTAAAGAGGTTAAGAATGAATGTCCTTTCAGTATTGAAAACAGTCAGTTGATTCAGTATATCAGTCATAACAGTCATACGTGGTACATCCATTAGTATAGCAGTACAGTAAACAGTAGGTCTTAAAAGACCGAACAGTAAATGATGGCCATCAATCAGTAAACAGTAGTGGTTCCAACAAGGGAACCGACAGAGATCTCTGTAACAGTAAACAGTAAACAGTAGTTGCTAAGGATGCCACAATACAGTTCAGAATATAGGACATACATTCAATCAATTAACAGTAACAGTAACAGTTCAGAAACAGTTCAATTGTTCAGAAGATAATCATATTTGAACATATCTTTACACAGTTGTTACTCACAGAGTTCCGGGCTACAGTTAAGCTAGAGCGCGTTTCCCGATGCCAACCCTACACAGTTACAGATTGAACACACACTAAGCTACACAGTTGGGAAAGATAATAACTTAATCCCTAATTTGCCTCGGTGTGGTTCTACATCTATATCCTCATTAAGATGCCTTAAACTAGGCCTAATAATGCTTAGGATGAGATAAGGATGCAAAGATGCACTTTAAAAGAATTTTCAGAATTTTCAGAAAACAGGGGTCACGCTCGAGCGTAGATTACTCCGCTCGAGCGGACATGCAGACAAAGGTTTCCACTCAAGGGTAGACTTACCCGCTCGAGCGTTATGCAAAACAGTCAAAAGTGCTGGATAGGTGAAAATCACGCTTGATTGATTGGGCGCTCGACACCCGCTCGAGCATGAGACACAACGTCCCGCTTGAGCGTCAATTATTCCGCTCGAGCGGAATTTAGAATAGTGCAAAGTACTGGGAGCACGAATTTCACGCTCGAGCGCCAGTCACCCCGCTCAAGCGTGAGTTCAAAATTCGGAATTCCCAGATTTGAATCTCAAGCTCAAATTCAACTTTTAAAACATAAATTTCGATCCTCTTGGGCCAATTTTCCAGAAAACATCCCAAAACTCATAGTTTAACATGATTCCAAAGCTCAATTGTAAAATCAAAGCCCAAGGGTGTTTCAAACAACTCAATTTTAAACCAATTTTCAATAATATGAAAAACATGCAAACATGCATGAATCTAACCAATTCAAGGCTTCAATACAAGCTCAAATGAGCTAACTCTTACAAAAACATGATGAAATCATGGTCTACTCTCAAAACATGGACATGCATGTGAGGAATTATGGACTACAACCTCAAAACTTCAATACATATACATGCATGCCACAATTGAGCTCTAATTCAACACTATTGAACCAATTCTTGACTTAACTCTTTAAACTACCATGACCCATGCTAGAAGGAACTTAAATACATAATAAGGAGGATGAAATTCATACCTAGGTTCCTCAATTACAAGTCTAGAGGCTCAATATGCAAGAATCCTTCAATCTCTACAAGACTCTAAGCCAAATTGTGAAGAACTCAAGCTTTCTCTACCTCTCACTCTCTCAAGTCGGCAAGAACAAGAAATGGACTGATGAAATGTTTTGTTAAAGTGTTGTGAGGCTCAAATATAGTCTAGGTAGTGGGCCACTCATGTGGCAAAATGGTAATTACGCCAACTCTTGACATTAAGCTTATTCTAATCTAATTTAATCATACTAAATCACATTATAGATAAATACACCATAAAATCATATAAATTCCAATGATCGTAAAATGTATATCGATTTCAGATTCGGCCACCGATAAGGCCTTCAATTTGTAGTTTAAACATAAATACACAAATAGATAATCAAACAGTCGAATAGATAAATGTACAATTAAACAGACATACTCAGTCAATTCAGTTCCAGATTTTAGTCAGTCAGTTCAGTATTTCAATCAGTTCGATTACTTATCATAATCAGTCTCAGTTTAGCAGTAATCAGTAGTTTATCGGTAAACAGTGGTGAGGGTTATTACAGTCTCCCCTCCTTAAAAAGAGTTTAGTCCTCTAAACTCGAGTTACCTTCGTTTTGGAAAAAAACAGGATTCAGTTGAAACAGCTCAGGATATCTTTTAGCCATGTCATCTTCCCTTTCCCAAGTGGCATACATGCCACCATGGTTTTGCCATTCAACTTTCACTAACGGGATCTCCTTGTTTCTCAACTTTTTGATCCGTCTGTTTACAATCTGAATAGGTCATTCCTCGTAAGTGTAGTCATCACTCAGCACTACACGAGTAGGCTCTATCACATAAAAATGTGGAAAACGTTGTGCATATGCTCCATTTCAGGAGGAAGCGCAACTTGATACGCCACCGGATTGATTTTCTCAATTATTTCATACGGTTCGACATATCTCGGCGCTAATTTGCCTTTAACTCCAAAACGAGTTTGGCCTTTCATCGGTGTCACTTTCACAAAAACGTGATCACCTACTTCATATTCTCTGTCCCGTCTTTTGACATCAGCATAACTTTTCTGTTTGCTTTGTGCGGTTTTCAGTCTCTGTTGTATCAGTTTCACTTTCTCAGTCGTTTCGTATACAATCTCGGGCCCAAGAAAAGGCCCATCTCCAACTTTTACCTAGCAAATCGGAGATCTACATTTTCTGCCATACAATGCCTCAAAAGGCGCCATACCAATACTTGAATGAAAACTGTTATTGTAGGCGAATTCAGCTAAAGGCAAATGGCTTTCCCAATTTCCCTGAAAATCAAGGACACACATTCTCAGTAAATCCTCCAGAGTCTGGATAGTCCTTTCTGACTGGCCATCTGTCTGAGGATGATAAGCACTACTCAGTCTCAATTCAGTACCCAATGCAGTCTGTAAGCTTTGCCAAAATCTCAATGTGAACTTCGAATTCCTGTCAGAAACAATGGACACAGGCACTCCATCCAGTCTAACAATTTTATCAATATAGAGTATAGCCAATTTGTCCTCATTATAAATTGTCTTAACAGGTAAGAAGTGAGCAGATTTAGTCAGTCTATCAACAATAACCCAAATTGAGTCCATACCTTTACTGGAGCGAGGCAATTCCACAATAAAATCCATGGTGATATGTTCCCATTTCCACTCCGGTATGGGTAAGGGCTGCAATATGCCTGCGGGTCGTTGATGTTCGGCTTTAACTTGTTGGCAATGAAGACATTTCGATACAAAATCAGTAATTTCTTTCTTCATTCCCGGCCACCAGAAATTCAGTTTCAGATCTTGATACATTTTCGTATTCCCTGGATGGATAGAAAATTTTAAATTGTGGCCCTTTTGCAGAACTCTTCTTTTCAATTCAGAATCATTTGGTACACACAATCTTTCTTGAAATTTCAGTACATTATTTTCAAATTTGAAACCCGATCTTGGTTTAGTTTCCCTTTCTTCGATGATCTTCTTCAAGAAGTCATCCAGTTGCTGTTTCTCTTTAATCTCTTCAATCAGTGCTGGTTGAGCAGAAATAGCAGCTATTGTTCCACTTTGTTCTCGTAAAACAATTTCAATTTTAGATTTTTCAAGGTCACAAAGTAGTTCTTTCTGCTCGGTAAGCAAACAGGCTAAGTTCCCAATTGATTTCTGACTCAGTGCATCGGCAACGGTGTTGGCTTTTCCCGGATGGCACAAAATCTGTAGGTCATAGTCTTTAATCAGTTCTAGCCATCTGCGCTGTCTCATGTTCAGTTCTTTCTGTGTGAAGAAATATTTCAAACTCTTGTGGTCGGTATATACTTCACATGTCGCCCCATACAGATAGTGACGCCAGATTTTCAGTGCAAATACTACTGCAGCAAGTTCCAGATCGTGGGTCGGGTAGTTCTTTTTGTGCGGTCTCAGTTGTCGGGAAGCATAAGCAATAACTCTCCCATTCTGCATTAAAACACATCCCAAACCCTTATGGGAAGCATCACTAAATACAGTAAAACCATCCGTACCTGAAGGTAAGGTAAGAATCGGTGCAGTTACAAGTCGAGTTTTCAACTCTTGGAATGCTGATTCCCTTTGGTCAGTCCAATCAAATGATATCCCCTTCTGAGTTAACTGAGTCAACGGTAAGGCAATTTTGGAGAAATCTTTGACAAATCTTCTGTAATATCCAGCCAAACCCAAAAAGCTTCGGACTTCGGTCACATTTGTTGGTCTAGGCCAGTTTACTACAGCTTCAATTTTCTGTGGATCAACGAAAATTCCATCTTTGCTAACAACATGCCCCAAAAACATAACATGATCAAGCCAAACTTCACATTTAGACAGTTTAGCATAAAGTTTCTGTTCTCTTAGGGTCTGTAGGGCAAGTCTCAGATGATGTTCATGTTCTTCTATACCTTTGGAGTAAATCAGTATATCATCAATGAATACTACAATAAAGTCATCAAGGTATGGTTTAAAGATTCTGTTCATGAGGTCCATAAATGCAACAGGTGCATTGGTAACTCCGAAAGGCATAACTAAAAATTCGTAATATCCATACCTCGTTCGAAAAGCAGTTTTGTCAATGTCCTCTGGTTTAACTCTCAACTGATGGTATGTTGATCTGAGGTCGATCTTAGAGAACACTTGCACACCCTGTAACTGATCAAATAAGTCATCAATACGTGGCAATGGGTATTTATTTTTTACAGTTACCTTGTTCAGTTCACGGTAGTCAATACACAGTCGCAGTGAGCCGTCTTTCTTCTTCACAAATAAAACAGGAGCGCCCCATGGCAAAGTGCTGGGCCTGATGAACTTCTTATCTAACAGTTCTTGCAATTGCACTTTTAATTCTTTCAGTTCAGTTGGAGCCATTTGGTAAGGAGCTTTAGATACTGGCTGCGTTCCCGGAATCACATCAACGGTAAATTCAATCTTCCTGTCAATCAAATCCCCTGGCAGATTATCTGGAAAAACATCTGGGAATTCTCTGACTATAGGAATACTGTTCACGTTAGCATTATCATCAGTAGATACAGTCAATACAGAACACAGATATCCTTTACACCCCTTTCTAATCAATTTAACAGCTTTCACAGATGAAATCAAATACGGAGGAGGTACTACTCCAACCCCATTAAACACAAATTCGGGTAAACCCGGTGGGCAGAAAACTACTTGTTCCGTTACACAGTCTATGGTAGCATGGTATTTCGTTAACCAGTCCATTCCCAATATTACATCAAAATGATCAATGTTCAGAGGCAGTAAGTCAATAAACAAATGTGCATCTCCAACAATAATTTCACAAGCAGGGTACATATATGCACAGGTCATAGATCCCCCAATAGGTGATGATACAGCTAACAGATAATTCATGGGTTCTAATGGTCTATTCAGTTTTTGCGAAAAAGCATGCGACACATATGAATTCGTAGACCCTGAATAAATCAGTACATAAGCATTTTGAGTACAAATAGAGAGAATACCTGACACAATGGTCTCGGTATTCTACACGTCTCTCGGTACTAGGGCGAACACTCGACCCTGCCTCATAGGCTCTTTCCCGGTAGCTTTGGGGTTCGGTTTTACTACAATAGCTGATGTTGCCACGCTTGGTGCAACTTTACTATTGGCTTGTGGACCAGAGGGGCAGTCTTTAACCATGTGGCCCACCTTGCCACACCTGTAACAGGCTCCAGATATTTTGTAACAGACCACTTTGTGCTTCTTGCCACACTTAGAACAGGGTGGTATGAAACCACTCATTGGCTAAGGCTAGTTGTTGACCCCGTATTCTGTTTCTTGTTCAATGGGTTATGCTTGCCTTTCTTGAATTTAAAACCCTGCCTTTTACCACGCCATTCAGACGCTGGTGTTTCAGTTTTCAGTGCTTCGATGTTCGATTCAGCCATCAAGGCTCGGTCAAGAACATTTACATAATTCGGTAATTTCAGAACATTTATTTGATCGAGTATTGCAACGTTAAGGCCGCCTTCAAACTTTCTGGCCTTCTTGTAGTCAGCGTCAACCATATGTGGTGCATATCTAGCAAGCTCGGTGAACTTCGTTTCATATTCACCAACGGACATTGTGCCCTGTCTCAGCTGTTCAAATTCAGTTACTTTTTTGTCCCTAACACACTAAGGGAAGTACTTTTCAAAGAAGGCTCCTTTGAATTGAGCCCAAGTCATAATAGTATTGTCATCACGGATAAGCATCCACCACCTTCTAGCTTCTTCTTGCAGAGTAAAGGTGGCCAATAGCACTTTATGTTCTTCGGAGCACGGAAAAACCTCAAACAATTTTTCTATCTCAAGGACCCATGCTTCAGCTTTTAACGGTTCAAGACCTCCCTGGAAGGATGGCGGTTTCATTTTGCTGAACTTATGGGTGAGAGCAATTATGTCCCCATCATTAACATTCACATTTTGTTCCGGCTGTACCGAAGGAGGAGGTGGGGGCTGTTGATTCTGTTGTTGATCTAGTCTTTCAGTTATTAGTTCCATCATTCTTTCCAGCCTTGCCATTCTTGCCTCAGAGGATGAGGATTCAGACTCATTTGCAGTTCTTGCATTATCCATTTCACTACAAGCAGTTATAACAGTTATCAACATAGGCAGTCATTTGTTTAAACAGATTAACACATTAGCATATATTCAGTCATGTCATAGCCACACACTTATCATGCTCATGTAATGCCCTAATCGCTTTTCTAGGACATCCTATAGCTCATTGGGACACGTGTGTGCAGTATAACTCGTGGTAAGTATCGCTCTGATACCACTCTGTCACGACCCAAACCCGCCCCTATGGGTTTAGCACCGTAACCGGCCAGTAATCCGAGAATTACCGAAGGCCTGCTTAACAGAAGGACAGTAAAACAGAGTACAGGGGCCTGGCGAAAGCCAATACAGTAAATAAACAATGTCCAATGAGCTATGGCAGTCTGTATGCAAAAGATCTTTCACACGTATATATGAACAGTACAAAACAGTATGTACAACATTTATAATCATTCAGATCAGGGACCTAATCCCTGATAAACAATACAGTACAGGGCTGATAGTCTATACAGCTATTACAAAACAGATACAGAGATAGACGGGGGAAATTAAAACACCCCTAAGCCATAGCTTGGCAGGCTCAGAACCTCGCAGTGAGGCACAGTGGTTGGCTTGACAAAAAGGAGAGTCTAACCCACGCTCCTAGCTCCGGTCTAGTGCCTGAACACCTACATATATATATATATATATATATAAATAGTGAGCTAAAGCCCAATGAATAGCATAATGCGTAAAGAGGTTAAGAATGAATGTCCTTTCAGTATTGAAAACAGTCAGTTGATTCAGTATATCAGTCATAACAGTCATATGTGGTACATCCATTAGCATAGCAGTACAGTAAACAGTAGGTTTTAAAAGACCGAACAGTAAATAATGGCCATCAATCAGTAAACAGTAGTGGTTCCAACAAGGGAACCGACAGAGATCTCTGTAACAGTAACAGTAAACAGTAGTTGCTAAGGATGCCACAATACAGTTCAGAATATAGGACATACATTCATTCAATTAACAGTAACAGTTCGAAAACAGTTCAATTGTTCAAAAGATAATCATATTTGAACATATCTTTACACAGTTGTTACTCACAGAGTTCCGGGCTACAGTTAAGTTAGAGCGCGTCTCCCGATGCCAACCCTACACAGTTACAGATTGAACACACACTAAGCTACACAGTTGGGAAAGATAATAACTTAATCCCTAATTTGCCTCAGTGTGGTTCTACATCTATATCCTCATTAAGATGCCTTAAACTAGGCCTAATAATGCCTAGGATGAGATGAGGATGCAAAGATGCACTTTAAAAGTATTTTCAGAATTTTCAGAAAACAGGGGCCACGCTCGAGCGTAGATTACTCCGCTCGAGCGGACATGCAGACAAAGGTTTCCGCTCGAGCGTAGACTTACCCGCTCGAGCATTATGCAAAATAGTCAAAAGTGCTGGATAGGTGAAAATCACGCTCGATTGGGCGCTCGACACCCGCTCGAGCATGAGACACAATGTCCCGCTCGAGCGTCAATTATTCCGCTCAAGCGGAATTCAAAACAGTGCAAAGTACTGGGAGCACGAATTTCACGCTCGAGCGCCAGTCACCCCACTCGAGCATGAGTTCAAAATTCGAAATTCCCAGATTTGAACGTCAAGCTCAAATTCAACTTTTAAAACATAAATTTCGATCCTCTTGGGCCAATTTTCCAGAAAACATCCCAAAACTCATAGTTTAACGTGATTCCAAAGCTCAATTGTAAAATCAAAGCCCAAGGGTGTTTCAAACAATTCAATTTCAAACCAATTTTCAATAATATGAAAAACATGCAAACATGCATGAAGCTAACCAATTCAAGGCTTCAATACAAGCTCAAATGAGCTAACTCTTACAAAAACTTGATGAAATCATGGTCTACTCTCAAAACATGGACATGCATGTGAGGAATTATGGACTACAACCTCAAAACTTCAATACATATACATGCATGCCACAATTGAGCTCTAATTCAACACTATTGAACCAATTCTTGACTTAACTCTTTAAACTACCATTACCCATGCTAGAAGGAACTTAAATACATAATAAGGAGGATGAAATTCATACCTAGGTTCCTCAATTACAAGTCTAGAGGCTCAATATGCAAGAATCCTTCAATCTCTACAAGACTCTAAGCCAAATTGTGAAGAACTCAAGCTTTCTCTACCTCTCACTCTCTCAAGTCGGCAAGAACAAGAAATGGACTGATGAAATGTTTTGTTAAAGTGTTGTGAGGCTCAAATATAGTCTAGGTAGTGGGCCACTCATGTGGCAAAATGGTAATTATGCCAACTCTTGACATTAAGCTTATTCTAATCTAATTTAATCATACTAAATCACATTACAGATAAATACGCCATAGAATCATATAAATTCCAATGATCGTAAAACGTATATCGATTTCAGATTCGGCCGCCGATAAGGCCTTCAATTTGCAGTTTAAACATAAATACACAAACAGATAATCAAACAGTCAAACAGATAAATGTACAATTAAACAGACATACTCAGTCAATTCAGTTCCAGATTTTAGTCAGTCAGTTCAGTATTTCAATCAGTTCGATTACTTATCATAATCAGTCTCAGTTTAGCAGTAATCAGTAGTTTATCGGTAAACAGTGGTGAGGGTTGTTACATCCGCTGAAGACTTCGAGCGCTTGGCGAGCAAACAGACTCATCATCGGATGTACCAGCAAGAACATCCAAGTCTTGAAGGGCCGTCAAAAATGGGGTGTCTACAGTACTTCGCAGCGTAGAATCGTCAGGGCGCGTTTCGAAATGGGCCTTAGAACTTGGCCAGTACGACATCCAATTCTCTCATAGAACAGCTTTCAAAGGTTAGATTCTAGCTGACTTCGTTGCCGAGTTCACAGGTTGTCATGCCGATTTTGAACCGGCGCAGCCTGCCGTCTAACCCCAACAGAAGTGGCGAATGTACTTTGGAGATATGTAGGGGATGTACTGTGATGGTTCTTCCAACCAACGTGGTAGCGGGGCGAGAGTTGTGATTATGACCTCCGAGGGCGCAATAATCGAGCAAGCGATGAAACTTGGTTTTGATGCATCAAATAACGAGGCCGAATTCGAGGCTCTACTAGTCAGCCTTCGTAACGCGCTTCATTTTGGCACCGAACACCTACAAGTCTTCTTTGATTCAAAGCTAGTCATCAATCAACTGAAGGGGGAGTATCCATCTAAGGACAACCAAATGGCTGCTTACATAAAGACGACAAATTCACTACTTGTACAATTCGATTTCCATGAGATGAATCAGATTACCTGCGATTAAAATACCCATGCAGATGTTCTTGCCTGCTTAGCCTCCGCCATCAATTTGGAAATCAAATGAACCATTGAGATGGGATTCATCCTCGAGCTGAGTATCAGCAACCTTGAACCCACCAGTGTTAACATCGTTGATTTGGAGCCGAGTTGGATGGACCCCATTGTCGCATTTCTGTCCTCAAAACGGCTTTCAATAGATAAGAAAGCAACCCATAAGCTACGAAACAAAGCCCTACGCTACTATTTAGATCCCAATGGGAAACTCTACAAGAAGTCTCTTTCAGGGCCATATTTGGAGTGTGTGCATCCAGACCTAGTGGAGGATTTTTTAGTCGAGATACATGAGGGCAGTTGAGGTCCCCATTCTGGAGAACGTTCGTTGGCCCACCTAGTCGTAACCCAGGGGTATTAGTAGCCCACCATGTGAACCGACACAGAGAATTATGTAAAGAAATGTGAACAATGCCAAAAATTCCCTTCCTTGACTCATTTGCCCACGAAAGAATTGAATGTTGTCACTAGCCCTTGGCCTTTTGCCCAATGGGGACTGGACATCGTTGAACCACTCCCAAGAGCACCAGGAAATAAACGGTTCCTGATTGTTGCAATGGATTATTTCATAAAGTGGGTTGAGGCAGAACCATTAACACATATCTGAGATACAAACATAAGACACTTCGTGTGGAGAAACATTATAACACAATTAGGCATATCGCGAGCACTTATTTCCGACAATGGCATCCAATTTGATAGCGGTGTCTATCGCGAATTGTGCAGCACATACGGTAGACAGCCATACTTCTCCTCACCAGCTTAACCGCAGAGCAACGACCAAGCTGAGGCCACCAATAGAGTGATCCTAGATGGAATCAAGAAACGCCTTGAAAAGGCCAAAGGGAAGTGGGTTGAAGAATTGCCCAGTGTACTGTGGGCTCATCGCACCACGCCAAGGCGACCTACAAGTGAAACTCCATTCGCCTTGTGTTTCGGTACAAAAGCCATTATTTCTCTTGAAATCGGCCTACCTACTTTAAGATAGAAGGCATTTGACTCGGGGCAAAATGATATGATGTTGGCATTATTCCTCAATCTAATTGAAGAGCGTCATGATCGAGCTCTTGTGCATATGGCACAATACCAGTAGCAGCTCGCCAAATTGTATAACCAGCACGTGCAGTAACGTTGATACACCCCAAGCAAAATGGTTCTTAAGAAGGTGTTTCTTGCCACCAAAAATTCGACAGACGGCAAATTGGGCTCTAACTAGAACGGTCCTTACCAAGTCGACTCAATTGCTGGGGCAGGAGCATATCGGCTCTCGGATATAGTGGGTAATAAGCTCCCTCAATCGTGGAACGCTACTGACTTGCGCAAATTCTACCATTAAACGACATCAATAAACGGCATCAAAACCATATTTTTGTAATGATGTAATGATTCAGTTTCTTTTCCACAAATGTATCTTTATAGTTCATCTATGAATCAAGTCTTTTCCACAAATGTATCTTTACAGTTCGATAAATCTTCATAACTCATATCTGCTTAACTTATTCTGACTAAATAAGACTCCGAATTCGGAGCACCTCTTGTGTAGGTCATGATCGGTAGAATAAGCCTCCGAATTCGGAGCACCCTTTGTGCTTGGCACAATTGGCCAATATAAAAGACTCTGAATTCGAAGCACCCTTTCGTGCAGGTCACGATCGGCTGAATAAGCCTCCGAATTCAGAGCGCCCTTTGTGCTTGGCACAATTGGCCAATATAAAAGTCTCCGAATTCGAAGTGCCCCTCGTGCAGGTCACGATCGGCCGAATAAGCCTCAGAATTCAGAGCGCGCTTTGTGCTTGGCATAATTAGCCAATATAAAAGACTCCGAATTCGGAGCACCCTTTCGTGCAGGTCACGATCGGCCGAATAAGCCTCCAAATTCGGAGCGTCCTTTGTGCTTGGCACTATTGGCCAATATAAAAGCCTTCGAATTCAGAGCACCCCTCGTATACATCACGATCGGCCGAATAATATGTCATGGGCGATTGGATTTTTTCAAACTAATTATAAAAGATAATATAAGTGACATCGTATCGAACGAAAGAAACAAACGCTTGGTACTAAATTAATTCGAGTTTTATTAGAACAAACGGCACAAGACATTAAAATTATAAGAGAATACTAAACTACTGTATCCCTATCGTTTGCCTCCTCTTCATCATCAGTCTTCTTGGTATCATATGCTTCGAACGGAAGTTCATAACTTTGGTACAAGGGCGAAGAGTCGTCAATACCAATGGCCCGAAGAGCCTTGAGACATCCGTGTTTGAAACCACGGTTCTCGTAGTGATAAACGTCATTGGCTAGTTTTTCCTTGGTTTTCTCAATATCGACTTTCCGACCATGAAAAAAGGCTTCCTCATACGCGCGGGATCGAATGACTTCTTTGGAAAATACGGCGATCGTGTCCCAATCGGCTATGGCATGGTCTATCAGACGCTGGTATGCTCTATCGGTGACAACCATATTCCCCGACCGTGTGGGCATCTTCGTGGTAGTCCCAGCTTTGCGTATCATGCTCTCCGCCTACTCAGCGCGACATTCCAAATCTTGAATCCACCCATCTTTTTGAACAATTTCTTTTTTAGCGGCCGGCAGCCGCATGTCGGTCTCATATGCGCAATAGAGTCCCTTGATTGACCCATGGACTCTATCTTTAAACACCTTAAAATCGCTCCGCCCGATCATAGTTTGATGTACCTCAGGC
Source organism: Camellia sinensis (assembly GCF_055761805.1). Taxonomy (NCBI): domain Eukaryota; kingdom Viridiplantae; phylum Streptophyta; class Magnoliopsida; order Ericales; family Theaceae; genus Camellia; species Camellia sinensis. The sequence continues at coordinate 1,783,762 of NW_028128998.1, read as the reverse complement.
GAAAATATTTGACGAGTAAAGTCCACCGCTACATTGGGATCGTGAATGATTGAATCTGCTTCAATCATAGGCTTATTACCAATAAACACAGCAAAACTAAGAGGGCGTGGTGATCTGCTCGGGTCCTGTCGAACGGACGCCCGTGCACTTGCCGCCCTGTCGTTGCCTTTTTGTTGAGACCTGTCTCTGGGCAATTTCTCCACTTCACTCCTCCTTGGAGTCCTTCTTCGTCAACTGGGTGAATGTCGTCTTCCTCGCTCCTCTAATGCCACAGTATTCACACAAGAAGCTATTCCACGATCCATTTCTACATCCAGCTCTACTAAACTCTTTCCTTCACCTTTCATGTTGAAAAATAATCTGCCAGACATACGTTCACACTGTAGTAATTGCACAGATGCTTTCACTTCTTCCCCTTGACTCGCTACTCACTGAGACTAGAAATCCCTTTCGTGGGTTGCGCAAGGGTTATTTAATGATGACCTCTTCATTAATTACAACATGCACTGCTAACTATGCGCTCGTAGTCACCACCGTCACTGCTGTTAATCGGCCAAATTAAATCTTATATGGCCGAATTATTCTATTGCCTTGCTAGATCATGGAGGTCGTATTACGTACTCAGCTGAAAAATCATGCTTAATTAGGGCAAGGGCAGATTTCATCAGATATTTAATATAATTGGCTCATCCATAGATGGCTGAATTATTCTTCTGCCCCAAAGTCATAGAGGCCATGTTTTGTACTCAGCAGAAACTTTATTCTCAATTGGGGCAAGGGCAGATATCTCATATACTCGGCTCATCCGTAGATGGCCGAATTATTCTTCTGCCCTACTTGATCATGGAGGCCATGTTTTGTACTCGGCTAAAACTTCATGCTCAATTGGGGCAAGGGCAGATATCTCATCTACTCGGCCCATCCATAGATGGCCGAATTATTCTTCTGCCCCAAGATCATGGAGGCCATGTTTGTACTCGGCTGAAACCTCATGTTCAATTGGGGCAAGGACAGATATCTTTTCTACTTGGCTCATCCATAGATGGCCGAATTATTCTTCTGCCCCAAGATCATGGAGGTCATGTTTGTATCCAGCTGAAACTTCATGTTCAATCGGGGCAAGGGCAGATTGCATTAGATATTTCATATACTCGGCTCATCCATAGATGACCGAATTATTCTTCTACCCCACTTGATCATGAAGGCCATGTTTTGCACTCGACTGAAAAATCATGCTCAATTGGGGCAAGGGCAGATATTTCATCTACTCGACTCATCCATATCTGGCCGAATTACTCTGCTGCCCTACTTGACCATTTGTCGCAGTTCATTTTTTGCTTTGAGCATCACAAATAAGTTCATTACAATAATTTCAAACACAAACCATTACTATAATTTCATTTCTATGCACACGTCACTTCTCAGAACTAGCATTTTTCATTCATAAACTGAATACAAGCAAAACATCATTTTATCAATGAAAATTGCCCTAAATACAAAAACATTACTAATACTATATTAACACTAAAACAACTACAAATAAACAGAAAAAATAAGCACACTTGTTAAACATCTTCAAAATCCTCTGGGTTCCATTCCAGAGGTTCAACCTCCAGTTGCTCGTACAGAATCGGCAGATCAAGAGCCACTTTAGCAGCCGCCAAAGCTTCAAGCCAACCATGCTTGAAGCCTCAGTTTTCGAACTTCAATGCTTCGTCGACATATAATCCTTTGGCTTGAAGTTTGCCAGCATCAAACCCTTTGGCTGCATCCGCCTTCACTCACTCTCGGGCCTTCTCTGCCTCCTCTAACTCGGCCATCAATCTCAAATTCTCTGCCTCGGCCAACTTCAACTCGCTGTCCATGTTGGCAACCCACTCCTTGGCGCTCCTAGCTTTCTGTTCTTCAGCTGTAGCCTTCGCTCGTTCCTCTTCCACCCTCTTAGCTTCGGCCTCCGCCTTATTCATCGTCATTTTCAAATCGGCCATTGTAACCGCAACCTTGTTTCTTTCATCTTGAAGTTGGACTTCGATCGCGCTGAGTCTCTCTACGACATTGTAATGACGGCGGCCGATCTCTGTTATCCTGCCCGCCGCCTAAACAAGCAAAACAACAACCACATTAAATAAAAAAGTAAACATAAAAACAGCAGAACAAATTCATCCCAATGCACTTACCAGTATAGCTAATTGCACTACCAAAGTATTAGAGACGACGTCTGACTCGGCATGGAACGCAGCCTTATCTGATGGAAGTGAAAGCACCGATGCCACACTAAGGGCCACAACGGGATCTTTAATGGCTAATCCGCTAGACAGAACCGGTGCATTTTTCATCCTTGGCTGGATGACGAATGGCTCGGCCAAATCTGAAGAAAACAACTCTAGCCCTTGTCGTTTGTCAACCGATTCTTCTGGTGATTTGACAATACATTTGGCAACGTGCTTTTCGCCCATTTGATTGATTTGATCAGAGCCTAAAGTTTCCATCGGCTAACGAGCGGGCACTTCGTCAGCCACGATCAATTCTTGTGTTACTGCAACGACTGCCGGAGGGGGAGTTTCTAAGTTTTGTCCACCACTGGCTCTCCTGCGTGCCGCCATCTTCTCTGTATTTCTTCTCTTGGCAAATTGGGTAAGCGACTCACCGACCATTTCTTCAGAGTCGACTCCAAGCAAATCTCCTAATTCGAAAAAAATGTCCTCTAGAGAAGCAATCTCCACTCAGCCTGAAGTAGAGGGTTGGCCGCTGCCCCCTTAGTTAAGTTGCTCAAAAGCCAACTCAACTTCTCTATTCAACTCTTCTTCTTCCAAACGGATCCTTTGTCCAGCGTCTTCCGTGTCTGAACTCTCCTTTTCTAAATGGCCCTCTCGTTTAGCCTCTTCGGCACCTAGACCCTTAAGACCGATATCCCTTAAGCTCTTAAAGATAGGAAATATGAGTGCCGTGAGATGTTGCTCTGCTCTCAGCATGGGGATATGATCTGCCACTGAAAAGGTTGCGTAGGTTGATTTGTATCTTAACAGAATGTGTACCGCACGTCCTTGTCCTTATAGATTGGCCCGCCCTTTATACCTAAGGGTTGTCTTCAACTGGTTAAGAATGGCTGGGTTTGCCGACGGAAGGACTCTATTTAAGTTGTTACCTGCAAAAAAAAAAAAAAAAAAAAAAAAAAAAAAAAACTGGATTTGTAGACTTTTGGAGCCGAATATAATGTCTAAACTAAAAATTTTTAGCCACCTGGCTCGCCCCTTCGTCTCGGCACAAGGTCTTGGCGATCTTCTCCTTCGCCAAATGCCCAGTTACCTCGAACAGCGACCATGACATCATCGACTCTTTTTCAGAGCTAGCAAGCATAGTCACCAAATGGTGATCTATGTCCTTGGCTCTAAGAAAATAACGACCCTGACGACCAGTTGACTTCATTAAGACATAGCAATGCCGAATCGTCGGAATTCCCTGGTTAAGCCCTAGTCGGCGGCTCTGTTCCACTAAACCCATGACTATACGGTAAAAATTCACAATAGGTTGAGAGGGAATGAAACCCCAGTAGCGCAGAACAGTCCTAAGTATGGGATACAAGGGAAAATGAACCCCACCCTCAGCAATTGACAAGAGAGGGAAGATTATAGTGTTTGCATCAGCCCTCTCCATATCAACCACACTATCTGCCACAAGGGACAGGTGGACATCGTCAAGAATCGAAAAATGATGATCAAAAGCAGCAACTCGTTCCTCAGAAAGGATAGATTTCAAATGAGTTGTTATTCTAGATAGGATAGAAGATAAATAACAATGCACAAAGGGATTGAAATATGAATAAAAGATGAAAAGAGGGAGAGACTTACATGTCAGAATGAGGGAGCAAAGTGAAGAAACGATATGAAGCAGAGTCGGAAACACAGGAGTCGCGAGAGAGAAAGAACGGTATGAAGAATGCGAAGGAGCCAAAATTCCATATGTACGATTTTTAAAACGCATTAAATGAACGTGAAATTATGAAGGGGCGAGAAGCAATGATGACCCCAAATTGCGACTAATCTGACACATCAATACCAAAAGACGCGTGCGCCGTATTTTTGACTTCCAAGATTTGTCGAAATATTCAACCGACCATGCCAAATAACAAATGTTAATCGGATGTTCGGGGGGCAATTGTGGTAGCTGAATAAATGAAATCATGTCTTGGGCTGGCACAGTGCAACTCGGCGGAACACGTCGAATCCATGGTCACAGATAAGTCGGCTATATTAAGTCTAGTGGGCCAATACCGAATAAAACCAGGCTTAAAAGGCCGTTTGAACCAATTATCCCATGGGCTACATAGAGGGCCCATGAATGGGGTCAAAGCCCATTAGGAAATAGTGGGCCCTAGGAAGGTTAATAGGGAAACAATATAAAAGAAAGGAGAGGAGGACAAAGAGGGCATATGGTTCTTGGACAATAGAGCATTCCTGAACCCATTACACCACAATACTATATGTGAGCTATATACTTTTTTTTAGTAATCGTTCTTTAAATTACTTATGAATTACATTGTATTAACTAGGGAACACAAGATCTTGTTGCAACAACAACATCGAAGTGCATGTGACATTGCAAATAGACAATGCAAAGAATTTCCTAAATGGTTCAAAGATCGCCTAAGCTACAATTCCTTATAGTATAGTTTACACATGAAGTCAAATTATGTCAAAAATAACATGCCACATTTTTTAATGTAGATGAACCAATTGTGGAATGAAAAGTCACCCAAAGCAACTGATGAAATATGGTCATTAGCAAATTGTCCTAATGGCTTAGTGAACATATATTTGGGATGTATTTGGAATGCCATCCGGTTCCATACTATCGACTGTGACAACCGTCGTAAAAGTCAAAATAATGGATTGGTAGTGGAAGGGGACCATGAAGGGCAATTGATAAAGCTCTACGGCTACATTTGCAAAGTTTGGGAGATGATATATTTGTTTAGGCATTAGGTTGTTTTGTTCCAATGTGAATGGTATAACACTGGTAGTAGCAAAACTATGCATGTCAAACCACATTTGACAATTATTGATGTATGAAGTCGATGGTATAAAGATGACTCGTTTGTTTTACCAAGTCAAGTGCAACAAGTGTTCTACGTTCATGATACTGTAGACACTCCATTTTTGACGGCCCTTATGACTTGGACACCATCGCATGCACACGTGATGATAAGTTTATTTGCTCGTCAAGTGCTCAAAGTCCTCAGCGGAATGCCACAGCTTTGAGTCCTTCAAACCCTACACTTTTGTTGCTTTGCTCTTGGACCAAAACCTTGTGCTTTTCAAGCTTGCAGCCTCTGGTGGCTTGCCGGTCACCCCTTTTGGGTTGTTGGCCATCACTTTTTGGTTGCCAGCCACCAGTGATGGTCAGCCAGCCACCAGTGTCTTTTGCAGATATTTTGTGACAGTTATGCCAGTTGTTTGCACAGATGCATGCATCTGCTTCCACGTGTAGGGCTGGATGTTCTTGAGGGGAATTTATGGTTGTCTACATATAAGAGCCTTTCCTCTCTCGTTTTAAGGTTAGAAAATTTTGAGATCAAAATTTTTCCTCTCTCTACAATTCTCTCTCTCTCTCTCTCTAGAAAATTCTTACACTTTTGCCTACAAATTCTTAACCTTTGCCTATACACCCTTAACCAAACCTTCTCATCTTTGAGCTACTTTTGAGCTTGGTTTGAGCTCTAGAAGGGTGTGTTGTCTTGGTTTTGTTACTTGAATTGCTTCTTCTCTTCAAGATGTATAAGGCCTTGCCTTTTTTCTTGCTTTCTCTACTATTTTTCTTGTTGTTTTCCAACTATTTTTGGGCTGTAAAAATTCTGTATTTTTGGGCTGAAACTTAGGTTTTAAGGCCATTAAAGGTTGAGGGGTTGATAGCCCTTCTTTATACCTTGTTTTGAAGGCCTTTGCCCTTGTGTTTCCCACCATTGCACTATCTTTTTTTGAGCTTTTAAACACTAATTTTTAGAGCTTTTTCAATAGCCAAAATCATGTTTTGAAGTCCAAATTTGGAGGGGTTAGCCTCCCGTCCTTGTGTCTTGCTTACTAGTCTAGTTTGTGCCATAATTTAACATGTTAATTTAGCTATTTTTAGCTCAATTCTAGCATATTTTAGGACTGTGTTAGACCAGTTTTAGCACTGTTTTGGGCTGTTAGTTGCATTTGAGCTTTGTTTTGCATGTTTATAGTGTAATTGTCCTCATAAGCTTGGTGTTCTAGGCCTAGACACCATCTTGTTTGAGTTGATAGCATTTATTTATGCTTTTTCTCACTTATTTCCAGCACTAATAATCTCTGCAACCTCTTTCCTTTCTTGGTTTTTGTTTTCCTTTGAGAGTTGTTTCAAACAACTTGTTTGTTTAAAGCATGAGATTGAGGTGTTATGCTTAATGGTTTAATCCCTTAGGGGGTTCATTACCAATGGTATGAAGTCTCTTTCATGCCTAAAACAATATTTAGTTTGAGCCTTCTTTCCATTTAGAGGACTTAAACTCACCATTTGGACTTAATTGATTAAAGAATGGTTGGTAATTTAAAAATGGAGTAATTAAAATTGAGGCTAAAAAAGGTGCAAGAGAATAATTTGGTTGTGTTCAATCGAACGTTAATTGAACACATAGAAACTTGGGTCATTTCATACTCACTAGTGATAAAATTATTCAAGTCTCCAAGGGCACCACTTCACTTGATCAATTCATGAAAGGGAGGAGGTTTGAGTCTTATTTTGTTGCATTTATTAAACTTGCACACTTTGGTTCACAAGCCATCATGCAATGAAATTGCTTGAGTTGGTGGTTTGTGGCTTAAGTTCACTACTCCTTTGATTTGTTCATGAAAAGGAGGGGTGAGTTGTGCAAATAAACCCTTGAAAATACCCCGTGCATGCTCTGTTTGTTCTGTGTGGCAGCAAGGTGAACTAGGCAGCAGTGGCCAGCAAGCCACTTACCATGGCTGACATGCTACCTTTGATGGCCGGCAAGTGATCACTGGTGGTCGGCAGGCCTCACCACTGGCCAGCCAGCCAATGATGCAAAATTTCGCAGTATGTTTGTAAGGCAGAACAGAGTTATTCTGGAAGTGGGCAATAGTATATGTGTTCTCTGTACAACAGAGGCTCTCGAGAAGAAAAACAATGGCATTTTTTGGTGAAAACCGAGCATGCGCATGAACATCCCTTGCTTTCCGAGGTGGAGCAGTTAGTTTAGTGCTTAATTGTTTAGCTTACTTACTTCTTTTAATTGCACTTGTGTTGTAACTATTTAATTAATTAAAGTAGTTAGCTAGTTGTGATGTTGTAATTAATTATCTAGATTAGTTAATTAATTCGGTTTGTAATAATTAGTTAAGTAGTCTAGCTATTTATTTATTTGTCTTGTAATAATAAGCTTAGCTTTAATTAATTAGTTAATTAGCTTAGTTTATTCGGACTCTCCTTCGTGAGAGCGCAATGTAATAATGTGTATGTCTTCCAACCCCACATCTTTCTCCCTTTTATTTACTAGCTTATGATGGTTAGTTTAGGGACATCATGTTTCAATTAGCATACTCCATGTTTGCATTCATTTGTATTGCATGCACCGAGGATCGGCACATCATTCTAACTGCATTATTGTTTTACATACTTCTTTGAATACGTGCTTAGACCGCATGTTATCAAATTATTTCATATGCCATGATAAGTAGCCGAGCCTATTTGCATGTTGCATATGTTGCATTAGTCGTATTACATAGTTAGGAATCATGCATTTTTCTAACTAGTTTCTCTTTTGGCTTGGAGTACTAAGTGAGCCTTTACTCGCTTTAGCATATCGCATGCGTATGATTGTTTCTATGTTTAACATGCTTGCCATGAGGCTAATTGCTTAAATGATAAACTATTTGAATGCCTATGGATGAAGGCTTATTGCTTGAATTGGAATAATTTAAGTAAATGTTCATATGCAATCACTTTTTCAAGTGATGCATATTTCGAAACAATTTTGCAAACAAACATGAATTGAAATGTTTCAATTCTTGCAAGTTAGTCTATACTTGTGTGTGAGCGCATCACATAGTAATGCTGGCCTAATAAACCGGAACAAGAGCATATAATGTACATAAGATTCATATCATGATTAGTAGAGGTCGATCTTTGATCGGCCGAGCGAGGGTGCTAAAATTCATTCATGACCTTCCCCTCTCATACCTAAGTTCCTAAGCTAAGACAATCTTGGTGATGACGGACACGTGGCCTTTGGCATGAGTCATTGGTTTCCTAGATTTCCCAAAAATATTTAGGTGGCGATTCTATATCTGGCAAAGCAATCCATTTTTGGCAATTTGATTCAAAATTGATTTTCCAAAAGATTTGCTGTATTTGGACTCTTTGGTGATTATCTATTTCGCATTGCACTTGTGGAATCAGATTCAGAACCGCGGGAGTCTGATACTATAGGGCTTATTTTGACTCCTGAAAAGGGACGTGAAAAATTTGAGCTACAGATACGAAGTTAGGTGACAATTTGAGAGTAGTTGAAAAGTTTCAACATCGAAGAATTTGGGATGTGCCAGAGCTGGATCTGCGAGAACTTGATGATTTGTTCCAACAAGATGAAAGCACTGATGTTGTACCAACTGAGCCTATTGATGACGATGTGGTGTTGCGTTGAGATGATATTGAAGCTGAAATTATTTCAATGGAAGTTTTGCAGTCTGATAAACGTATACAACTTGAGGGTGTTATGGATGATGCCTTCATCTGTGATGATGAAGATGAACTAACAATTGTGGGTGACGATGAAGAAGAAGATGAGCTTGAAAGTGATTTTGACACAGATATGGACATAGTCTTCATGTATAAGTGCTAAATTTCAACATGATGTCCATAGTAGTCCTTGTTTTGTTTTTTTGTCCTTCTTGTTTCGTTGATGTAATGGGGGAAAGAAGAAGACTACTTTTGTGCTTTATCTTATATGTAGTGAGATAAGACCTCATGTTTTCATTTTCGAGATATAGTTGTAATGTTTTCTACAATGTTGAACCTCTTAAATTCATGAACCTCTTTATTTGAAATTTATGCTTAACATTATGAAGTATTCTCCTATTATGTTATATGGTAATTTCGTGAATGAATTAGCTTCTATAAATAATCCATATTCAAAACATCAACGATGTATGTGATGTTTTTACTTAATACATATCATGTTTGCAAACATATTACTGGTAATAGCATGGTTCTTAGGATAAGGACGAGTCGGCGTAAGAAACCATCAAGTGGCAACATAGCATCAGCCTCAGCAACATCTGCACATGACATTGCCACCTCGATGAATTTATCTAATGAGACACAGCTGCTGGATGACACACAAATAGGTGTGGAAGAGACACAGGCTCATGGCGTAGGTAAGATCATTGTACTTAATCATTGTCAATTACATGTTTGGGACACTTTTTGCAATTTGAATGTGTGAATTGTTGCCCCTTCTTCACTAGGGAAAACTAGGTCAACTCGTGTACGCGGACCTACACTAGGAAAAGGCGTGCAAAAAAAAAATTGCTAGCAAAAAAGGAGATAAACTACATGTTTATGTCAATTGCTTGTTGAATGCAATCACTGGAGGGAATGCCACCCCAGTAGCAAATGAGTTGGGACTGCAAATTAGGCAGTTGTGCCCTCTCGAAATTGATTAGAGTGATTAGTCGTTTTTCAATCAAAACTAAAGAACTAAACAAAGCACTGATTTAGTAGAACAGTGGATTATCCAAGTATCATACCATGAGGACTTTGGGTTGAGTTACATTAATTTGAATGGTAATTTTTAATTTAATTTGAAGAAGAGAGGATGATGTGGTTTTTTCTAATGAGAATCTAAATTAAAACTAAAACAATTGCGCAAATAAAAAGAATAATCTGAATATGGAGAGACTTAGGATTTCGAATCCACTACTAATCTCATATCATGTAATCAAAATATATAATTCTAGTAAATCGATGGCTCGGATAATAATGATGTATCGTGGCTACATGCCCTAATATCATCATGAAGAAGATATGGATATATTCAAAATGTAGGCATGAATCATCTTCGATCGGCACGAATCGTTTACACTAAACTAATATTGCAACACGATTCGTCTCCCTAAGCATGACTCGTCTTACGATTCGTATATACAAGAAAGTAAAACAATTTTATGATCATGCATTCTCAATCACAGAAATCGAATACATAAATCGAATGAAAAGATTAATTGAATAGAAGATCTAAAAACGATCATACAACGATCATCCAATTCCAAAGACAAACTAGAATTAAAATACAAAATTACATGATACTTGATTAGAGTTTCATTTCAATCCTAAGAAAAAAGCTTAGCCGCTTTTGGAGAGGTTGAGCACTTCGAATGTTGAAGAGAAAGCTATGGATTGATGATTTGCTCTCCTTCTCTAACTCTAGTCGTCTTCTCTAGGGTTTCAGATCACAAAACAAGTCCCCAAAATTCCTTTTTATAGCCTCCACTCCATTCAGTGTCAAAAACATGCGCACATATATCGAGGCAAATTCGCTCATGCGGATTAGGAATTCTGCTTGAGCGGATCCAGTCAAAGAGGAATTTTTCGTAGGAAAATCCGCTCATGTGAATTGGGAATTTTGCTTGGGCAGATCCAATCAGTGACGGACTTTTCGCTATTTTGCCTCTACTTGCCATCCTTTTGTTTCCAAAGTGATATTAGCCTGAAAAGGATTAAAAAACACTTTATTGCATCAAATATCATAAGCTCAAAGACTAAAAACATAAGATAAGGAGCCTCAAAGTATAACATTTCGGCTCATATCACAGAGTACCAAAGATGCTGTTGTACAAGCTGTGCTAGTAATTATTGACCTTGACCTAAATGTCTTCAATATGTATATTTGTAATTGCTGCAATTAATTTATATAATACTTCACATATTTATGCTTGCAACACAAGTTTGATATTGGTGAGGATTTTCATACTGATGAAGAAGCTCAAAAGATCGTTGATAGAAAGGCCTATCTCTTGTACAAGGATTTGAGGTACAACCTAAAGCAACACTTTCTCGAACTTCAGGAAGAGGGTGTTGATGTCCTATATAGCCATCTGCCTACAAGAGTTTGCTTGGACGATTGGAAACATATGATTGATGTGGCTTGGAAAGATGAATCTCATTTGGCAACAAACAAAAATAAACCACTTTATTGATTTAAAATTATATTATGCCTTGATAAGTAATAATTATTGAATAATTTCTTTTTTTTAGAAACGATCAAAAGCTGGTAAAGTAAACAAAAGTATGTTACCATATAATCATACAAGTGGATCTCGATCATTTCCAATGACAATGTCGATCATGGTGAGAAATTGTTCATTTGAAAAATATATGAATCACTTATATAACCAAAAGTCATGGTTAATACTTTGACGAAATAATTTTGTTATTTGAAATTAATAGGTAGATGAGAATGAAGAGTTGGATTTTCCGGAATTTTTTGCGAAATCACACAAATCGAAGAAGACCAATGAATGGATTCATCCCAAATATGGTGAGCTACATGTAAGTATTGAACTTTTTTTTCAATTGTATTTAATATTAATTAGTATCTTGGCACAAAATTGCATGTTATTCTTTGTGCTTTTGTTGAATAATCTTTTTTTTTTTTTGTTTTCTTGTTTTTTGTAATGACAGGATGAGATGGTGAATCTATAAGTGGCAGCCACAGAAGCGGGAACGCCATTGACACGGGAGGAACTCTCACGGCAAGTGCTTGGCCAAAAAAAAGCATTACTTGCGTGGATTTGGTATTGGCCCACGACCCACTTCTCCACATGATAGTGCGGCACGAGCTCGTAATAAACATATGGAGCCAATGAGAGCTGAGATAGAGGTTCTTCATGAGGAACGCCAAAGAGATCACGAAGAGTTGATGAAGAAGAAAGAAAAGTGCCAAAGAGATCGTGAATAAATGATGAGTGTAGCTTGCTTTTCGTGCTCCTTGGAGGGGTTTAGTCTCCTCGGATACGACAGCCCTATAGTTCGGACTCCCATGGTTCTGAATCTGGTTTTCACAAGTGCAAGTGAAAAAGAAAAAAACACAAATAAGAGTCTAAATTCGACAAATCTTTGGAAAATCGATTTACAATAAAAAATGTCAAAAATAGACTGCATTGCCAGATTTCAGAGTCGTTACTTAAATATTTTTGGAAAATTTATGAAACCCAGGACTCGTGCCAAAGGCCACTTGTCCATCATAACCAAAGTGTCTCGGCTCGGGAACTTAGGTATGAGAGGGGAAGGTCATAAATTGAGCACCCCACTCACCCAATCAAGGATCGGCCTCTACTAATCATGTTATGATTTTTATATATATTATATGCTCTTGTTCTGATTAATATGCTAACATTACTATGTGAGGCACACAAGTATAGACTAAGTCACCCACTTTGAAATGCTTTGATTTTATGTTTGTTTGCAAAGAGTTTTGAATATGCGCTACTTGAAAAAGTAAGCCACTAATCATGTTATGATTTTTATATATATTATATGCTCTTGTTCTGATTAATATGCTAACATTACTATGTGAGGCACACAAGTATAAACTAAGTCACCCACTTTGAAATGCTTTGATTTTATGTTTGTTTGCAAAGAGTTTTGAATATGCGCTACTTGAAAAGGTAAGCTCATATGTACATTAATCAAAATCATCCTAACTTAAGCGAATAGTCTTTATCCACTGGCATTCAAACAAGTATATCAAATAAGCACTTAGCCTCATGGTAATATGCTTGATATATCAACACAAACACACATGCAATACGCTAAAGCAAAAAATACTCATCTAGTACTTCAAGGCAAGCAAAGAAAATAAAATAATTAGAAAAATACATGTTCTAATATGTAAAGTGACTTATGCAACACATACAAAATGCTACTATGAGGTTCGGTTTTTAACATGTCATTTGAATCAACTCAAAACATGTGATAGCACACATATTCCAGTAAATAGGAAATGACAATGATGTTATAATGATGAACCAAACCCAATGCATGCAAAAATGGATATTAAGCATGGCAATAATAATACCATGTTAAGCACGTAAATAAAAGGGAGAAAGAAATGGGGGTTGGAAGACACACACAATATTTCATGTTTATAAATTTGCTCTCGCACAAGAGGGTCCGAATAAGTGTCCTAATTGACTAATTATTACAACACAATTGAATAAACTGAATTAACTACCTTTTACAAATTCAAATGAATCTAACTAATTAATTACACATATTAATATTAAAGAACTAATTAAATGGAACGGGAGGCGAGGAGCCACATGTGTGCAACCAAGAACATCCTCCCGGAAACCTCTTTATTTGCTACCGAATCTGTTTTGTTTGTAGTCAAAGAAGTATTCTGTTTTGGCTTCAGGTTCTACTCTGTTGTGCCACAAAAATGACACTGTTTGCACAATAAAAGGTGGTTGGCCAGACAGAAAGTTGGCCGGCTAGCCACAAATTTTGGGAACTACCCTGCTGCCACAAAATCAAAATAGAGCAAAAACAGAGTGTTTCCAGGAGATGTTTATCCTCTCTACCCTTCTCTATCATGAAGATGATCAATGGAGGAGTAGATTCGATTCACCAACCATTAATTGTTATAAGTTTGTTACGTGATGATCTATAGACTGATAGGACAAAAGCTCAATAAAATGAAAGAAAAGACGAGCAATACCTCTTCCCTATCATGGTGTTATCTCAAGGGAAGTGGTAGACATTGCTTTTTGAATCACTAAACATCACTACAAAGCATGTAATGATTCAAGACGCAATAGGTTCAATATAACGTCCAATTAAACCCAACTCAATTTTATTACCTTTTTTTTTAATCTCTTTTACTCCAATTTTATTAGCCTATTTTACATTACCTTGTTATTTTCTTATCTTTTTTTCATTTTTTCCAAAAATAATAACTACGTCCACTAAGTGTAAAAAATGAGAAAGAAAAGTGTCAAACAAGAAGTTGTGCTTAGCATGAGAGAGATATAATGCCTTGGTAATGAACCTCCGAAGAGATTAAGCCATTAAGCATGGAAAGTCTCTTTCTCATGCCTTGAACAATAACCTAGTGTTTGAGACGACTCTTAATCGAAGAAAGCAAAGAAATGAGGAAGCTGGCAGAGATGATTATACAAAGGTGATTATTATAAGTGTAAATATTTACATGAAAACTATGTAAAGAAAGCTATCAACTCAAATAGATTGGTGTCTATGGCCTAAACAACCAAATCTATGAGGACTTACAACAACTCAAGCATTGTATTCAAAGCATAAACTAAATAAACAAACTAAACAGTCCCTAAATAGCACAAAACAATGCTGAAATCAGTTTGAAAAGAGTGGAAAATATAGACCAAAATGGAAGAGAACAAAGCTAGAAAGCAAGCCTAAGGAAAGGTGGTTAACCCCTCCACTTTTTGAACCTTTAAATCACATATTTTAGCCTCTAAAAACTTTGAAAAATAGTAGCTAAAAACAAAGAAACAAGTGGAAAAACAAGGATATAGGCTATGGGATAAGGTTTAAAAAAGAGTGGTTAACCCCTCCACCTTTGGTGGCTTTTTAATCACAAGTTTCAGCAATTAAAATCAATCGAAAACAGTGTATAAACAACAAGAAAAAGAGAAGAAAAGAGTAGTGTAAACAAAGCAAAAGATGGCAAAGGCTATACCTATTGAAGAGAGGATACTCTTTTGTTCACAAATCACAAGTTGAATCCTGTGAAAGGCTGAAATTTGGGTTTAATAATCTCAACAAGAACCAAATTTTTGCTTTAAGAAGTGTATGTATAGTGTATGTATATTACAAAAGAGAGAGGAAGAGTGTTTGGCAAGTCTTTGGCTCTTTGCAAAATTTTCTAACCGCAAACCGTGAGGGGTGATCATCTATTTATGGAAAAAAGGTTCCCTTGTCGTAAATATTTGTATTGAGCTAACTAGTGCAAGGCATGCACATAGGGGGACAGCTAGCTACAAAATATCTGCCTGGCACTGAACATGGCTGACCAGCCAATAAAAATTGACCTACCGGCCACTTGTTGGCCAGTAGGCCTCTGAGTGGTCAAGCTAGAAAAAACGAGGTTTTGGTCCAAAGGAGGTGCAAGGTTTTAGGTTCTGAAACTCAAAATTGAAGCCTTTTGCTGAAGAAATTGAACGATTGTACAGCATAATAATTCATCATCGAGTGTTCAATGTGAACTGCCCAAATCTTAAGGGCAGCCAAAAATGGGGTGTCTACAATGACGTAGAGAGAGGAGATGATGAAACAAGTAGACGAGGAAAAAAAAGCAAGGGAGGAGATGATGAAACAAGTAGAAAAGGGAAAAAAAAGCAAGTGAGGTACAACAAAAACAACTGAATCATTTGAACGACATGGTTTTATGACTCATAATTCTCTTGCAGGGTTCAGATGGTCATCGTACTATTTGGTAAGAAGAATTTTATTCATATGATACTAAAAGTTCTACAAAAATACTTCACATATTGACATTATTGGTTTGAAGAACTTGCAATTGTTTTGACAATATACAAATAAGAGGAGAAAAGAAATAACACATTAATTCATTAACTAATTAATTAATTATGTAAAAAAAGCAGAGGAACAGAGCTAATATTTCATGATGCAAATTTCCCATGTTATTACAACAATGGAATTTTGTTAAATGATGAACTTAAAAAAAAAGAAAAAAAAAAAAAACATATAGGACTTGTGGTAAAGCACCTTAATTAGCACGTCTTCAACTTAATCGCAAAAAGGGCGTTAAGGAGGCGAAAATACAAAACAGCCCCCCAACCACCATATGGATGTCACGGCCAACTTCCTCGTGACAAATAGGACCTATGACAATAGATGTAATGTAATTAGCACGTGTAGATTGGGAGTTAGAGTTGAAAATGCCTTAAACTTAGTCAAAAAAATGTTGTTCTGAGGGAAAAAATTCAAAACAACCCTCCAACCACTGTATGGCTATCATGGACAGCTTTCCCATGACAAATAGGACCTGTGACAACAGACAGAATGTAATTAGCACGCATAGGTTGGGAGTTAGAGCCGAAAACGCCTTAAACTTAGTCGAAAAATGCCGTTCTAGGGGCGAAAATTCGAAACAGCTCCCAAACCACTGTATGGCTATCACGAACAGCTTCCCATGACAAATAGGACTTGTGACAATAGACAGAGTGTAATTAGCACGCGTAGGTTAGGAGTTAGAGCCAAAAATGCCTTAAACTTAGTCAAAAAATGTTGTTCAGGGGGTGAAAATTCAAAACAGCCCCCGAACCACTGTATGGCTATCACGGACAGCTTTCCCATGACAAATAAGACCTATGACAATAGAAGAAATGTAATTAGCACGCGTAGGTTGGGAGTTAAAGTCGAAAACACCTTAAACTTAGTCGAAAAATGGCATTCTGGGAGCGAAAATTCAAAACAGCCCCCAACCCACCGTATGGCTATCACAGGTAGCTTCTCATGACAAATAGGACTTGTGACAACATATGAAATCTAATTAGCATGCGTAGGTTGGAAGTTAGAGCCAAAAACGCCTTAAACTTAGTCGAAAAATGGCATTCCATGGGTGAAAATTCAAAACAACTCCCGAACCACCGTATGGTTGTCACGAACAACTTCCCTGTGACAAATAGGACCTGTGATGATAGAAAAAAATGTGATTAGCACGCGTAGGTTGGGAGTTAGAACTGAAAACGCCTTAAACTTAGTCGAAAAATGGCGTTCTTGGGCGAAAATTCAAAACAGCCCCCAAACCACCATATGGCTGTCACAGACAACTTTCTTGTGACAAATTGAACTTGTGACAATAGATGGAATGTAATTAGCACACGTAGGTTGGGAGTTAGAGCCGAAAATGCCTTAAACTTAGTCGAAAAATGGCGTTTCGAGGGAAAAAAATTCAAAACAGCCCCCAAATCACCATATGGCTATCACAGACAGCTTTCCTATGACAAATATGATCTGTGATAATAGATGGAATGTAATTAGCACGCGTGGGTTATGTAACCCCCCGAAATAAAAGGTAGAACCATCCATCGTATACATTAAATAACTACACTAGTATAAGAAATTATTTTTCATAGATTCCAATTGAGTTTTCAAAAGAGTCCAATTGAGTTTACAAAAGAGTAATATATGCAGATATACATTCACAAGCATATCCCTGAATCTATAGCATAAGTAACAACAAGAGTTATAGTATGAAAGTAAAACAAATAATAAATGCCCTAAAGACTTACAACTTTCCAAGACAATGCTTGGTTACAAAAAAATAGAATTGAAGTCCAAAACAGATAAAGGCCCTTGGCCCGTACAAAACATATACCAAAAAAAAAAAAAAAATTCAATAAAATAAAGCTCTTGCTTCAAGTTCTCCAAAGCTATGGCCTTGGCGGAGGCATATTATCAGCACCTGAAATGTTTTCCCACTTAAGGTGAGCCAAAGCCCAGTAGAAATAATCCAACACAGTATATGAATCTTAACAAAGCAATAAGGTGAATGCATATGCAATGCTAGTGACAAAACATTTTATATCTCTTTCAAACCATACAATGACAGGTTTATATCACAGTTCATAAAACATTATCTTTTCATTGGAAAACAGGGCAATGAATCATATCTTTGGGAATCTCTAAAACAAGTATCACATTTCACAGAAATTTCATCCATGGGAAACCGTGAACCGGCACCCATGTAAACGTAGGCTATACAAGCACTACTATTGCCATTTTACGGATATTTTGTTCGTGGGATCAGCTCCCATGTATACGCACGGTTTTTGAGACTTTCACCCTAGACACATAGGCCAACTTATTTGATGTAACAACAGCTCTTTCCCAGATTCACCCATTTTCTCAAAACAATATACATTTCCACAAAATAAATATACAACAATGCTCAATGCAATTGGATGAGAAATTCATTTTCAATTCTCCTAATTCCCATGCAATTTTTACAACAATCATAGCTATCCTCTACCGATAACCCAAAATAGATATCTCTAAACAAATAGACAATTTCATTAAAGATAAACTTTCCAAATTTGAAGATATGAGCGGTAATACATATCCAACTCCACCATCATCATCCGTAACAACTCAATGTCACCATTTCAATATCAATTCCATTTATCAATACAAAATCAACATTTGAGATTTCTAGGGCAAAAACCCTCTTTCCTTTATAAAACCATTTCCTAAGATAAAAACCCCTCATTGCATCATACCTCAACAATAAACATCCATCCACAATCATTATCGATAAACCATTTGAAAACCCCTCTTTTCTTTTCGAACCAAAACTAAGATTGTTCAAAAATCCATTTCTTTCACAAAGTGCTTTTATAAAAACAAGTAACTAAGTTGAAACTCTTAAGGGAGTGCGAAGAATCCTTACCTCAAGCTTAGAAGATAGAAGAGAAGAACTTGAAAAAACTCAACGTAAACGAAACCATGAGCCACTCGGATCAAAAGGAAGCCCTTGAGACGATCTACAATCTATTTCAAAGGACCAAGGTGAGATGGTACTTCTAGGTAAGTATATTTAAAGGTCTAAGTGAAAAAAAGTGAACTTTGAGAGAAAGAAAGCGAGTCATTGGTGAGAGGGGAAAAGAGGTGAAAAATAATAAAAGGAAAATTTTTTGAGAGCTATTTATGGTGGCTAGATATTAATAGAATAATAGCTCCAAGGTCAAATGAAAAGAACTAGTCAAGAATCCCCAGAAAGTAAGGCCCAAGCCAAACAAAATCTAGAAAAAGACTCACAGGGATTGACCCTCGCGACAGTGGCGTTGACCTTTAGGAAAAAATCTGAGACACTAATGTTTTACAATAGACGAGGGTCGACCCTAGGCGACAGTGGTGTCGACCCTATATTTCAGTATGTAATCCAAGACAAAGCAACGATTGAAGGGTCGACCCTACCAAGACTGGTGTTGACCTCAGAGGCCAATAACAGGGTAAGTGTCGATATCTCTAAGCCTGGTGTCAACCCCAAATTTCAGTAGCCACCCTAAGGGCATAGCAACAAGGTGGTGTCGACACCACAAAGGCTAGTGTCGACCCTAGGAGCCGAACAAAACAGAAGAAAAAAGGCGGTGTTGACACCATTAAGCCAAAATCCAACAAGAGAAGAGGGAAGGACGACCGCTACGAATGTGGTTCCCAGATTCGAAGGTAATAAATAGGTCGAGTCTAAGCTTGAATCGCTATAGGTTGGGTGTTCACCGCTACATCTTGTACAGGTACAAGAAGTGCCATAGGACAAACTAATCAAAAATGTGCTGCTACATGTTTAACTTTTCTAAGGTTTCATTATAGAAGTTCACCTTATGATATGATGATTGGCCTCTCAAACTCAGACATAACAAATTACATATTGTATGCCCCTAAGCGCCAACTTTTGTAACCTAGATAATCCTCATATTAGAACTAGATTATTTCTTTCACAAGCTGGCAGATAAAAATAACCAGAGTAATTGCAAATTGCATGGAACCAGATTTAGTATGAAACTTCTTAAACTTGAGGTATCTGCATAAAGAAGTACTGCACAAAACATATTATGTTTAGTCATTTCACTCCAAAATAATAAAAATCAGAACCTCAAGAATGCCTAGGGCAACTCCACAAATCTGGGAGACAATAGGCTCAGGATCCTTTGCAAATTCCCCAAGAATGGCGACACATTGGTCATCTATGAAAATAATAGTATGAAGCTTATAAAGAGAACCTCAAATTAGTAAGATGATGGAAAGCTGCAGGTCTAATGTAGTATATGTTTACAACCACTACAATTTACAACCACAACCAGGGCATGTAAATAAAGGGGAAACCTCACCAACTCTAGTTCTAAAGACTAACAGCTTTATGAAAATAACATCCATAGATTCTGATAATTGCCTTTGTATATTTATAGGATGAAGAAATTACAAAATAGATTATTTGTGCAGTTGGTTGGAATAAATATTGCATGATATATATATATATATATATATATGATTTTATTTCCAAAAAGGCATTTATAGATTGTTCTACCTGAAATGCATGTTATAATTTTTTCCCTATCTCTGAAACAATTGATATTTTGTAGCCAATTGCAACATTTTTTTTTTTTTTTTTTTTGTAGATGACTTTTGGCGTGGACTTGTGGATAATCCATTTTGGTGTAGGGAAGAGAAATTACAATTTCATATACAAGTAATACTTTTGTTGTTCTCTACTTTTGTGTAGTTTAGTATTACTGATACAGATAACTTTTGGAAACCAATTGATAATCATTGGCGTGGTACATAGATCACTTTTTGTCATGGTACGTAGATCACCTTTTGTCGTGGTATAGATTATAATGGTAATTTGTACCGCGCCATTTTCGCATGGTAATAAATGTATTTTTTGTATATGGAGGGCTGGATTTTTGTATATGATTCTATAATTTGTATGGAATTATTATTTTAGTTTGGACAATAGTTAGTTTGTTTGGAATTTGACATTTAAAGTTATTCATTTTCGGATGGTTAGAAGTAAAATGGATGTAGATTGTGGAATGATTGATAGTATATGTATTGTTTTTGTTTATATATGTATTACAGGTTGCATGAAATACAGGCATGTTGTATAAAGAAATTATAATGCTGCGATTAAACATAAGATCATGTTTTTGGTGACTAAGGAAGTACATATTTTAGCGACTAAATTGTTAGTAACTAAAAAAATTGGGAAAACAATTTTGGTGACTAAAAATTTAGTAGCCAAAAAGCAATCAGACATTTGGCTACTAAAATATTTCGTAGCTAAAAAAAAATAAGCCGAACAACAAAAAACCTTTGCCAACTACAAATTTTGTTGTGAAAAATATGAGACTATAGGGGACCAATCGTTTAGTAGCCAAAACACAAACTATTTGCCGACTAAAATCTTAGTAGCCAAAAATATCAGACTTTAGGCGACTAAACCTTTAGTAGGCAAAAAAAAAAAAGAAGAGACTTTAGGCAACTCAAATATTAGTAGCCAAAACACAATAGTTACTTTAGGCGACTAATATATTTAGTAGCTACAAAAATAATAGGATGTACCAAAAAAAATTCTTGGCAACTAAATGTTTAGTCGTTAAAAATAAAAGATTTTTAGTCGCTGAAAATGTGATATTTAATTTTATTTCAATACTTTTGACGACTAAAAAATTAGTTGGGAATTTATTACATTTGGCGACTAAATATCTTTCCCGACAATTCTTCCACGATTAATGTTGCGACCAAATATTTTAGTCTCTAAAACCCTTCGGCAACTTAAAATTGACTTTTGGCGACTAAAAATTTAGTTGCCAAAAGTGCCAATTGTTGTAGTGATGGAAGAGCTTATGACAATTAGTGGTTCAAAAATAAAACTACACATTTTTGTGACAACATTATGCATTTTTTGTGGGAATATTACACGTCTTTTCATCGAAATGTTTTTGAACTAAAATGTATAACATTATTACAAAATATGCAATTTCATTTTTCAATCATTAATTATCGCAACTCTATCAGAAAATTACATAATATGTACCACAAAAATACATAAAAATGTTATGTGTTTGTTGCACACCTCCAAAGAGATTTATAGGTTACAAATGTTCCTTACTATTTTTAATAAATCTAAAAATAATGAATTATAAACATTATTCATATTCATTAAAACAAAAGGGTTAGTTTCATTTTATTCCTTAAACTATTTTTTTATTAATTTTTTAATTTCATCCTTTTAGTAGTTGGAATTTTGAATTCAATTCATATAATCCAATTGGAGATAATCCATCCAAATTAGTAATGGTGAAAATCTAACTTTAGAAAGCAAGAGGGTAATTTATAATTTAAACAACCTAAATCACACTACCAATCACTCATTTTATTACTCTTATGGGTTTATTTGGTTTAACTTATTATAAGTTAAAAGCTCATAATAAAAAACAGAAATCGAAAGCACCATCTTCTTCTTTTTTTTTCTTTTTCTTGTTCCCCCCCCCCCAATATATTTAAGTTAAATATGCCTAATAAATTATAAATAGAAACTATAAATAGTCTGATATAGACTGTCAAAATAAAATAAGTTATACAAGCAGCTCAGATAAACCGTACCAAACAGCCCTATTAGACTAATACCATGAAATAATATTCAATTATATAATTTAAATTGTTCAAATTTAAAAATAATTTTTTGCTCATGAAATTAGGCTTGTTTGTCATTCATGGCTTATGAAATTAGACTTTAATTGCATCATATTAGTTAAAACTAAAAATTAATGAGACTAATATAGATAAAATTGAAAAATAAATTTATTCACACGCTTTTAATATGTGCGAACAAAACACACTTTATGATTGATGGAGTTTTTTTTATTATTATTATTTTATGGAAAATCACAAAGTTTATTATATTATACATTTGACAGTAAGTTATTGAGTAAAATACATCGGAGTACAAAATAGATTCTAAAAAGGATAAAAAGAACCACTAGGTAGGAAAGATACGAGTCTCCATAAAGGAGAAAACTTACATGAAAAGAGGAGACCTCCATATAGAGAAATATTATTGCAACATAAATAAATAAATAAAATGATCACTACCAAACAAACAATACTTATCACATCGTTCATCACCACAATTGATAACTTTAGTGCGAAATCCTATATTTTTGAGGTATTAATACTTTAGTGAGAGATATTGGTGGTAGTTTGGTGGTAAGATTTTTAGATGAGAATCTAACTTATTTTCTCTATTTGTTTTATCTCTTTTTACTTCGATTTCATTATTATCATTATTCATCTCTTTTATTTATTTATTTATTTATTTAGTTTGCTTGGGTTCTTTTCTTTCCTTCTAAACAAACGTTCTTTTCTTTCCCTCCAAGCAACCTTTCTTTGCCTACAAGTTAATTATCTTTCTTGCTCTCCAAGTTTACTTGGAGACTACTCTTTGTTTTGCCTATAAATTTGAACTCATCCTCTCAACTTCTTTCTATGGTTCTTCTTCTTGGTCCATCCGTATCTCTCTCTCTCTCTCTTTCTTTATGATCAAAATTTAGAGTTTAGATTAAGAGTATTTAGAGTGAGAGTTAGCATTTTGTTCAAGAGGAGAATTGTAGATTTTGTTAAACTTTAGATATCTTTTGGATCCATAACCTTTGGAGATTTATAGTGATATAGCAGATGATTAAAAGCATTGGTGTTGGAGGGATTTTGCAGCAAGTGGTCATGGAATTATTTTGAGATAATTTGGGTGGTATAAAATATGCTTCCTCTAAATCGCTTTGCAAAGAGTTCTTATCTTAATTACTTCACATTTGTACTCATCTTGATTATCATGGTCATATGTTACATCCTGTGAAATCATTCACGTTGATACGTTTGATTATTCTAGTCATTTGATAAATTATGTGAAGTTGTTCTGTGTAATTAGTGTTGATTTGTCTGGCTAAATGACATGAAAATGCTCCGTACATCGATTGAGTGGACCTTGCCAATAGCTTAGACCAATAGCCTAGATAAGCGGTTGAGTTTGGGTGAGGCAGATGAGGCTGGTCACTAGTCATGTACCGAGTAGGACCGGGTATTTGGTCCTGGATAAATTATTATATGTCGAGTTGACTTGTCTGTGCAATTTGGTAAATTGCGTGATTTCTCAAATCGAATCTTTTGTGCCATGTCATAAATTGTTGGATCCCTATTAATTTATTCTTTATCCGAGCCATTGGAGATTTTTGGGCCTACCACTATATATTATTTTTGGAGATTTGTATAAATTATAAATTGTAGACATTTGTGTAATTATTTTGGAGCCAATTTGCATTTTTGAGGTTATTAATTAGTTAGTATTTTAAATTTGAAGTTGATTTGATTTATTAACGGCTTGGAAGTTGGAGCGTTACATTTAGTATCTTAATCGTGGCCTCTACGTTACAAAATAAAATATTTTGGATCTGAGGTGGTTGTCTATCATATAACAATGCGTGTAATAGTATCAAATCTTGGTTATGAACGAAATCGTTGAAAGCTTCCTCGTTGGCAAGCTGATGATGGAGACAAGATGAGCAGTAGTGACTAGTATGGTGACAGAAACCACAAGTGAAAAAACAAAGGGGAGAAAAGATTCAAAATACCACTCTCTTTCCTCTATCAAGCAAAGAAAGAGAGAACAACTAGAACTTCTTAGAGAGAGAGAGAGAGAGAGAGAAAAAATCCTAAAGAGAGCACCTTATGATTGATAGAGCTTATAAATTGATCAAACAAAAAATATATTTAAAATATATGAACAAAATTGGATTTATAAAATTGAGATATTTGAAAGGTTTGACTTCCATCATAACTTGAGAGAGTTTTTGAACTTGGTAGACTCATTTTGAAATTGATTTTGGTAATTCAAATCATTCATTTTTTAAGATTTGTTAAGTAAAATATTCATGTAAAAAAATTAAAATGATTGAATATGAGTAGTTATATGTTTGAATCATATTTATTTTTTTTTTTAAAAAAAAGACAAGTAGCTATCCATTTTTTTTATAATATAAATTTTATTCAAATATATAGCTATCGATATCCAATCATTTTGATTTTTTACATAAATATTGTACTTAACAAGTTTTTAAAAGTGATTGAATCACCAAAATTTGTCTTAAAATGGGCTTATAAATTCAAACGCTCTTTCAAGTTGAGATGACTAACTTAAGAGAAGTCAAACTCATATTTAAAGATAACATGGAAAGGAATAAGTCCCGTTTGGGAACTTGATTATTTTAGTGTTTTTTTTTTTTTTTGTCTATTTAGTTATTTTAATCTGGCTAAAAAAAAATTATGTTAAAATGAGCCTATAAGTCTGAATGTTTTTTCAAATTGAGATGACTAAGTTAAGAGAAGTCAAACCCATATTTAAAGATAACATGGAAATGAATAAGTCCTGCTTGGGAACTTGACTTTTGTGTGTGTGTGTGTGTGTGTTTGTGTTTTTGGCTATTTTAGTTTGGTTAAAAAAATTTATGTTTTAGATGATAGTTTTTTATTTTTTTATATTTGATTTGATATTTGTAAGAGAAAAAATAAAATAAATATAATTTGAACGTTACATTTTATGTTATTGATTATTTTAACTTATTTTATTTTTATTAATTATTTTAACAAAATAAAAAAACATATTTCAAAATAAGTTATTAATATTTAGGCCAAGTTTGGCATCCTCAAAAAAATCTAAAAAGTGAAAAAGTCACTATCCTATTTAAGTCACATCATCTTATTTAAGTCACATCCCCTCTCTAGCACATCATTTCAAACCCAATCCATACCCAATCCATATTTCATAAAAAATCAAAAAGTGCACTTATTTAGGACACTCCAAACAAACCCTTAATCAACATAATTTTTTAAAAAAAAATAAAATTCTCAACAAATTTTACACATTAAATAATTCAACTTATCAATTTATCCGATTAGACGGGGAGACAAGCTTGGGTCCAAAAATAAAAAAATAAAAAACAAAAAAAACTATGATCTAGGGATAAAAGTGAAAAAGAATGAAGGGAATTTTCAGGCAAATCAGGGCTCAACCCGGAGGGGCTGGAAAACTCAACCCCGACTCCCATCATCTCTTTCACTCGTGATAAATTAATCAAATCAAACAAAAGCAAAGTGCCTGTCAAAAAACCAAAAGCAAAGTGGGTTCTGGTTCTGTGTATTTCAACTCTACTTGCAGAGGGGAGAGAGAGAGAGAGAGAACAATGGGTGACAACCTATTTCAAGGGTTACCACCTCCTTCTGCGCCTCCTCCTGCTCGGCCTTCTGTGGAACAACAATCTTCAAAGATCACCACCGCTGCTGCCAAAGAATCTTTGCCAAAGCCACCGATACCTGCCCTCAAGAGCGCTCTCAAACGCTCCAAACCTTCTGAATCTCAACCTCAAGGTACTACTTTTGTGTAATTTGTAGGGCTACTTAGTGATCTTTGATTTGGTTTGAAAGGGTTTCCATCATATTGCCCAATTTGATTGTTTGTAGTTTAAAGGGCGATTATAGTAGGTTTTATATATATATATATATATATATATCTGTTGATGAATCTTTCATTAATTTTTACTACTTCTTACCCTTCTTGGTTTTTCAGAAAATTTGGGTAAAGGAACAAATCCCCCCTCCTCTCCTTTAGGAAACAAAAGAGTCTACTTGAAGAAGCCTAAGACATCTATATATCTGTTTGGGCAACAAAATTACAAAAAAGAAAAAGAAATGATCCTTGATCCATTTATTATCATTGTTGTTGTTATTGTTATTTTTCAACATGCCAAATGATTTCATCTTTTAATAGGGTTTGAATTAGGGCTGCAATTGAACCTAGGCAAGCCGAATAGTGGAGTCTTTGAGCTTATCTTGGTCCATTTTACATTCTTTGAGCTTGGCTAGTTAGGTTTTAACTGAGCTTGAGCTCATCTCAACTTGGTTTGAATACTTTGATGTTCGTGACAGTCACTGACAATCAAAAGGTAGGGATTTGTTTGATTCAAACAAAATAAAGTGTATGTATATATGCGCGTGCACAAACAGAGGAAGGAAATTTTATAACCAGGCCTAAGAAACCTTGAAGTTGTGTCGTAACTGTAGTTGAAGACCTTATTGCTTTTCCCAGTAAAAATGAGGTATGATATGGTACATTGAAGTCTCATGTGGTTTTGGCACATGGCTTTCCACGATTGGCTATTGGATCTGTTAATAGAAGGGTGACCGATAGTGAAGTAGTACCGTGAGGGAAGGGAGAAAAGAATCCCCATCAGGGAGTGAAATAGAACATGAAACCATAAGCTCCCATGCAGTGGGAGGAGCCCGGGGCTCTGACTGCATGCCTGTTGAAGAATGAGACTGCGATTTAAGCTGATAATACTTGTACATATAGTTTGATTGATTATTCCTAACCTTGCAAATGATATTTTGTACACCTTACCATAGTTCAATTCATGTTCATCGGCCTGCCCCAAGCCATCGATAGCCCGACTTCCCAACTCATTTAACAAAACAAGCCTCTTAGCCAAGTTCAAGCTTGGTTCACATCCGAGTTGAAATTGTAAAATTGAGTAATATTAGATGTTGATTTTCTTGAATAGCCTTTCACATTTAAAAGAGAAGCTGAATTGTTTATTGTAATTCCAGTTACTGTGCCTGAAAAACGACTGAGATTTAAAACAACAACGGATGCCTCAGAAACGCAAGTTATAGAGGCCATGCAGAAGATATCATCACATATAAAGAACCCTGCCAAGTTTGGTAAGGCATCGAAGCTTGCTATTCAACTGATTCAGGCTGGTAGTGTTAAGCCTGGAGTGAGTGACTACTTCTTTGCCATATTGGAGTCTGCAATGTTGTCACCTACTGCTTGTAACAATGCTTCAGTAAGAGCAGATTGTCATGCATTGTTCTCAGCAGCACAAGATGCAGTTGAAGTGAGTATTAAGTATTTGATATACAAATTTTAAGAATATTTAGTTCCTTGAAAGTTTTGTGATGCGTTTTGTGGCTCAACTTTTACTATCATTTGCTTTTGTAGTGTTTTAACAAGAAGCAGAGAAATCAATTAACTACATGGATGATTAGGGCTGTGGTGGCGAATGATCTATTTACGGATGACAGTTTTGTGGTATGTTTTTCACTTATAGTAGATGTTGTTACAACTTTGTTGGTCATCATTTGCTTGCAATTGTAAGCATCAAGAATGCTATGAATTTTTCTATTAGCAATCTCTTAATTATGTATACTGCATCAATTGTGTTACTTATGAAATTTTCTAGGTTTAAATTCTCATATTATTTTAGGCTGAAAGAAGCATGAATTTATTTATGGAGTTTTCACACGTTGTGCGATGCTATATCACACATAATAAGGTGTTTGATATCTATCACCTACTAAAACCAAACCAAACCAAGCCTTAAGTCCCATCAAATGGGGTCGGCTACTTGAATCTTTTTTCTCCACGCAGCCCTATTAAAGGTCATTTCGTTAGTCAAATTAAGTAGATCCATATCTCTATTTACAACGTTAATCAACGTTAATCTACGCTTACTCCGTCCCCTAACACTTCCATCTACTGTTATAGCATCGCATCTCTGCACTACTACATCTGTTGGTCTCCATTGAATATGATCAAACCATCTCAATTGATTTTCTCTCAACTTATTTTCTATCGGTGCTACTCCTACCCATTCCCGAATACACTCATTCCTAATTCTGTCTTGTCTAGTCTTGCCACACATCCACCTTAGCATTCTTATCTCAGCCACACTTATCTTATCTACATGTTATTTCTTGGTTGCCCAACACTCTGTCCCATACAATCTCGCTGGTCTAATAACCATTCTATAGAACTTACTTTTAAATTTATTGGGTATTCGTTTATCGCACAGTACCCCAGATGCACTTCTCCACTTACACCATCCCGCCTTAATCCTATGGGCCACATACGCATCAATCTCCCCCGCTGTTGTGATAATCGACCCTAAATAACGAAAATGTTCACTCTTAGGCAGTTCTTGATTCTCAATCTTCACTTCTCCTCTGCTTTCATTGTTACTGTTATTAAATTTACACTCCATGTATTCTGTCTTAGTTCTACTTATCTGGAATTCTTTAGATTCAAGAGTTTTTCTCCAAATCTCCAACTTTGTATTAACCCCTTCTCTAGTCTCATCCACTAGCACTATATCGTCTGCAAAAAGCATTAACCATAGCACGTTATCCTGGATATTTTTTGTCAACTCATCCATAACTAAAGCAAAAAGATAAGGACTTAAGGTAGATGCTTGGTATAACCCTACAGTGATAGGAAATTCATTTGTTTCTCCAGCCGGCTATCTAATAGTGATCACCACCCCTTCATACATGTCCCTAATCACATCAATATAACCTTTTGTTACCCATTTCTTTGCTAACACCCACCATATTATATCCTGGGGCACTCTATCATATGCTTTCTTAAGGTCGATAAATACCATATGAATGTCTCTTTTCTTTTCTCTATACTTTTCTATTACTCTCCTCAAAAGATAGATCATTTCCATTGTTGATCTGCCAGACATAAACCCAAATTGATTCTCTGACACCTCCGTTATATCTCGCAATTTACGTTCTATCACCATCTCCCACACTTTTATTATATGACACATTAGTTTGATTCCTCTTTAGTTGTTGCAATTCTAGACATCATCTTTATTCTTATAGATTGGCACTAAAATACTCTTCCTCCACTCATCTGGCATGTTCCTAGTCAATAAAATTTTGCTAAACAACCTAGTCAACCAAGCAATCTCCTTTTTACCCAAACACTTCCAAGCTTCAATAGAGATATCATCTGGTCCTAAAGCCTTATTTGATTTTTTCTTCTTAAGTGCAATCTTTACTTCAAAGTTCCTAATCCTGCGATAGAATTTATAGTTTTGGTTTATTGTATTACTGGCTATTTCTTCCTCTATTGCCGTACCTCTATGTTCCTCATTTAATAGTTTCTCAAAATAGTTCTTCCATTTTTTCTTAATCTCATCATCCCTCACCAATACCGTAGAATCCTCACTCTTGATGCACTTAATTTGATTAAAATCTCTTGTTTTCCTCTCCCATATCTTAGCAAGTTTGTATACCCTCTTCTCTCCCTCCTTAATCATAAGCTTTCAACTTAGCCTCTCTCACTACTTTCTTGATCTCCTTATTAGCCAATCTATAGTTCTTAAGATTTTCCTCAGTTCTATCCTTTTGTCACTTTTTAAAGCACTTTTTTTTACCTTAACTACCGCTTGAACCTCTTCCCTCCACCACCAAGTTTCCCTAGAATTGGGTCCCGTTCCTTTCACCTACTAAAAATTAGTAAAAAATAAAATGATGCATGTTATGAATCATGTCATATCGTGCAACATTTCATTAATCAGAATAAAAAATATTTATCATCCAATTACTGTCAGAGATTTAGGACCTCTACATTTGGATCACATTTTGATTTAGTGTATCTGCTTGGAGATGTTTTATCTATGCTTGTGATGTAGTAGAATAAATAGATTAAGTGTATGTTAAATAGCTTGTTTGTTGTAGTCTATATATAGGTGGTGTAATACTCATTGTACTTAACTTTGAAATAAAGAATATACATTGAGATTGGAGTAGAGCTTGGTTTCTCTCTCTAACCCTTTGGGGTTTTATCCCTAATTGGGGCATTTGTCTTCTCTCTCTCTATTTGATTCTTCTTGATTTGAAGTTGGAGTTCATCATTTGGTATCAGATCTTTAGGATTTGGATCCTATTCTTCTACTATTCTTCCAATTTTTGAGTTGAATCATCACCTAGAAACTGACCTGGTTCAATCTCTGTCACAACACACAGTTGAGGCACCTGGGTTCAGGCGATTTGAGATCGCAGCCTGCTAGACAGCCACAATTTGATTTACATATCTGTTCGGAGCCTTCATTCGAGTTCAAACCCCTATTCAAATCTGTCAGAAAACCAGGGGATTACCATCGCGATCTGATCTCTCTTCTAAAGTGGAAGTCACGATCTGAAGAGCTTGTGAATCTGACTAGACTTTCATCGACTCCACTGGACGAAGGAGGGACTCTGTTCATTGGTTCTGGTTCGCATTTGGTTTGCAATACTTGGGCTTTCTTCAAGATCCTTGTTCGAGAGTTTTGGGCTTTCTTCGAAGTTGAAACCCATAATCTGCGAAGTCGACTTCCTTTTTTTGCAATACTTGGGCTTTCTTCAAGATCCCTGTTCGAGAGTTTTAGGCTTTCTTCAAAGTTGAAACCCATAATCTGTGAAGTCGACTTCCTTTTTCAAAAGTGAAGAATATATTGTAACTCGAAATTGAAGAACACATCGCAACTTGGTTTCGCAACTTTGATTAAATCACCCAGGGTTCAAGATCGACCATTTTCGACTTAATCTGAGTCTTGTTCCAGCATCAATCTGAGTTTCGATTTGTGATCTGAGTTTGCGACTCAAGGAATCCAAATCTGGATCCATTTCGAATCGCCTATGAAGCCTACTCAAGTTCCACCCAATCGATCCAAAAAATTTTCAAGATCCGACTTGATTCCGAAGGCTCTAATTGAGAACCAAACATGAATGGACTCCCTGGTTGAGATCTGAAACTTGCGAACAGTGATTCCGATTTGAGACCTCATGCGACTTCAATGTTCTGAGTCTGTGTGACTTTGATCATTGATTTGAGTTGAGTTCCACTGCACATGAAGGTTTGAGTTCAAATCTGAATTTTATTATTGGATTCCTGTTTCGATCTTGTTATGCAATTTTGAATTTGAGTTGATTTCAACCGTTAGATCCCTGTGATTACCAACCTTTGTGAATCATTGTGTTCTTGGTGAATTGATTTCCACTTGGGGTGTGAATCTTTGATTCTTCAACTTTGTTGTTGTAATTCGATTCTGGTGGTCGGTTGGTGGAGATCCTTTCAGAATTATATTAATCAGTTGTTGTCTCTAAGTTTTGCTTGTCTAGTGTGAATTGAGTCAGACTGTTTCAGCCTTTATCCTTGAACTCTTGCTACTGTGTTGATACAATAATGGCCAACAGAGGCAAAGATAGAGGTCGCAAAGGAGGCTATGGTAGCGCATTTGCTGCGAATTTAGGTGACAAATAAAGATGAATCTTTCAATTGGAAGAAATGATGCAAATCCAAATCAAACTCATAATCATTGAGATGAGTTGAAACAAATGAGTAACAAATTGTGTCTTGAAAGAGGTACAATGATATTTTTGTAAAGCTTCAAAGAGTTTATTTGAAATTGTAAGTGTTTCATGCTTCTATATGCCTCTATAAGATGTTGGTTTGAGTTGAGTATGCTGTTGGCAGTGATGTTCATTTGACGTTTGTGTCTATGGGATAGAAGGAATAACGCAATTCAGATTTCTCGATTCTGATTAGCTTTTCTCATGTGGCTCTTACCTAGTAGTTGCAATGTCAATCCTGTCGCATTGTGTCCCATCTTTCAGCCTTGTTTGTTTTGGACGGTATCATTTGCTAGCCTAGTAGTCTCGTTCCAATAGGAAGAGTACTCATTTTACCGGTCTGCATGTCCGAGGTGAAATGGCTCGGGAAAATGAGAGTATGTCCAAGTGTTAACAAAGGGGAGTATGGTCGTGATAGGAGTTATTGGTTTGCACCTATGGTTGCTTAGCCAAAGAAGCGGATTGATGTATTCGCGTAGGGATGAGTTGTGTGAGGAGACATGTTTGTGTGAGCATAGAGATGCAGCGCCTATTCCTACCCTAGGGTCAATGCATGGTGTTACATTGAGCACACTTAGTTGCTATTTAAACTTGAGGACAAGTCTCTTAAAGAGAGAGAGAGTATGATGTAGTAGAATAAATAGATTAGGTGTATGTTAAATAGCTTTTTTGTTGTAGTCTATAAATAGGTGATTTAATACTTATTGTACTTAACTTTGAAGTAAAGAATATACATTGAGATTGGAGTAGAGTTTGGTTTCTCTCTTTAACCCTTAGGGGTTTTACCCCTAATTGGGGCATTTGTCTTCTCTCTCTATTTGATTCTTCATTTGAATTTGGAACTTGTTTATTAGTTTAATATTAAGAAGCACAGACACTTCTAAAAAGATGACGTATGCGTGTCGTGTTCATGTCAGACACCGACACTCTTTTGGACGCTTCTCAACACGTGTCCAACACTCATCAAAATGTGTGTTATTGTTTTAATTTTTTTTAAAGACCCAGACACTCTTTGAACTCTTGGAAGACACCTGTGTCTATCGCTTAAAACGTGTCTATCGATTAGATACGGGTGAAACTAATTACAAGTTTGAACAAAAAACTTAAGATACAATAATTAAAGGAAAATCATATAAATTTATAGGAATTATTGTCGTATTGCTTTTTAAATTTTTTTTTTTTTAATCTTTAAATGATATATTCATATATATATGACATATAATAAATATAAAAAATTATATATTTCATGTGTATCTCCACGTGTCATGTCTTGCATTTTTTGAAAATTGGAGTGTTTGCGTGTCCGTATCTGTGTTATGTCGCTTGTCCATGTCCATGTCCATGTCCATGCTTATTAGGTTTAATACTTATGTTTTGTGATCTTTTGCGTTGTGATCTTTTGCGTTGTATTTATTATTATTATGATAGGTAAGTTAAGGATATTCAAGTTGGGTTCTCTTTGTTGGTGGAATATTGGAGCTGTCTTTGTTGGACTGGTGTGGCTGTGAAGCTGTTGGGCTTCAGTTCAGTTGTATGTGATCCTAGTTTCCTTTATGATTTGGAGGTTTAGGGATTTATTAAAAAAAATAATAATAATAATTTTTGAAGCTTCCTTCAAATGATATGAATTATAAGGGATTTGTTTTATCTTTTTACAGTCCTTTTTAAAAATAATATTGTGAAGCTTTGAATAATAAAATGGTGTAGTCTATGTTGTCCTTGGATAAGGATAGAGTGAGTAGAAAGAGACAGAAGTCCAGTGGATTTGTGTTGCCTTGATCTTTGTCATGGAGTATTGAATATATATTTTTCCCTTGAAACAGTTTTTATGCTGTGAAAATAGAGCACTTTAGGAGGCATTTTGTTGAATTTGTAACTACGATAATCAAGCAAAAAATGATTACTTGAAAGTAGTTGATGATTGCCAATATTCTTTGGAGAACATTTTATGAAGGAGTTGGTGTCTTTGCCTGTAATTGACTACTGTTGAACTGAACATTAATGGGGGATACGGCTTAGAAAATGGTGTCAGGTATTGTTTGTTGGAAACAAGAATGCTGAGATGAGATTCAGTTGGAAATGGATCTCTGCAGCCAAGCCAAAAGAAGTATCGCATTATATTAATTTTTAAAGATGGTGGGAAGGCGAGATGGTCTTGCTGGGTGACTGGGTGTGGGTGTGGCACATCTATAAGCTGAGGAGGTCAGTATCTGAGTTTCTTTATTCAGAAACCCATGAAAAGGATACATCTGATGGCACTAGAAAGGCCAAAGGAAAATGTCATATTTCTGTGGCCTATTGAAAGCTATTTAGTTATAGCTATTCCAAGGAGCAAATAAATATATAGAACCCTAATGCAAGAGATACAAAATTATCCACCACCTCTTTATTAGCATGATGCACGTGTCGGGGGGAAGAGCTTTCTGTGTTCCCTTCCATGTTGATAGATAGATCATACCTTAGTTGCAGGAATCGTGCAACCAGGTGGCGATTCTGAGGTGGCGATTCTGAGTAAGAATCGTTCTGAGTAAGAATCGCGATTCCGCGCTTCCTAGAAAGAAACGTGTAAGAATCACATTTCTGTGGAGAGAGAAACGCGATCCAGTTCAAGATGGGATCGTAAGGGGGAGAGAGAGAGAGAGAAAGAAACCTGAACTCGCTGTCGCCTTCTCCTTCGACATCGATGTCGACCTTCAACATCGCCTGGACCTTCGATTTGCTCTCGCCTCGCGATCTGCTCGCGATTGCTCTCGCCTTCGATCTTCTCGCCATCGCCATCGCCATCGCCATCGCCATCGCCATCGCCATCGACTTCGACTTCGACTTCGACTTCTTCGATCTGCTTCTTCTTCTTCTTCTTCTTCTTCTTCTTCTTCTTCTTCTCCTCTCTCTCTCTCGTCGATTTATGTTTTGTTCTGTCTCCCCCCTCCCATTTTTAACATATAATAAATATAATAAATAATATAATTTGTTATATAAGAATAAATCTAATTAAATCAAATATAATAAAAAATATCAAATCAAATCTATAAAATAAATATCCAATTTTTAACTTTTATTTACTTTAACATATTTTATTATTCTTTATTTGTTATATTTTTTATTTATAATATACATCAATTAAAAATAAAAATAATTATATAAATAAATTAAAAATATTATCAATAATAATAATACCAAGATAAAAATAATAAATATATTTAAAAATAACTATTTAACTCACCTTTATATAATAAACATATTTTAAAAATAACTATTAATATATATATATATATATATATATTACCGCTCCCCGAGGCGCTCCCAACCTAAGAAACTTCTATCGGCTCACGCTTCCCCGCTCCCGCTCCCGCTTTGTGCAACTAAGGATCATATATTTGAAACTTTTTAAGTACCAATGTAACATCAACCAGGGAAAGTTTTTGAATTTAGGGTAGTTTTTTAGTAGTGAAAAACATTAATTAAGAAAGGAATGGTGGTGGAACATCGTGTTTTGATGAGTCAATTCATTTAGAGGAGATGATATGGCAGAGCTTATGCTACTACACACCAGGGTACAAACATTTGGAGTCCTCAAAGTTAATCAAATGGGTTGACTTCAAAATCTTAGAAAGAAAAGGAGGCAATCAAACAGTTGTTTGCTTCAGTAAGATCACCAGTACAACGGCTTTCAGATAAATACGGGCACTGTTAAAATATGAGAGACAAGAATGATGGTATATCCAACACTGAATGTGGATCTCCTCACTACAAATTCTGAATCACTTGGTGATGGTCCAGCAAAGAGTAAGCTGGAAAAGAAGAATGAAAGAAGAAAGCTCTGTTATATAATTACACGATTCGTGATAAGTTTGATACACCAAGCAATCAATTCACATATAAGGCATGAATCAACGGAAATAGGAATCGCATTGGAATCAGTCTATGTAACTTTATACACATGTTTTTACTTGCAAAAGAAAAAACTTTGGAGGTGTATCAAGTGAGGTTTGAAAAATATGGTGATTTGGGTACTCTGGGTCCTTTGAGGTAAGTATTTAGATGATTTGAATTTTAAGAAATTTTTTATTTATTTTTTATTATTATGAAGATTGAAGAATTAATGAGTTTTGGAGGCTTCGAGTTTTTGTCTCCTAACCTTCGTTTTTGAATGGTTTCTCTTTGACACGCGTATAAATTTATTCTTGTATATTAAATTGTTAAATTTTTGATATGCGCAATATATGGACTTTTGGTTTTCTATAAAATAAAATTGTTAGAATTGGAACCTGAGAAATTATGAATCTTGTGGTAGTTTTAATATTATATATAAATGCGTAATGTGTTAAATTTATCTAACTTTAGTGATTTGAAATTTTGATCTTCTCAAATGATGGGTCTTGGATTCTTATTTTTCATAATGAAAGTACAAAAAATCTATGGATTTTCATAAATCCTCATATAATCAATACTATACGATTATTTATCACTCTAGGGATTAACCCACGTTTCTTGCCATAGAGGCAACTTATCTTACTCTTAGCTATTACATCATGTGCTCATCATTCAAAACAACCTTTTCATTTATTTATATCTAAGCTTTTTATATATATTTAATATATCTTTAATATCTAATTGTTCAGGCATATATATATATATATATATATATTAATGTATTTTAAAAATTATGACCAAATCTTTACTATGCACAATTTGGAAGAAGGTAATTTCAATTCATGACTCTATTCGCGATTTGAAACTATGGATGAAAGGTACGTATGAAGATTATTCATTGAAATCTGGTGCCAAGATGAGTAGTAATTGAAACTTGAGTAAAATCTTGGTTGAAGTAGTTTGCCTGAGCAGTAAGAGACGTAAAAGTGAAAAACTTGAAAACTTTCTGTTTGTACCTTTTCAAATTATAGTCTCTGTTTATGTTGTTTAATCTTGATTCTTATTGCTAATTTGTTAGTATTAGTTAATTTATATTGCCGAGTTTGCTATGCTTTTTTGTCTGGAATGCATATTTTATTGGCATACGTAATCTTCATGATAATTCCGTTTGAAAATGCTATGTGGTGTTTGGAAATGATCTAAGCAGTTGTACTTATCGATAAAACAAAAAAAGAACATAAATGAATGGTTGAAGTAGTTGAAGAGGATTGCTATAGATTGCTATGACTATTGCCTCTGGTAAATATACTAAAAGATGAAAATGATTTATTTGATATTTGGTTGACTACTTACATATTTCACTGTTAACATTCTGCAATCTCATTATTATATCCTTGTTAAGAAAGTTTCTAGAGTGACCAATTTTTGAATTTCATGACCTAGGAAGTTTTGATTGATATGTGACCATGTTTTTGTGTGAATTGTTGAATTTTATTATTGAATCTACTGATTTTCTTGCTCATCTTTTGCTTTTGGGGGGGAGACATCTTTTAGTTTTCAAAAGCCACTGGACGAATAAAAGAAGCTATATTGAACCTTCCGGTTGCAACCAAGGACGAAGACATGGAAGAAGCTGCTGCCTTGCAAGACAAGATGGAAGTGGCAGAAGTGGACAGTCAGATAAAGCCAGATGCTACATCTGAAGGAAATGACAAGGATGACTCGGATCCATTTGGGCTCGATGCTCTGATTCCTCGGACATTGAAGAAAGATGAAAAAATGAAGGGAAACAAAGAGGCGACAACCAGGATTAAGGAGGAAGAGGAAGAGACCAAGAGATTTCTGAAATCACAGAGAGAAGCCTTGATTCTTTGTTTGGATATTGCTGCGCGACGTTACAAAACCCCATGGTCAAACCCTGATACTAATTGTTATTATTTTTGTTTAATTGTTTGTTTCTTTCCCGTCCTAACGTGTCGATCTTTCTTTCCTAAGGTGCCAAACGGGCATAGATATCCTGGTAAAGCATGCATTCGATAACATTACGAGGTTCACTACTAAACAAAGAGATGCTATCGGGAAACTTTGGGCATCCATACGGGAACAGCAGACTTGGAGGAAGCAAGGCAAGTCCGTTTCAGGGAAACTAGATGTGAATGGATTTGAGTGGCTGCAGCAGAAATATGCAAATGAGAAGATCAGCATTCGGCATTCTGTCGGAGGTAGCGGGGATCGTCGTGCTCAACAGTGGCTTGGTTGACTGACACGGAGCTCTGTTTGCTGATGTATTTTTTAGTTTGTATCACAGCATTAGTCATGACAATTCGGGAAAGAAAAGGGAAAAGTGGGAAAGGATAGAATTGTCTATTCATTAGTTGTAAATTACTCCATCTTGATTTTTGTACATGTAGCAGCAATTTAACAGATTAATTTTTCTGGCGGCTTGTGTGTGCTTGTTGGGTGGCCTAATTTACTTGATCAGTTCTCAGAATCAACCTAACCTACCTTGTTATCTACAGTTCTTATGAAATGGTTTTAAAGTTTATGGGAACCATACTGGAACTATCCTTGCTCGGATAAATTTTTATGGAAAATGCTACAAGTTCCATTGAGATGATGTTTAATATTAAATTTGTGTGGAAAGTAGTTTGATAATGGTTAAAAGGTATTTCTTTTTGGAATCAATGTAAATTGTTTTGAAATTAATGAGAAGTGCTCCTGTTAAACAAACTAAGCGATTTATGTTTGGCATGTTAAAAATTTGTTCAAGATTGGTTTGGTTTGTTAAGTCAAGTTTAAACATAATTTTAAGCTTATTAAAGTTTTTCAAGTCAAGTTTAAATAACAAACTATTCAGCTTGATAAGTTTATATGTACCATAAAAATTAAAAAAATAAAATTTGACCTGTATTCGGTTTTATTAAAAATTTATTTTAAATTAGCTTATTATGTAAACAATCTAAATTTGAACACATTTTGAAAGCTTAAATAAGTTATTTTTTGGGCAAGATTGTAAGATATTGATTTGTTAATAAAATTAGATTATAACAAAAAGAATTGCTCCATCAACTCGAATCCTGATTTTTTTCTCATCACATCCTAAGGTGTGACTACAAAACCACTGGACCAAACTCAAGATCTTAAATAACTTATTACTCGATTTGATTTATTTATTGCCTTAATAATAAGTGTCTTATACTTTTCATTACTTTTTATTTTTTTCTTGCGTCTAAAAAGACTTGTTAACAAGATTATATTTAAATTGCATTATTACTATATAATAAAATATACAAACACAATAGCAAAATTGAAGCAGCCTTTCCCATGGTTGTAACAAAATTGAAATGGGTAATTTCAACATTGCAAAATGAAGCCTAAAGAGTTTGTCTAGTGGTTGAGGTAGGATACTCCTTTATGCTGTGTTTGGTTGAAGGATTTGAGGAGGGATTTGAAAAGGGAAATGGAAAAGGTAGGTGAAATGTGAAAAAAATATACTTATATTTCACATAGTTTCACACACCTTTTCCCTTTTCCTTTCCAAATCCCTCCCTAAATCCCTCAACCAAACACAACATTAATGGGTATGTCAGAGTTTGAGTATTATTGCTATAAGACATTTTCCAAGTTCCTAAAATAAAGTGTTGTCGCTATAGTGCAGTTTTTCATTATTATCGATTCCCCTTCCTTCTCTTGACACAAAAAAATAAAAAATTTAGAACCATTGGGGTAAGAATTATATTTACAAAAATAAAAGGACCAAGAAATAAATTTATCAATAAAAGGGGAATAAGTGCAAAAAGAAAAAACTTAAACCCCAACCTCTACTGGTATAAATTAACAGGCACATGTAAAACCCTAACCCTCACCTTCTTCTCCTCAAGCAGAGCATACCAAAAATCGAACTTCA
Source organism: Camellia sinensis (assembly GCF_055761805.1). Lineage (NCBI taxonomy): Eukaryota > Viridiplantae > Streptophyta > Magnoliopsida > Ericales > Theaceae > Camellia > Camellia sinensis. Next base: position 1,744,152 of record NW_028128998.1, on the reverse strand, counting down.
CACTGATGTAAGCTCTCTCGTTATATATATATATATATATATATATACATACAACTTTTTCTTTGATATGCTTATATTCCTTTGTTTCTTCAGTACAGTGCTGCTTCATTTGTTTTGATGGAAAATATTTTTGAGAAATGTTTTAGTGGAAAGAAAATAGAAAGTAAATTTTAGGTGCAAGACATATTTTGGAGACCCTATGATGGAGGCTTTTGGGATTTTATTAGCCATTGTTGTTATAAATCAAGTGCAGAGAGATTAATTTGCTAATCGTTGAGATCTGGGCAAAGATTATGGTGACATATCTGTTACCATCACAGGGCCTTCAAGAAAGAAAAGGAAACAATAAGGGTCCTTTCCAGGAAAATGATTCTGAAATAATGTTCTGTTTCTGAGAGTAGAACCCATGATTTAGCTGCTTCCACCTTTGCATGTTTTTTTCATTTTGTATTGTACCCAATTATACTACATTGATGCTCAATTTTGTCTAAATCTAGTTATGATCCGATGAGATTTTTTCTTCTTTTGGTTGTGCATGTGTGTGAGAGAACAAATCTGTGTTTATTGTTCTGTTCTTTTATATCTGAACTTACTATTGCAGTTATAGTAGCCACAAATTTCTGAATAAAAAACTTACATAATTTATACTACTTTGTAACCTTTGATGTATGAAAACATAGCATTTAGTTTAAGAGAAGTGAAAATTGAGAACAAAAACTACCTAAGAGTGAACAATTTTCTTATTTAGGATCGATTATCACAACGGTTGGAGAGATTGAAGCGAGAGATTGGAGCGGATGTGGTCTATAGAATTAAGGTGGAGTGGCTTAAGTGGAGGAATGTGTCTGGGTACTGCGCGATAAATGATTACCAACTAGACTAAAAGGAAAGTTTTATAGAATAGTTATTAGACTAGCAATATTGTATGAAACGGAATGTTAGGCAACTAAAAAACAACATGTAGATAAGATGAGTGTTGTTAAAATGATAATGCTAAGGTGGATGTGTGACAAGATTAGAAGAAACATAGTTAGAAATGAGTATATTCGTGAATGGATAGAAGTAGTACCCATAGAAGATAAGTTGAGAGAGAGGATAGATTGAGATGGTTTGGTCATATACAACAGAGTATACGAAGGCAGTAGTAAAGAGATGCGATATACTAACAGTAGATGTAAGTGTCAGTGGAAGGGGCAAACATAGATTGACATGGGTTAGTGTAGTAAATAGAGATATGAATCTCTTTAATTTGACTAACCAATTGGCCATTAATAGAGTCCATTGGAAAAAAAGGATTCATGTAACCAATTCTGTTTGATGGGACTTAAGGCTTAGCTTGGTTTGGTTGGTTTACTGTAGATTTATGTTTACATTGATTCTATATATTGAACATTTGAAAATTTTGGTCTAATTAATCTCAATGACATAAAGAATGATTAGCGCTTTACTCTGACTTTTAATCTTCAGAGTATTATCAGAATTCTGAGATTACTGTTGATCCTACTGTTAGTTTGCTATTTGACTGATATAGCTTTGGTTTGAATGTAGTCCCTTTTACCGAAATCCAAGTCTTGATCTGAAAATTTTCAGATAATTCAATAAAATGTCGAACCCAAAGGTCTTCTTTGACATACTGATAGGAAAGATGAAAGCGGGTCGAATTGTAATGGAACTATTTGCTGATGTCACCCCTAAGACTGCTGAAAATTTTCGTGTCCTCAGCACTGGGGAGAAAGGGATTGGTAGATCAGGGAAACCATTACATTACAAGGGCTCCACGTTTCACCGTATCATCCCCAACTTCATGTGTCAGGGCGGAGACTTCACAAGGGGTAACGGGACTGGTGGGGAGTCAATCCATGGATTGAAATTCCCGGATGAAAACTTCAAGTTGAAGCATACAGGGCCTGGTATTCTTTCAATGGCAAATGCTGGACCGAATACAAATGGATCTCAATTCTTCATTTGTACTGAGAAGACACCATGGCTTGATGGTAAGCATGTGGTGTTTGGAAAGGTTGTGGATGGCTATGGTGTGGTTAAAGAGATGGAGAAGGTGGGGTCCGATGAAGGGATGACTTTGGAGACGGTTGCAATAGAAGATTGTGGTCAGGTAACTGAGAACTGATGATGGGAAAATGAAGGAATTTGTGATGGAAAATGAAAATGTTTGGCAGAAGAATATGATACAATGTACTGTTATTTATCTGTCATGGAAGTAAATTGGAGATTTGAAGGTAGAAGATATCTGCAATTAGTAGCTCTGACTAATATGTTTTGTATGCCTGAATATTGTCACAACCCTTCAAAATTTTATTTCGCAGTTTAGATGAAAATAGAATGCAAATTTTTGAAAAATGTTGTTTATTTTCTGTAGTAATGATCTTAATTCCTTTTTTTATTTATATATTTCAACGCTACTCTATATTTTAAATATCTATAAAGCTCTTCAAATGTATCTAGTCTTGATTTTTTAAATGTAACTAGTCTTGATTTTTTTCTTTAAAAAAATAAAATAAATAATTATTGTAATGGCTAACTCGAATTCATAATCTTCTCTCCATATGTTGAGAGGAGTGAGATTTGAACTTTGGACATTAGATCTAATATAATCCTAATTTTTTTCTTCAAAAACAAAGAAGTTATTGTAATAGCTAACTCGAATTCATAATCTTCTCTCTTTATGTTGAGAGGAGTGAGAATCAAATTTTGGACATTAGATTTAATGAAAAAGATTATTATCACTTGAATAACACATTATACAATAAATATTTTATTTTATTTTATTTTATTATTTGAATTGCATATAAGTTAAATCTCTACCATATTGTTTCTGTCCAATAAAATTCTAGTTTTTATTGATTTTTATTACTAGTAATACTACACATCGAAAAATTTTATCCAAAATTTACTTAGAAATATAATTGATGACTCATTCATTCTATACATATACATGAATCTCATAATACATCAATACAATCTTCATTGCACAAAGACAATCTTTGCAAAATTAATTGTTTTAGTTCATAGTATTTTTTTTACTTTATTTTATTGAAAGTTATAAATCCAACCTAGCAAATTAGGCTAAACATGTACATTATTGTATTTAAATATGAGGTAAATTATAAATATACTTAAAATATGAATTGTCTCTTATAATTTTGGAAATTACATCACACCTCTTGAAATTTCTAATTTTATAAATGATTCATTTTATCAATAAATCATTAAATTAATTAACGTTTTTTAATGATGTCAGAAATATATTTCAATTTATAATTTAAGTAATTTTATTATCGTATAAAAAATTAGTTAGGAATTTCATTTTTCTAGTTAATTTTATTAAATAAAATTTTTTACAAAGGAAAATTTATTATTTTTCCAATCATATGAGGCAATAAGTATACCTTAGGGAGGTATATTTGTAATTTATCCTTGAATCTTGAGGGTTGCTAAATGCCCGTACCTATTTACTTTGGACCTATTTCTCTGACCCCTACTCACATAATTGAAACCCTTTCATATTTTCTTTGAACCCCCACCTTAATACCAACTATACCTTTATTCTTTGGATCTTCAACTCTTATTCTTTTGGCAACTCCTTCCATTGTCGGCAGCACTTCACCGTTGGTGACCTTCCTTTCGGCAACCTGCACCCTCTCTATTTCCAAACCCAAACCCTTCAAAACCCAACCTAAACCAACCACCATGAAAACCCACCTCACACCCTCCTCTCCAACCCTCATCATCTTCTTCTTCTCTCTTTGCACCTTCATCACCACCATTAAAGACAATGTCAAGTGCCTTGAAGGCTTCAAGACGTTTCCTCCTCTTCTTTTCTTTTTCTTCTTCTTCTATCTGTCATGACCCATCATCGCCATCACCGTCTAAAGCCGCTGTCATCACCGCCCACTACTAATTTTTTTAAAACCCTAGGGCTAGGGTTAGGGTTTCAGAAGATGTGGAGAAACATGAATGGCCAACGATGGACGACCGATCGAGAGAGATGAAGAAGATTGCCAGAGGTAATAGGGATTGCCAGAGGTAATAGGGATGGCCGATGAAATTAGGGTTAGGATTTGAGACATTAGGGTTAGAAAGTTAGGAATAAGAGTAGAATGAAATTTTATATTTGGAAAAAATTGGAATTAAAAAAATGAAAAGAGTAGGGGATCCAAAGAAATAAAAAATGTAAATAACAACTTTCTAAGAGGTTGTTTGGGATGTACTACGAAAGTATATATATATATATATATTATCTATTTTAGATTATAAAATCTGTCTATTTTTTATACATCTTTTATAAAAAAAAAAAAAATTAAAAAATATGATTTGATCATTTCAAATATTTATAAAGAAAAGTAAAAAATAAAAAAATCAACCGGACCCGGTTCATGTCCCCCTTTTCTCTGTCTCTCTCTCTCGTCAAATATCAGAATTTTCAGCAGATAAGGCTTGAGGTCTCTCTCCTTACCACTCCTGAACTTCAGCCCCCAGACACACACACTCTCTCTCTGTGACATCATGTTCTCTCTAACTGTAAACACTCCCAAACCCCTCTCTCTTCCCTCCACCTTCCTCCCCCACCACCCTCTACCCTTTCCCCAGCACCAGCACCAGCACCAGCACCAGCACCAGCACCACAAAGCTTCACTCTCAAAACCCATCTCAGCCACCATAACCCCATCATCACCCAACCCCTCTCAACAACAACAACAACTCTACCAACCCTTCCGCCCACCCCCATCTTCTCTCCCCTCCAAATTCAGCTCTCTCGACATCGCCGGCCGCCTGGACATCCTCGCCAACCGTCTCGGCCTGTGGTTCGAATACGCCCCTCTCATCCCCTCCCTCTTCCAAGAAGGCTTCTCTCCCTCCTCCGTCGAAGAAATCACCGGCATCTCCGGCGTCGACCAGAACCGCCTCGTCGTCGCCGCCCAAGTCCGCGACTCCCTAATCCAATCCTCCACCGACCCCGCCACCCTCTCCTTCTTCGACAACGGCGGCGCCGAGCTCCTCTACGAGATTCGCCTCCTCAGCGCCTCCCAACGCGCCGCCGCCGCACGCTACGTCGTCGAGAACAAGTTCGATGCGAAGGGCGCTCAGGATCTGGCTCGAGCCATGAAGGACTTCCCTCGCCGCCGCGGAGATCGAGGTTGGGACAGCTTTGATTATGCTCTTCCTGGTGATTGTTTATCGTTTATGTATTATAGACAAGCCCTAGAGAATAGAGACCCGTCGGAGGAGAGGACGGCGGGGTTGCAGGTGGCGTTGGAGACTGCAGTGTCGGAGGCCGCGAAGAAGAGGGTTTTGGGGGATTTGGAAGGGAGTGGTGGTAATGGGAAGGACAAAATTGGGCTTGAAGATGGGGCTAGGGTTCCTGTTGTGAGGATGAAGGTGGGGGAAGTGGCGGAGTCCACTACGGTGGTGGTGTTGCCGGTTTGTGAGGCAGAGAAGATGGAGAGACAGTTGGAGGAGGTGCCGTGGGAATGTGGGAATGAAGGGGAATTCGGCGTGGTGGTGGCGGAGAAAGGGTGGAATAGGTGGGTGGTGTTGCCGGGTTGGGAACCGGTTGTGGGGTTGAGGAGAGGAGGAGTGGTGGTGGCGTTTGCGGATGCAAAGGTTTTGCCGTGGAAGGCAAATAGGTGGTACAAGGAGGAGGCGATTTTGGTTGTGGCGGATCGGGGGAGGAAGGAGGTGGAGGTGGATGATGGGTTTTATTTGGTGGCAAATAATGGTGATGGTAATGATAGTTATGGATTGAAGGTCGAGAGGGGTTTGGCATTGAAGGAAAATGGTGTAAAGGAGAGTTTAGGGACTGTAGTGTTGGTTGTTAGGCCACCAAGAGAAGAGACTGAATATCAATTGAGTGATGAAGATTGGGAGTGAAACAAAAAGTCTGATGTAATATGTACCCATTTTGTTCATGAGTTTTGATAATGGTGGGAATTGAAAATTCAAAAATGTGAAGAAGCGTTTCATTTTAATCACTTGTAAAAGGATGATTCTTGTTTAATTAGAGAGGTAGTTAAACCTCCATTGTTTTGTTTAATCGGAGGATTCAAGATTTGTATTGTATGGGTAACCAAACCAACAAGTTATAGCTTAAGGAGGCATCACATTGAGCTCAAGATGAAGGGAAGTTACTCAGGAATGTGAGTCAACAAAGGTAGAGTAGAATTTAGGTACATTTCTTCAAGTTGTAATGTCCTTCTATGTACTCATAAAATTCAATAAAAATAAATAAAGCCTGTTTTTTTTGTTTTATAATGGGGAAGAATTTTTGGTTTGAAGTTCAATGTGTGCAGGCCTGTCAAACTTGATCATTGAATTGAGACCTTACATGTTTTATACCATCTTTAACATGTGAAGAATTAATATGCCACATAATTATCCTTGTTTCATTTCCTATTCAAATTTCTTTTGTCATTTGTACGGCCCACTGAGTCTTCTGATATTTAGGATTCAGAGAATATTACTTTGGAGTATTAAAATGTTTCGGTGTGGGTTTATATCAGCATCAGCAATGCATATTGTGATATCAAGGTGTCAGCTGAACTTTTAAGACAATTTAAGTCAATTTTTTGTTACAGACTTTGTGCATCACTACACTGTCGGGTATGGATCATACTAACCTAAATACTTGGTCCATTTTGTAATGGCTTTGGGTAATGCTTGAAATCATGTTTGTTATTGGTATTTTCCTTTTCTTTTTGGTCGTATAGATCCATTGTACAGGTTATGCCCCTTTCGTGACCATTTTTTTCTTCAATTCTTACACAAATATAGTATTTCTTGCTTTTGTTCTATTGATGTTTTCTTGCAGTGTTAGCATGGGTACAGCTGCTTCAAATGCTGATGTTGCTTCTGTAGGGAGAGAGTTAGCAGAAGAGGTAAATTTGTAACATGTATATTAGAGTTTTATAACTTTTCTGAAGGTATTTTTGGTCAAATTGGCGTAGAAATTTATCATTCATCTATTTCTGAGTTCTCTCCTCATCTTTGCATTAAAGTTGAATTCTTCTTCCAACATTATAAGCTTTAGGGGGGTTTGGGATGAATTTTGCAAAAGAGTTCTTTTTCAAGGCTGGCAATGGAGGTGGAGTGAGGTTTTTGCTTGATTGGTGGTGTGTTTATACAGTCATAGACTGTTAAGGGGAGGTGTTACTGAACCCGTTTCTTTTGGTTTTGAATGTGAATGCTTAAATGTACAGTTATATGTTAGTTTCTGATAGTGGTGTGGAATCCTCTGTTTTAGACAGCTTTGGAGGATAGGGAGATTCAGTACATTTGAAGGCATTTTTTGGGGTACTAATAGGACTCGGGGGTTGAAGGTAGTAACATCTATGAAGCAAATATGGATATCGGTATGCTACATGTACGTTGATACAGTAAAATATAAAACAAGTACGGTACAGGTACAACTAGATGCGTTCATAAAAAAGAATAATTTAATTTGGAGCAATGCAAAAATTAGTTAAATGGTTTAGTTTATTAAGATCTAAGCTACAATTCACATTTAATGCCAGGAGGTACAAAATAAAATAAAATTTCATTATATTAAATAACTTAGAAACTAAAACTTAATTTTAAAATCATGCTAATTATTAAAAGCAGTCTAAGAAATTAACTTTATCTCTATATAGAAGAAAATACTATTTTGATTAAGGTACGACTTGGGATACGTTTGTGGTACGACAAAAATTAAGTAGAAAAAATTTGAGTATGTATGTCTAACATGCAAAGTATCAACCCCCGGTATGGGTACGATATGTTTGTCAAAGTACTTGTTAGTGTATATGAGTGTGTGATGGACACTTTGGGCCACCTTTAGGTCCTAATCTGATAATGCTGTCTGTAGATTAGTCTATAATCTCTCCCATATATAGAAGAGATTTGTACATTGATTCTAATATATATCACACATAATACATACATATTTCTTTCATACATATTTCTCTCTCTCTCGCTCTCTCAACCATTGTTATTGGATTTAACACGGTATTAGAGCTGTAAGGTTCTGTTAGACCAACACCGCTAGAAAACACAATTGTTGTTCCATCGATTACAATTTATCAGAAAACACCATATTTCATACAATTACTATGAAAATCGTGGCCTCTCTTCTGCTCATCTATTATTCAATTGCCCAGTCAGATCTTGTCGGTACTGCAACAACGTTGGTCCTGGTCATAGAGAGCCCGATTGCTTTTGCAATTTAACCCGTTCATCTCCTACTGGCCACTCTTTTCGTGGTGGCTTTTCACGGGGTCGTTCATATCGTCCCTCAAATCAGTCCAGATCTCAGCCTTTTCATCGTACTACTGCTACGGATTCTTCTAAGCCTTTATATCTGGCCACTCCTGTCTTCTCCCAAACTGATGTTGAGGTCATGCTCAAACAGTTTCTCACCACCTCTGGTACTCCTCCTACTGCTTTGTCTGTGATTTTAGGTATATCTTCTTGGTATTTTGACTTAACATGTTGTAATCATATAACTTCTAGTTCTACTATATTTTCTTCTATCTCTTCTGCTTCTCATATTCCCTTCATTCATACTGTTGATGATTCTCTTATGTTTGTAAATCATGTTGGTTCTGTTTTCACATCTCATCTATCCCTATCAAATGTTTATTTTATTCATGTCCTCACTTTATACCTTATTTCTATTAGTCAATTATGTGAGCTTAGTCTAATCGTCACATTTTCTGCTAATGTTTGTTTGGTACAGGACCCTCAGACAGGACAGACTCTTGGGATTGTCTATAAGCTTGGATGTCTCTATGAGCTCATTCATCTTCATGCTCCAGAATCCACCTCCTTTGCTACTCCTACATCTGTTTTCGTCTTGTCCCCTTTTTCATCTTTGGTATTGTCATTTAGGACATATTACTGTTAGTCGATTAAAGTTTTTAGTATCTGCTGGTTAGTTAGGTCATATCATTTCAAATCATTTGGATTGCTTGCCTTGTCAACTTGCAAAACAACCCGCATTATCATTTAATAGAAGTACTTTTGTGTCTTCTATATCATTTGATCTTATACATTCTGATATTTTGGGGCCATCACCTATTGCTACCATGGGGGGATCACGTTATTTTGTTATTTTTGTTGATGATTTTTCACGGTTTACATAGTTGTTCCTTATGAAAAATTAGTTTGAACTCAAATAACTTTATCACAATTTTGCAAAAATGGTTCAAACCCAATTCTCAAAAACTATTAAAATTTTCCGATCTGATAATGGTATGGAATATAAGGATCTTGATTTTCTCTCTTTCCTTCAGAATCAGGGTATTCAGCCTCATCGTTCCTGTGCTGGCACTTCCCAACAAAATGGACATGCTGAACGCAAGCACAGGCACATTCTTGACACTAATCAAGCTCTTCTTCTCTCCTCTTATCTTGAAAATTTTGGGGGGAAGCTACACTTGCTGCTGTTTACACTATCAACTGTGTCCCTACTCCTATCATCAACAATTAAACTCCTTATGAATGTTTGCATGACACTCGTCCTCCATATATCCATCTTCGGGTTTTTGGGTATGCATGTTTTGTCCTTCTCCAACCTCATGAACACACCAAACTTAAACCCCATTCTCGTCTTTGTTGCTTTCTCGAGTATATGATTGAACATAAAAGCTATCGATGTTGGGATCCTATTGCTAAACGTCTTCGTATCTCTCGTCATGTGTTTTTCTGGAGCATAAAATGTTTTCATCCTTATCCTTGTTCCACTTATCATCATCTTCTACTTCCATTCTATTTACTCATCCCTCTCTGGATCTCTTCTTTAATGATTTTGATGTAGATTCCTCCTCTTTAGAGACGCATTTGCAACACCTGATCCCACCTCGCCTGCTCCCTCTGATGGTTCTGCTTTGCCTCCACTCGATCCCGTCTCTAATATTCCCTCACCAGATGACTCTCCAATTGAGCTCCTTATGTCTCTTCATGCTCTTCACACTAGTTGCCTAACCCGGATAACTCAACAACTTGCTTATCTTCGTGATTATATTGTTGGTTCCACTGTTTTTTCTACTCATGAACCTACCTCCTATTGCGAGGCTTGTACTAATCCTCTATGGAAGCAAGTTATGATTGATGAACTTTAGGCTCTTAACAAAACTCAAACTTGGACCATTGTTGATCTTCCTCCTGGAAAAACTGCAATTGGCTGCAAATGGGTTTACAAAATCAAGACTCACTCTGATGGTTCTATTGAGTGGCACAAAGTTCTCCTTGTTGCAAAAGGCTTCACTTAGGAATATGACATTGACTATGAGGAGACCTTTGCTCCTGTTACTAGACTTACCTATGTTCGCAACTTAATTGATGTTGCTGCTACTCGTCACTGGGATCTTTTCCAAATGGGTGTCAAAAATGCCTTTCTTAATGGTGATCTTTTAGAGGAGGTCTATATGCAACCTCCACCTAGGTCTACCTATTTGGCTAATCAGGTTTGCAAATTTCAGCGTGCTCTCTATGGTCTCAAATAAGCCCCTCGTGCTTGGTTTGCTAAGTTTAGTTCCACCATTCATGATCTTGACTTCACTTCCAGCTCATATGATTGTGCTCTATCCGTTCGGACAACTACTTATGCCACCATTCTTCTTCTTCTCTATGTGGATGATATGATTATTACCGGTGATGATGTGACTAATATTCTTAGCCTTAAACAATCTCTCAGCCGACACTTTGAGATGACAGACCTTCGTATTCTCAATTATTTCTTATGTCTTGAAATCTCTCATGATTCTATTGGTTATTATTTATCCCAGGCCAAATATACATCCAATCTTTTGGCTCATGCCGTTCTTATTGATTGCAAGATTGGCTCTACTCCGATTGATACTTAGACTTGTCTCACTCCTCTTGACCATTTTCTCTCAGATGCTACTCTATCGCCAGCTGGTCGACAGTCATGTTTATCTCATAGTGACTCGTCCTGACATTACTTATGCCGTTCATTTTGTTAGTCTGTACATGTCGGCTCCTCGCACCCCTTATTACATTGCTCTGCTTCGCATACTTTGCTACCTCAATGGAACCTTGTTCTATGGACTTCATTATTTTTGCCCACTCGTCTCTTGAGTTTCGTGCCTTTTCTGATGCTGATTGGCCTAGGGATCCTACTAATTGCCGCTCCACTACGGGTTTCTGTTTCTTCTTAGGGGATTCGCTTAATCTCTCATTGCTCGTTCTAGTCCAGAAGATGAACATCATGCACTTGCTAACACTACTCAGGAACTTCTGTGGCTTTGTTGGCTTCTTACTAACATGGGTGTTTCCTTCTCTAGTGCTACCTCTCTCCACTGTGACAATCATAGTGCCATTCAGATTACTCATAATGATGTATTCCATGATCACACCAAACATACTAAGATTGACTACCATTTCATTCGTCAACATGTTACTCTTGGCAACGTCCACCTCCTTCCTATTGCTTCTGCTGATCAGCCTGTTGATATTTTCACCAAAGCTCATCCTCTTGGTCATTTCAATGATTTGGTTTCCAAACTCAAGTTGGTTGATGCTTATCTTCGTTGAGTTTGAGGGGAGATGTTAGTGTGTATTAGTGTATATGCTTTAGCCTTTAGCCTTTGGCCTTTCAGCCACTTTGGGCCACTTTCGGTGATTGACACTTTGGGCCACCTTTAGGTCCTAATCTGATAATGCTGTGTGTAGATTGTCTATAATCTCTCCTATAGGAGAGATTTGTACATTGATTTTGATATATATCACACATAACACATACATATTTCTTCCATACATATTTCTCTCTCTCAACCATTGTTATTGGTTTCAACAGTACTCGGGGTTCATATGTAACCATTGGTTTGGAACACTTGGAAGATTAGGTTTGGTCAGATCTTCTATCTTCCAATTTCCCGTCATAACTTAATAACTTACAGAATGACTGCTAGATTGACAGTACCCTATATATTCTGCAAGTATATTAGAAAGACCTTTATCCTATCTTACGAATTTTATGGTAATTGTCAAGAAAGAGGCTGCAAGGGTGCGCTAGCATTCTTCTAGTCTAATATAAAGGTTAGGGGACTCTATCATGATCTTATGAAGCTACATCTTTACTAAGCAAGACTCTATCCAGATCTAAAGAATCTGCCACAGATCCTTCTTCTAAGTAGGAGAGTAAGCAAGTAACCGGAAACAAAGCTTTCGGCTGCCCCTTTAGATTTCAAATTCCTTTTCTTAGGGAAGATTACAGGAGTGGTTCACTCGGCATCATTCTTGCATGATTAGAAGAAGCTCATTCATTCTCCAGCATATCACTTTGTTTGTGCAGCGCATACAATCTCCGCTTTCCTACCAGGCCTAGCTTCTGTCCCTATTGATCTTGAGGTCAAAACTTTAGCAATCAATTTCTCTATCCTGTAATTATGCCAGTGAAGGTTCCAAAAAAGGGAGAAGATTATTAGTTAAGGGAAACGAGCCATGATCATGATCGTGAAGTGGAAAGAACGTGCTGACCAAATCAAATGGCAACCGCTTCCTTCCTTTGGAAAGGTATTTGGAGGACATTTCGTTGTTTTTAAAATAGCTTTCCGTTCTTTCTAACTAACGCTATCTTAGATGCAAATCTGTGTGCTGAGGTACTGAAATTAGCAGAAACCCGCTACATTGTTAGTTTGTTACCAATTAGTAGAAGTAACAGAAGACTTTCAATGCACAAAGTCACTTAGAAACTACAACGGGTGTCCCTGTATGAACTTTCTATAACAGTTTTTAATCAATTCTTCAACTTTTAACTATTTATAAGTTGGTATTCCAGTTTTCTTTGGTGCCTAACAATCTTAACGCTGTGTTTGGTTGGAGGATTTTGGGAAAGATTTGGAAAGGGGAAGGGAAAAGGTGTGTGAAACTAGATGAAATGTAGATATGTTTTATTCACATTTTATCTACCTTTTCCATTTTTCTTTTCAAATCCCTCCCCAAATCCTCCAACCAAACACAGTATAAATGTTCCTCTTGAGGTTGGTTGTATGTCTTAAAATTAAAAATTTTCAAATAAACCTCGTTTCATGTTTCTCTTGAGCTTTGTTTTTGGCACACATGGAAGCAATTAATTACAAATGTTACAAATGGTATAAAAAATTTAAACAAAAACCAAAATGAGTAACTATTTCATGACTAGGGGCCTATACAATTTCCAAAATTTGTTATCCTTTTATGGGAAGAATGAGTATCTTTATGGAGTTTAATGCGTATAAATAGCACTATGCAGACTCTGGCCAACTAAAATCTACTGAAAATAAATTACATTCAAAATAAATCTACCCAGATCACACATTTCACCTTCTTTTATTTTTGTGTGTACTTTTTTGGGGAAAAAAAAAATCAATGTCTTAGTTCATGAACTACATGATTTCCTTCCACACACAATTATATATATATATATATATATATATATATATATAATTTATTTTGGATAAATTGCAAATACATCTTATGAGATTTGTTTAAAATACAAATTTTTCTTTGTGGTTTTGGAAATTTCATCCTGCCTCTTGAAGTTTTTAATTTCATAACAAATAGTTCATTTTATTAATAAATCATTAATTCAATTAACAGTTTTTAATGATGCCAGAAATTTATTTTCATTAATAATTAAGACATTTTTGTTATTATATAGGAGAACAGTTAGAAATTTTATTTTTTTAGTTAATTTTGTTAAATAACATATTCTAACAAGGGAGTATTTATAATTTTTCAAATTACAGGAGATAATCTATATTTTAAATAAACTTTAAGGATGTATTTTTAATTTATCCTTTTATTTTTTACATGGAGCAATCCTCTAATGCAATCCCCCCCCCCCCCCCGGGGCAAAAAAAAAAAAAAAAAAATTTGTCTAATGCAAGGTCATATTAGGTTCATTCTTAGTAAATTTTCAAATATCCACAACTAAATTTCAAATAATACAAGGTAATCAATGGTCATCGAATTCAAAATCTCTATGATACACTTTTAACTTCATATTTTGTTTGAGCTTTTTCAATGGTATTTTTAATTTATTAAAATTTGTGTCATGTTTGATATAAAGTTTAGTTAGAGTTAAAATTTGACAATCTTCTTTATTGCTGTGTCTTTCATAATAGAGAAATTATCTGGTAGGTTTGACATATCAGGTGGTTGTGTGCTTTGTCTAAAACAAAAGAATAAAACATATGAGAAAATTAAGAGAAATTAATTACATGGTCCAATACAATTTGAAAGGCACATCACATTCAATATTGGCTGAACCTCATAGATATTTATTCTCATGATGTGATTCATATATAACCCTTCTACTTGGCATGTGTGAGAAAAATTGAAGAAATTGCATTTACACTATTGAAGTAACATTGCTAAATTATAATATTTTGACAATATTCATTACTAAAATATAATGGTAGCTAGTCATTTTGTTATTGACTGGAGATACTCTTAAATTTTGAATAAACATATTAGTGATAATTTATTCTTTTAAATACTTATTTGGTTCAATAGAATGAAATAAAATAAAATAATCATTTTATCAAAATATTTATTATCACGTTTGATTTATTATCCTACACTATTAAAAACAATGATCATCCCATAAATAAATACAAAAAATTAAGAATAATTATTCTATTATATTGTGTCTCGTTTCGAGCAACTAAACAATACCTTAGGCCCATCTCCAATGTTGTATCAAATGATTATCAATTTTGAATTTGATAAAAAAATAATCTTTTTTTAGCTCCAACGGTTTCACCAAATCGATATCAAACCGAGAATATCAAAACTCTTTCACCAAATAGAGGATTTCTGGGAGTCTGCACCATTTCACTGTTTGGTGCCGTTGGTTTGGCAGCACTGGACGGCCGATCGAACGTCCGGCCGGTTGTCCCCCCCCAGTCATCCGATTGGTAGATAGCTTCTCATAGCAATGCATGCCCTTAGACGACCGGGCATATGTCTTCCCAGACATCCTCTATGTATACAGGCTTGCAAAATTG
Organism: Camellia sinensis; assembly: GCF_055761805.1. Lineage (NCBI taxonomy): Eukaryota > Viridiplantae > Streptophyta > Magnoliopsida > Ericales > Theaceae > Camellia > Camellia sinensis. Next base: position 1,729,144 of record NW_028128998.1, on the reverse strand, counting down.
TGTGAATTGTGTGCCAACAATACCAAATATTTGTCCAACAATTGAGGGAAATGTAGCAGAGGGTTGAAGGATGCATGAAGATTCAAAAATGCCATTTAAAATTAGCTGTTGCTTTTGTAGGATGTTTGCCCTATAAGGTTACCGTTAGTTTTGCAAAGGTTGATCAAAGTTGGTTTTCCAAAGGGTTAATCAAAGTTTCCGTTAGAAATTGTGTCTATAAAATATGAGTTGATTTCTGTTTTACTTTCACAATATCATTACAGTTTTTGTTTTCTTTGTTATAATTTCCTTCAATATTCATGTGTTGTCTAATATTTCAGTTATTCATTTTATAAGCTGGATATTGTTAGTTTAAATCTTTAGGTTTTCTTTAATTTGTCACTTGTTTCTTTTACGATATGTTTCACTGTCAACTTCAATTTTCGATCATATTGATTTTTTTTTTGAACTGGTTTAGTTGTAAAAAATTTACCTTCAAACTATGGAAAATTTTGAAATGTTTGACGAATCACAAACTTTTTTTCCAGAGCAATGATGTAAGTATTATTTTCGAAATTTCTCGTAGTCCTCGTGGTAAAGCGCTCACTATTATAGAAGATGAAATTTTATATAGATCTTGGTTGGCCGTCTCTCAAGATTCCATTACAGATAATAGTCAGGCCATGGCAATATTCTGGGAATGGGTACTCGTTTATTTTAATTCACAATTGAATAGTCAATCAAATCAAAACTGTATTTCTTTGTCTCACTGTTGTTCTGTGATGCAAAAGACAATTAATAAGTTTTATGGTTTTCATGAACAAATTCAATTGAGGCAACAAAGTGGAACAAATGAGGCAGACAAGGTGATTTTTATTGGTTGTTATACCATATATATTTTCTGATTTGTATCTACTTGTTATACTTACTATGTATTCCATTTTCAGGTTGCTGAAGCTAAGTGCATGTATCATGCAATCCGAAAAAACCACTTCACATTTGATACAAGTTGGGAAATTTGCGCCAAAGTTATAAGTGGAATGAAACTAGAACACAAGGCAAGAAACCCACACCACCAGCGAATCCATATTCGACTCCAGCAACTGAAGGTGAGGTGTCGGAACCCAACAACAATATATTTGGACCAACAACGGAGTAGTACATCAACACGACCAATTGGTACTAAGGCTGCGAAAGATAAGTTGAAGAAACAAGCAAGTCACGATGTTAGGTTTGATGAAATGGTAGTCAACTAGTCTAAAATTGTTGAAGTATTGTCAACTATGTCCTCTAGAAGTGTTGATTGAGATGAACAAAAGGCGATAGAATATAAACAAAAGGCAATAGAACGTCGAAGAAAGGCAGAGAACATGGAGGAACAACTGAAAATATTATCTATGATGAATGAAAGAGAACAACGAAATGAGGAACATAAAATAATGTCAATGGATATGACCAATTGAAATCCTATGCAAATGTCTTACTATGAAGAGCTTCAAATCTTATTTCAATCAACAAATAGATTTGCTTGATTGTTTTATGAAGACCGCTTTTTTTAGCCCAATTAGTTTCACATCAGTTTTCATATTTGTTTGTTTAATGTATTATCGTTTTAGTAATTGAATGTTCTGAGTGTTGTAGTCATGATCTTCTTATAGTAATGATGTGAAATTATTTTTACTATTGATCTGCTCCTAGGAAGGATATTTCTTGAACTTTTGTTTAATTTTACAAATAAATAATGATGAAAAGTAGTTATTACTGATAACTTGTCTCATAAAGTATAGGAATTTATTTAAATTACTTACCTATGATATACCTTAAAAACCACATAGTACTAGGATATACATTAATAAAAAAAAAAAAAAAAACCACACACTCGTAGTACATCCATTGAAAAAAAACACACATACACATACACACACTTGTAGTACAACCATTAAACCCAAAAAAAAAAAAAAAAAACCACACTCGTAGTATATCCAAAAAAAAAAAAACTACTATTACATCCATAAAAATAAAAATAAAAATCATATAGTGAAACTACATCCAGTCTCTCTGTCCATAACTTCAAAGGTCAGTGTCAGGTGGTGATGGAGGGAAGTAGTGCTGGTAGATGTCAGTCACTCGGTGCTCAATTTGCTCAATGCAATTGGTCGCTTGTTTATGACGTCTTTCAGTGTCTATATGAAACTCACCAAATTGTTGAATTAATGCGTTCTGAGCGGTGCCAAATGCATCAAATTGATTCGCCATGTGTTGTTCTCATTGAATGCGCTGATTATGTCATTCTTGTTCCATAGACAAAAAATCAGTCCAATATTGAGATTGTTAAGGTGGGGTGGCATGGCATTCTCATCATGTTGGGGATCATTTGTTGGTTGCATTTGGAGCATTCAGACTTTTCAATAACAAATCACCACCATTAGCTCGGGTGAGTGTGTACTCTAAAAGCGTAGCTGATATTTTTGTTTCTGCTTTACCTACAAGTCTGATCGTGAAAGGTTTGAAAATTTTTGTAAGCAAAGCTCCAAAAATTAATGACTGGCCATTGATATTAAGATTTGCAACCACCATTTCTTTCATGAGTATATAACATAAATCCAATTTGTGGCCAACTTCAAAATAGTAGAGCAAATAAGCATTAAAAACTGGCACGACATCAAAATGTCCTCCGGAATGTCCTCCTTTCAGAGTGACATTTTCTATTATGTATCGGTGGAGAATACGAAGGTAGAGTTTCAAATGTCTTGTTTGCAAATTACTTCCAGTAAATCTACTCTCACAAATATTAGGATATACTTCCGTTATGTTGTCAACAATAGCAATCATTTCATACTCATTGTGAAAGTAGACTTGTATCTCCCTTTGCTCAACTCCAATAATTTATGCCAAAGTGGGGATGTCAAATTCTATGTGTTTACCTTTCACATAAGACTTAATAGCATAGTCTCCATCATCTTCAGATATATGTTCCAAGTTACCTTCTGTGGTAAATTGATCAAATTTATCCACCCCATAGTTTTAAGTTTGGTAACCAATAGAGTATCATATTGAGGAGCAAGATTTAGCCTTCTACTGGTAACAATAGGTCGACTATAGAAGTTTAAAAGGGCTTGTTCATGACTGTAAGTCAAAAAATCTTGAGTTGGATAATGTTGTTGAGGCAGTTGTTGACGTGGAACAAGGTTAGAGGACGGTCCAGGTTCGCTTTTTGCTCTTTTGGTTCTAGGCATGATTATCTGAAAATGTTAAGGAACATAATAGTTGCAAAATGGTGTGAACAAGAAAGCAAAATGGTATAAATAGGTAAGCAACAAATAAAGGAACAGAAAGGCTGAACCCTCAACTGCAGAGCTTGTCTGCAGTTGAAGTGGAGAATAAATCCACCGGTTGATTGGTCGGTCGTCCTGCCGGATGTCCCCCGGTCGACCGGCTATGTGAAGCTTCTAGTTTTGCTTTTTGCTTTCAGTTTGCCATTATGGTACTGTTTCTTGTTTTCGTCCACACCACAAACCTACAGACATAGTGATGTTACTTTATAGATAAGTGAGAGAGTATATGATAATCAATGAGGTAGATGTACATCTTGAATAAGGTGGTTGATCATGAATGAGGTAGGTGTGGCCTTGAATGGTTTTGAGCCTTCTCAAGCCAATTCAATGTTCTGAGGCTTGCAAAACATGACAATGCATACATTGATGTTTCCATCAACTTCAAAATGGCACGACTGATGTACATTAAAAAAAAATAAAAATAACAAAAGGAAATAGCATCAACTACTGTCAAATTGTAATTTGGAGATGGTAACTACTGTCAAATTATTTGACAGTAGTTTTTTTTTTTTTTTTTTGGCTATGGAAAAAATTTGCTATTTTCAAGATCAAAGTAATAACAAATAATAGTTTTGTAGAGGGTAAACAAATTACACAGTATTATCATCATACAAATGAAAAAGGTTAGTGTTATTTTAGATCAGTAAATTGTATATTGACAGTAAAGTGGATTTTGAATATTATTGAAGGACCAATAATACTTTAGATACACAAAGTATAATTTCTTTAAATAAAATTTTGGTAGTTGACTTGTTCCCATAATTAAATTGGTGATGCAAAGTCAACTGTTAAAAACCACAAATAAAAGTTAGATAGCAGTAAAATGTCAATTAATGCATTCAATACAGTAAAATAATGAAATCCAATAATCATCTCAACCACATCCAAAAACATTATATATTCATTTCATGCATTTAGTTGCAAAACTGATATATGTGTACAGGTGTAAGACCATCTTTACTACCAAAACAACAACAAACACTAACAAATCAATTACCCTAAACACCTCCCAATCAAAAAAGCCAACAAACAATTCATTCTCTTGTCCACATGGTCAAGTTACTTTTCAAAGTTGCCACATATGTTCAATTAAATCATTGCAGAGGGCATGATATGTATTCTTATATCTAATACCTAAATGACGGGACATAAACGATTCAAAGTCATTATTACTGGTAGTAGACAGTACTACTGCTGACGTGCTTGATGATATTTCATAATCTAAATCAAGATAGGAGTCTCTCGCTCTCATCTTCGACAATCATATTATGCAATATAATGCAAGTCTTTATTATGTTACCAAGGATTTTGGGATCCCAAAAACCTCCTGGACCACCTACAATAGCAAATCGGGATTGGAGCACTCCGAATGCTCGCTCTACATCCTTCCTTGCTGACTCTTGCATTATAGAAAAATGCTCAGTGTGTTTAGTTTGAGTTTTTTGGATTAATTTTTTTGAAAATTAAGTTTTTTGGTTTTTGTGTTTTTGGGTTTTTTTTTTTGTTTTTAGTGAATATTTTTAAAATTTTAAACATTTTTTTTTACTTTTTTACATGCACCTTACTTAGATGTATCTAAAAAGTAAAAACATTGTGAAAAAATATTTTAAAAAATTAATAAATACATAAAAATACAAAAAATGTATTGAATTCTCGTTTTTTTTTTTTTTTTGTATTTTTGGTATTTAGTGAATTTTTAAAAGGTTTTTTTCACAATTTTTTTGCTTTTTAGGTTTATTTATGTTAGGTATGTCTAAAAAAAATTGCTTAAAATATTAAAAAAATTCAGTAAAAACAAAAAAATACGGAAAATAAGAAAGGAGAATTTTCTGAAAGGTGTTTTGGAAAACTCTAACCAAGCAAAGTGGTTGCTTCTTTGCTTCTTGAGGAGAAGAGATTGTTTACACTAGTGTTGCCCATGGAGGGTATATACGATCAGCAAAGTAATAACCCATATTGTAAGTGTGTCCATTAACTGTGAAATTAGTAGGCAGAGCTTTCCCTTGGGCAAGATAAGAAAATAAGGGCGAATGATCCAAGACATTCAAGTCATTGTGTGATCCAGACATTCCAAAAAATGCATGCCAAGTCATAAGAAACTGTTGCTTCAAAAATTATGGTTGGTTTTTTCTGATGGCCTATATATTGACCTTGCCATGCCGTCGGACAATTCTTTCACTCCCAATACATGCAATCCAAACTTCCCAACGTACCCAGAAACCCATTGTAGACACCCTATTTTTGACTGTCCTCAAGACTTGGACGTCATCACTTGTGCATATGGTGATTGTGATTGCATGTGTTTGTTTTGAGTGTTCGAAGTCCTTAGCGGAGTGCCCTGTCTTTGAGCCTTGAAACTTTATCTGTTTTGTGCCTTGTTTTGGACCGAAACCTTGTTTTTTTCTTACCTAGAACTTTTGGTGACCTGTCGGCCACCACCATAGGCTATCGGCCGTGGATAATGGTTGTCGGCCAGGGGTGTGGCCGACGACCACCAATGCCTTTTTCCAGATATTTGTTGACAGATGTGCCAGCAGTTAGCACATTGAGCTGCATCTGCTTACACATGTATGGTGGAATATTCCTAAGCTCAAAGAGTGTTTTTCTATAAAAATGGGGGTTCCTCCCCCATTTTGAGAGGTTAACAATTTTGGAACAAAATTCTCTGTCTCTTACAATTTTGTGTTTTGTAGCTAGTTTTCTCTACACTTTTATATACACTACCTTGATCAAAGTTACTTCTCTTTGAGCTGAGGTTCCTTGAGACTTGTTTTGAGCTCTAGCAAATGGTTTTAGCTTGGATTTGTGCCTAGAGTCGCTCTTTGCTACAAGAGGTAGTTTACTTGCTTTGTTCACTTGTTTAGTATACTTGTTTTCTCATCTTTTTAAACTGTTTTGAGGCTGGTTTTGAACCAAAAAAACCTCTATTTTTGTGTCTTAAAAGTGGTGGTTTGAGCCTTTTTTAGTTAGGGGTGGTTCACCCTTCTTGCTTGTTAGCTTGTATAACTTTTTGCCTTTATTCATCACTTTCAAATCAACTTTTTTGGACCTTTTAACTACTGAATTTCAGAGTATTTTTAGTGGCCAAAAACTTATTTTGAAGTCCAAAATTGGAGGGGTTAGCCTCCCCGCCTCATGTCTTGCTTGCATGCCTAGTTAGCTTCACATGTTAGCATCACATGTTAGCATGTTTTTCTAGCCTTACTTAGCTTGAGTCTAGCATGTTTTACACTCTATTTTAACCTGTTTTAGCTCTATTTTGGGTTAGTTAGTTTGTTTGAGTCTTGTTTTGCATAGTTATAGTGTTAATTTCTTCACTAGTTAAGTGTTTTAAGGCTTTAAGCATCATTGGTGTGAGTTGGTTGCAAATTTTTAGTGCTTTTATCACTCAATTTCAGCACATAAAATCTCTGCAATCTCTCTCATTTCTTCACTTTTTTATTTGTTTTGAGAGTTGTTTCAACCTTAGGGTTGTTTAAGCTTGAGGTTGAGGCACATGCTTAATGGTTTAATCCTCATTTGAGGGTTCATTACCAACGGCATGAAGCTTCTCTCATGCCTTAAACCACCCCTGGTTGACACTTCTTTCACTTTAGAAGACACTCACCAATGGACAAATGGACTAACGAATGGTTTGGTAATTAAAATGAGTAAACAAAATTGGCAAGTAAAAGTATACAAGATAAGCATTCTTTGTGTTGCATTGCATGTGTTCAAATCGGACGTTAATTCGAACACAAGGAAAAAAGAACATTTCATACTTAAAGTGATGAAATGTGTTATTGTCCTAGGTCACCATTGCCCTTGATCATGCATGATAGGGTGGTGGTCATTTTGGTCATGTTTGTGCATTTATTGGACTTGTACAAACTTTGTCCCTTAGCCATCATGCTTGGAAATTGCTTGATTGATGGTTTGAGGGCCAAGAGTTTCTCTCCTTTGAGTTTGTGTGATGGTAAGAAGGGTAAACAGTACAAACAACCTGTGAGAATACACTGTTTTGCTCTCCGTTGCAGCATGGAAGTAAAAACCAGCAGTGGCCAACCGGTCACCAATGGCAGCCGACCAGCCACTATTGGTAGCCGACTGGCCCCTTGTCCCTCTTGTCGGCCATCAGTAATTTTTGCACAGTGTGATGGTAAGGTGAAGCAGAGGTGTTTTGGAAGTTGGCAGAATTTTCAGTGATCAAATGTGCAAACAGAGGCTTGTAGCAGGAAGACAGTGGCTTTTCGAGTGAAGGATCGAGCATGCATGCATCCCTCACTTCCCGGGGCTAAGTAGTTGATTACTTAGCTTACTTGCAGTTGACTTGTAAGCAATTAATTAGCTAAGTAGTTAATTAGATGTGATGTAATTATTTAATTAGTTGGCTAGAATAGTTAATTAGTTTTCGGTTTGTAATAATTAGTTAGTTTAATTAGCGTAGCTAGCTAGTTAGCTTTTATTCATTCGGACCTTCGTTCGCGAGGGCGTAATGTTGTAATAAGTGTGCGTGCGTGTGTGTATGTTTTCCAACCCCACGTCTTTCTCCCTTTTATTTAATCGCTTTTGATGGTTAAATTAGGGGCGTGTTTCGATTAGCATATCTTATGCTTGCATCCATTCATTTGTATTGCATGCACAGAGGCTCGGCGTATCATTCAAACTGCATTGCCATTTCGATATCTTATTTGAATACGTGTTTAACTGCATGTTATCAAATTGACCCATATGTCTTATTAGTAGCCAAGCCTATTAATTGCATATTGCATGTGTTGCATTAGACACTTAACATAGTTAGGATCATGCATCTTTCTAACTAGTTTCTGTTTTGGCTTGGAGTACTCGGTAAGTTTTACGCTTTAGCATACTTGCATAAGTGTGAATGTTGCCATGATTAGCATGTTTGCCATGAGGTTATGTGCTCAAATGCTAAACTGCATGAATGCCTGTGGATGAAGGCTTGTTGTTTGAATTGGAACGATTCAACAAATGCACGTTTTAAGCCCACTTTGTTGAGTGGCAAATCATGTTTTAAGCTCACTATATTTGGTGGCAAATCCGCATCTTTAAGCCCACTTGAGGTGGCAAATTCAAACCATTTTCTCAAACAAACATGAGTTGAATTGTTCCAAGTCTATCAAACTAGTTTATACTTGCTTGTGCGCATCACATAATAAAGCTAGTGTAAATAACTGGAACAAGAGCATATAATGTTTATAAAACATCATATCATGATTAGTAGAGGCCGATCTTCAATCGGGCGAGTGGGGGTGCTCAATTCATGACCTTCCTCTCTCGTACCTAAGTTCTCGAGCCGAGGCAACTTTGGTGATGACGGATGCGTGGCCTTTGGCACGAGTCATGGGTTTCCTAAATGTTTCCAAAAATAAAATATTTAGGTGACAACTCTGTATCTGACAAAGCAGTCCAATTTTAGCATTATTTGATTTAAAATCGATTTTCCAAAACGATTTGTTGAATTTGGACTCTTTGATGTTTATCAGTTTCACATTGCACTTGTGAGACTAGATTCAGAACCGCGAGAGTCCGAACTGTGAGGCCTTCTTTCCAAACCTTTCTGAAAGGCGGGGTGCGGAAAAAGGCCAGTCCACACCCATAAACCTCCCCAATAGCAAGTAATCTAGCAACATCAGTTGGTGATGGAGATCTAAGATATTCAAGTCCAAAGATTTCGATAATTGAATTGCAAAAGTGTTTCAAACTTTTAATTGTTGTACTTTCCCCAATTTGCACATAATCATCAATTGCATCTGCTACCACTTCATATGCGAGCATTCTAATTGTTGAAGTTGTCTTTTGAAGTGGAAACAATATGAGAATATGAGCTGCATCTTTTTTTTGAACAAAATAAGTGTCATGTGCTTCAATGGCATGCAAATTTGTAAATACAGATCACGACGCATTCTAAAACGTCTCCAAAATGTGTTAGATGAATAAACTGGATTTACAGCAAAATAATCCGCAACCAATTGATCATGTTCCTTTCTTTTTTCGCGACATATGTACTTATGTCTTACAACAGAGCCACCTTTTTTCTTTGATTGATCACTTCCTGTCACTATCTGTATCATACTAGCATTATTTATCTCATAAAGATCCACAAGGGAAACAATTTTTGCATCAGCATTTTCATCATCAGAGGATGAGGAAGAAGAGAAGGATGAAAAATTAGTGAACAAATAAGCAGTTGAAGAAGTCATTATGCTCTATTTTTCAGTGATGGGTTGGTTACATATACAACATTGTTTGTTGTGTGTATTTGTTGGCTACATATTTTGTATAAGCCAATTATAATTCGATGCGTGGTAGAATAAGGGTAATATGGGAAGACTGCTCAAGTCTTCGATCGTGGTCGTACACGTGGCAGTTAGTGTTGTTTCTTACAAGATCTGCATAGCACTAGATCAGCAAAGAGATGCAAAGTGATGTGGCTTCAACGGTTGCTCACATTCAAATTCAAAATCAAGAGGGAAGCTTAACTGCAGGTAATGGCATAGTGGAGCTAACTATAAGGCAACATGATCAGCGATCATGGATGAGCGATTCGACGGTTAGAAGTGCAGTTCGATGGTCATCCTTGAGAAGTATAAATAGCAGAGAAAGCCCCAGAAAAACTCAGACTCAAATCTAGAAAACCAGTTTTATTCTATTTTATTTCTTTTCCAGTTTTTACATTTCTTGTTCTTTACATTTCTGTACTACAAATTTCTGCACTGCATTTCATTCATAGGAGTAGTTTTAAATAGATTGTTGCTGTAAACCTCTACGAGGCTGAATTGGATCATTGTGTGTCTTTCTTTTTACTTAATGAAATACTGCAATTGTTCTTCAATTAATCATTGTCAGTTTATTCTTCCTAAGAAAAGCCACCAGTAAAAGTCCTCTTCATTGAGGCTGAAAGAATTAAAACACAATCGTTTGATAATTGGTTGGCAATTAAATTTTTGTATGGACTGATTGATCCTTGTTGGCACGCTCACAATTACAAAAATAACCTTCGAAAGCCAAAAAAGCCAACATATATTTTTGGCACGCCCAGTGGGACTAATTGAAATGGCTAGACGTAGAAGACAAAGAGAAAATGAACACTTGGAAGAAGGCGTGGAAGGAGAGGTAGAAATACCTAATCTAGAGGATAATGTGATAACACATCCTGTGGAAACACCTATTTTATCAAAACCTATGGTCGAACAGACCAGCACTTCGGAACAAGTACCACATGTTCATACTATTGGACGAGGCCAAGGAATTAGACCATCCACTGTTCTATCTACTCAACCAATGAATCCATGGGGTGGTCTAATAGATGCCATGTGACAGCACTTAATGAACACAATGGAAAGGTGGGCAACATCCTTTTTGGATCGAATGAATACCCACCAACCAACAAACACAAGGCACATGGAGGAAATTTCAAATGCCCCTCAGCAAAGATTGGCTAGAGATAAACAGCCTATGCAGAGTAATAGATATACTAATGAATACCCACCAACCAACAAACACAAGACCTATAGAGGAAATTTCAAATGTCTCTCAGCAAAGATTGCCTAGAGATAAACAGCCTACGCAGAGTAATGGATATACTAATGGTCAAACTAGTAACCAAAACCATGAAAGACCACCACCTCAGTCTTGGTATGAGCCTCTTTTGAGGCCTATGGCAAGTCAAAATGCCTCATTACTTAACAATGAAGCCATGCAAATTGGTGGATCTAGCCTAGTACAAGAAAATGGCATAAGGATGGTTCCAAATCCCATGTTCGAAGCCATACCTGGCACAAGGGGGTTCACTAACCCTTTATTCGAATTTATACCCGGGGGTTGGAAGGTTTTCCTACAACTGGAAGAGACACAACACCTGTTCCAGCACCTTTTGCAGGTCCTTTTGCAGGACAGGCTCAAAGAGGTCATCCATACGCTCAACAACAGCCAGTACCACAAGGGCAACCAGTCCCAAATGTACCACCCTATGGACTAAGAGGACCCCAGGCACAAGGTTGTCCACCAAATCCTGTGTTTGTTCCTCCAGTAGTGGTTCAATAGGCACAAAATATGGTCCCTAGGGACCAAATTGCTGATGTTGTTAAAGAGATGTGTGGACCAATGGCTCGGGGGGTTCAGACTCCTGTGTACAGGAAACCGTACCGAGAATGGGTAGATAGGGTACATGAATACACAAGAGGTTTCAGGATACCAGATTTTGCCCTTTTTTATGGGAATGGAAACCAGTCAACAGTTGAGCATATTGCTAGGTTCGCGACTCAGTGCAATGAATTTACCAATAGTGACTATATGAAGTTAAGATTATTCCTAAATTCTCTAACTAGGGGAGCATTTGTATGGTATATTAACCTTACACCTGGCTCTATCCAAACTTGGCAACAAATGGAAGAGGCATTTCATGCCCAATTCTTCCAAACAGAGCCAGAGGTTTCCATGGCAAACTTGGCAAGATTGAGTCAAAGGCCTGATGAGAAGGCTACTCAGTTTATTGCCAGATTTAAACGAGCACGAAATAAATGTAGGATCATCTTACCAGAGCCTAAATTTGTGAGATTGGCTCAAAATGGTCTAGAGTTTAGGCTTCGAAAGAAGTTTGACTTAACTGAGTTTAGAGACTTGATGGAATTAACCTATAAGGTGTCTAGGTATGAAGCATTACTAGAAGAAGAACAAGATCAAAGTAATGCATCGTACAAGACGTATTATAGAGATCCTAATTATGAGATCGATGCAGCAGAGATCGTAGGAAAAGAACCTGTGATCTATGAAGCATTAATTCATAAAGACACAACAATTGACCAGCAGTTTAAAGAGAAAGACCTTCATAAGAAATACTATATCAACTTAACAAAGGCAGATGACATTTTTGATCGTCTGCTTGCTGCAAATTTCCTGAAGTTACCAAAAGGAGTCAAAATTCCATCTCCAGAGGAACTTAAAGGAAAAGTGTATTGTAAATGGCATAATTCTTGGTCTCACTCAACTAAAAATTGCATTGTTTTTTGAGACAAGATCCAAGAGCAGGTTCAAAAGGGGAGTTTAAAATTCACAACTAAAGTAGAAAAGGCCATGGGGATTGATACTAATCCATTCCCAGAAATTGGAGAGGTGGCAGCCAATGTTATCACGATAGACTTCCAGAACTTGTCCTTGAAAGAATTGGAAGAAGTCAATGTGCAGATGCATGTTGCCAGCCAGACAACTGTCAAGAAAGACATTGAAAATCTACCAGCTATTGGACAAGGTTTTTCAGACCAGAGGGAAGACTCTGATGAAGAAGCACTGGATGACGATTCTTTAGAAGCAGCTGTCATGCAAAGAATGTGTCCCAGATGCAGGTTGAGTTACAAGTGGTTGAAAAGGCTTCCAATTGATGGAAAGTAATATTACAAGGATGTGCAGAGGCTTCCTAAACCAACAAATGCTTATAACAAAAGGCCATATCCAACTAACATTAGGCAGCAGCCATTAATGGCTGAGCCAGCAGCCGCTACAGTGCATTCTAAAGGCAAAACGCCTTTATATGAGTCCAGAGCACCTAATTATTACAGAGTGGAGAGCAGTCATCCTGAAAGGAGACCAGAGGAGGGTTCGGTTTATGGGATCAAAGCCAGAGATTGGCCTCCTAGACTAGCCTCACACAGGACAGAAAGTGGCCACCTTCATCAAAGGCCTGAGTTAGGTCCAAAACAGGGAGTCAGGGCCAAGCAGTGGCCTTCACAGCCAGCTTCAAAGATGGCTTCGAAGGAAGAAAGAAACAATTCAACAGCTGGGTCAGTAGGTTCGTGGGTACCTGGAGTTCCAGATTATTTTTTCATGCAGAACAAACCTAAGGAGATATCTACCCAAAGAAATGTTGTTGGGAACCTAGGTAGGATGGTCAAACCTCTTTTAATGGCTCCAAACAATTGGGTATTGCTTAAGCATCCAAAAACTAAAGAACCAAATATGGTCCCAGTGATTTCCAGGTCCCAAAGAAGGAAGATCCAATGAAGGTACACTCAGTACCAGAAGGATCTGAAAGAAGGTGGGGAAAGTTCTTCATTGGTTCAGTTAAAGAGCCAGGCAGAAGGAGAAAAAGATTCAAAGTTAGACCATAATCTGAAATCAACTCTCCCAGACAAAAGTAGTTGTAGCAGGGAGCAGTTGGCCAAAGTTCATTCTGAACTAAAGGCCAAGGAAAGATCCAGCTTGGTAGGATTGGAAAAAGCTTTGATGGAAAGTGATAGTGAGATAGAAGATGAAGTCATCGCAGGCCAAACGAAGGGGATGGTTGAGGAAGAAATGTTTGAAGCCTTCATGGCTGAACAGACATTTTTGGTCAAAAAACCAACAGAAACAGACCATTCGAAGGAAGTTACTAATACAGAAGTGCCAGAATGTAGCATGGAAGATGCTCCTGAAGTAATTGAACAAATTGACCAAGAGGGAAAGTAGGTGCAGCTAGTCGTCCAATTTGTCTTGTTCCCTCTGGTGTCAGTGAATATGGTGCTTATATTACCATAGAAGTTTCAAGCTGAAGATGAAAACCAAGGTCAGGAGGTTGACCCAATTCTAGTCTCCAGTGAAGACTCACTAGTAAGTACAGTGCAAGATGAATCCGAAGCAGCCACACCAATGGAAACTGAGGATGAGAGTGAGGAAGAGGTAAGTATTAACCTCTCATACCCTTTTGAGTATCCCATGACGTCCATGACACAGCATGTCAAACCCTTGTATATCAAGGCCTTCTTCGATAGAATACAGATGTATTAGGTGCTAGTGGATAACGGGGCAGCAGTAAACCTGCTTCCAAAATCTTCGTTGAAGAAACTAGGAAAGAAGAACCCCAGACTAATCCCAACCAGTACAGCCATTGTTGGTTTCGCTGGAGACAAACAAATGGCCCAAGGTATTTTGCCCATCAACTTGAGTGTGGGAACCAGGGACTGCATGATAGCATTCTTCGTTATCAACAGCAATGCTAAGTATAATACTTTACTTGGAAGAGATTGGATTCACACCAACATATGTGTGCCTTCTTCTTTACATCAGAAAATCATGATGGCCTTGTGCAATGGAGAGACAGAGGAAATCAATGCAGATCCTCAACCCTTCATAACTTGTGCAAATTTTGCAGAGGCCAAATTATATACTGAAGGAGTGGCACCACTCAGTATGCTGAGAAAACCTAATGAATCAGCCGATGTGACGGCTGATGAAGAATTTGCACACCTAAAGCACTTGGTCCAGGAGAATGCTGATGAAGAGTTTGTCGTTAATGATGACAATGATGCCTGGTTGCAGGCAAAGAGATGAAACCTAAGAAGCCAAGTCTTTGGCTCTAATTAAGTTCTTAGTATTGGATATAAAATCAATAGTCCAGAAAATGCAAGGGCAAGAGAAAGAAGCCATGATGATTGGTTGTAAGAAGGAACAATAACAGGTTAGATTTTTGGCCTTAGATAAATATTGTGATTTGGACATTGAAATAAAAGTCTAAGAAATACAAGAGGAAGATGCCTTGTGAACAGACTTTGTCTATGAGGAGAAGGGTAAGGATGTCGAACCAAAGAAACTGGGAGCAGAACAAAGTAAGGAGATTGCTTCGAAGTTAGAAGGAATCAAAGAAAAAGGAACAGTGAGTTCTCAAGTACAAGACCCCTTGGAAGAAGTGGACTTAGGGAAAGGTTCCATACAGCAGCCCATCTATATAAGTGCTTGTTTGGATGCTCTTGACAGGGACCAGTTGTTGGTGGTCTTAAAGAGATTCAAAGATTGTTTTGCATGGTCTTATAATGAACTACCAGGATTGGATAGATCATTAGTGGAACATAGGCTTCCCATGAGGCCTAATTTCAAGCCATACAAGCAAAAATCAAGAAGAATGAGTCCAGAAGTGATCCACAAAGTTAAGGAGGAAATTCTTAGACTCCTCAAGGCAGGCTTTATTAGGACAGCCAGGTACGTTGAATGGCTATCCAATATTGTGCCTGTAGTTAAGAAGAATGGTAAATTGAGGGTATGCATCGATTTCAGAAACTTGAATTTACTGACCCCAAAAGATGAGTATCCTATGCCTATAGTGGATTTGTTGGTAGACAGTTTAGCAGGGCATCAAGTCTTATCAATGATGGATGGACATTCTGGTTATAACCAAATCTGTATTGCAGAGGAGGATATCCACAAGACAGCATTCAGATGTCCTTGGAATATTGGCACCTTCAAATTGGTTAAAATGCCATTTGGCCTAAAGAATGCTGGGGCTACATATCAGAGGGCTATGAACACTATCTTTCATGACCTCATTGGAGGGTATTTAGAGTGTTATATTGATGACATTGTAGTGAAATCCCAATCCATGGAGGAACATTTGTTTCACTTAGAAGCAGCTTTTAAAAGAATGAGAAAGTTTAAGTTGAAACTCAATCCTCTTAAGTGTGCTTTTGGCGTATCATCTGGAAACTTCTTAGGCTATGTAGTACACAAGAAAGGAATACAGATTGACCAGAATAAAGCCAAAGCCATCATTGAAGCTAGACCTCCATCAAGTAAGAAAGAATTACAAAAGTTCCTTGGAAAGGTTAATTTCCTTTGAAGATTTATTTCTAGTACTGCAGGGAAAACTAAAGTTTTTCTTCCTTGTTAAGGCTAAAAGATGAAGAGGAGTTTGTGTGGACAACAGAGCATCAAACTGCTTTCGAAGGAATCAAAGCCTACTTGGCCAACCCTCCAGTGCTGATGCCACCAAAGGGTGATAAGCCCTTGAAATTGTACATAGCTACAGCAGAGGATTCATTGGGAGCTTTCTTAACCCAAGACAATGAAGAAGGCAAGGAGCAAGCTGTTTATTACCTTAGTAGGTTTCTAAATTCTTGCGAATGTAAATACTCAGCTGTAGAAAAGCTGTGTTTTGCATTGTATTTTGCTACAATGAAATTAAGATACTATCTTTTGCCTACAACTGTCTTGGTAATTGCAACCACAGATTTGGTTAAATATATGTTATCTAGACCCATGTTGAGGGGAAGAATTGGCAAATGGATACTAGCTTTATCGGAATTTTATCTAGAATATGTCTCCCAAAAGCCAGTAAAAGGACAAGTTTTAGCTAACTTTTTGGCAGACCATCCATGTCAAACAGAAAGCCAAGAGATAACGGAACTTGGTATGGCTAGTGTTGAACCATGGCAAATGTGGTTCGATAGATCAAAAGCCAATGGTCTAATTGGAATTGGTGTAGTAATTATGTCACCACAAGGAGTAGGAACCACACATGGTTTCATAGTGGATGAAATTACTTGTTCCAATAATCAAGCTAAATATGAAGCCTTAATAATGGGACTGAAAATACTTATTGGATTACAAGCTCATGCAGTTGACATATTTAGAGATTCTCAGTTGGTAGTTAACCAAGTGAAAGGGATTTTCAAATGTCAAAGTATAAGCATGTTGCCATATTATGTTGTTACATTACATTTGTTGTCTTAATTTCAGATAGCAAATGTAACTCATGTCCTAAGATTCTTGAATAATAAAGCTAATGAGGTGGCTCAAAAAGCTTCGAATTTCAAGAGAAGGGATAATCCTCAAAGGGACATAAGCCAAACAACATATCAGAAATTAATACCACCCTTAAATAAAAGGAATGTGGTCTTGGAAGTCAATCATAATAACTTACAAGAACAAGATTGGAGGCATCCAATAATGCAGTATCTGGCTGGCCCATCTTCAAAAGCTAGCAGAAAGATTAAATTGCAGTCTATGCAATACATAATGTATGGTAATGTTCTTTACAAAATGGGGGAGGTGGGTTATTGCTGGAATGTTTAGGCCCAAAAGAAGCGTTGACAGCTATGGCTGAGATTCATGAAGGCATCTGTGGTGCTCATCAACCCGGTGTGAAGATGAGATGGTTGCTTCGAAGGCATTCCTACTATTGGCCTACTATCCTTAAAGACTGCATAGAATATGCAAGAGGTTGCCAGGCATGTCAAAAGCATGGCACAATAAGGCACGTGCCCATAACTGACTTGCATGCAGTTGTGAAGCCTTGGCCATTTAGAGGATGGGCCATGGATATGATAGGGGAAAATACACCCACCCTCTTCGAAGCATCATTGCTTCATCTTAGTGGCCACTAATTACTTCACCAAGTGGGTCGAAGCTAAGCCATACAAGGCTGTAGACCAAACTGAAGTCATTGGATTCATTAAGCATTTAATCTATAAATTTGGCATTCCACAGACTATAACTGTTGATAATGGAACTGTATTTGATGGGAAAATGGTAAAGTCTTTTGTGGCAGAGTTTGGGATTAGCCTTGTTAATTTCACCCCCTATTATGCACAAGCCAATGGTCAAGCTGAATCATTCAATAAGTCTTTGAAAAAAGGAATACAGAAAGTTGTGAAAGACAATCCTAGGGATTGGCATAACTTATTGTTGGATATATTGTGGGCTTATAGGACTTCTCCAAGATCAAGTACAGGAATCACTCTATATGCCTTAGTGTATGGGCATGATGCAGTATTACCTGTGGAAATTAATGTTAAGTCATTAAGGGTGAGATGCCAGGATCAGTTAGATCTTGAGCAATACCATCAGAGTATGTGCTTGGAGTTAGAAAGTATAAATGAAGCTAGAATTCTGGCATTAAATAGCATTCTTTTCCAAAAGAAGAAAGCAACCAAAAACTATAATAAGAAAGTGAAACACATTGGCTTCGATGAAGGTGATTTGGTATGGAAGACAATACTCCTAATAGGGATTAAAAGCCATAAGTTAGGCAAATGGTCACCTAACTGGAAATGACCATATCAAGTTCATAGAGTCCTGTCTTTTGGAGCATACCATTTGAGAAATTTGAATGGATATGTACATCCCAAAAAGATTAATGGCAGATACTTGAAGCCTTAGTTTCCAACCATATGGGAAACACAAGGAATAGAATAAATGTTAACTTAAAGAACATAAGAATATTCAAATGATGAATAAGAATTTGCTTTTCATAAAGAGTTGAATACATTCTGCCATAAATTGGCCCAAAAATCAATACAATGTCTCAGTTGTTCTTTTACAATGGATGTTCTATTCTTAAATAATGAGAACAACTGGATGGCTGTGGTCATTTCCTGCTTTTGGTCGGCCAGTCCTTGATTGGTAATCTGCAATTTTGTGATAGTTCGATCTATGGCCTGGTTAACCGCGGATAGCTCCTCTTCAAGTTGAGCTTTCTTCTCCAATAGTTGAGTTCGAAATTGGGAGACAGAGGAATGCTGTTCCTTTAACTCTGATACTTTAGTATGTATTTTGGAAACAAAGCTCTGGTCTCTCACCAATTTTTCCTCTGCAGCCTTGGCAGCATGGCAAATGTTGATATAGAAATCAATGCTGCCTGCTGCCTGAGACAAATGATCTGAGACAGTCATGTCGGATTGTTCAACAATCTTGTAGCACTGGAGGAAGCCATTTCTTATTATAGGCCTCTGTAAGGCTTCGAAAGGGATCCTCGAAAAAGATGTCAGCAGCTCCAGACAGTTGTCCAAGTCTATTGGAGGCAAGGAAGTCTTACTACTGGTAGAAGAGCTCTCAAAGTAGAGAATCAGCCAGAACTAATGGCTCAGTCTCATCGCTAGCCATTGGAGAGGTGGAAGGTATGTCGAAGAGACTAGCTAATCTGGTTTCGAAGATGTCTACCTCATCCGTGGACATGAAAGGTGCAGAAAGAGCTTTGGTGGAAGGAAAAAAGGACTGCATAGGAATAGGAGAAGTGGATGGAGCATCTTCAGCAGTCTCTATAGTTCTAGCCACCAATAAGTCAAGGGAAGAGGGGCTGAAACTAGGTAAAGATAATAGACCATGAGTTGGAGAGCTGCCAGTACCCTCTATAGAAGAATAAGCTACCATCAGAGATGGAGTAGCAACTGGAATTTCCTTAGGAGGATGAGGAAAAACAAGCTTGAAAGAGAATTAAATCGAGATAAATCAAAAGTCAAATGAGGGAGATATGGAATTAAGCCAGAAGGGAAATGAGCAGGAATACTTGGCCTCAAGGAGGGTATAGAGAATATAGGCCTAGGAAGTGGGAGTATTATCTGAATAAACTTCACATTTTGCAATTGATCAACTTCAACTGAAACTGAGGGAGTCCTTATTGGAAAAATAGGCTCAGTAGTTGTTGCTGCAAAAAAAAAAAAAAAAAGGAAGTACAAAGTAATGTCAAGTCTCAATACCAAGAATTTGACAAGAAAAAAGAATAGAGGCATGAAAAAAGTTACTTGTTTCAGAAGTGGTAGCAATAATGGGAGAGCTACGAATGGAATAATGCTCAGCAATATGCTGCCTTCTCGCAGTTTCTCTTTGAATTGCATCAGCAGCAGCAACTTCATCTCTTAATAGTTGCTGCTGCTGCCTTTTTTCAGCTCTTTGAAAAACAATTATGGCCTTAGAATGTTCCTACTCTACTGCTTTGGCAGCTGCCTCATGAATGGGGTCTTCGACCAAATCAGAAGGAGAGACAGTCATCTTCTTTCTCTTTTTTCTCTGTATTGGTATTTCCTGCTCTTTCTCAATCTCTCTCTCTTCAATTTGGGATTCAGATTCCTCAGGAGTGAGTTCCTCTTCTACTACTTTGGCAGTTGCCTCATGAGTGGGATCTTCGACGAAATCAGAAAGAGAGACAATCATCTTCTTTCTTTTTTTTTTAAGGGTGTCTCCTACTCTTGATTTGCCTCTTCTTCTTATTCTGCTGCCTGAACCTCAGGTATTTCCTCTTCAGGATCAAGTAAAAGTTTCCTTTTCTTTGGTTGCTGTTTGCTCCTGAGAAGATTTAAAGCTTGGATCTTTTGGGGAGAATCTTCCTGTGAGGCACCTGCACCACCTTCACCAAAAGAAGAACTAGAGATAAGGCTAAAAGCATTATAAAGAAGGAGAAGAGAAAAGAAACAAGGGTATATACCTTTCTTCGAGGTAGCCCAAGTAACTCTAGGAGGAGTTAAGCCAGTAGGAATAGACTGTGTGGTGGCAGGCACAGGAACTGAAGTAGTAGGAGCAGCGGAAGAGACGACAACTCCAGCTCCTTTGGGCTTGGCTTGGGGCACATCCAACACCATTAATAGGTCCTGATAAGGAATGGCTAAGAATACCTCCATATTGGTCACCCACCAATTTTGGCACCTTTTCGATAGGTTACCTTGAGGAATGAAAGAGATATACTCAAAATCAATCAAGTCCTGTATAAATTTAGAAGTTGCTTCTTCTAATCTGGATCTTCAAACCTTTAAATCCCTGCTGGTAAGATTTAAATTGGTGTTTCTGCAGAGAGGTATTGGGACCCCTTGTGAGAGGCCAAATTGCCCAGCAAATTGAGCAGGACAATAGGGCTCAGCAATGCACTTGTAAGCTCTGGGGTTCATAGTCCCAATGAATAACTCTCTGGGGATCAGAATAGAGACCCATATGTTCTTGTGATGAAGTAAAGCACAGAACCTATCACTTAGAAAGTTTTCAACCAAGATGGGCCAATAATAGTAGGTTCGAAGGGACGAAAGCTGTAAGAAGGAAGGGAAGCTGGAAGATTGTAGAAGAAAAAGAAGTAAAAAGCAAAGGTAGAAGGATAGAGTGAAGCGTTGGCTAGCCTCATGCCATGAGTAGTAGGGTTTGGCTCAGAAAATTTAAGGCATTTAGATTGTAGCTCAGTAAAATAAGCAAAAAGCCAAAGCTGAAGTATCCAAAATGGACCCCCTTGATTGGCATCCAAGGGTTTCTCACCAAAAAGAGAACAGGTTCTATATACGTGACCTAGACCATATGGAGTTAAGGCCACATTTTTCTGTAAAACAAGGGCTTTGGCAAGAGGGGCAAATTCAGGCATGATTCTTTGAGAAGAGGTGTAGAAAAGGAATTTGCAAAGCCAATATAGTATGAAAGAAAAGAATTCCCTATCAGTCACAGGGCCCTCCCTTATATTCTCAGCCTTGACAAAGTCACTATAGGATGAGTTAAGGGAGGGGAAGGAAAAATGGGTTGGTAGGTCAGGATAATCTAGTTCAATGGGGGTTCCAATGGGGGATAATCCTAATAGATGGAAGATATCAAGAACAGTAGGGGCTATCATCCCACATCTAAATTGAAAGAAATTAAAGGCAGAATTTCAAAAGCAAAGGGCAGCAGGTATTAAGAAAGGCTCCTCTGAGATAGTGAACCTGGATAGTTGGAGGGTGTAGAAAAGGCAGAGCTCTTGAAGGTCCAGAGTCCTATCAGGGACAACCCGATCATACCATTCTTGCCACTCTGGTCTCCCCGTAGGCCAGCAGCGGTGGGGGCGGTTCATTCTCCAGTTTCCCCAGTCAAGACCATCTTCGTAAAGGAGACAATGGTCTTCTAGACGTGGATATAAAGCTGGAAGCTCAGTAAGAATCTCCTTGAAGATGGGCCCAAGCACATAGTGTTACTACTCATGACGATGAGGGATGAAGATGCGTCCGTCAATGGCGCTTATCTCACCAGCTTTGTACTTCTCACATTCTACCTCAATGATCCTTTTCAAGGTTACAGACGGGCTTGCACTCTCTACAACTAGCATTTTCAACGAAGAAGAAGCCATTGATAGAAAGTTTTTTCAGAAGACGAAGTTGGGAAAAAGCGTAGAGAGGAGTGGAAGGTCAGTACAAATAAAGGGTTTATGCGATAGACAAATAGGTGAATTCCGAGCACGAAATAAAATGGTTTTAAAACTTTTGTGTCTGAAAGTATACCTGGTCGTGTGACACGGACATAATTCACAAAAAGTACTAAAAGTATGGATGTGAGGAGTTTCCCTCAATATTGATAATTTCTAGAGGGAAACACATCTCAAATACTAATGTCAGCTTCGAAATAAAATATTTGGCTTCGTAGCCAATTTTTGGCGCCAAAATGAAATGACAAACGGCTTCGAATGTTGAAAGCTTGCTTCGAAGCACATTCCACACCTAAGGATGTAAGAATGTTCAAGTATTTATTTACTTCGAAGGGGATTAAAGACCTGTTTTAGGTTTCTTAATGAGAGTAGTATCCTTCGAAGCAAAACTTGAGATCCCTTAAGAATGGGAATTGTTGTTCGAAGTATCAAAACCAATAGTTGGTTTAATAGTATATAGAAGAGATTGCTTCTCAGATGAAAACAATGCAGCCCTTGAGAGGGGCTTCCATATTTTTGAAAGTATGGACTATTGTTCGAAGCAAAAATGATCAATTTAAAACTGATTGATCGTACTAATCATATGACCATATGTTAGATATGATTAAAACAAGCTTTAAGGGGTAAGATTATTAAATTCGAAGCACAGATTCTAAATGGAAACCAGCAAAAGTTGTCAACTATATTCCATGAATTGGAAAAGCTCTTGTTGGGTTTTTTCAGTGTTTCATTTGAGATGATTGAATCTAGATTCGAAAGATGAGATTGTTGAAGTTCGAAGCCCTAAATTTGCTTGTAAAGACAAACAGAGATAAAGTCAAACCATGCCAAACAAAGATAAAAGTCCTAATTGTATTGAAACAAAAGCAATTACATTGAAGGGCCCTCTTTGGGTACAAATTCGAGTTCATAAAAGTAAGGAATAGAATAAATAACAAGATCATGGAATTTAGTCCAGCTATGGTCGATAAATTTCTGTTCCTTTTTTATTCTATCCTCTATTTCCTCTAGGCTTGGCTGCTGAAGTTGATGTGCTCTTACTTGATAAAAGAGTTCTTCAGCCTTTATTTCGAACGCTGTTTCTTTTAAACCTTATTCTAGCTCGTCCATATCCAAGTCATCCCAGTACGCAGAGTCTTTATTCTTGAAGTCATCATATTCTTCGATAAGGTTCTCTGCTTCGTACTGGGTATGAACTCGAAGGGATGAAAGTTGGTTCAAAGATTGGGTGGTGGCCACAGAAGTTCGGTGCCAATGAAGAAGCAATGGGAGTTGGTCCAAAACATTTGGAGTTCTGCTTGGGCGATGGGGTTGAGGACGTGACCCCGAGTCATAATATCACAAGCCCATCGAAAGTTCTTGAGAGGAACATTGTCTTCAAGAACATTGAAAGGTAAGTGAGAAAATACCGCAAGCAGAAGCTGGGCTTGCTTTCGCTGAGCTGGAGTAAGGGAAGATAGAGGCATATAAGGTGGAAAAACCTTTTCCGTAGAGAGGGTAAGCCTCAGTCTCTCTGTCCAGCAGGGATTTTGCGAAGGAAGAGGTATAGAGGCTTCCATTTCGAAAGAAGGAGGAAACCGAGGGACATTAACACAATTAAGCCAGTCAAGAGAGCAAAGCCTCGCCTTCTGGGCTAAGAACGATGGGTTATACCCTTGTGCCTCTTCTGGGCGTTGGGTTGCTTGTACTATCTTTGTAGGCATGGAGGATGTGTACCATGCTACAAGCAGATTGTCTTTTAAACTGCATCGGCGGTCGATGGGCACGTAAGGATAAACCACCAAACATCGAGCATCAGAAGGGAATTCTAGAGGATCAATGAACTCGACAAAGTAGTGATTAACTCGCTCCCTTAACTCACATGCCTCAGGTTCCGACCAGCTTCTCCAGCCAGAAGCCCTAGAGGAAGAAGAAGCCACAGCCTCATCCCATGCAGAAGATTGTGGATTAGAAGAAGAACTTCCCATGTCCATATTTGCAAATTTTTGAATCAAAGGATTGTGGACAGTGTGTTTGTAGTCCAAGGATTGATAATTTGCAAAAGCTTCCATGACTTGAATATAGAAAGGTGGGTAAAGGTAGCTAATCAATGCATGAAGGTTCTTTCGAGGAAGAGCAACATTATCAGATGACTTTTCGTATACTCGATCAATAAAAGAGAGAATTGGTTTAGGCATAAAAGATGTATCAGTCTGTTCGAATACTAAAGTGGTGAGATGTTCAAAGGATTAAAAGAGAATTTAATGCAAATGATGAATAACGATTGCATTTCTAGAAGAATGCAAAGCCAATGCACGTTCTAAGATGTGGATAAAAGACCTTGATCCACTAATATCACTGTAGACACCCCATTTTTGACCGTCCTCAAGACTTGGACGTCACCGTTGGAACACTCGGTGATCATCTGTGCTTGTGTTCGTCTCGAGTTCCCGAAGGTCTCGGCTACGCGCCTCACCTCAGGATCTCTCGACTCGACTTTTTGGTGTCTGGTTTTGCACCAAGCACTTGTATTTTTGCCTTGAAAGGCAGGGAATGGCTTGTTGGCCATTCCCACACCCCACCGGCTGTCCCCTCACATCACCGGCCGTTTATTGGTGCCACCGGCAGTGGTTTCTTAAAACCAATGGCCGGTCGGCACTATATTTGGCCGGCCGGCACTTTATTTGGCCGGTGACCTATTTTGCTGGCCGGTGTGACCCTTTTGCACCCTTCAGACTTGGTGCATGCCAGCTGTGCCAGCTGGAATGCACCAACACTCTTCCCCGTGCATGAAGTGGCTGTTTTGAGCCTTTGCACCCCTTTTCCTTCTAGAAGGTTAGCTGTCCTAGCTTCCTCAAGAAGCCTTGACTCCTTTGCCCCCTTTGCCCCTTTCACTTAGCTTCTTTGAGAAGCTTGAGACCATTTCTTTTGCCTATATAAGCACCTCTCTTCTTCCATTGTAGGGGGTTGGAGTTTTGAACATAAAAACCAGAGCTTATATACATATACATCTGATATATACACATTCTCTCTCTATATTTCCCTCTCTCTCCTCCCTTGTGTGTGTTTTCTTAGCCTAAAAGTGCATTTTGACCTTACTTTTGCACTAATACACACACCATTACACCTTGCTTCGAGATTGAGAGGCATTGAGGGTTGTTTTTTGAGATTTTGGACTGATTATGCTCAGTAGAGTGTGGCTGGACCAACTGTTCTTGAAGTGTTCTTCAAGGGTAAGACTTTCACTTTATTATCCCCAATCTTGCATTGGTTCTTGACCTGTCTTGCATGCTGATTCAAGATTTGAGTATAACATAAAAAAGTCTTACATTTTCTTGCTTAAGAACTTTCATTAAGGGTGTTTTGGGGTTTGGGGTCGAACTCACCCTCTTAGGCCTTGTTTGGCCCTTTTGGTGCTTCCATTGTTAGGCTTTATTTGCTTGAGTGTTTGGTTCTCTTCACCACTGAAATCCAGTGGATTTTTAGTGGTAAAGAAGAGGGTTTGAGGTCTTGCATAAGGGAGGGACACCCCTCTCCCTTGGTCTCTCTCTTGTTTGCATATTTGGCTCAATGTGGTAGCATGCATGTCTAATCTTGTTTAGCTTCATTTCAGAGCTTATTTGGTGTTTATACAACATGTTTTACCTCTGTCTCATGTGGGTTTGTTGGTCTCTTTCATGCATATTATACTTGCTTTATATCTCCTCAAGGTTGCCTAGAGGTATGCCATACATTAAGGCCATGATTCTCGCATGATCTAGCCTAATATTATGAAGGTATTAGCATCATTTTGCCATGTTCAAGATCTATTGGCCACTGTTTCAGTCATGCTTGCCATGTTTGGTGTCACCTCTTTGCATTTTGGCTTGAGAGCCTTAAGGGTATGGGTCATGAACATGCATTGGTTAGGCTATTTCGGTGATTTGGAATCACTTAGCATATCATTTCAGTCCCTAAACCATGCTTGTATACTTGCATTCATCGCTCCTCTCATGCTTTGAAGTTGTACCCTCTTATGCCTTGAAACGTGCATTGTGTATGCCTAGGTGTTTGTTTCATTTGGGATGCCATATGTGTGGGTTTTGGAGCTCTTTTTGCATGCTAAAATTCTGTTTTTGGTTGTATAGTTCATGCCATGTTTATTTGGGTTAGTGGTGGTAGAATGCCCTTTGTTATGCCTTAGCTTTGGTCCCCCCTTTTGGCTTGCATGTTTGTAGTGCATTTGTCCATCACTTGAGGCACTTTTAGCCACTGTTTTTGGGGGTATTTGAGGCCTCCCATTTCAGTCTAAGTCCCTTCTTGGACATGGTTGTATGTTTGACTTGTTGCCTCTAATTACATGCGTGCATTGTACCATATTAGCATTACGTAATGAGTTGCATTGTAGCATTGCATATTAGGAACATTGTATGCTCGCCGTGATATGTTGCATTATATTTGGCATGCCTTGCTTTTTTTGTGATATGTTGCATTTTCGAGCCATGTTTGCATAACATGCATTGCATTGCTTGGTTTGGGGTGTCAAACCAAGTGTGAGGGTTAAGAAGTGTTCATACTACGAGTGATGTAACACGCCTTAACTCTCAGTCACCAAGACCCTTGACCTTGACATGATAGGGTCTTGGTCTTCATTCGTGTCTTGCATGCATTTTCATTGAATCGCAACCTTGGCTCCTTAGGCCATCACGCATCAAAATGCATGATTGATGGCCCGAGGGTTGAGGGTCATGCTCCCTTGAGTCCCTTGCATGATAGGGAGTGTGCCCGCGCATACATTTGCTTGAAATTCCATGCCATACACTGTCTGTCCTTGTTGCTGTCAAAAACCAGTTTCTGCAGGGAGTTCTTGCCGACCGGCACTGTAGAGTGCCGACCGGCCATGGATTGGTGGCCGATAATATGAAATCCCAGCCGATGGATAAGTTCCATGGCCGGTGTGTATTCCCTCCAGCCGATGGTGTCCTACAGGGTTCAGGGAACCTGTCCCAGGATTTTGGCAGTTTTCAGAGAAGTAGGGCAGTGTAAACAGAGGCAGCAGTGGTATGGCACGGGCTTTCGGGGCAAGATAAATCCGAGCATGCATCATTCACGCATCCCGAGGCGGGAGCTATGGCCATCTTCTCTTTGCATTTAATTTGTTAATTAGATTAGAAATTTTGTAATAATTAATTTAGTATTATTTATTCGGACGATAATATTTATTTGGACCCTCCGAGTGAGGGCAATTGTGTAATAAGTGTGGCTGCGTGTGTGTATGTCTTCCAACCCCACGTCTTTCTTCCCTTTTATTTACCCGCTTATGATGGTAGACTAGGACATATTTAAATTAGCATACCTTATGCTATGCATGCGTGCATCCACACATTTGTCTTACATGCATCGGGCTCGGCGCATCACTCTAACTGTATTTGTATTTTAATTTCAAATTGAATACGTGTTAGTTGTAGCATTTCGCATGTCATTGTAGATTAGCCGAGCCTATCTTAGTTGCATTCTGCATGTGTTGCATTAGCCATCTTAACATGAACTAAGATCATGCTTATGATTACTAACTAGTTTCTATTTTGGCTTGGAGTACTCTGTAAGTTCTTTTGCTTTAGCATCCTTGCATGTGTGTGAGTGTTGCCATGATAGCATGATTACCATGAGGCTAGCTGCTTATGTGATATAACTGCTTGAATGCCCGTGGGTGAAGGTTGGATTGTCTGAGTTGGAATAGCTCATTGAAATTCGTGTTTTCAACCTACTTGCGAGTAACAAATTCGAAAACATTTTTCAAAACAAACGGATATGCAATGCTTATTTCCAAATTAGGCAATCTAGTCTATACTTTTGTGCTGTGTGCATAATATAGTAATTCTAGGCTAATAATCGGGATAAGAATACATAACGTTTTCAAAAACGGATATCACGGTTAGTAGAGGCCGATCTTCGGATCGGGCGGGAGGGGGTGCTCATAGCTGACCTTCCCCAATCGTACCCTAGCTCCCGAGCCGAGGCAACTTTGGTGATGACGGACACGCGGCCTGTGGCACCGAGTCAGGGTTTCCTAAATTCCCCCTTAAAAAATATTTAGGTGGCGACTCTGTATCTGGCAAAGCAGTCCATGTGTGGCACTTCTTTTCTGAAAATCTGTTTTCTCAAAACGATTTGCCGGATTTGGACTCTTTGGTTCAGATTAAGAGCCGTGACACAAAATTGAGTCCAAACTGCAGCACGAGGGCCTCACGCAGGCGCATCTACAGTTTCTGGCGACTCTGCTGGGGATTTTAGAGAGCTTGACTCGAACTCATGATATTCTGTTTTGATTTCATTTATATGTCTCTTTGCATTGCATGTGCATTGGTGCGCTTAGGACACCGTGTTTGCCATCTGCCATTCCTGAACGGTTTGCCCGAGGCTTAACTTTGTCAAAACATGCCATAAGGCTGACCGGTTGTGGGCTCTAACAGTATGGGAACACAAACCCTAGTTTTACCGGGGCACCCTTTTCGACCATTCGACCTAGTGCATATCGAAATCCATAGTGACCATTCCAAATTAGGACAGGTTGCTTACCCGATGTTAGGTTGTTTGAAAACTGCTGCGTGCATAGTGAAACCTTAGCTCCTGACAAAATAGGACATGGAAACCCTACCCCAACATAGGGGTGTTTTGGCTCTCACTTATCTGCTATGTGCTTTAGAGTGTATCTCTACAGGAACGTACATATCAGTTTGCAAGATTGAGTATTAGGCCCGAGGGCACCAGTATCAGTGTTGTTGAGAAATCAGTTATCTGCGGGTATCAAGTTCAGTTTTGGGAACGGTGATTTGAGAACAATGATCAGTATCAAGGAACAGTGTGTTCGGCTTACCAACTGTGTGTTATAAATACCCAACAGTGCGTTGTGTGTGTTTATTTTACGCCGTTATGCTGTCCGATTGTCTGGTTATTTATTGCTTTATTTATCTTTTTGCTAGGTAGTTTAGCACAATTGCTTCCAACCCGGTAGATATTTCCTAAGCACTCTGGACTAGAGGTCGTCGACTCCATCGATCCGAGGATCTGGTAGGCGGACAACCAATGTACCATTCTTTACCCCCGGTTACTAAACGGAGGGCAGTTAGGCCAAGGGCATCAGTTCAGCAGTCAGTTCAGAGGGCCTTATCTACCCCACTAGGGTACAGTAGGGATCAGGGTTCTGTTTCACCCACAGAGAGGGAACATATATCGAT
This sequence comes from Camellia sinensis, assembly GCF_055761805.1. NCBI lineage: Eukaryota > Viridiplantae > Streptophyta > Magnoliopsida > Ericales > Theaceae > Camellia > Camellia sinensis. The sequence continues at coordinate 1,699,967 of NW_028128998.1, read as the reverse complement.
AATTCAGTCAGTACAGAACAGTATGGCTAGTTTAGAAGAGATGGTGTGCCAACTCCAAGAAAGCATGAAAGTGATGCAGCAGGATGCTGTCTGTGTGAAAACCCATCTTTTAATTATTCTTTAAAGAAAATTTATTAATTAATTTTGTCTACAGTCTATCTGAATTATACATTAGTGTAAAAGTTAGTTTTAAATTGACTCAATTCAATCACTAACAAGACATTATTAAGAATAATAATTTTGTGCGTGTTCAATATTTGTTGTTTATAAATTATTTTAATTATGATTCAATATAACAACTATTCTTACTAAATACCTTAGTTAAAAATCTTAGTGTGCCAATTTTCAGAAACCCACACAAAAAAAAAAAAATAATACAAACAAACAAACCATGGGCAAACAATCCATAGTTCCTACCAAACCCACCATCTCTTAGAAATTAGGAAACCATAAAATTTAGGGAAAGCTCATTCTTAGAACTTGGAGAAAGGGAATGGAATGTTTTTGAGAAAATAAAATAATGGAAAGAATGAGAGGGAGAGAGAGATGTCTTCAATATTTATATGCATGCAAGCCTTCCTTGTGCATGCAAGCATCCGGTGAGAAAGAAAAAAAAAAAAAAAAAAAAAAAAAAAAAAAAAAAAAAAAAAAAAAAAAAAAATCCCCAAAGCCACCAAGCTTGGTGTTAGGAGAGGAAGAAGAGTAGGAGATTAAAGAAGCCAAAATTCTCAACCATTTTGTCACTCTATTACTAAGTAAGAAAACCCTCTCAACCCTCTCATTTTTTTTATATAATTGAAATTTTTCCGATTATGTACATTTGATACATTGTCTAAAACTGTGTTGAGAATAATCTGTCTTGAATCTGCCAGTATGTTACTCGAATTTTTAGACAATTTTATACTCAGAATTTTGAGATGATTTCTTCTACAAAGTTGTTGATAATGATGTCTAGTTTATCCAGAAATTTTTGGAAACAATTTTTTAGCTTTCTACGAATTTATACAAATTTTTAACTAAATCTGAAACAGTGTTGAGAATAATCTGTCTTGAATCTGCCAGCATGTTACCCGAATTATTTGTGATTAATATCAAAATTAACTGAAATGATTAACGACATATACAAATTAACAATTGACGGTTAATACCAGTTGTTCGGGGTGAGTCTTGGTTTAAAGACTGTACGGAATTAAGAGTTGACGGTTAACACCGGTTGTTCAGGGTGAGCCCTGGTTTTGAGAATTCTCACGTAAATTGTGTTGCGAAACTCTAAGATGGCACAGGACTTATTTGAACTCTTTTCGGTATTCGGTTTTGGAATAAGGGTGGCTGTGCAGGTGGCACACAGGGAGGTTGCTTACCCCTGGCTGACCGTTTCCTTGGGGCAGACCACGGATGCCACTACTTGGGTATATAACTCCGGACGTGGGCATCCCTGGTAGTTACGGTTGGTAACACTTAAATATTTGACCAAGGGAGGGTTTCAAATTAACCGTTGTCATGCTTAGTGGTTGGTAAGTTAAATCTCTTTGGTGAGATTTCGAGTGTCACCTAAATTATTAAAATTACTGAAACTATTCTAATGGTTGTAATTTCTGTGTATAATTATATTGTTATCTCATGTTTAGAATATTATTATTTGTCTCTTAAAAAGAATGGTAGGTTGGTTACGTTTTCTTACTGTGTTGCAAAACTCATGGCATATATTTTGTTGCCCTGGCGTTTCATGCCAGATTATGTTGAAGAAGGGACTGAGGCTGAAATTGGAGCTGCTGCCAATATCGAACCTTGGCTGACTTAGAGTCAATATTTTGTCAGAATAAAATCCTGTTATCCCTTGTATTAGGATTAAACTATGTTGTGACGTTGTGTGTGAACTTGTAGTTTTATTCTGTCGTTGGACTTTGGCTTTGTAAGAATTTAAAAGTTCCTAACTAGTAGTTAAAATTTTATCTAGCAAGTTATTGTTATTTAAATCTTATGACGTTTCAAAAAAAAAAAAAAAATTTTGGGGCGTCACAGCGTGGTATCAGAGCCTAGGTTTGAACCTTTGGGCCATGGGTAGTAGTTTATTATTTTTACAATTAAGAAAACCTTAAGTTAATTTGTAATTCTCGGTGACCTAACTAAGTTAGAACCTTTTTATTTATAAGATGCCAGGGTCATCAGACATTAACTCTAACGAGGAAAATTCAGTGGAAAACTATGACATAGAATCCGACCCAAGTGAAGACGTGGAAATGCCTATAGAAGACTATGAATCTGAGCCTGAGCTTGACCCTGAACCTGATCCTGAACTTGAGCCTGAACCTGAGTCTGAAGAAGTTGAAGAAGTTGTACCAATATACAACCCCCCGGAGGTTATTGTGATTGAGTCAGACACTGAGGATGAGTCTATGGAAGGCAATACCGAGGGGAACCCTGGAGATATAGGAGCCACGTTTGAGGGTTGGGATGTGCAAAACGGGTTGCAGATTGGCTCTTTTGTATATGTCAGACTTTATCCCCTCGGAGGTTGTGCTTGGAAAAATGAGAGTTGGGTGGGCACCTATATCGGACCTATCCAGATTCTAAGACAAGAGACTCCCTGGGTATATCAACTAGGCCCCTTTCTGGACGGTTTCACCGAAAGAGTGGGCGACCTTTTTGACTTTTGGAGCCTTCAGTATATCATGCCCGACCCAAGCAGAATTGTGAGGAGAGATGGGTCAGTGGACTTTAGAGACTGGAGGACCTATCGGGAGGAGCCGGTGCTGCTGCTAGGGCATCGTGTGTGCGAAACTGCTATCTTCATAAGGGTGCTATGGCGATTCATGGGACTTTTCCAAGCCACATGGGAGCCGGAATCCCTGGTGTGGATAGACTTTCCTTGGCTATTTTAAGGGGTCTTAAGGGAACTATAAACTAGGCTAACTGATTGTTTTGTATGCTCACATGTAAAAGAAATTGCCTAGTTTAGAATTGTGAGTGTAGGAGTTAACTCGGATTGTAGGGGCTATCTCTTGCCCGTAGTATGTTATTTAATCTTTTCCTTTGTTCTATTTGTATTTTGCTAATTGTAGCTTATCTAATCTAATTAATGAAGTTTTTTTTTTTTTTTACTGTCCTTGCACATAAGTATAATAATAATACTGATAATAAATAAGTGAATAAATCACAAGAAAATCCCGTCATGCAGAATGGCTGGACGAACAAGAAATAATAACAACGGTAATGGCGATGGAGTGCCTGATGGCGATGTCGCTCGAATTATACGCGCGATTGCTGATAGGGTAGGCAATATACCACCCCGCAACCAAGATCAAAACAAATCGGAGATGATAGCAAAGTTTGAAAAGCTACGTCCCCACAAATTCCTTGGTGGATCAAACCCCCATGAAGCTGAAGCTTGGTTAAGACAAATTAAGAAGTTGCTAGATACTTCCGACATCCGAAATGAACAAGATAGAGTGACTATAGCAGCATTTCAAATGGAAGGGGAAGCAGATCATTGGTAGGAAATGATCAAAAGTACTCGACAAGTAGAGACATTAACTTGGAGACAGTTCGAAGACCTGTTCATGGAAAAGTATTTTCCTAACTCGCTAAGACAAGAAATGATTCAAGAGTTCCTTCAACTGAAACAAGGAAAAATGTCAGTCGCTCAATATGCGAACCGTTTTGAAGCCCTTTCACGGTATGCTTCAGCCATAGTAGCAAATGAAGGGGATAAGGTTAGGCGATTTGAATGGGGTTTGGACACAGACATTAGAGGAAAATTGATCGCAGTACAACTCTCCACTTATGCCCAAATGGTGGATCGAGCTTTAATTGTGGAACGAGAGTTAGCAGATTCTGAACGCATTCGAAATCAGCGATCAAGGAACAACAACCAACCACGCGGAGGAGGCCCAGTCCGCAACACCAGAAACCATCCTGCGCCAGCACCTTATGCCGGAGGGATGCAGCAGCAACAAAGACAGAATCGAGGAAACCAGTAAGGAGGAAACTTTGTAAGTGAGTGGAAAGGAAGATGTCTCGGATGTGGTCAACAGGGGCATCGTCGAAGTGAGTGTCCTCAAGGAGGGAAGTATTTTATGGATCAGCGAGGGGCACAACCATACAACAAATGCCAACCAGGGCAAGGTTCTAAGCCTACTCAACATGCCCAGACCAACAAGGGGCAGCCTCAAGCCTCTAAGAATGTAGGCCGACCAAGAACACAACCACAAGGAGCTGGAAATGGAAAGAAACTGGGAGAGACTAACCAACAGGCAGTAGGAAGAATGTATGCTCTCCAAGAAGAAGAAGATGTTGATAACCCATCAGTAATTCAAGGTATGTTAATCCTTATGAATTCTTGGGTTAAAGTATTATTTGATTCTGGAGCTTCGCATTCTTTTATATCCACTGCATGTGTGACAAGTTTGGGTTTAAAGCCAGAAGCGTTAGAGATAGCTATGAGTGTCGCTTCACCCTTAGGAGGTCAAACCCGAGTAAATCTAGTATGTAAATCTTGCGAGCTAAAAATCTCCGGTTCACATTTGATCTGTGATCTAAGAGTTATGGATATGTCAGATTTTGACGTCATCCTAGGAATGGACTGGTTGTCAGTTCATCGAGCCATTATTGATTGTTACTGTAAGACAGTGACAGCATCCTCCCTTAACGGCACGAAAGTCCAATTTAAAGGGGATAGACAAGATTCTCTAACTCCAACGTGTCGCAAGTCGCGATGGCATGATCAACTAACTGGATGGTTGGCGAGCCTAATTTTGGAAGACGAAAATCGAGAGGATCCAGGATTACCCTATGTGGTGTGCGAGTACGCTGACGTTTTCCCTGACGAATTACCAGGATTACCTCCAAAACGAGATGTAGATTTCACGATTGAGCTTCAACCCGGGACTTCACCGATTTCAATAGCACCACATCGTATAGCGCCAGCTGAACTTTGAGAATTGAAGGAGCAGTTGCAAGAACTGTTGAGTAAGAAGTTCATCAGACCAAGCACGTCCCCTTGGGGAGCGCCAGCATTATTCGTAAAGAAGAAGGATGGAACCTTAAGATTGTGCATCGATTATCGACAACTAAATCGAGCCACCATTAAAAATCGATATCCCTTACCCAGAATTGATGACTTGTTTGATCAATTAAGAGGTTCAAAATGTTTTTCCAAAATTGACCTTAGGTCGGGATACCACCAACTTCGTGTTAGAGGAGAAGATATACCCAAAACTGCATTTCGAACCCGTTATGGCCACTATGAGTTTGTGGTAATGCCATTTGGTTTGACAAATGCTCCTGGGGTATTCATGAGTTTAATGAACAAAATCTTTACCCCCTATTTGGACCAATTTGTGGTAGTATTCATTGATGATATTTTGATATATTCACGATCGGAGGAAGACCACGAGCAACATCTGAGGACCGTTTTGCAAATTCTAAGAGAAAACCAATTGTATGCTAAAGCTAGCAAATGTGAATTTTGGCTAAAGGAAGTAAAGTTCTTAGGTCATGTTGTATCTGAATCAGGGATATTAGTGGATCCCGCTAAAGTAGAAGCAGTGATGGGATGGAAACAACCTAAGAATACGTTTGAGATTCGTAGTTTCTTGGGATTAGCAGGTTACTATAGGAGATTCATTCAGGATTTCTCCAAATTAGCCAAGCCGATGACACGCCTAACGCAAAAAGGAGTAAAGTTTGAATGGAACGAAACTTATGAACAGTCATTTCAAGAACTCAAGAAGAGACTGACAAGCGCTCCTATATTAGTCATACCCGAACGTGACATTGGGTACACTGTTTATTGTGATGCAATTTGGGTGGTGGTTGATCGATTAACTAAGACGGCACATTTCCTACCAATAGGACCAGCAGGCACACTCGAATCTTTAAGTCGATTATTTATTCGAGAAATCATTAGATTGCACGGAGTACCAGTCTCAATAGTGTCAGATCGTGATTCTCGTTTTACGTCACAATTCTGGCAAAGTCTGCAAAAGGCCTTGGGTACAGAGTTGTGTTTTAGTACAGCTTTTCACCCTCAAACTGACGGTCAATCGGAAAGAACAATTCAGACATTAGAAGACATGCTTCGAGCTTGTGTGATGGACTTTAAAGGTAGTTGGGAGAAATATTTACCACTAGTCGAATTCTCTTACAATAACAGTTTTCAAGCAAGTATTGGTATGGCACCGTATGAAGCTTTGTACGGACGGCCTTGCCGATCACCAATATGTTGGACAGAAGTCGGAGAAACACCTCTTTTAGGGCCAGAGTTAGTTCAGGAAACTACCGAGAAGGTGAAACTAATTAGGCAAAGGCTTGAGACCGCTCAGAGTAGGCAGAAAAGCTATGCAGATCAAAGGAGAAGACCTTTAGCATTTAAAGTTGGAGATCATGTGTTTCTGAAAATACAGCCTCGCCGAGGAGTTGTTCGTTTCGGAAAGAAGAGAAAGTTGTCACCTCGCTTCATAGGGCCTTTCGAAATTTTGGACAAAATAAGAGAAGTGTCGTACCGTTTGGCTCTACCGCCTCAACTGGCTGGAGTGCATAATGTTTTCCACGTCTCTATGCTACGGAAATACGAGCCACACCCTTCTCACATCATCAATTGGGAGGAAATTAATCTTGATGAAGACGTGACATTTGAAGAAAAGCCTGTCAAGATTTTAGATCGTCGCGAGAAGAAATTACGAGGCAAAATTATACCATTGGTTCGAGTTCTCTGGAGACATCGTGGGACGGAAGAGTCAACGTGGGAGCGAGAAGATATGATACGTATCAATTACCCTCAACTATTCGAGTCTAAAGGTACGAATTAATTTCGAGGACGAAATTTTCTTTTAGGATGGTAGATTGTGAAAACCCATCTTTTAATTATTCTTTAAAGAAAATTTATTAATTAATTTTGTCTACAGTCTATCTGAATTATACATTAGTGTAAAAGTTAGTTTTAAATTGACTCAATTCAATCACTAACAAGACATTATTAAGAATAGTAATTTTGTGGGTGTTCAATATTTGTTGTTTATAAATTATTTTAATTATGATTCAATATAACAACTATTCTTACTAAATACCTTAGTTAAAAATCTTAGTGTGCCAATTTTCAGAAACCCACACAAAAAATAAAAATAAAAAAAAAATAATACAAACAAACAAACCATGGGCAAACAACCCATAGTTCCTACCAAACCCACCATCTCTTAGAAATTAGGAAACCATAAAATTTAGGGAAAGCTCATTCTTAGAACTTGGAGAAAGGGAATGGAATGTTTTTGAGAAAATAAAATAATGGAAAGAATGAGAGGGAGAGAGAGATGTCTTCAATATTTATATGCATGCAAGCCTTCCTTGTGCATGCAAGCATCCGGTGAGAAAAAAGAAAAAGAAAAAAAAAAAAAAAAAAAAAAATCCCCAAAGCCACCAAGCTTGGTGTTAGGAGAGGAAGAAGAGTAGGAGATTAAAGAAGCCAAAATTCTCAACCATTTTTTCACTCTATTACTAAGTAAGAAAACCCTCTCAACCCTCTCATTTTTTTTTATATAATTGAAATTTTTCCGATTATGTACATTTGATACATTGTCTAAAACTGTGTTGAGAATAATCTGTCTTGAATCTGCCAGCATGTTACTCGAATTTTTAGACAATTTTATACTCAGAATTTTGAGATGATTTCTTCTACAAAATTGTTGATAATGATGTCTAGTTTATCCAGAAATTTTTGGAAACAATTTTTGAGCTTTCTAAGAATTTCTACAAATTTTTAACTAAATCTGAAACAGTGTTGAGAATAATCTGTCTTGAATCTGCCAGCATGTTACCCAAATTTTAGACAATCTTACACTCAAAATTTCGAGATGATTTCTTCTACAACATTGTTGATAATGATGTCTAGTTTATCCAGAAATTTTTGAAAACAATTTTTGAGCTTTCTATGAATTTATACAAATTTTTAACTAAATCTGAAACTGTGTTGAGAATAATCTGTCTTGAATCTGCCAGCATGTTACCCGATTTTTTATACAATTTTACACTCAAAATTTCGAGATGATTTCTTCTACAAAGTTGTTGATAATGATGTCTAGTTTATCCAGAAATTTTTGAAAACAATTTTTGAGCTTTCTACGAATTTATACAAATTTTTAACTAAATCTGAAACTGTGTTGAGAATAATCTGTCTTGAATTTGCCAGCATGTTACCCGAATTTTTAGACAATTTTACACTCAAAATTTCGAGATGATTTCTTCTACAAAGTTGTTGATAATGGTGTCTAGTTTATCCAGAAATGTTTGGAAACAATTTTCGAGCGTTCTACGAATTTATACAAATTTCTAACTAAATCTGAAACTGTGAGACAGATTTTACCATGTATTTGAAAATTTATTTAAAATTCTATACTAAGCCAAATCTGGAAATTTCTAACTAAAAGATGAAATTTGAGAAGTCTAGTTTCATGATAAATTTTTAGATTATGGGTTTGATCTATAAATTTAAGCATGGAATTAATGTAAGGAAATGTGACAAATCTGTGTCATAAACACCCTTGGAATTTCTTTAGAATTATTTATAAGTTATTTTTGGAAAAATCTTTCTGAAAAATAACCATAACATGTTTATTGAGTATCCTGTAGATTGATATGAATTTTAGAGTTGTATAAGTAATGTATTTATAATTTTATTTGCAAGGTTTATACTCTAAAAATTTTTCTGGACAGAATAAAATCACCACTTTAATATTACGCTAGTCTAATTTTGTAAATCAAAAAATTTGTGCATGTGTGTATTTAGGGTTTAATTCTTGTATCTAAATTATTATTTCATACCATGGTTTAAATAAATTGTTTATTTAAATTCTGTCCTTTTATTTAGTATTGTGTGACACGTGCAATATTTTATGATTGGGAATTTTAATGAGTTGGTATAACATTACTTGTGATTAAAAATTTAGAGTTATTTGTGATTAATATCAAAATTAACTGAAATGATTAACGACATATACAAAGTTAACAATTGACGGTTAATACCAGTTGTTCGGGGTGAGTCTTGGTTTAAAGACTGTACGGAATTAAGAGTTGACGGTTAACACCGGTTGTTCAGGGTGAGCCCTGGTTTTGAGAATTCTCACGTAAATTGTGTTGCGAAACTCTAAGATGGCACAGGACTTATTTGAACCCTTTTCGGTATTCGGTTTTGGAATAAGGGTGGATGTGCAGGTGGCACACAGGGAGGTTGCTTACCCCTGGCTGACCGTTTCCTTGGGGCAGACCACGGATGCCACTACTTGGGTATATAACTCCGGACGTGGGCATCCCTGGTAGTTACGGTTGGTAACACTTAAATATTTGACCAAGGGAGGGTTTCAAATTAACCGTTGCCATGCTTAGTGGTTGGTAAGTTAAATCTCTTTGGTGAGATTTCGAGTGTCACCTAAATTATTAAAATTACTGAAACTATTCTAATGGTTGTAATTTCTGTGTATAATTATATTGTTATCTCATGTTTAGAATATTATTATTTGTCTCTTAAAAAGAATGGTAGGTTGGTTACGTTTTCTTACTGTGTTGCAAAACTCATGGCATATATTTTGTTGCCCTGGCGTTTCATGCCAGATTATGTTGAAGAAGGGACTGAGGCTGAAATTGGAGCTGCTGCCAATATCGAACCTTGGCTGACTTAGAGTCAATATTTTGTCAGAATAAAATCCTGTTATCCCTTGTATTAGGATTAAACTATGTTGTGACGTTGTGTGTGAACTTGTAGTTTTATTCTGTCGTTGGACTTTGGCTTTGTAAGAATTTAAAAGTTCCTAACTAGTAGTTAAAATTTTATCTAGCAAGTTATTGTTATTTAAATCTTATGACGTTTCAAAAAAAAAAAAAATTTTGGGGCGTCACAGTCTGACAGGCAGAGTTCGCCAAACAGCAGGCCACGGTTATGAATGAACAAGCAGAGTTAATCGTGAGGTTACAATAGCAAACCGGAGCATCTGCTTCACAGCAAGTCCCTCCCCCACTAAGGGTTCCGATACCCGAAGAAACACCGAATGTCCAGAATGTCCAAGAGGATACAGACCTTCCAGCGGGGCCAGCTCCGCCCCCGATTCCACCACAACTATCCAAGGCGCCCACGCCTGTCAATATACCGGACTCTCCTTTTGAGTTCGAAGTGGACCCCACAGCCTTAAAATTAAGCAAGTTGGAAAAGATGTTTAAGAAGTCCCAGGGAGTCAAGACCATCCCTGACATCGAAGATGGATACACCGACACGGCTGTGACGCTGCCTGACAGATTCAAAATGCCGCACATTGATCGATTTGATGGGTCCGGGGACCCCATGGTGCACCTGAGGTTGTTTTCAGATATCCTAAGGCCAATAGGCCTCACTAGACTGCAAAAGCTATCTCTATTTGGCCGGACCCTGTCGGGTGTAGCGGCCATATGGTATGCCAAATTGGAGGATAACGTCAAGAGAAGCTGGGACGAAATGGCTGAGGCCTTCATCTTGCAGTACTCATACAATACACAAATCGAGATTATGACCCAGGATCTCGAGACAACGAGGCAAGAACCCAAAGAGAGCTTCTCAGAATTCGTGACCAGATGGCGGGCTAAGGCTTCGATGATGACCTTAAGACCCACGGACAAAGATCAGATTTGAATGATTGTGCGTAATCTTCAGCCCAAGTTAATGTAGAAGATGATCGTACTCCCCTTTCCTGTCTTTTCCGATTTACATGAAATGGGGGTACAGATTAAGGATGCACTGAAGCAAGGCTTAATTGATAATGACCGGGAGCAACCCCGCAGAACTTTCAATCGTAACACTAATGCAGGCCTGAGTGGCGCTACAACTACCAGGACCTTCGAAGTGAGTATGGTCATCACCAACACTCCCCCAAGAACTATGGCGGCCGCACCATTCTCCGGTGCATCCGAAAGCAACCCACAAATAGCCAAATACCCACCCAAAAACACCAGAACCTTCGCTCCGCTTTATATGCCCCTGTCCAAAGCTTTGGGGGTTTTAATCAGAAAAGGGCATCTGAAGCCCCTAGAGCCGCGGCCCTTACCAGAAAGACTTCCCGCTACCCACAACCCAGCCAAATATTGTGCATTTCACCAACAACACGGTCATGACACCGATCTGTGCTTCCGATTACGTCATGAGATTCAAGATCTCATCGATAACAGGGTGATTTTGCCTCCCGAGAAACCCAACGTTACTACAAACCCTCTCCCCACACATAACCAAGCTCCACCACCCAAAAGAGTTAACTTCATCCAAACTGGGGTCATGCCTTATGATCCTAGCATCTATATCACTCCTTCCCACCTGCCTAAGCCGAAAGTGTTCCTTCCCGATTGCACCGATTTGTGCATGATGGACATCTCCATAACCCAACCTAAGCCAGCGGTGATGACTATCGAGGACAGGAGAGAGAAGATTCCAAAGGAGAAGGGGGTTGTTGAGCCAGAGTCTGCGGAATCTGGGAGTGGTGTTGAGAAAGCTTATAGTCCAGGTGACTACATTTTGTCAATAGGCTAGGATAGGCCAGATATGGAACTACCAACAGAGGGGGAGCTGTGTGTGATCCAAGGGGACAGTCTGGGACAGGGAACGGATGATTTAACGGCTGTGGAAGAGGACCTTGCCAAGCTCCAGTTTTACAGTAACCAAGATCCAGGAGACTCAGCCATCAACTGGTTCGATTATGAGGAATCAACAGAGGCTACGAGATGGTTGGACGATCAACCAGATGTGGTAGAAGAGTTTCAGCCACAACAAGGCCCGGCAGGGGCAAGAATGTCAGTGACAGCCGGAAGGATTGAAGAACAGAGTGCATCGCCGGAGAGCGCCGGTGTCAAGAATTTCGCTCGGGATTGGAGCATTTCGAGTACGAGGATTATTGAACAGTCGGCTGCATTGACACAGTCGGAACAGGAAAGATTCGAAGATTCCGAGAGAATCAGGAAGGCAAAAGCCCATGTGGGGACTGAGACTGCTGTGAGCACAGAAATGGAGAATGCCGCGAGCATAGGGATAGAAGGTACTGCGAGTATGAGAACAGTCATGCCAGAGCCAGACAGGTGCCTGTCGGCTGCAGATGGAATGTGGTGGGAGGACGATGATCTATGTCTTTCCCACATAGACGAAGATTGGGGGAGTAACCAACCAGATGATACCTAGTATATCGGCGAAGTCGATCATATGACTATGAGTGGATGGTATTTCAAGCCTCCACACCTAGATCAACCAGTGGTGTCTGGAAAAGATAGGGAGGTAGAGAAGCAAAAAGAAAAGCAACTCGAGGATGAGGCCGTATTGAGACAATTGAAAAAGATACAAGCAGACATCTCCATCTGGGGGCTGCTTATGGCTTCTCGAGTACATAGACAGGCTGTCCTTTCAGCCATGGACAAGGCTAAACTCTCGATAGAGACTACGCCGGAGCAGTTGGTTGGATTGGTTTTTCCGGGAGGAGCTACCCCAATGCTGACATTTTCCGACAAGGAATTACCACCCGAGGGGGCAAACCATAACAAGCCACTCTACATCTCTATGGAGTGTAGGAATAAATGGATACCGGTGGTCCTTGTTGACACAGGGTCCACCATCAACGTCTGCTCGGCAAGGACAGCCTATGCGATCGGTTTGAAAATCGCGGACTTTGTGCCAACAGCCCAGGTGATTCGGGCGTATGACAACACAAGACGGGAAGTAATGGGAACAGTTAAGATTCTAACAAAGGTTGGGCCGGGATAGCATGAGATAGATTTCCATGTCTTGGAGGTTCCTGCAACTTTCAACCTGCTTTTGGGGCAGCCGTGGCTACATCAGGTAAAGGCAGTCTCCTCCGCCCTACATCAAGTGGTGAAATACCCCTATGGGAAGGGAGTAGCCATTATTTTCGAAAATTCATCGATTCATCCGCCGCCGGAGGTATCTATGCTTGTTCTAGAAATTGAGCACGGTATGGAGGATGTGTTCATATCGGGTTTTACCTTGGCTGAGGCTCATGTTGTACAGAACATCATGGCAGCTAATGAAGGGATATATGTCAGTGTTCAAGCAGTCCATCTCATGAACAAGCTCCAACACATCCCCGGGATGGGATTGGGAAGGAGCGGCCGGAAAGGCGTCGCAGCATTGACCGAAGTGCCACACAACCCTCATACCTTTGGATTGGGTTATCTGCCCACCAAATAGGACTAGATAAGGAAGGGAAAGGAAATGGCTGGAAGAGCCAGAGCAAAGCAGGCTGGGAAACCTTTTGAGTTGATGCATAGGCCCATTCAGGGTACCCTGAACGGACGCTTCGTCCGGGAGGGGGAGGATTTTCCATTTTGCGGCTTCCCAAAGCCGTGGCTGAGCGCGGAAAAGAAACGGGTGCCAGGTTTCGAGATCTTCTTCGACCTGCAAATATTTGGGGATGACGTTGCCAAAGGGCAGATAGACCTATCAGCTAAGGTTGAGCAGTGTAAGGAAGTGCAGTCTGAGGACGCTGAAAATGAAATGGGGGTAGCGCTGGCTTGTCTACTTTCAGATCCTCCGATCGTATAGAAGTACTTGGAGGATAACTTCTCGGTATGCATGATCGGGAATGAAACAGCCGCGGGCCTACCATCAACTATTTTGGATGCATCCATCGCACCCTCTCTCGCTTGGCAATACGAAGAGGGATTTTTATCAAGCAACACCGGGTCAGGTAGTGAGCCGGAATCTGATTCCACCGAGTCTTGTGAGTCAGAATCAGGTTCCAACTCGACTGAGTCTGAGTCCGGTATTCTTGGGGGTGATAACCCGGATGCCACAGTCCTGTCTAGGTCGTCATTTTCTTTCTCTTTTGAGTCTGTTGTAACAGAAGAATCGGACAGCTTGGAAGTATTTAATGAGAATGATGTGGATGTGGTTTCTGAGTATTTTTCTGTGCCTTTGATTTATTGCTTAAATTAGGATTTTTAAAATTTTGATGAAAACGATGAGGAAGAAATTCCTCCGGTTTTGCAACAATTAATTGATCGAGAGCAGGAAAGATTTGTTAAACCCTTCATGGATGAAATCACTACTATGAATGTTGGTACTGAGAAGGACCTGCAGCTGGTCCAGATCGGGTCCACGTTGTCTTCGGAGGAACGCGAGTGCTTAGTCGCTTTATTAAAAGATTTCAAAGACGTTTTCGCGTGGTCCTATGAAGACATGCCTGGAATCGATCCTGAGATTGTACAGCACCGGATCCCTCTTGACCCCGAGGCCCGACCTGTCAAACAGAAACTCAGAAGGATTCGTCCGGACTAGGCCATCAAAATTAAGGAAGAGGTCACCAAGCAAATCGATGCAGGCTTCCTGCTGGTATCCGAATACCTGACTTGGTTGGCCAACATTGTTCCGGTACCGAAGAAAGATGGCAGGATCCGAGTATGTGTGGATTTCAGGGATTTGAACAGAGCTAGTCCAAAGGACGACTTCCTCTTGCCGCATATTGATGAGTTGGTGGATTTTACAGCGGGGCATGCTTTGCTTTCGTTTATGGATGGCTTCTCATGTTACAATCAGATAGTAATGGCACCCGAAGACCGGGAGAAGACTGCTTTCACCACCCCATGGGGGACATACTGTTACAGAGTGATGCCGTTTGGGTTGAAGAATGCTGGAGTTACATATCAACGGGCCGCGACCACGATATTGCATGACATGATCCACAAAGAGGTGGAGGTGTACGTAGACGATATGATTGTCAAGTCCAAAGAAAGGGAGGGCCACTACACCGCCTTGCAAAAGTTCTTTCAAAGGATCAGAGAATTCCGGTTGCGGCTGAATCCTCAGAAGTGTACGTTCGGTGTTACGGTAGGAAAAATGCTAGGGTTTCTGATTACACAAAGGGGCATCGAAGTCGACCCTTCCAAAATCAAGGCCATCCTAGAAATGCCACCACCAAGGACTAAAAAGGAGGTGCGAGGCTTTCTGGGTAAAGTGCAATTCATAAGACGGTTTATCTCAAAATTAACCTTGACTTGTGAACCACTTTTTGGTCTCTTGAAGAAAGGAAGGAAATTCCAATGGGACGGCCGATGCCAAGCTGCTTTTGAACAGATCAAGGAATACTTACAGAACCCGCCTGTATTGTCACCACCAGAGCCGAGGAAACCGTTGATATTATACCTTTCAGTGACTGAGACCACAATAGGCTATATGCTCGCGCAAGAGTCAGAGGACAAGGTAGAGAGAGCCATCTACTATCTGAGCAAGAAGATGCTAGAGTATGAGACTCGCTATACGCCGTTGGAAAAGGCTTGCTTAGCTTTGGTATGGGCTACCAGGAAGCTGCGGCACTACTTATTACCTCACTCCGTAATGTTGGTTTCACGACTTGATCCCATCAAATATCTTTTCGAGAAACCGGCACTTACGGGTAGGCTAGCTCGTTGGTTGTTGTTGCTCTCCGAATTCGACCTGAAATATGTGACACGCAAGTCAGTCAAGGGAAGAGCAGTAGCAGAATTCTTAGCCGATCATCCGATGGAAGGAGGTGAAGCAGTTGAATACTTATTCCCAAATGAAGCCATTTTGCACATCGAAGATGAGTATTGGACGATGTACTTTGACGGGGCGTCAAATCATTACGGGTATGGGATAAGAGTGTTGCTAATAGCACTCAACAATTCCTGTATCCCTCTAGCCTTCAAACTCCGGTTCAAAGTCTCGAACAACGATGCAGAATATGAGGCATGCATTGCCGGTCTAGAAGCAGCCCTGGAATTAGGAGCAAGACGGTTGGACGTCATCGGGGATTCAAACCTTGTTGTGTCTCAAGCAAAAGGAGACTGGAAGGTCAAAGAAGAAAAGATGATGATGTATCACCAGACCTTGGACTTGTTAATTCCTAGGTTTGAGAAACTAAACTTTGCTCATCTTCCAAGAGAGAACAACAGGTTCGCAGATTCTTTAGCAACTCTATCTTCCATGATAGACATCCCGTTTGGAATCTGGACGCGTCCAATCGTCATTGACCAGAAATTTGCACCAGCCTATGAGTCGATCACTGCTATAGATGAGGTTCAAGACGAAAACCCCTGGTATTACGACATTTGGAATTTCTTGGAGAATGAAGCATACCCGCCAGGGGTAAATGCCAAGGATAAAAGGGCAATCAGAAGAATGGCCATTCAGTTCCTCATCTGTGGGGATAAGCTGTATAAGAGAGGTCATCTGGGAATGCATAAACTATGTGTTGAAACCGAGGAATCAAAGCGCCTGATGGAGGCCATCCATGGGGAAGAATGCGGTGCGCATATGAACGGAGTAATGCTAGCACGAAAGATCCTCAGACAGGGTTACTACTGGTCCACCATGGAGGAGGATTGTATCAGTTTTGTTCGGCGATGCCACAAGTGTCAGACCCATGGAAACCGCATGAACATCCCACCGTCGAAGCTGTACAACATGACTTCGCCATGGCCAGTTTCAGTTTGGGGAATTGATGTGATCGGGGCTGTCACTCCAAAGGGGTCGAATGGGCATGAGTTCATCCTAGTTGCGATAGATTACTTTACAAAGTGGGTCGAGGCCCAATCATATGCCGTGTTGAAGGCGTCGCACGTTGCAAAGTTTATCAGAAACAACATCATCTGCCGCTACGGGGTCCTAAACGAGATTATTTCGGATAACAGTTCCCACTTCAAGAAGGAAGTGATTGGCTTGTTGGAGAAATACAACGTGGCTTTTCATAAGTCATCCACATACCGGCCGCAAACCAACGGAACGGTCGAGGCTGCCAACAAGAATATCAAACACACACTGCAAAAGATGGTGGAAACCTACCGGGATTGGCCAGATAAGCTGCCATTTGCTCTGTGGGGCTACAGGACTTCAATTAAAACTTCTACCGGAGCGACTCCATATTCATTGGTTTATGGGATGGAGGCCGTTCTACCTATCGAGATTGAGGTTCCGTCATTGCGAGTATTGGCTGAATGTCAAATAGCCGAAGCAGATTGGCAGCAGAGCAGATTTGAGGAACTCATGCTCTTTGATGAGAGAAGACTGAAAGCACTGTACCATGTTCAAGGCTATCAGTGCAGAATTACCCGGGCTTTCAACAAGAAAGTTAAGTCTAGGAATCTAAAGGAAGGAGATTTGGTGCTCAAGGACAACCGAGCTCCCATCCACGACCCAATGGGCAAGTTCAGACCTAATTGGACTGGTCTCTACATCATCAAAGCTATCTGGTCAGGTGGAGCTGTGGTTCTGATGGACCTAGATGGCCTGGAATTTTCCCAACCGATCAACATGGACAAGTTGAAGAAATATTACCCCTGAGAGGCTCGCTAGGCAGAAAACCCGAAAGGGCGACCTAGGCAAAAGTTAGAGCACAAAAAATTAGAAAATATAAAAACTGAGCTCGCAAGGTTGAAAACCCGCAAAGGGCAACCTTGGCAAAAGTTAGAGCGTAAAAGGAGAGTGAAAATACCCGAGTGAACCTAAGCCTGAACTACGTAAGGCTTGATTCCCATCTTTGGGATACGTAGGCAACTTCATCCTGAAGTTCAGCCATAAACTTTTCCCCGATCAACTTTGTCCATTCGATCATCTCAGTCATCTTTGTCTATCAGCATCCATTGGAATCTCCAGTGCAGTGCTATTCAGACTAGGGGCAACTTTCCGTTACCATGCAGTGCCGCGGTACTCTTCAGACTAGGGGCAACTTTCTAGTTGCAGGGATCTGGGGTTGTGCATCTCAGTGACAGATCTTAGGCGTGTCCAGTTCTGATCCATATCGAAAATGATTCTGAAAAGTTTTAATAAAAGTTGACTTTGTTCAAATTAATCTTTTTACAACTAAGACCATTTTTTGGACCAAAGAGGAAAATTTTCAGTGCCACAACCTTCAATTTCATTGATTTCAAAACAGAGTTCTCCTGCTCTTGCATACAATCGAAGTTGCTTTTTATTACATTCATAAAGAAAACTTGAAAGTACTAATAAAGCAATAAATCCGGGGCATAGTCAAGTCAGGTGTTCCTGTGCCCCCTTCCAGAGCTGGTCGAAGCCTTTGATGCTAAGCTGGGCCCTTTCTGTGCCTCTTCATTGAGCCAATCCAAGCACTCATCAGACAAAGTGCAACTGAAAGTAGGAGCGGGGGCCAGGAGTTCTCTTGTCCTCCATGCTCTGGCCTGCCGAGCAAGCTGTGCACCTCGGGCTGGGAATGCAGCAGGATACTCTATCCCCTCTGGCAGGCAGGTCTGATCATGGCCAAATTGGCGTCGAATCCGGAATGGGAAGTAGAATACACAGTGAGTGAGACCAATCAATTGAATCCCAGTCTGCTGGGACATGTTGTAACTCATTGCCAGAAGGCTGAGCCAAGGGCACCGCCAAGCAATACGGTCTACGGACAAACGGCACATCCAAGCGAACCACCATCCCTCATCAAGGGCATTAACTAGACAGTGCCGGAAGAAGTAGCCGCGAGCTGAATATGCTGGGCAAGAGTTCACAACCTGCAGTTTGTCCATCAACCATACCTGGGAAGGGATGAAAAATGAGAGAATAAAGAATAGAGAGATGTACGATAAGAGAAAAGTGAGAATAGGGTTTTTGTGAGAAAAACCGAGCTTGAGGGCCAAGTGATGTGAGCGATACATATGTGAGATTGGGTGGGAAACATTACTTGTAGTAGTAGTGGACTCCCTGCTAATCTGGTTGTCTCACGACGATAAAAGGCGTCTAAGCCCATTAACGTCTCAGCCAGAGTCATGGCAATACAGCTCTTGCCCTCCTTCAAGCCTTGGGCAACCTCGGTCAGCCGGACACTAGACCCTCCGGAGCCTGAGACAAATAGAAAATAAGATAGCATGCACAAACAGAGGGCGTGTCGCCGGAAGCCTTGCCAATGATGGTTGTTGCGATCACCGGCATCAGAAAACCGATCGATCAAACTCGGAATATCCAGCATCCCGTCACAAATCAGAGACCGAGCGTCACGCATAATGAGTCCACACATTTGCCCTAAGGATTGGGCATGGCCAAAATTAAGTTGGGGCAGGAGCTCCTCGTCGCGCTCGGACTCCATTAAGGCTCAGAAATCTTCGAAGGTAGGACATATCTCTTGCCCAGCGAAGCTAAAGACATGTGTCACCGGATTCCAAAACCTCGCCGCAGCATGGAGAAACGGAAGGTGCAACGGGGTACGACCTAGAGTGAATAGTGCTTGTATGTCGAAACCCCAGAAATTCAACTTTTCCGAGCCATCCAAGCTAGCAATCCAAGCTGTGAGATTTTGAGCAAGAAACTCTTTCATTAGAGCAAATCAGTGTGGAATTGAGAAAAACTACGAAGCTGAGGTCTTTTGTAGGAGATAAGGTTGGGTGGTGGACAGGTGTCAACATTCTGGTGATTCCTTCATTCATGGCCGGCCGGCCAAATATTGTGCCGACCGGCCATCACTTTTTGCCGACCGAACAAATTTCTGGCCGATGGTCTTCCTCCTTGTTCCCTGAGCTGTTTATGCTAGGGATTGGGGAACTCCACCACCTCCAATCCCCCCCCCCCCGGTGATCGATTCTTGTAGAGTCACACCTATCTGCTTATCAAGTTATTGTACATTTGCTTATCGAGTTGTATTTCACTCTCTTTAAGTCTTTGATTTGTTTATCGAGTTGTACTCACACTTGATTGGTTATATCATGCCTTTGTTTTGTTTATCGAGTTGTAAGTCGGTTCACTACCTGATTATTACGATGCAAATACTCAATGTTCAAAACAGGTTCAATTTCGTTCACATTGTGGTGTGATATCTTGCGATGCGATGCATAGAAAATTTACAAATGCAACATCTTTTGAACAAAATGGTCGTTTCATTCCCATCGCGAGTTTTGCAAAATATGTAATTTTGAGAAAGAATAAAACCTGCCCGAGGCAATGCAATGTGCTTAAACTACCAGTAAAAAGGAAAGTAAAGCATAGAATGGCAGGGTAGCAAAGTGTCGGAATTGATACCAGTAAAACTCCCCTTACGGTCAATGCACCTTCCGCACCTTTGTTCGGGTCAACTATATGGTTTGGCACCTTCATCACTCGAGACAATGCGGGAAAGCACACTTTTGAAACGTGAACCTTCGAGTTGACCTCAGGCCACCACTTCTACGAGCGATGCTCGGTACGTACGAAGAACGTCCCTTCCCGTATCCTTTTCATGTCTTGTGGATTCCACAAATCGTTTCAATTATGCTGTGTTACAGTACTTTACATTTCAGCATCGTGAATAACATGTTTTTACTTACATGTGTACATTCAACTCTTCTCATACACACTACTTGCGTAGACCGCATGTTTGTAATCAATTTCATTACTTGCGTAGACCGCATGTTTTGCTTGCGTAGACCGCATGTTTATAATTAGTTACGCTACTTGCGTAGACCGCATGTTTGTAATCAATTTCATTACTTGCGTAGACCGCATGTTTTGCTTGCGTAGACCGCATATTTGTAATCAATTTCATTACTTGCATAGACCGCATGTTTGCTTGCGTAGACCGCATGTTTATAATTAATTACGCTACATGCGTAGACCGCATGTTTGTAATCAATTTCATTACTTGCGTAGACCGCATGTTTTGCTTGCGTAGACCGCATGTTTATAATTAGTTACGCTACTTGCGTAGACCGCATGTTTTGCTTGCGTAGACCGCATGTTTGCAATCAATTTCATTACTTGCGTAGACCGCATGTTTTGCTTGCGTAGCCACATGTTTTGCTTGCGTAGCCACATGTTTTGCTTGCGTAGACCACATGTTTTGCTTACGTAGACCGCATGTTCTGCTTGCGTGGACCGCATTCTTATGTTCAAATTCATTACCTACGTAGACCGCATGTTCTACTTGCGTAGACCGCACGTTTGAAACCAATTTCATTACTTGCGTAGACCGCATGCTTATGATCAATTTCGTCGCCTGCGTAGACCGCGTGTTCCACTTACATGTCTGTGCCTTCACAGCATTGTTATGCTTCCCACTTGCTTTGCATTGTCACGCATTTTCAAGTACATTAATATGCATGTTGTTAATCACATTGTACCTGTTAAGTTTGTTTTTCTTTGCAGGCACGATATTGTATGTACGGTTCATTTAAGGCTGGTGCAACCCGACGAACAGGACAGGTATGGTATACTCCGAGTGAGACATATCGAGAATCGTATAATTCTCTTACATCCTTTCTGCAGTATAGTGTAGTTCGGTGTATGCTAGCTTAAAACTGTTGCATGTGGGCTTCGTTACAGCTTTCTTTGCATGATCATAAGTTATGTTCGGCTTTGTGCATTGTCTTGCATTTTGCCCCTACCTACAGGCACATATCCTGCTTGTCTTGCATGTCTGTCTAAGTCTTCGGCCTTGTCAAAAATGGGTCGTCTCTGGGCTTTGACATTCACTCCCGTCATTGTTATGACTTTCGAGTTCTGTCAAAGAGGGGCAACTATAGACACCACATTTTTGACCGTCCTCAAGACTTGGACGTCACTGTTGGAACACTCGGTGATCATCCGTGCTTGTGTTCGTCTCGAGTTTCCGGAGGTCTCGGCTGTGCGCCTCGCCTCAAGATCTCTCGACTCGACTTTTCGGTGTTTGGTTTTGCACCAAACACTTGTGTTTTTGCCTTGAAAGGCAGGGAATGGCTTGTTGGCCATTCCCACATCCCACCGGCCATTTATTGGTGCCACCGACAATGGTTTCTTAAAACCAATGGCCGGTCGGCACTATATTTGGCCGGCCGGCACTTTATTTGGCTGGTGACCTATTTTGCTGGCCGGTGTGACCCTTTTGCACCCTTCAGACTTGGTGCATGCCAGCCGTGCCAACTGGAATGCACCAACACTCCTCCCCGTACATGAAGTGGCTGTTTTGAGCCTTTGCACCCCTTTTCCTTCTAGAAAGTTGAACCCTTTGCCAACTGTCCTAGCTTCCTCAAGAAGCCTTGACTCCTTTGCCCCCTTTGCCCCTTTCACTTAGCTTCTTTGAGAAGCTTGAGTCCATTTCTTTTGCCTATATAAGCACCTCTCTTCTTCCATTGTAGGGGGTTGGAGTTTTGAACATAAAAACCAAAGCTTATATACATATACATCTGATATATACACTCTCTCTCTCTCTATATTTCCCTCTCTCTCCTCCCTTATGTGTGTTTTCTTGGACTAAAAGTGCATTTTGACCTTACTTTTGCACTAATACACACACCATTACACCTTGCTCCGAGATTGAGAGGCATTGAGGGTTGTTTTTTGAGATTTTGGACTGATTTTGCTCAGTAGAGTGTGGTTGGACCAACTATTCTTGAAGTGTTCTTCAAGGGTAAGACTTTCACTTTATTATCCCTAATCTTGCATTGGTTCTTGACCTGCCTTGCATGCTAATTCAAGCTTTGAGTATAACATAAAAAAGTCTTACATTTTCTTGCTTAAGAACTTTCATTAAGGGTGTTTTGGGGTTTGGGGTCGAACTCACCCTCTTAGGCCTTGTTTGGCTCTTTTGGTGCTTCCATTGTTAGGCTTTATTTGCTTGAGTGTTTGGTTCTTTTCACCACTGAAATCCAGTGGATTTCCAGTGGTAAAGAAGAGGGATTGAGGTCTTGCATAGGGGAGGGACACCCCTCTCCCTTGGTCTCTCTCTTGTTTGCATATTTGGCTCAATGTGGTAGCATGCATGTCTAATCTTGTTTAGCTTCATTTCAGAGCTTATTTGGTGTTTATACAACATGTTTTACCTCTGTCTCATGTGGGTTTGTTGGTCTCTTTCATGCATATTATACTTGCTTTATATCTCCTCAAGGTTACCTAGAGGTATGCCATACATTAAGGCCATGATTCTCGCATGATCTAGCCTAATATTATGAAGGTATTAGCATCATTTTGCCATGTTCAAGATCTGTTGGCCACTGTTTCAGTCATGCTTGCCATGTTTGGTGTCACCTCTTTGCATTTTGGCTTGAGAGCCTTAAGGGTATGGGTCATGAACATGCATTGGTTAGGCTATTCCGGTGATTTGGAATCACTTAGCATATCATTTCAGTCCCTAAACCATGCTTGTATACTTGCATTCATCGCTCCTCTCATGCTTTGAAGTTGTACCCTCTTATGCCTTGAAACGTGCATTGTGTATGCCTAGGTGTTTGTTTCATTTGGGATGCCATATGTGTGGGTTTTGGAGCTCTTTTTGCATGCTAAAATTCTGTTTTTGGTTGTATAGTTCATGCCATGTTTGTTTGGGTTAGTGGGTAGAATGCCCTTTGTTATGCCTTAGCTTTGGCCCCCTTTTTGGCTTGCATGTTTGTAGTACATTTTGTTCATCACTTGAGGCACTTTTAGCCACTGTTTTTGGGGGTATTTGAGGCCTCCCATTTCAGTCTAAGTCCCTTCTTGGACATGGTTGTATGTTTGACTTGTTGCCTCTAATTACATGCGTGCATTGTACCATATTAGCATTACGTAATGAGTTGCATTGTAGCATTGCATATTGGGAACATTGTATGCTTGCCATGATATGTTGCATTTGGCATGCCTTGGCTTTTTTGTGATATGTTGCATTTTTTAGCCATGTTTGCATAACATGCATTGCATTGCTTGGTTTGGGGTGTCAAACCAAGTGTGAGGGTTAAGAAGTGTTCATACTACGAGTGATGTAACACGCCTTAACTCTCAGTCACCGAGACCCTTGACCTTGACATGATAGGGTCTTGGTCTTCATTCGTGTGTTGCATGCATTTTTATTGAATCGCAACCGTGGCTCCTTAGGCCATCACGCATCAAAATGCATGATTGATGGCCCGAGGGTCGAGGGTCATGCTCCCTTGAGTCCCTTGCATGATAGGGAGTGTGCCCGCGCATACATTTGCTTGAAATTGCATGCCATACACTGTCTGTCCTTGTTGCTATCAAAAACCAGTTTCTGCAGGGAGTTCTTGCCGACCGGCACTGTAGAGTGCCAACCGGCCATGGATTGGTGGCCGATAATATGAAACCCCGGCCGATAGATAAGTTCCATGGCCGGTGTGTATTCCCTCCAGCCGATGGTGTCCTACAGGGTTTAGGGAACCTGTCCCAGGATTTTGGCAGTTTTCAGAGAAGCAGGGCAGTGTAAACAGAGGCAGCAGTGGTATGGTACGGGCTTTCGGGGCAAGATAAATTTGAGCATGCATCATTCACGCATCCCGAGGCGGGAGCTGAGGCCATCTTCTCTTTGCATTTAATTTGTTAATTGGATTAGAAATTTTGTAATAATTAATTTAGTATTATTTATTCGGACTGTAATATTTATTTGGACCCTCCGAGTGAGGGCAATTATGTAATAAGTGTGGGTGCGTGTGTGTATGTCTTCCAATCCCACGTCTTTCTTCCCTTTTATTTACCCGCTTATGATGGTAGACTAAGACATATTTAAATTAGCATACCTTATGCTATGCATGCGTGCATCCACACATTTGTCTTACATGCATCGGGCTCTGCGCATCACTCTAACTACATTTGTATTTTAATTTCAAATTGAATACGTGTTAGTTGTAGCATTTCACATGTCATTGTAGATTAGCCGAGCCTATCTTAGTTGCATTCTGCATGTGTTGCATTAGCTATCTTAACATGAACTAGGATCATGCATATGATTACTAACTAGTTTCTGTTTTGGCTTGGAGTACTCTGTAAGTTTTTTGCTTTAGCATCCTTGCATGCGTGTGAGTGTTGCCATGATAGCATAATTACCATGAGGCTAGCTGCTTATGTGATATAATTGCTTGAATGCCTGTGGGTAAAGGTTGGATTGTCTGAGTTGGAATAGCTCATTGAAATTCGTGTTTTCAGCATACTTGCGAGTAGCAAATTCCAAAACATTTTTCAAAACAAACGGATATGCAATGCTTATTTCCAAATTAGGCGATCTAGTTTATACTTTTGTGTTGTGTGCATAATATAGTAATTCTAGGCTAATAATCGGGATAAGAACACATAACATTTTCAAAAACGGATATCACGGTTAGTAGAGGCCGATCTTCGGATCGGGCGAGAGGGGGTGCTCATAGTTGACCTTCCCCAATCGTACCCTAGCTCCCGAGCCGAGGCAACTTTGGTGATGACGGACACGTGGCCTTTGGCACCGAGTCAGGGTTTCCTAAATTCCCCCTTAAAAAATATTTAGGTGGCGACTCTGTATCTGGCAAAGCAGTCCATGTTTGGCACTTCTTTTCTAAAAATCTGTTTTCTCAAAACGATTTGCCGGATTTGGACTCTTTGGTTCAGATTAAGAACCGTGACACAAAATTGAGTCCGAATTGCAGCACGAGGGCCTCACGCGGGCGCGTCTACAATCACCAAATATTGTGTATATTAGTGCGGAGGTAATGTTGGCTACATATTTTGTATAAGCCAATTACAATTCGACGTGTGGCAGAATAAGGGTAATATGGGAAGACTGCTCAAGTCTTCGATCGTGGTCGTGTACGTGGCAGTTAGTGTTGTTTCTTACAAGATCTGCGTAGCACTAGATCAGCAAAGAGATGCAAAGTGATGTGGCTTCAATGGTTACTCACAATCAAATTCAAAATCAGGAGAGAAGCCTAACTGCAAGTAATGGTAGAGTGGAGCTAACTATAAGGCAAAATGATCAGCGATCATGGAGGTGCGATTCGACGGTTAGAAGTGCAGTTCGATGGTCATCCTTGAGAAGTATAAATAGTAGAGAAAGCTCCAGAGAAACACTCAGACTCAGATCTAGAAAACCAGTTTTATTTTATTTTATTTTTTTTTCAGTTTTTACATTTCTTGTTCTTTACATTTCTGTACTTCAAATTCCTGCACTACATTTCGTTCATAGGAGTAGTTTCAAGTAGATTGTTGCTATAAATCTCTACAAGGCTGAATTGGATCATTGTAAGTCTTTCGTTTTACTTAATGAAATACTGCAATTGTTCTTCAATTAATCATTGTCAGTTTATTCTTCCTAAGTAAAGCCACCAGTAAAAGTCCTCTTCATTGAGGCTGAAAGAACTAAAACACAATCGTCTGATAATTGGTTGGCAATTAAATTTCTGTAAGGACTGATTGATCCTTGTTGGCACACTCACAATTACAAAAATAACATTCGAAAGTCAAAAAAGCCAACAATATTTACTTTGTTTAATCTATTTGTATATATATATAATTAATGGAGGCAAAAGGGAATGAAAAATAATTAATGGAGGGAAAAACAAATATCAAAGGAATTGAGGGAAACAGAAATGAAGAGAGAATAATTTTTAAAACTCTTATCGGTCGACCAGCCAATCATCTCCCCGATTAACTTGTTTGTTGATGAGAGTCAGAATTGTTTCGATAAAGTGCTAAATATCAGATACAATTTTTGCTTAAATTTAATAAAACAAATGATTAATAGTCGGAGATGCTCCTACCGTGAAATCAAGGGGTGTGTTTGAATGTTTCCACTTGGCATTTAATATAATCCCAAGTTATAACTTTTGACTGCAGCTTTTGTGAGGTTTGAAATCTTGAAGACTTGAATTTCATGAAACTTCTACAAATTGGATTGAATCACTCACTCAAGTTGCTAATAAATATCTTATTCATTACTTTGTAAGACTGTATTTGAAATATAAATTTAAATAAGTTAATAAAAATTTAAATAAAATATAATTATATTATATATATATATATATATATTTTAATTTTTATTATCTAAATTCGTACTCTAAACATAACGTCAAAAGATTCCATGTCCATAATATTTCGCCACCATCATTACTCAATCCTATGGGCGGGTCAAAGGCCCGTAGTCCCACTAAAAATTTTCATCTTTTAATTACTTTTTTATAAAAGCAATAATTTAAGAATATTTTTATAATATATATAAAATAATTCTCTTTCATTTTTATATTTTATTTGTTTCGTTAACCTTCAATAGTTCACTAATATATATGACATGATCCTCAACTATTTCATGTACTACGTAATAACATCATGTTTAAATAATTAATATTGATTTTCAATTATTTATGAAAAATGCTATGTATCCTAAATATTTTTCTAAATATTTTATCAAACCTCTCATGGAATGAGATTCACACAAATTCACATGTGTGTGGTTCCATACCTATGTGAGATGTTTAGTAGAATATGGGTAGAATATTTGGAGTCTCCATAACTCATTATTTATACAAATAGATTAACCAATTAATGCATTAAATTATCAGTCTAATATATTATAACTAAGATCCTAATTATATAGCCTAAAAATTAAATTTAATAATTGAAATAAATATTAAGAAGTGACTTATATAAATTTATTAACTTTTGTTACTAATGTTTTCATAACATGATTACGTAAATAATAAAATTTTCAAATGATACGTAATTTTTTTGCTGCAGTTATCTCGGTCAATTTAACTGGAATTCGTAATGTTGGAGGGACTAGATTATAAAAAAGAGAAGAGAAATTATTATTATAAGATATTTAATGAAATCATTGTTGGAATTGAGATTTATTTAAAGAGATAGTTATTAAATATTTGAATTTTTTTAATGTTATATGAATGATTCGATTGGCAAAGGATCACGACTGACAATTGTTTGATCCTCTTTCTTTAAGAAAGATGCCAAATACAATCAATTTTAATTCAGAATTGCTATTCAAAATCTTAATAAAATACTTACGTTTGTTTTTCGTAAAAAAAAACACTAAGGGTTGATTTGGGAAGTGGGTTAGTTTTTTGACTTTTTGATTTTTTTGGCTATTTTAGCTTGTGCTAAAAAGCTTGGTTTGAGAAGGACTTTTTGACTTTTTGACTTTTTTGAATTCTTTTGTAAGAGAAGAATGTAATGATTGTGGATTGGATGTGATATTTTGTTTATTATGACTAAAATATCTTATTTTATCTTTTATGACTATTTTAGTCACAAATTATCTTCCCACACGGGCCCTAATTGAAGTAAAAAGTTTCTCCAGACAAGGCCTCGACTAAATTATTTAGGGCAAATTACATATACACCCCTCGAGGTTTGGCTAAATTACAGATACCCCCCTGAGGTTTCGGAAATTACATCCCGCCCCCTGAGGTTTGTATTTTCATAACAATTTGCCCCCTGAGGTTTATATTTCATAACAAATTACCCCCTAATTTCTTATGCAAATATAGCATTCAGGGGGGAATTCGTAATTTCTCAAACCTCAGGGGGGCATCTGTAATTTAGCCAAACCTCGAGGGGTGTATATGTAATTTGCCCAAATATTTAACTTTATCCACTCTCAATCCCATCCCATGTTGGCTACCTTTTCAAAATTGAGGGGTGGTTTGTAGTGGGAAGATTTTAGCCAAAAAAAATAAATTAAAATTTAATACAAAAGGTAATTCATCCTAGTTATTTATTTATTTACATTTCTTTATAAAAAATGTAAAAATTATTAAAACAAAATCAATTTCTAAATTTCAAGGTAAATCATGTCTTGCCATCAATTCAAATGTACAGTGTCATAATTATTATATGTATTTTTCTGTGGAAAAAAATTATTATATGTATTCCAAATTTGTACTATTTTCCAACTAGATTTTAATTGGGAGATTGACCAATAAGTCTCATATTTTGAACTTGTAATTCATATAGTCTCATATTTTTGTGTGATCCATTTAATCCTTTTGGATGTGTAATGACTCATTTACCTGCCACATTAGAGTGTCATATTTGGAAAAAGTACATTAAAGAGTTTTTAGTGTCACATTATATCCGCTTAGAGTTTCACATTTGGAAAAAGTAAAGAGTTTTTAATTTTTTTAGAGTGTCACATTACCCGTCACATTAGAGTGTCACATGTCACGTTTGAAAAAAGTACATTAAGGAGTTTTTAATTTTTTTTAGAGTCACGTTATGCCCGCCACATTGTCACGTTTGAGTAAAGTACATTAAAGAGTTTTTATTTTTTTGAAGTGTTCCATCATACCCGCTATGTTCTCACATTTGGGAAAAGTAAACTAAAGAGGTTTTTTTTTATTATTTTTTTTATTTTTTAGAGTAAAAGTTTTGTACGATATCATATCCGCCACGTTATCACATTTAAGAAAAATATACTAAGAAGTTTTTAATTTTTTTGGATTGTCACATCGTTAGAGTGTCACATTTGTACTTATCACATTGGAGTATCACATCATACCTATCACATTAATAAAAGGATATAGCTGTCCACCAAAACACTACTAAAATAAAAATAGGACCATACGGAAACAAACTCATCACTAATAGAACTTAAGAGATTAACAAAAAAAAATTAAGATTAATTGAAGTACTTGTTCGTAAGATAGAATTTGTTGATAAGTATCCCATTTTAAATCCCATCCTCTACTAGTTTCACAAAATAGTCAAATGGATCTTCTTTCTTTTATCTTTAACCTTTCATTTTAGTCTAAGGAAATCATTTGGGGCTAAATCAAATGGAGCAAATTTAGGAACTTTTTTCACCCGTATCAATCGATTGGCTTTGAAGTTTACTTTATTTCCCAAATATTTTCCAGACAAAATGTCTGATTTTGACCATTTGATTGATGGCATGACATAAACTCTTTGAGTAAAATTCACTCTTTGAAAATTAGCATGCAAGAGGAGGATAATTAATGACCTAATGGTTGGCTCCAATATTAAATCCTGTGGGTCGAACTGACTATTGATAACTAGCTTAGAAGAGGAGAGTGCTGAGAGGGTTATATGCACATAATTGAAACTTATATTAACTGATATGAGATCGTAATAGATCCAATTTTATTTGTTAATTTAATAAATAATAAGTGTCCTAATAAAAATGCTAAAGCATGTGTGCTAAGTGTTGGATCTACCCAAATATGTACATAAAATGAGTATTTATTTATTTAAATTTTGTGGCCCCATTGTTCTGTATAGATTGCTTATCACAATTGAAAGTGCTTTAACATTTTACATGTAAAAAACACTATTTGCAATGACCTTAATGCTGTATTTGGTTGAAGAATTTGGAGAGGAATTTGAAAAGGAAAAGGGAAAGAAAAAGGTGTGTGAAATTAGGTGAAATGTAGGTATATTCCATTAACATTTTACCTACCTTTTCTATTTCTTTTTTCAAATCACTTCTCAAATCCTTCAACTAAACACTGCATATCAGTTTTATTGGAATAGAAGAAGTGAAATCTGTGACCTAATTATTGACACTAGTGTAGTGTCAAGACTTTCCTCATTAGAGATGCTCTAAAATTGTTGATGTTGATCTAATAAAGTCCGAAAATTTAATGACAATTGAGAATTACTTTAAATTTTGATCAGACACGACATGTTATATTTTAATGATTCATTATTCATCATTACCCAAGATCAAGTCAAGCTGTGTACTGATTTAAACTTTGGAATATTGGTTAGTCGTGGACTATAATTTGTTAGACTAAGGCCCCGTTTGGGAACAGACTAATTTAGTAATTTTTTGGCTAATTGGTTAAAAAGGTAAGTAAAAAAAACTTGTATGTTTGGGATGACTTTTTGACTAATTACGAAAAACTGTGCAAAAAGTAGAGAGAAGCCATAATTGTTGACTTTTTGGTATGACTAATTGGCTAATTGACTAATTTAGTAACTTTTTGACTAATTGACTAAAAAGGTAACATCCCAAACGAGGCCTAATTATAACAATTTGTCACTTTTTAACTCTTTGTGTTCACACATAATGGGAATTTTTAAAATAGATAAATAGGGTGTAGTTTGACTGTTAAACCTTGTTTGGGCTGCCTTGGTGCCTAACTACGGCCCAAGGCACTAACCTTGTTTATCTTGAAATTCATTTTTGGGTTTCATGTGAGGCTAATTTTCTCAAAATTATATTTGGTTTATGAATTTGGATAAAAATTTAGGAAGGAAAAGATAAAAGTGTATGAAATGTGTGAATTGTAATTATATTTCATTCATATTTCACTCCATTTTTTCCTATTTACTTCCAAATTCCTATCTAAATCTTTGTATGAAAAACAACCTAAAAATTAGTTTTCAATCATTTAGGTTATGTTGAATTTTATAAAAGTATAAGAGATTGAGAAACTAAAAAAAAAGAAAAAAAAGAAGAAGATAGACTGGAGATATAAAATAAGTATTTTATTAAACATTTTAGAGAATTAGAACCTTTTAGCATGAATGAATTCAAATAATTGTTTTTATGTTGTTATTTTATATCCGTCATGATGAAACTTCTAAATTGAAACTTGGAAATTTATAATGAAATAATTAAATTTAAATTTAAGGTATTCTCCATAATTGAATAATGTAAAGTAATTATATTTAAAATCTATGTGTTCAAACATAACTTTAATGCATGTTGCTCATGATAATAAGCAAAACACAATGGCAAAATACATCGCTTGAGTATGCTCGGGACCTAATGACAATGCATGACCTAAAAGAATAAAGAAGAAAAAGAAAATACGTATGTTTATGAATCGAACTAAAATAATATGTTCCTAAAATTTTTAATCTAATTCATACGCTAACATAAGGTCATGTTTGGTAATTTGTTAAAATAATTAAAAAGTCAATTTATTTTTCACTATTTTTTACATATTTTTTTATAAAAATTATTAAAATAATTTAATTTTCAAACGAAACCTAAATGTTAAAAAGCCCAAATCCGACTCAAGTGTAAAAAAAATATTTCTATATATACAAATTTTTTTTGAACTAATTTCTATATACAAATTGATAGACGCAAAAATGTACACAAGTAATATGGAAAAAAATTAAATTATTGGTTAGTTTGGAATATTACATGATCATATTTTAGACTAATCACAAACTCTCATATTCCTTCATATTCTTTAATTATTCAATACAAAATTATAAATTTTTTCTTCTTTATTAATCAAAATATATATAGAACACTAAGTGATGTTACCTGAACCAACCAATGACGAATGGTCTAGTTCCTTTCTTGGTGAATGCGACAGTTGATAATCATTGGTCTTCGAAACCACAACAAATTTATGGACAGTCGTATGAATAAATGCACAATATTTTATTAATAAAGATTAAAATCAATAAATTAAGAATTATGTATTAATTACCTTGTATGAATAAATTTACACTCATCTATATATATAATAATTCTACTATGTACTAATTTTTTAACATTAAATAATAATCTAAAAAATTTATCTAGTAAAAATAATTTAAAATCAATTAAATTTTATTCATTTTTATTACAGTTAGAGAATTTTTTTTATTCTTACGTGATTAATTGTGTGCTCTAAGTTCTTAATAACAATGTCATAATTTAATTGATAAAAATTTAAAAATAAATCACAAAAATTATGTTTATGATAAAATATAAATATATTTTGTCTTATGAGTTTCGTAAATTTAATTTATCATATGATAGTAGTAAATTATATTTGTCAATATATTAAAATTTTCAAGTTTGTAAAGTCTAAAAATTTGTCTAGGATCAAAATTATAATTTATCTTATGTTATAAAATTTACGTAAAAATAGATTAGAATTCACTTGTGATATTAAATTAGGGCTGAATATTAGATTTACACTAACTTTCCATTTACCTAATCATTAAAAATTGTCTTGGTCTATTTCCAACTTATATGAATCATTTGACCTATCTATTTATTAAATTAGTAAATAGATATTTGTAACTATTTTTTATAATAAAAATAAGAAATATGGACATATTTTATGCATACTAAAAAATTTGAACTTAGTTTAAAAAAAAAAACTAATGTTTAAAACAATTAAATGAATAGTTATATACATTTATGTATGAACAAATTATCTAAGATAGAGCCACCCTAAATTGTAGGTCATATTCGAATTTAAATTTTATATTCAAATTTTATCACAGTTTATCAGTCCAGTTTATCAGTCCGTGACTGATATAAGCTAATTTGATGGTTTTAATATTGGATTAAGCACTAAAAAGTAGATAAGAAAATGTCAATTTCTTTGCTAATAATTCTTAATTTAAGCCTAGTTCTTGGAGAATCATCTAATTCATGTCCAATCCATAAGTTAGTAGACCCACATATTTATTTAATTTTTAATTACTAAATATATTTTTTTAAAAAAAATTATAACAAAAATAGGAAATATGTACATATTTGTTTGGTATATTTATTAACAATTTTAAAATTAATTAAGAAATTATGTAGTTATTCTTAAAAGAATAAATTATAGGGAGCTTTTTCCATAAATCTATCTTTAATTACTTATATTCCATCCAATCCATATTCTTTTTTACTATTCTATTAGGTCCTATTTGAGATAAGAAAACCAAAATACCATTTTCATCTACTTATGTTCTATTTAGCTCATATTATTTTCTAATGTTTCAATAAGTCCTATGGGTGACATAATTACCAAAATACCCCTAATGTGAATGTTCACACCGTCAATGTGAATGTTCATATCGTCAATGTGTAGGGGCCCGGCCTATGTACAATGTGAATATTCACATTGACATGTTAATATTCACATAGATATGAGTGTAAAATTAGCCCGCGGCCTGTGGGCGGCCCAGGGCGAGCCCGGTCCAGCCCGTGACAATGTGAATATTCACATTGACATATTAACAT
Organism: Camellia sinensis; assembly: GCF_055761805.1. Classification (NCBI taxonomy): domain Eukaryota; kingdom Viridiplantae; phylum Streptophyta; class Magnoliopsida; order Ericales; family Theaceae; genus Camellia; species Camellia sinensis. The sequence continues at coordinate 1,666,374 of NW_028128998.1, read as the reverse complement.
TCACATTGATAGGACTGTAAAATTGGCCCGCGGCCTGTGGGCGGCCCGAAGCTCGTCTGTTGCCGGGGCGGGCTCGGCCCGTTGATAATGTGAATATTCACATTGATATGTTAACATTCACATTGATAAGAGTATAAAATTGACTCGCGTCCCATGGGCGGCCTGGGGCGAGCCCAGCCCGACCCGTGACAATGTGAATATTCACATTGACATATTAACATTCACATTAATAGGAGTGTAAAATTGGCCTGCAGCCCGTAGGCGGCCCGAAGCCCGCCCGTTGCCCGGAGTGGGCCCGGCCCGGCCCGTGACAATGTGAATATTCACATTGACATATTAACATTAGCATTGATAGGAGTGTAAAATTGGCCCGCGATCCGAAGTCGACAGCCTCGGGTCGGGCCGGTGGGCCTAGGCCTAGGCCTAGGCCTAGGCCTAGGCTCGAGCTTAGGCCGGGATTGGGCGGGTCTGGCCATTTTTTTTAATTCTTTTTAATTTTTTCTACCAAAATTTTATTATTTTTCACAAAAAAAGACATTGTGCCTTAGGCGGGCTGGGCCTCGGACCGAGCCTTGAATGGGCCTTAAGCGGGCCGATGGGCCGGGCCGGGCTTCAAAGTGATGGCCTAGGCCCTAGCCTAGGGTCTCGGACATGCTCGGGCCCGGACCCAAACGAGCCTGCCTCGGGCCGTGGGCGGGCTTTGAGCAGCCCACGGGCGGCAGGCCAATTCTACATTTCTATCAATGTGCATGTTAACATGTCAATGTGAATATTCACATTGTCAGCGGGCCAGGTCGGGCCTCCCCGGGCCGCGGGCGAGCTTCGGGCAGCGGACAAATTTTACACTCCTATCAATGTTAATGTTAGCATGTTAATGTGAATATTCACATTATCACGGGTCAGGCCAAGCCCGCCTCGTGCTGCGGGCCAATTTTACACTCTTATCAATGTGAATGTTAACATCTCAATATGAATATTCACATTGTCAATGGGCCAGGCCGGGCCCGCCCCGGGCTGCGGGCGGGCTTCTGGCCGCCCATAGGCCGCGGGCCAATTTTATACTCTTATCAATGCGAATGTTAACATGTCAATGTGAATATTCACATTGTCAACAGGTCGGGCCGGGCCCGCCCCGCTCACGGGCTATGGGCGGGTTTCAGTCAGCCATGGGGCACAGGCCAATTTTATACTCTTATCAATGTGAATGTTAACATGTCAATGTGAATATTCACATTATCAACAGGGCGGGCCGGGCTCACCCCAGGCTACCTACGGGCCGTGGGCGGGTTTTGGGCAGCCATGGGGCGCGAGCCAATTTTATACTCTTATCAATGTGAATATTAACATGTCAATGTGAATATTCACATTGTCAACGGCCCGGGCCGTCCACGAGCCGTAGGCGGGTTTCGAGCAACCACGGGGCGCGGGATAATTTTACACTCCTATCAATGTGAATGTTAACATGTCAATGTGAATATTCACATTGTCAACGGGCCGGGCCGGGCTCGTTGCGGACGGGCTTTTGGCCGCCCACGGGACACTGGCCAATTTTATACTCTTATCAATGTGAATGTTAACATGTCAATGTGAATATTCACATTGTGAACGGGCCGGGCCGCGGGTGGGCTTTTGGCCGCCCATGGGCCGCAGACCAATTTTATACTCTTATCAATGTGAATGTTAATATGTCAACGTGAATATTCACATTGTCAACGGCCCCGACCGGGCCCGCCCCAGGCCGCCCATGGGCCGCGGGCGGGTTTTGCACCGCCACGGGATGCGGGCCAATTTTACACTTCTATTAATGTGAATGTTAACATGTCAATGTGAATATTCACATTGTCAACGGGCCGGGCCCGCTCCGGCTCGCAGACGGGTTTCGGGCTGCCCACGGGCCAATTTTACTTTCCTACCAATGTGAATTTTAAAATATGAATGTTCACATCATGAAATTGCTAACCGTTCAAAAAATATTTATAAGGGTATCAAAATTAAATATAAGGGCATAAGTGTCCAAGAAAATAGTGTAAATCAAGAAAAATGAGTTTATGGAATAAAACTATACATACATGGGACTAAATGGGTTAAAAAATTTGTTTATGGACTTCTTGGGTTAAAACACTTTTAAATGGGATTTATCAATAATTTTCCCTAAATTATATTGGTAGTCCCTATATTTTTACTCTTGTGTTATTTTTGTCATTGCAATTTTATTTTGCTTGATTTTGACCATGAATTTATAATTTGTCTCAATTTGGTGCAACTGTTAATTGCTAGTTTTTTTATAATTATTATTATTTTTATTGAAAATACAAACATTAGTATCATATGTTATAATTTTATAGACAAAATTATAAATTTGTTTAACTGAGTAAGTTAATCTCAACCAACTCAATAACTATTTTCTTTTAAAAACCTTAACCGACATTATCAATTAAACCAAATTGATAAAAAATCTAAAATTAATGGTCAAAATCAAGCTAATTGAAATTATAGAGACCAAATTGACATAAGAGACAAAATGCGGAGACTATCGATATAATTTACCATTCTTAAAATATGTCTAATATTGATTGTGTCAATATTAAGATATATTTATATCTGAAAAACTATTTAGGACCATATCAAGGTAAATACTGAATAAAAAATTAATGGCTTATTAAAAATATTTAATAATTATAAATTTAAATTTGATCAATTTTCATAATAGAATTAGATTGTTTGATAATTATAATTTATAGTTCCAATTTTTCTTTGTATTTTTTTAAAAATATTTTAAAATTATATATAATTATAGTTTCTTTTGAATTTTCCTTTTCAATCTCAAATTAGTTATAACTTGAATTATATATAATTTATTTTTGACTTCTTATCTACAAAAACCAACAATGAACTTAAATTGTTTTTTTGAACATTGTAAAAAATAAATAAAGAAATATATTATCAATAATAATAACAAAACATATTTTTATTTATCATATGACATCTTACCACTATATTGATAATAGACATTAATAATAAAACTTATTATAATAATACAATAATAATACATCAGATGATAAGTAACATGTGATCACAATAATTTTTTTTTATAGTTATACAAAAGTATCCAAAATGATATATATATATATATATATATATATATATATAAATATTATCCATATTCAATTTTTGTATAGTAAAATTTACACTTAATCTCTACCACACATTAGTTATCTAAATCAATTTATCACCCAAACTATCTACCATTTTTCTAAGTAATATTCATCTTTTCAAAACCCATCCAAACAATACTCTGAGCGAGCTCGTCATTATCCTTGTTGTTTCCATGCTCACCACTTACACTAACTACTATGCAACTCTTGTCTAGTTTTTTTTAATCTTTGTAAATTTGAAAAGACAATATTGGAGAAATAAAAAGGTACCGTTAGAGTTTTTAAATGATAAAAATAAAAAATGAAAAAAATGTGTGGTTTTAGTTTTTCTTATTCCATATATGGGTGATAATTTTTTTTAAAGTCTATAAATTATGGAACATTGTTCATTATTTAAAATTTTATTTATTGATGGTCAAGTCAATTAAATGTTTTTAATTTGGGCGAATTACACTAATAGTCTCCTATAGTTTGGGGCCCGTATCACTTTGATCATTGACTTTTCAATTGTGACATATTTGACTTTGAATTTTGAATCTTGTTCCAAATAAGGACAATTGAAGATATCATTACTTAATTTCAAGGGCAAAATCGTCAATTTGATAAATATAAATTAATTTGACAAAAATAAATGTCAAAGAAATATTTTTAAATTTTTAAAAATTATTTCTATTCACCAAAGATAAAATTATGTAAAATTGATAGATCTTTTAGATATTTATTTATTTTACCAAATTAATTTTTATTATATGTTTGGATGATAATCATGTAATAAGTAGTTGTTAAGTTTTTAATATGTAATCGATATATTTAATATATGAAATGTTTTTAATTTGGATTTTTTGATTTAATGGATTGGATTAATAATGATACCAAAGTTGTTGTTATATTTGACTTTTGAAAAAATAGAAACTAATTTAATGAAAACAAAAACAACCACCAATTACATGATTATCATCCAAACATATAATAAAAATTAATTTGGTAAATAAATAAATAAATAAATGTCTAAAAGATTTATCAATTTTATATAATTTTATCTTTAGTTGGTAGAAATAATTTTTTAAAATTCAAAAATATTTTTTTGATATTTATTTTTATCAAATTAGCTTATATTTTATCAAATTAACGTTTTTTCCCTCGAAAAATTCAATGGTATCTTCAATTTTTCTTATTTGGAATAAGATTCAAAATTCAGGGTTAAATGTGTCACAATTAAAAAGTCAATGACCAAAATAACACAAGTCCCAAACTATAGGGACTGTTAGTGTAATTCACCCTTTTAATTTTTTACAAACAAAAAAAATTGAAAATTTTGTTTAAGAAATAAAAAAAAGGGCCAAATCACAAAGAAGAATATAAGACGCCATACTCTATAAAAAAAAAACTCATAACTATATTATCAATTTCAATATATAAAAAATAATAATAATAACAATATAAAAAATACACAAACATTCACTAAAAAAAATATAAATAAAAATTCAAATTAACTCCCAAAACAAAGATAGTTAAACATATATATATTTATTATCAATTTAGTTAGAACAAAAATACATTGGAAAAAAAAAATCATGTAGAGGAAAAAAAAATACTCATACCAAAATAGAAATTTCCAAAAAAAAAAAAAAAAAATCACAAACAAACAAACAAACTTGAAATAAGTTTGGACAATTAATAAAGAGAGAGACTAACCTTTGCATCATTACATTTGGAGAGGAGCTGGTCAGGCTGAAAGAAAAATCAAATATTGAGTACTCTAAAGAGAGAATTGTATTAAATTTTTAATTTGATTGAGTTTTTAAAGTTTTAAGATTTATATTATTTTCGGAAAGGATGGGGTGACTTACCATATTATTTTAAATTTTGAAATTCAAAATCATAGATAATTAGTACCTTTATTGTTCTTTTATTTGAATTGTTTTGATCAATATTATTTTTAGAAATAGTGAAGGTGACTTATCATATTATTTTGAATTATAAAATTTAAAATCATAGATAATTAGATTTTTTTTTTTTTTTTGACTTAAGGAACCAACCAATAAATTTTTTTTCTTATTTCTTTAAAAATTAAGAAATTGATAAAATTAGTTTAGGGGTTTAGAACTCCCACTTAAAAACTCCATTTTCCTTATATAAATGAAGTTTGAAATCAATCAATTAAAAATTAGGGAAAATTATTGATAAATCTCATTTAGAAGTGTTTTAACCCAAGAAGTCCATGAAGAAATTTTTTAACCCATTTAGTCCCATGTATGTATAGTTTGATTCCATAAAATCCTTTTTCTTGATTTACATTATTTTCTTGGACACTTATGCCTTTATATTTAATTTTGATACCCTTATAAATATTTTTTGAACGGTTAGCAATTTTATGATATGAACATTCATATTTTAAAATTCACATTGGTAGGAATGTAAAATTGGCCCGTGGGCGGCCTGAAACCCGTCTGCGAGCCGGGGCGGGGCCGGCCCGTTGACAATGTGAATATTCACATTGACATGTTGACATTCACATTAATAGGAGTGTAAAATTGGCCCGCGTCCCGCGGCGGCGTGAAACCTGCCCGCGGCCCATGGGCGGCCCGGGGCGGGCCTAGTCCGGGCCGTTGACAATGTGAATATTCACGTTGACATGTTAACATTCACATTGATAAGAGTATAAAATTGGCCAACGTCCTGTGGGCGGCCAAAAGCCCGCCCGCGGCCCGGGGCAGGCCCGTTGACAATGTGAATATTCACATTGACATGTTAACATTCACATCGAAAGGAGTGTAAAATTAGCCCGCGCCCCGTGGCTGCCCGAAACCCGTCCACGGCCCATGGGCGGCCCGAGGCGTGCCCGACCCGTTGACAATGTGAATATTCACATTGACATGTTAATATTCACATTGATAAGAGTATAAAATTGGCTCGCGCCCCGTGGCTGCCCAAAACCCGCCCACGGCCCGTAGGCAGCCCAGGGCGGGCCTGGCCCGGCCTATTGACAATGTGAATATATCACATTGACATGTTAACATTTACATTGATAAGAGTATAAAATTGGCTCGTGCCCCGTGGTTGCCCAAAACCCGCCCATAGCCCGTGGGCGGCCCGGGCACAGGCCCGGCCCGGGCTGTTGACAATGTGAATATTTACATTGACATGTTAACATTCACATTGATAAGAGTATAAAATTAGCCCGCAGCCCATGGGCGGCCAAAAGCCCGCCCGCAGCCCGAGACGGGCCCGGCTCGGCCCATTGACAATGTGAATATTCACATTAATAAGAGTGTAAAATTGGCCCGCAGTCCGTGGACGGCCCGAAGCCCGACCGCAGCCCGAGGCGGGCTTGGCCCAACCCATGACAATGTGAATATTCACATTGACATGTTAACATTAACATTGATAGGAGTGTAAAATTTGCCCGCTGCCCGAAGCTCGCCCGCGGCCCGGGGTAGGCCCGGCCCGGCTCGTTGACAATGTGAATATTCACATTGATATGTTAACATGCACATTGATAGGAATGTAGAATTGGTCCGCCGCCCGTGGGCTGCTCGAAGCCCGCCTACGGCCCGGGGCAGGCTCGTTTGGGTCCGGGTCCGGACCCTAGCATGTCCGAGACCCTAGGCTAGGGCCTAGGCCATCACTTTGAAGCCCGGCCCGGCCCATCGGCCCGCTTAAAGCCCATTCAAGGCTCGGTCCGAGGCCCAGCCCGCGCGGAGGCATAATGTCTTTTTTTGTGAAAAATAATAAAATTTTGGTAGGAAAAATTAAAAAGAATTAAAAAAAAATGGCCAGGTCCGTCTAAGCCCGGCCTAAGCTCGAGCCTACCGACTCGAGGCTGTCGACTTCGGGCCGCGAGCCAATTTTACACTCCTATCAATGTGAATTTTAATATGTCAATGTGAATATTCACATTGTCACGGACCGAGCCGGGCCCGCCCCGGGCAGCGGGCGGGCTTCGGGCTTTCCACGGGCCGCGGGCCAATTTTACACTCCTATCAATGTGAATGTTAATATGTTAATGTGAATATTCATATTGTCACGGGACGGACCGGGCCGGGCCGGGCTCACCCCGGGCCGTCCATGGGCTTCGGGCCGCCCATGGGACACGAGTCAATTTTATACTCTTATCAATGTGAATGTTAACATGTCAATGTGAATATTCACATTATCAATGGGCCGGGCCCGCCCCGGCAACGGGCGGGCTTTAGGCCGCCCACAGGCCGCGGGCCAATTTTACAGTCCTATCAATGTAAATGTTAATATGTCAATGTGAATATTCACATTGTCACGGGCCGGACCAGGCTCTCCCCGGGCCGCCCACAGGCTGCAGACTAATTTTATACTCCTATCAATGTGAATGTTAATATGTCAATGTGAATATTCATATTGTACATGGGCCGGGCCCCTACACATTGACGATATGAACATTCACATTGACGGTGTGAACATTCACATTAGGGGTATTTTGGTAATTATATCACTCATAGGACTTATTGAAACATAAGAAAATAATATGAACAAAATAGAATATAAGTAGATGAAAAGGTTATTTTGGTCTTCTTATCTTAAATAGGACCTAATGGAATAATAAAAAAAAATATGAATTAAATGAAACATAAGTAATTAAAAATAGATTTATGAAAAAAGCTCCCTAAAAATTATGTATTAATTGCCTTATACAAATAAATTTACACTATCTTTATATATAATAATTCTATGTGAAAGGTATAACGTCAGTCAACACAATTGTGGGCTGAGGAGAACTAACACTAAAGCACTACACTCTACCCGTTGGCACTAAGTGGACCAAACCACATCAAATTATCAATAACAAAATTAAAAATTATCAGATAATTATAAGATATGAGGATGTTAGAAATTAAATTTTTACATCCTTGAAAGCAAAAATTGTGTTATAAAAAAATAATAAGAGATTAATTGTATCCATCATGTGAGTCGTTATTAAAAGACTGTTTCGAAAAGCAAAAAAAAAAAAAAAAACTTTTAACTGTAATATACTTTTTGAAATGAAAACTTTGTCCTAAAATAATAATAACTTAGGCTTGTTTTGGCAATTCAGCTAGGAAAATGTTTGGTGGCCACAAATTCTGTGGCTCAAATGGTCCGAAAATGCCAAAACGGTCGTTTTGACATTTTCGGACCATTTGAGCCACAGAATTTGTGGCCACCAATCATTGCCCATTCGGCTAAACACTTTTTTTTACTTTTTGATTTTTAGTTCATATCACCCCTTCATTTTTTCATACGTTTTTTTTTTTTTAAAAAAAAGGGTCAAAAAGCTATCTTTTAACTTACTTTTCAAAACAAGCCTGATTACTGAATGTTTAATTTCATCGTTAAAAAATATAATAATGACACTTTTGATAACTAAAATATTTCGTTTTTAAATTTTTGTCTTTAATATTTTAATTTGTTGTAGTGAATCCTCATAGTATATGTGGTACTCCGAATAAACTCTCGACAAATAAGATATCACAAGACATATTTTATCTCTCAACTATCAAATAAAATTAAATCAGTATGTTTCACTTACAAAATTTTTCATTACGTGATTGGTTTAAAATATCACTTACACAATGAACCAGACTATACTACTGAATAGTTATTCTTAAAAAATGGATCTAACCAAGTTATAACTGAAAAATTATTAAGTAATTTTAAAATTTTAAATGATATTAAACAATAAAAAAATGAAAAAATTACTTATAAATCTAATTTAGAGAAAAGTTATTCCATTTAGTCCTAAAAGTCTTCTTTCAAACCAATTAGTCATTTTTATTTTGGGAATGTTGTATTTCCTTGATTTGGGGGTTTGAAAGTTTACTTGTTTGCCTTTGTATGTGATTTTGTTTGGATTTTTTCCCTAATGTTGGATGTGCGTGGGTAAGGTAGACTTTTACGTTTCTATTTTTTTTGTGGGAATTTAGTGGAGCGATTTGTAGGTGAATGATGTTATCCCGTTTGTGGTGTTATTGATGTAGTGTTTGTTCATTTTGTAGTGTCCGTCCCTATTGTAATATTGACATTAATTAATATCCAAACGTAACACTAATGTAACACATAAAAAAACTTCTTACTGTACTTTTCTCAAACGTAACACTCCAATATAACACTTCAAAAAAATCCTTAGTGTGACACTCTAAAGTAACACACAAAAAAAAAAAAATTTCTTATTGTAATACTCTAATGTAACACACAAAAAAATCTCTTAGTGTATTTTTTCCAAACGTAACACTCTAATATAATACACAAAAAAACTTCTTAATGTAACACACAAAAACTCTTTAGTGTAACACTCTAATATAACATACAAAAAAACTTTTTGATATATTTTTTCCAAATGTAACACTCTAATATAATACTCTAAACAAATTTCTTAGTGTAATACTCTAATGTAACACACAAAAACTCCTTAGTGTAACATTCTAAAGTAACACACAAAAAAATTCCTTTGTGTACTTTTTCTAAACGTAAAACACTTAAAAAAAAATTCATTAGTGTAATACTTTAATGTAACATACAAAAAAATTCTTTGGTGTACTTTTCCCAAACGTAACGCTCCAATATAACAAGAAAAAAAAAATTTCTTAGTTTATTTTTCCTAAACGTAACACTCCAATGTAAAACTAAAAAAAAAAAAAAGAATGTAAGATTTTCGAACCATTCCAAAAGGAGTACAAAATATTCTGTAGTAAGTTTTGAACAAATGTATAATTGGAGTGTTATGTTTAAGAAAAGTACACTAAGAATTTTTTTTAATTTTTTATTTTACATTAATGCATTTCGTTTGGGAAAAATGCACTAAAGAATTTTGTTTTGAGTGTTACGTTGTTACATTTGGAAAAAAAGTGCACCAAGAAATTTTTTAGTGTGTTACATTGATGTGTTACGTTATTAGAGTGTTACATTAGAGTGTTAGGTTTTTGTTCGTAATGTGATGATAAGAAGAAGACGATAGAGATGGAAAGTGATACAGGCCATTAGCATTATAGCCCTTGTGTAAAATGGCCTTGGTGTTCTTGTCCTGAACCACAAAGGAAGAAGCATCAAAAGTAATAGTGCAATTATTATCTTTGGTGAGTTGATGAACAGAGAGAAGATTGAAAGAGATAGGAGCATGGAGAAGTTTATTGAGTTTAAAAGAAAAATGAGGAGTAGGAAGGAGACCTTTACTTGTGTGGTGAATAAGAACAGAAGTGCCATTGCCAACTGTGATCTGATCAGGACCAGTATAGGATTGAGACATGTTGAGATTGGAGAGATCATGAGTAATATGATCCGAGGCAGCCGAATCAAGATACCAGGGAGCAGCCTCAGATAGAGAAGGAGAAGGAGCATAAGCAACATAAGCTCTTGGTGGAGGATAAGCAGAAGAGAGTTCAGAAGAAGACTGAGATGAAGAATGTTGGGAAGAAGCATATGGATGCACAATCTGATGAAAATTCACATCCAGTTTGTGCCAACAATCAAGAGCCATATGGTTACTTTTGCCATAGATTTGACAATTATAGTAGATGAATAGATTCTTTCTCCACCTCGAGAGTTTTGTCGTCCATTACCACAAAAAGAGCCTCGAAATTCTTCTCTTTGGCTTCGAAAAGAGGATCGTCCTCCTCTTGAAGAAGAAGATCCACTAGTGGAATCTCTCAGTGACACATAGGCAATTGTGTTTTCATGTGATTGCATTTTTCTCGGTTTGGAGTCTATATGGAAAGACTCAGAACACAGAAGAGAAGTTAAGTCTACCACGGAAATAGGTTCAATCCGAGCATGAACAGTAGTTTTAAGAGCATCAAACTCATCTGGCAAGCCATTCAGAGTAAGTAGTACCAGATCTTCATCATCCATAGATGATGAAGCAGGAGCTAATTGATCAGCAAGCTCTTTGACTTGAGTCAAATATTCTTCAATTGATTTGGAACCTTTGGTTAAATGAGTCAATCGATTCTTGATTTGATGGATGTGAGAACGAGAAACCATGGTGAAATGTTTGCAAAGAGCAGTTCATACCTCGAAGCTATGTTGCAGATGAAGAACAGAAGAAAAAATTATAGGTGTAAGAGTAGCAGTTATATAACTGAGTAGATGAGCATCAGTCTTGTTCTAAGTTGCTTGATTTGGATTCAAAACTTCAAGGCCATTGGAGTCAGTGATCATCAATGGAGGACATGGAACTGATCCAATTGCAAACTCTAACAGATCAGTAGCTCGTAAAATATTCTGAAATTGACTTTGCCATATAAGGAAATTGGTGGAATCGAGTTTAATTGTGATGAAAGAATTTAGATCGGAAATTAAGAGATTAAGATTTGCAGGTAAAGAAGAAGAAGAAGAAGATGATGAAGCAGCCATATGTGGATAGGAACTATGCTCGTAGGAGCTTTATTGTAACTCTGATACCATGATGAACAATTGAATCTTTCATTAATCAGATACAATGTATATATATACAGATGATGTAATAACCTCCTAACAAACTATAACAAACTCTAACTACTAACTAATCTTGAGTTAACAAACTCTAACTACTAACTAACTATCTTAAGTTGAAGCAGAGTTAGCTATTGGTGTAACTGCTGAACTTGAGACTGAGTTAGCTGCTGATGTTAATTTAGTCTTATCAGATTTGTTATAGAATGAGAGAAAATCCAAAACTTCTATAGTCTAAATTGCCCAAATGTGTAATTTTACATTTTGAGAAAATTACTTTTATTCCTAAAAAATTAAACTCAAATATGTAAGTGACTACTTTTTTTATGTAATTTTCACTTTAACGGGACCATTGGTTTTATAAGAAAAAAGGGAGGATTAAACCAATCACAAAATTATATTGTATGATTTATTGGTGCTTCACCTTAAAAAAATTACAAAACACACTTAAATGCCTCATTTTATTTCTCTCAACAATATAACATAAATGAATTAGCATTATCTCACAAATAAAATTTCTTAAATCATATAAACAATAGAGTACCAACTAATAATTTCTTATAAGGGTTTAGATTCTTTCAAGTTAATAATCTCAACTCGAAAGAACGTTTAGTTTGACAGACCCATTTTAAGATCGACTTCGGCGATCCAAACCATTTACCTTTCAATACTTGTTGAGTAGAATATTCATATTAAAAATTAAAATAATTAGACATCGATAATTATATATTCAAATCCCATTTATATTACAAAAAATTAGTAGTTACTGTTCAAATTATAATTGTCATTTATTTTTTTAAAATAAATATAATTTAAATATATAACTATTGATATTCAATTACCTTAATTTTTTACATAAATATTTTACTTAATAAATTACAAAGAATAAACTAATGGAATTACTAATTAGTCAAAAATTTGGCCCACCAAGCCCAATGAGTCTATCCCTTGTTATAATTACCCTGCCAATGAAATCATCAAATCCAACGTCACACCGAATTGTTGTCTGACCCGGCCGCCCATGCCCATGACTCCTTTGACTCACGTGCACCAAACTTCTTTTAGAGGTCCCTCCAACGACCACACAACATGTATTTGCACCGAGTAAGGTTTTTTTAGAGTTTTTTTGTTTTAAAATTTTTTAGAGTAGTGTATTGTGTGGTTGAAATTTAATGATAAGTGATATCAATTTTTTAATATTAAATTTCAACCACACAATACATCACTTTAAAAAACTTTAGTAAAAAAACCACTCTAGAGGATTCTTGGTGATTTGCACCACCTTATCATTTTTTAAAAAAAGAAAATTAATGTTCTATACATATTTTTATTGATTTATATATAGATTAGTGTATCAACTTTTCTAATCCACCACTATATAGTAGTAGGAGAGTGAATTTTTACTCTTCGAATCTCTCTCAGTGCGTATTATTTCCTTGAACCTGTAAATTTCATGTTTTTATTGAAATTTTTTTTTCCGATCAAAAAAAAAAAAAAAAACTTTTCTAATCCACCACTACCCCCACGTGTGGCTATATAAAGGCCTAATCTTCATAATATATGTTCTCATACGACCAAAGACCATTGACAACAAACACAACTATTTTTCAAAGCATTGAAAACACTCTTGAGATTCGTTCATGGATTCTCCTTTCTTTCCATACCCATATCCTGAATTCTCACCTCAATCTTCTTTCACTTCACTTGAATCCTCGTCATGTAATATTGTGCTAGGCTTCACCAACCAAACCACCCTTCCCTTCAATGAAAATGACTCTGAAGAAATGCTTCTCTTCGGAGTCATAACTGAAGCAGATAGTGACCACTCATTAATGGGCACCTCTTCATCTCGATCCAGAGATAAAGAGGCATGCTCAGAACCACGTGAAGAACTCATTAATGAGTCACTATCTGCTTCTACTTTGAATGCTTATAGAGGTGTTCGTAAACGGCTTTGGGGGAAATATGCAGCCGAGATAAGGGACTCCACAAGGAATGGTGTTAGGGTTTGGTTGGGGACTTTTGACACGGCCGAGGCCGCGGCTTTGGCCTATGACCAAGCTGCATTTGCGATGCGGGGTTCCTCAGCTGTGCTCAACTTCCCGGTGGAGGTGGTTTACGAGTCGCTTCTAACCATGCATTATGGTTTTGAGGAAGGGTGTTCGCCGGTTTTGGCATTGAAGAAGAGACACTCCATGAAGAGGAAAAGAGTTGGTAGGAAGAAGAAAGAAAGAGAAAATAATCAGACGAGGGTGGAAAATGTGGTGGTGCTAGAGGACTTGGGTGCTGACTATTTGGAGGAACTTCTAAGTTTATCTGAGAGTACTACTACTAGTGTTGGAACTTGGTGAGTGATCTAGGGTTACTCACATTATTTGAAATAAATATTAAATATAATAGTGATATTATGTAACCATCCCACTGTTTAGTGTTTCTGTTATATATATCATATTTTCTTTTCGATGAGGCTGGTGATTGATTTTAGTTTCTATCAGAAAAAGATAAAAAAATTCATTTGTAAAATTTGAAGACGATAGTGGATGATTAAGGAATTGTTTGTAATAATTTAAATAAGTATATTTTTTGATTTTTTATGAAATATGGGTTGGATTTGAAGTGATGTAGTAGAGAGATTATGTAACTTAAATAAAATGATATGACTTAAATAAAATAATAATTTTTTAATTTTTTGACTTTTTTAAAGGTTACCAAACCTAGCATAAGTTCTCAATTATGTGGGGCTTGGATGTTTAGTCCATGCACGTTGACAAGGGAACAATCTTTTCTCTCTTTGTCATATTTATTAATTTTCTTTTCAAGAATGATACATCTTTTAATTTAGGAGTTCTTAAAGAGCATTAATAATGTGACAAATAATTACAAAAAAAAAAAAATTAAAATCAAAACATCACATCACATAATACCCACACACTAATTAAAATTATTATAACTCTTAATTTAGAACTCTCAATCTTTTTTCCAATCTTTTTATCCGTGGGACATGCTCTTTCTTGATTATTAGTATAGCTGTGCAAAGGGACGGACCTACGCAAGGGACTGGTAAAGCCTCGGCAACCCTGCAAAAAAAAAAAAAAATGAACTTAAATTTTAAATTTTAAATTCTAAATTAAAAAAAAAAAAAAATTAGAGCTCTACCAAATTTTAAATTTTTGTAATATACTTAATGCAAAGTCTAGGTAAATTTAATCAGGATTTTTTTATTATAACATATTTTTGTTATTTCTTAATTGTATATGCATATTATATTTTAGTACTACAAATAATATAAGTTTCAGACTCAAGAGAAATATCAGAACAAAATATATTAAAATGTACCTAATAAATTATAAAAACTATATGTCGACTAGACTTTTGAAATTGTTCTGTTTCAAAATAATATATATCAAAAAAATTCTGAATAAGTTGTTATTTTAGTAGGTTATTTTAGTTTTTGGCTATTTTAGTAAGCCAAAATTTTTGTGTCTGGGAAGATAATTGGATTTTTATGTAGTTGAATGTGATGTTTGTGAGAGAAAAAAAAGTAATTATGGTTTAATGTATCATTTTGTCTCATTAATTATTTTAGTCTATTGTATCTTTTTATAAATTTTAGTCTAAAAAGCCAAAAAATTACTTTTGTCAATAAATAGCCCTTGAGTCAACTTTCTGGTTTTGCTCCTGATTGTGCAAGAATGATATGTATGTATGTAGTTAATTAGCCTCACTTGTGAAATCGTCATTTTAGTTAAAAAGTTAAAAATTTATTAAATAAGATTAAAATTTTGAAAAAAATTTATGTCACACAAAATAGTTAAAAACAAATTTCCATTCATTTTATAAAATCAGAGATTCCTCTCTAGTCACATTACTTTTTTGCACATTTATTTTTCATAAAAATATAAAATTTCCCTTTTCAAGTATATTGAATTTTTTTAATCCAATTTTTGTAGTAAAAATACTAAAAGCCTACTAAAAAAGTCATTTTTCAAACGGGACCCTCACTATATGTTCTCCTCTAAATGATTGGGTGATAAAAAATTCAAAAATGTCTAACACCTCCTTTTTTTCCACCCCCTTTGACCTCGTCTTTCTCTCATTGGTTGGATTTTCTTTTCTTTTTTTTTTGTTTCTCTTGTCCTCCAATCACCACCTGCCACATGTGTGTAGGGTGGTGGGGGTGGTGATTGGAGGGGCCTCCATCACTCCTCTAAAAAATTTTATGAGTAAGTAATACATTTAATCTATATTGTGATTTTTTTATTTATAAAAATATTACATAAATAACTTTATATAATA
Organism: Camellia sinensis; assembly: GCF_055761805.1. Taxonomy (NCBI): domain Eukaryota; kingdom Viridiplantae; phylum Streptophyta; class Magnoliopsida; order Ericales; family Theaceae; genus Camellia; species Camellia sinensis. The sequence goes on along the minus strand of NW_028128998.1, from coordinate 1,650,484 downwards.
TTTTAAGAATATTCAATAATTTTTCTTGTTCTTGCTAAATAAAAAAACAATTCTTGTGTGCTCCGGTCAATCCTAATGCTCTCAAGCGTCATGTGTATCCTTTTATTTGAGTAGCCTATAAAATGATGGTTTAATTTTTGGAGGCATTGGAGGATTCTCCCAAGATAGGATTTTTTTTTTTTATTCTTAATTTCTGTAATCAATATGATAATTAAAAAAATAAAAAGATTATACTATGATAAAATCTAAAAGAAAAATGATATGCAAGTTTACTTTTTACACCAAGGATCCTCTAGAGTGATTTTTTCCTAAAGTTTTCTAAAGTAGTGTATTGTGTGGTTGAAATTTAATGCTGAAAAATTGATGTGATTTGTCATTAAATCTCAGCCACACAATGCACCACTTTAGAAAACTTTAAGAAAAAACCACTCCAGAAGATCCTTGCTCTACTTTTTAACTCAATTTTATAAATCTAATGATGTGTATGTGATATGATTGGTTGATGATTAGATAAGATATGAGAGAGTGTGTTATCTTTAATATTCTAATTGATTGTTCACTATTACAAAATCATAAATAGATCATGTATATTATTTAATCATACGTTTTAAGTTTTGTTAAAGTGTGATTTTTGAGAGTGTAATTAAAAATAGTCATTTTTAGTCACACGTTTTGAGTGTCATTAAAAGACACTACAAGAAATTTCACTTTTGGCGACTAAGTTTTTAGTCGCCAAAAGTATAATTTTTAGTCGCCAAAAATTTTGCCCGACTAAATATTTTGGTCGCCGGATTGGTCGCGGGAAAATTGTCGGGGAAGGTATCGGCGACTAAAAAATATTTAGTCACCAAAAGTCCTATAAATGGCTACTAATATTTTTAGTCGCAAAAAATAATATTTAGTCGTCAAAAATCTTATTTTCCGCTAACAAAACTTTGGTCACCAAAACTTGAAGTATCTATGGTGACCAAAGTTTTAGTTGCCAAAGGGTTTTTTTTTTCAATCTGATTTATTTTATTTTATTTTTTTTAGCTACTAAATTCTTAGTTGCCTAAAGAGTGCTTTTATTTTAGCTACTAAATATTTAGTAGCCAAAAGTTTCTCCATTTTATTTTTATTTTTATTTTTAGCTACTAAATATTTAGTAGTCAAAAGTTTTTTACTCCATTTTTAGCTACCAATTGTTTAGTAGCCAAAAACATCATTTTATTTTTTTAAAAAAATTAATTTGTCCACAACCTATATATATCTTATGCAATCTATAACAAGTATACAAACAAAACAATATATATATATATATATATATATATATTATCATCCATTCCACAACCTGCATCTATTTTACTTACAACCATCCAAACAAAAGAATAACTTTTAATGTCAACATTGCATAAAAACCAAGTATATTCCAACTTCAAATAATAATTTCATACAAATCCAATAATGATATGAGCTCCCGGTGACTTCCATACACCAGCTATATATAAAATCAAAAGCCTTGAAAAATTTACTAGAATAAATCAACCTCAACAAGAGCAATCATAGCTGCAGCCATCATTATAAAAGCATCCATAGCATTTACAGTGGGAGTCCCCCATTGCCATGGATATGGAAACCTTATCCTGCATGTTGAGAACTAACAGAAGCCCTTAGTATTGTTACCATCACTCCTGGATGACCATCGATGTTCCCCGATCTTTCACTATACACTCATCATTTGGAAGGTTGAATGCAACAGTTTGAGGACCCTTCGCATCCTGCCATAAAAATGAAGTTCTCAAGCTTCAGTTTTTCAACCAGATAGTTCCAGTAAAACTTTGTACAAAATGGGAAACATCAGGTTCTGAATAAGAGATGGCTTAAAAAGAGGCTGAAAAAGAGATGGCTTAAAACTAACTTCAAATAAAAAATTTAGGGAAATTACTCTATGACACTTTGATAAAAATTATCCTCCTCTTGTACAAATCTCACCCACACCCACACCCACACCCACACCTGCTCACATGCGCTCATGCGCGCGCGCGCACACACACAAAAGACTATCTTTGGAAAGAAAGAATAAGATCAATAATCACAAAAAAATGAGCCATATGATTGAGATATACTAACTCAAATCTGAATTGTTGCTTGCTACCTTAAAAAAAAATACGTATATAGAACACAGATGACACTCATGCCAGAACCCATCTTAAAACAATGGAGAGGGAAGACCAAATGTGTTTGTCAATCCATTTTCTAATAAGATGAGTGGGGGCAACGTCACAGATCAGAACCATCAACTAGATAGTTTTTAACTCAAAGCAACAACATGCCTGGGAAGAAATTCAAACATTTGTGCACACTGTTACATATACACGTGCAAGCACAGAAAGAGAGCTTGTATTAGATGGAAGCAGGAAACAGAGGCAGAAACCAGTAATGACAAGGACTTTTTTAAATGATTAATAAGAATCCAAGAATCGAAAGAGTCAAAGGATTCAAACTAGGAGGTGATCATTTTGTAAGTAATTGAATATTTCCCAATTCGGCACAATATCTGTAAATAAATTTTAAACATCAGACATATCATGGTACCTATTGAAAAGCCTCAATGTTCTAAGAATTCTTCAAAATTTATAATATGGTGCAACAACAGTTCTTGCAACGGTTTCATTTTTTTGATTAGCTGCAACAACAACTTCATAGTCTTTGAACATTTACCACATAAGTGAATTGAAGCCTGGATCAACCCACTACATAATAAGTACAAAGTTGCTGCTACTACCATACTCAAACCCGCATTCTCATTTTTGACAGCCCAACCATATTTTTTTATTGCCCCTACAAATAATAAAATTACTTTTTAAGGGAACTTTAAGAGCTTAAGCTTACTCTTTCCTTTTTCTCATTCTTTTTGGGCCTTCTTTATATTGTGTTAACATGGTGGATTGAAGGCGTGGTCCGATGTTCATTTATTGATTTAATTTTTTGTTCGCGAAAATGAAGTACTGTTATGGATTTAGATAAATCACATGCAAATTTCTGTAAGTTGTCATAATAATGTCTCCATTTTCATGGTTTCTCTTAGTAATTCATACTTAATGAGAGGAACTATTTATACACAAGAGGTTCACTTTTCTTTCATCTTCAAATATACTTATCACTTAAAAAGGTGTGTTAAAAGTTTACAATTATGTAGTTGTTGTGTTGCACTTTAGGACCAAACCACAGGAGATGGAACCATAAGGGGGAATGTGTTTTTGGGCCTAATACAGGTGGTAAAATGTAATTTATCCTTAAATAATGCAGTATTGTAGACCTATTAAAATTCTAAGGCTCTGAGTCTCTTGATCAGTAGTGAAGGAGAAATTTCTACCTGCCTGTGTCACCATTAATTACTTTAGTCTTCCACTTATCATATGCATTTACAAGTTATAAAGCATGTTCCTGTTTTGATGGCCACATTAAGCGATACTATTAGCAAACTCCTCACATATAGCGATTTTGGTTCAGAGACATTTGCAGTCCTTCAAGTTAGCCTGTACAATCTAAGATTGTAAAACTCGTGTAGTAGTTATACAATACACATAAATGTACACAGTGAAGGAGCTGGCTACAATTCCACATTTGTAAAAGCTGAAAAAGTTCATCTAAAAGTACTCAAACAAAATGCTTCATATCATTAAATCAAAATGTAAATGCTTTCTAAAAAAATTGAAGCCACAGATTTTTTTATTTTGCTTCCACAGGAATGTGGATAATCTCTGATTAAAAAGGTATCGATCATCAACACAATCAACTTAAAAGACTACCTGATCGTAACACCAAATGGTATTTACATATAGATATATATATATATATATATATAGAGAGAGAGAGAGAGAGAGAGCATACGCGAGACGGAGCATCAATGGAGCAGAGTTCTTCTCAGCGATGAAGCCTCTAGATCTCGCGGCGGTGGCAGTGGATCTGTGAAGATTGGCAGAGGAGGAGGAGGAGGCGGCGGCATGAAAAGAGGGCAGCGACGGAGGTGGTAGCGGAGGCAGTGGTGGTCGCAGCAGTCACGATGGCAAAGACGGAGGAGGAGGAGGTGCTCCGGTTGCCGACGAACGCGATGAGGAGCGGCGGCGGGGCGGCGACGCAGCTGGACTCCTCAACCCTTCATCTTCTGAAACGCAGAGATGACCCTTGTAACACCCTCAAAATAATACATATAAACCCAACATTCAATACATCCATAGACATGAGAGAATAAAACATATTTCTATTTATCAGAGTATTCATTACAAAAGTATTACATGTTGACAACAAAAGTAAATGCCCTACGGGCTTACAACTTTCCAAGCCAACACTTGGTTACAAAAAGAGAGTACTAACTCAAATACACATTAAGCCCTTGGCTTGAATTTACATGTAATACCAAAAGAGAACAACAAAAAGATCTATCAGCCTCAAAGCCTCCCAAGCTACGTCCTTAGAGATGGCATATCACCTGAACCTGAAAATGATGTCCCATATAGGGTGAGCCAACGCCCAGTAGAGATATGCTAAACATAATATGAACAATAACTAAAACATTAGTATTTGATAAATTTTTAACTCATATAAACAAACGTACATCCCTTTCATAACCAATCCATACTCACAGATATATATATATATATATATATATGTCAATCCCTTTCCGTTTCATCATCCAAACCAATTCATATATATGGTTTTCAATTCATCCAGACAGTTTATAATGAGACTGCAACTCACATCATTAACATTTCCATGCTTCAATTCAAAGTGAGACTACAACTCATATCAATAATACTTCAACACTTCAATTCATCTACGTTATGCAAACGTAATCAAGATTTGGGACTTTCACCCTGGACACTCCGGCCAACTTAATTATCACTGGAGTCCAGCCCCTATCTCCTCCCAAATCTGGTTTATGAGTACATCCCCTATCTCATCCCAAATTGTGGAGTACATCCCCTATCTCCTCCCAAACAACATACATATACAATGTATTTAAACACTTATCATATACAATGATTAAGCAAAGCACATATTCAATATGTTATTCTATCCGTCATATTCAATGACATACTCAATTGATTAGTTTTAATTCACCTAATCAACATGCAGTGTCTACAACAATCAAGGCTATCCTCCACCGATAGTCCAAAATAGTTATTTCTAAACAGATAATAAATTCATCAAACAGATAAATTATCAAAAATTTCATAGGTGAGTGGTTTATCAATCCAATCGTACCATTAAATCTCACAATTTCCCAATTTCCTTATTTCTTAACCAATTTCACATTCCCATAATTAATTTCATTAATTACTCAAACGACCTAATTATACCCAACTAAGGCATTTCCCTTTTTTTGTCAACACTGACCCAAAGGTCCAAATATCATCAATAAATATCAATAACCTCATTTTAAGACCCAAATACACATGTATAGTTCAAAGGAACAAAAACCCCTCTTTACACATTTCAAGCTTTGAAATCCTAACACCCAAAATTTTCCAACTTCAACATTAAATCAAAATGAATACATGTTTATGTCAAAGACCATAAATATGAGTAGTTATTCCCACCTCAAATGAAAAGATCCAAAGGAGATGTTGAACAAACTCGAAGGTGCTCCAAACCCACAACTTTTCGGATCAAAATGGAGGCCTTGAAAAGCTCTAACACTTTAATGAAGACACAAGGTTTGGGTCTCACTAAACCAAGATCAAAATGTAGAGAGAGAGAGTTCTAGAGAGAGGAGCTCTCAAATTAGGGTTTTGAAAAGCTAGAGAGAGAGAGAGAGTCGAAAAAGTGATTCAAAAATGGCTTCTCTCGGACTGATATACATCACAGTCTGCTCGAGCGTGGAATGCCCCGCTCGAGCGTCAGACACAGAATCCCGCTCGAGCATGAAAAGCGACGCTCGAGCGTCGAATGCACACTTCCAGAAGTTCTGCAGACGAAGGTCCCCGCTCGAGTGTGAAAGTGGACACTTGAGCGTCCGATGTCCTGCAGGGAAAAATACTGAAGACTGAATAATCCCGCTCGAGCATCAAACTCCCCGCTCGAGCGGAGGAGCAAAAGTAAAAGGCCCGCTCGAGCGTCAAAAGCCCTGCTCGAGCGTGAAGGCCAAATCTAGGCATCAACTCTATGTTTCTAGACACAACCAACCTGCTTTAAACCTGCCCAACACAACCTAAAACTCAAATGCAAAGAGTAAAGGATGGAAACGAGAATAAGACAATAACACACATCCACGGAACCGAGTCCGGAACACAATAAACAATGAAAGGAAAACCGGGATCGCTATAACCCTAATATTTCATTGGAGAGGTATTGATCTCACCCGTTGGTTCTTCAAGTGATCTTAGCCATCCGTTTTACATCCTTGCTAACTTATTTTCCCGACTAAAAATAGCTTTGTCGTTAATTAAGTAAGGAACCTGTAGACGTCCCCCGAACGCCCGGGGAGGAACGAGTCCCGTTCTGTTCGCATTGGGGTCACTACAGCTCAGGATTCTCAAATTGTCACGGTTCGTAATCTGAACCAAAGAGTCCAAATCCGGCAAATCGTTTTAAGAAAACAGATTTTTAGAAAAGAAATGCCAAACATGGACTGCTTTGCCAGATACAGAGTCGCCACCTAAATATTTTATTTTGGGAAAATTTAGGAAACCTTGACTCGTTGCCTAAGGCCACGTGTCCGTCATCACCAAAGTTGCCTCGGCTCGGGAACTTGGGTACGATTGGGGAAGGTCACTTTGTGAGCACCCCCGCTCGCCCGATTAAAGATCGGCCTCTACTAACCATGATATCTATTTTTGAAAACATTATGTGTTCTTATTCCGGTTATTAGCCTAGATTACTATGTGATGCGCACAGCATACAAGTATAGACTGGATCGCCTGAATTGGAACAAAACATTTCATGTTTGTTTGTTTTGAAAATGGTTTGATGGTGCTACCCGCAAGTAGGCTAAGACGTAGATTTGCCACCCTCGGGTGGGCTTAGAAAACATGATTTGGCCACTATCTAGTGGGCTTAAAATACACATTTGATGAATTGTTCCAATCCAAATAACCCAACCTTCACCCACAGGCATTCAGACAATTATATCACATAAGCATATAGCCTCATGGTAAGCATGCTATTCATAGCAATCACTCACACGCATGCAAGGATGCTAAAGCATAAAACTTACCGAGTACTCCAAGCCAAAACAGAAGCTAATTAGAAATCCATGCATGATCCTAATTACACGGAAATGCCTAATGCAACACATGCAAAAATGCAACTATAGCAGGCTCGGCTATTCTAAACATGGCATATGAAATGCTATATGTAACAAGTCCGCGAGGGACCCCGCTACAGTTCGGACTCGATTTGTGTCACGGTTCTTAATCTGAACCAAAGAGTCCAAATCCGACAAATTGTTTTGGGAAACAGATTTTTGAAAAGAAGTGCCAAACATGGACTGCTTTGCCAGATACAGAGTCGCCACCTAAATATTTTTTATGGGAGAATTTAGGAAACCCTGACTCGGTGCCAAAGGCCACGTGTCCGTCATCACCAAAGTTGCCTCGGCTCGGGAGCTTGGGTACGATTGGGGAAGGTCAGCTATGAGCACCCCCTCTCGCCCGATCCGAAGATCGGCCTCTACTAACCATGATATCCAGTTTTGAAAACGTTATGTGTTCTTATTCAGGTTATTAGCCTAGAATTACTATGTTATGCGCACAGCAAACAAGTATAGACCAAATCGCCTAAATTGGAACAAAACATAGCATGTTTGTTTTGAAGATGGTTTGCTACTCGCGAGTAGGCTAAAATGCAGGTTTTGCCACCCTCGAGTGAGCTTTTAGAAAAGATGGTTTTGCCACTATCTAGTGGGCTTAAAACTCACAATTTTAGTGCATTATTCCAATTTAGGTAATTCAACCTCCACACACAGGCATTCAAGCAGTTATATCACATAAGCAAGTAGCCTCATGGTAAGCATGCTTTCATGGCAACACTCACACGCATGCAAGGATGCTAAAACATAAATGCTCACCGAGTACTCCAAGCCAAAATAGAAACTAGTTAGTAATCATATGCATGATCCTAGTTCATGTTAAGATGGCTAATGCAACACATGCAAAAATGCAACTAAGATAGGCTCGGCTAATCTACAATGACATGTGAGATGCTACAACTAGCACGTATTCAACTTGGAATTGAAATGCAATGCAGTTAGTATGATGCGCCGAGCCCGGTGCATGCAAGACAAATGTATGGATGCACGCATGCATAGCATAAGGTATGCTAATTTAAATATGCCCTAATACTAACCATCAAAGCATGTAAGTAAAAGGGAGAAAAAAGTGGGGGTTGGAAGACATGCACACACGCACCCACACTTATTACAAATTCGCCCTCGCTTGGAGGGACCAAAAGAATATACAAATTAGTTATTACAGACCACTTAATTAATTAACAAATTAACTAAACTATGGAAAGCAGTAAAGGCCTCGGGAAGAGGATCCAATGCGCGTGTGCTCGGGTTTGCTCAGAAATCCAACGCCATGCACAAGTTTGCCTCTGTTTTCCCTGCTCTGCTCCTCTGAAAATTGCCAAAGTCTCAAGGATGCCTTTCTGGATACTGGGAATCACCACCGGCTGAGTAAAATTACCACCGGCAGTGAATTGTGGTCACCGGCACAAAATGCATCCATCGGCTGGTGATTGACTGCCGGTCGGCAATGTATCCTGCCGGTCGGCAAAGAATGTTTGCAGAACCTGCAACTCTCAGCAGTAGAGGGCAAAACAAGGCATGGCAATGCATTTCAAACAAATGTGTGCACCAACACATCCCCTATCATGTTTATGACTCAAAGGGACTTGGTTCTCGGTTCTCGGACCACCAATCGCGCATTTCAATGCGTGATGGCCCAAGAAATCAAGTGTGCATTTTCAATGTGGAATGAAATGCACGTAAACAAACAATGAGCTCAACCTCTATCATACTCAAGTCAAGAGGCCAAGCATGCATGCCAATGCAATGCACCCTAGGCATGTGAGCTAGTATGCAACATGGCGATGCAAACAAGCAAGCAATGAACAAGCATGCAAGCTAGTGGACATGCAAGACATGATGCAATCAAAGCATGCAAAGTGTAAGACATGTAACAACATGTAAAGAGTGGACTTAAACTAATTTGGGCAGCCCTATACTAGGCCCAAAACAGTGGCCATAATGATGCAAGTGAGGCAACAAAATACATGGAATGCATGCACAATGCATTAACCAAGCTTAAGGCACAAAAATACAACTCTACCAAAGCATGGCAAAGAGGGAATATGGCATACAATGGTGCATGTTCCAGATCTGAAATGGCAAAATGACTCAAAAGCATGCAAACACTCATGTAATGCATTGTTAAGGACTCAAGCACTAAAGCTAGTGAAATGCAATACACCATAAACATGCAAAGCGATGCTCGAATGATGAAACCAGCCCCAAACAGTCCCCATGCAGCCCAAAATAATGCTAAAACATGTATGAAATGTAGCCAAAATAGGCTAGCATGCTTGGCCAAAACAACATGCAACATAGGCTAGTAAGCATGGGTTGTATGGAAAGTATATGATGCACATGGAATCTCACCAAACCATCAAAAATCAGTGAATAAAACATGTGAAAATAGGCCCAAATAATCACTGGTACGCAACCATGGCATGCAAAAATGATGAGTTACTTTAGAGGGCCGTGCAAGGAGTTATTAAGCACATGCAAGATAGACATTTAGAGAGACCAAATCAACTCTGGAAATGGCTTATGGGGGTCCTAAAACCCACTGAAAAATGCTTGAAACAAGGTTTGAAAGCATGCAAATAGGAGCCCCTTTGGAAGGCCAAAAAGGGCAACAAACAAGACAACAAGGAGAGGGGATGGCCCTCTCCTTCTTAGGACCTTAAACCACCATCCTCACCACTGAAATCCCTCAAGATTTCAGTGGTGAGGAGGCCCAAACAAGGTGGTCCCGAAACTCACCAAAAATAGCACAAAATGGGGCCAAACAAGGCCTAAGAGGGGGTAAACGACCCCAAACACAAAAGTGGTCTTAATGAAGTATCTTAAACACAAAAAAACAGAACTTTTTTATGTTATACACAAAGCCCAAATCCGAAAGCAAGACAGGCTAAAATGGTATGCAAAAACGGAGAATAAAGAGGGAAAATGGGTTACCTTTGTAGCCAAAAGGGGACAGCAGCCTCTAGACCCAAAAATGCAACCCTCAACCTCTGAAAATGGCCTCCAAGCTCCTTATGTTGATGATGGAGGTGTTAGGCCAAGAGTTGTAGTTCAAATGGCCAAGAACTAAACCCTTTTGAACCCTCTAACCAACACAAATGTAGAGAGAGAGGGAGGTATAGAGAGGGAGTGATATATATGTGATATATCAGATTTTTCTAACCTCTCTAATGGAAGGAGAGGCTCTCCTTATATAGAGAAACCAATGGGGCAAAGCTTCTCTTAGAAGCTTTGACCAAAAAGGCCAAGCTTCTCTTAGAAGCTTGGAGCAAAAGGGCCAAGAAGGCCAAGCTTCTTGGAAAAGTTAGACAAAAGGGCCAAGCTTCTTGGAGAAGCTAGACAAATGGGTCAAGCTTCTTGGAGAAGCTAGACAAGGGGTCAAGAGGTGCAAGCTTCTCTTGGAAGCTTAGAAGGGTTCAAGCTTCTTAGAGAAGCTAAAAAAAGGGTCAAGCTTCTTGGAGAAGCTAAAAAAAGGGTCAAGCTTCTTGGAGAAGCTAAAAAGGTTCAAGCTTCCTCAAGAAGCTAAAAAAGGTCAAGCTTCTTGGAGAAGCTAAAAAAGGTCAAGCTTCTCGGAGAAGCTAAAAAAAGGTCAAAAGGTTCAAGCTTCTTGGAGAAGCTAAAAAAAGTTCAAGCTTCTTGGAGAAGCTAAAAAAGGGTCAAGCTTCTTGGAGAAGCTAAAAAAAAGGTTCAAAAGGGTCAAGCTCCCTCAAGAAAAGGTCTCGGCCAGGAAAAGTGGCCGATTGATCAGAAACAGTGGCCGGCCGACCAAACACAATGCCGACCGACAATAAACAGTGCCGACCGGCAATATACATTGCCGATGGCAGCAAAAACCAGCTGGTGGCCTCTGGCCATGGCCGGTGGTGTGTGGGGATGCCTCACAAGGCATTCCCTGCCCCTCCAAGGCAAAATGCAAGTGTTTGGTGCAAAACCAGACACTGAACAGTCAAGTTCGGAGATCTTGAGGCAAGGCGCGTAGTCGAGACCTCCAGGAACTCCAAACGAACACAAACATGGATGATCACCGAGTGTTCAAACGGTGACGTCCAAGTCTTGAGGTCGGTCAAAAATGGGGTGTCTACACTATAGCTAACATGTATTCAACTTGGAATTGAAAATACAATGCAGTTAGTATGATGCGCCAAGCCCGGTGCATGCAAAACAGATGAATGAATGCAAACATGTTATCATACTGTATGCTAATTGAAACATGCCCTAATCTAACCATCATAAGCGGGTAAATAAAAGGGAGAAAGACGTGGGGTTGGAAGACATACATCACACACACGCACACTTATTACAGTTGTGCCCTCACTCGGAGGGTCCGAATAAATAATATACAGTCCCAAATAATTACAGTCCAAATAATTACAAAAATCCTAATTAATTACCAAATTAACTAAGAAAATAATAAACTGGCATGCAAGCCAGGGACTGCCTTGACTCTTCTTCAGATGATGGATGATGCAAGTCCGGGTCGCCTTTGCACGGAAATCCACTGTGATGCCCCAATTAGCCTCTGTTTTGAAATATTTTTTGAAAAGCGCGCCAAGCCCCGGAAGACGGCTGATTTTTGATTTGCTGCAACAGAGAGCAGGAAAGGGGCATGGCAATGTATTTTCACATATGTATGCGTGACTACTCTTCAGGGAGTGTAGTCCTCGATCCTCGTGCCACCAATCACGCATATCGATGCATGATGGCCGAGGAGTCAATTTGCATGACTCAATATGGAATGAATGCACACATAAACACAACAAAACCTAAACTCCATCATAGATAATCCGGAGTGTCGGTGATTGGGAATTGAAACACGTTCCGTCACTCGAAGTACGAAACGTACCTCGTTTCCTGTGCTCGGGCTAACTCCTATCCCAAGCACAATGCAATATGCATGACATGCATGAAATGCAACTAAGATACAACCTAACATACACAATGTTATGAAATGGCATACACGATGCACGAGATAACATGGCATACACAATGCGCTAACATACAACCCAGCATACGCAATGCTATGAAATGAAATGGCATACACAATGCATAATGGACTTACACCAACATGAGTGGACCTCAGCCACACTCACATAGGAGGCCATTAGATGAAAATGAGATACTCGAAATGCGTGCACACGTGCACGCAAACCGAGGACCGAACCTAAGGCACGAATACCACTCTACCAAAGCATGGCAAGGCATGGAATATGGCATACTAGTATGCAAATATCAGCGCTAGAATATGACCCAAAACAGCCCCGAATCATGGAAACATGGCACCCGATGCATGGAATGAGACCCGAAATGCAAAACTAGGCACACGCAATGGCCTATAGCTATACAAAGCATGCATTATTTGAACATGAAGTGTGAAGAAAGATTCAAGGCAGTCCCAAAAAAAACATATTTACAGTTTTAATCAAGGCCAAACAATGAACACAAATGGGGCTAAGCTAGCATGCAAAAATGGCCCCGTAAGAGAGGTAATGAAGCAAGTAACAGCTTCTGGCCCCAAATGGCCGAGAGCCCTTTAACAAAGTTGAAGAAGGGCTCAAAATGAAGCACTTTACAGTTTATAACAAGCCATGGATCTAAACACAAGCAGGCCTAAAATAATGCGCAAGAAATGGGCCAAAAGGGAGACAAAGAAGCAAGTGATGGTTTCTGGCCTCAAACAGAGGAGGACCCTTCAACAAAGTTGAAGAGAGGCCAAAAAAATGGTATTTTACAGTTAATGACCACACCCAAAACAGTGCACATGCAAGCCTAAAATATTATGCAAAATAAGGCCTAAAAAGAGGCTTAAACACAAAGTGTAAAAGGGGAGCCTCAAACAGAAAAAGTCCCTTGATAAAAAAGAAGAGGGGGTCAAAATAAGGCTATTTACAGTTCGGACCAGAGTCCAAAAACACAAGCACAAGGGGCTAACATGTCATGCAAAAAAATGGCCAAAAGAGAGATAAAGAGGCAAGTGACAGATGAAAGCCTCAAACAGTGGAGAGCCCTTCAACAATGTTGAAGAACGGCTCAAAATAAGCTACTTTACAGTTTACAACCAAGCTCAAAACAGTTTAAAAAAGGGCCTAAAATACTATGCAAGAAATAGGCATACAAGAGAGGTAAAGAAGCAAGTGTAAGCAAGTGTAAGCTAGAGACCTTAAACATGGAAAGACCCTAAAGCAAACATGAAAAATAAATCAAAACATGACTATTTTCAGTTAGGGTCGGAGCCCAAAAATGGAAGCAAGTATGGCTAATATATTGAGCAAAATAGGGCAAGAAAGAGGGAGGAGAGGACTTACCCTTGAAGACCAAGTCTTTGACAACTCTTGGCTTGAGTTTGGTGGCTCCTTAGCTCTAAAAAACAGCTCCAAGTGGCTGGAATGGAGGATGGGGGTGTGGTGCTAGGTGGTGGTGTGGAAATGGTGTAGGGTTTGGAGAGGTTTTGGTGCTTGGAAGAGAAGGAGAGGGAGAGACAATATAGGAGGCTTAAAGTAAAATTTTGTAACCCTCAGATGGGAGCTGGAGTTGCCATTATATAGGCAAAAGAAGGGGAGAAAAGGGGGGAAAAATGGGGGGGAAAGAATTCAAGTTTCCCCCCAAAAGTGCAGCCCCCCGGATACAAAATCTGGGGGGAAACAGAATGTACATTTGAACTGTACCAGTGGAGGGGATCATGGCCGGCCGGTTATTGGAGTTGTAGGTGGCCGACCGGCTCTTCCCATGGCCGGCCGGCCAAGGGTCAAAAGGCTCAATGAAGATTAGTGGCCGGCCACCCCAGAAAGAGGGCCTCCCATGTGTGCACAACACAACCATGTAGTCAAAAACTGGAGAAAGTGAACCAGGAGAGAGAAAATGCCACTTTTAGGAGGGGTTCAAAAGGGTCAACCAGAATTACTTGCCGGCCATGTGATATTGGTGGCCTCCCAGGTGTGTACAACACAAATATGTGGTTTGGGGCAAGAAAAAGTGGCCTTAGGGTGGTCAACATTGGCTTTCGAGGGAGAAAAAAAAATGGGCGACGGAGGGCAACGGAGGAATAAAACTGGTTATCAGAACAATTGCTGGCCTCCCACCCTTCTACGACCTTTCTAACAATGAAACAGAGGTCCCTGCCAAAAATAAACTCAAACCGATGCAAAATGAAGGTTCGGGGGCCGAAACGCGCAGCCCGAGGCCCCGAAAATTGACTGTTAGGCACCGGAAGTGGTGTTCAACCAGGAAGTTGGTTTTTTGAGCCACAGTGTCCCTCAAAAGGGAGCAAATAAGATGCATGCCAAAAATCGGAGCAAACGGAGGTGGTTAAGCGGTCCCGAACCGAGGCACACGGCCAATGGCTCCGAAAAACCGGAAACCAGACTCCAAACGAGCAAAATGGCCTACGACCACGAAACATAGCCTACGGCCACTGAGAGATGATCTACGAGACCTCTCCCTCCCTTCGGGAAGAGAAAACAGAGCCTGGTTCACAAACTGAGGCAAAGCATGAAAGAGTCCGGAAGTCCGGAGGCAAGGCTCGCAGCCGAGACTCTGAAACCTCTGAATGAGCACAATATGCACCATCACCGAGCGCTCAATCAGTGACGTCTGAGTCTTAAGGTCGGTCAAAAATGGGGTGTCTACAATTGCCCCTCTTTGACAGAACTCGAAAGTCATAAGGGACGGGAGTGAATGTCAAAGCCCAGAGACGACTCATTTTTGACAAGGCCGAAGACTTAGACAAACAGGCGAGATAAACAGAGATGTGCCCGCAGGCGTGCCCGCAGGCAGGGGGCAAGATGCAAAATGATATGCACAAAGCCGGACGTAACTCATGATCATGCAAATGCAGCAAGCTGTAATGAAGCAAGTATTCGCAAATAGATGCAACAGTTTTAAGCAAGAATGCAAAGCGACAACTACATTTCATGCAGTTAGGAATGCAGAGAATTATTCAATTCTCGTCACGTCTCACACGGAGAAGATACGATACCTGCGCGATTCGTCTGGTCGCACCAGCTTCAAATGAACCGTACATACAATATCGTGCCTGCAAAATAAAGAAACTCAACAAGCACAACATATCTAACAACATATGTTCATTGTGATATCGAATGCAGACAATCGCGGTGTTGATGGAAAAGTGCATCGCAATGCGGGAAGAAACGTGCGTGACAACATGAGTTTAAGGACGGAGGCTCGGTGATATCAAAGAGACGTGCATAACAATGCAAGTATGTTCATGAGGATGCAAGTTATGTGCATGATAATGCAGAACAAGCGTAAACCAGGATGTATGTTTGTCACAAAACAACGAGCAAGGAAATGCGCGTTTCGGCGAGGGCGACTCGATCGTGGCCTCCGGTTCACCTCCCGGAGAGGTTACAATATGTTCAAAAGGATATATCTCACTTTAGATGAGTAATGATGAGACACGCATCGGAAATTGAAGCTGAGGTTCCGGCGGAGCGATTTCGCGACAGAAAGTGCACTTCTCTTGTACTTTTTCAGGTCCCGGGGACTCCAATCCTCCCCAAAATTTGCAGGGACCTTGGGGGGCGTGTGGGGAACACCACCGGCCAGTTTTATTGGGAGAGGGAGGCCACCGGCTAGTTTTTGAAAAGGGAATGGCCGGCTTGCCAGAAAAAGTGGCCGGCCGGCCACTTAGCCAAATTTCGGGGCAATTTTGTACTTTCACCCTCTTTTCTTTAAATATACTCATCCAAACACTTCGTGCTCACAAGTGCAGCTCTGAAAACATCTCTTCTTCCTTCCCAAACCATTTTCTCCCTCAGATCTGGGCTCTATACGCGTTTTCCAACGTCCCATGTAAGTTGTTTTCGCGAAATCTTTCAGTTTTAAGCACTTTGAACCGATTAAATTTTGATTTCGGGGCTTCTTTTCTCATTTTCGCCACTTGAGGTGAGTTTGTCTCAATATTTTGAAGATTTTCTCGGGAGTTGACTTTTGTTGACTTTTTCATTTCCCGAGAGTTGACTTTTGTTGACTTTTTCCAATTTTGGCTCATTTTTGCCCCTTTTGCAGATTTCTTGAAATGGCAGGTCACTTTTCCCATGGCGGAGGTTCTCCAGGCGCTAGAGGCAAGCCTGACATTATGTCTTTGCATCCGAGGGTTTGCCCCTTTATCCCCGAGAGGTACGCCCCTCAGGCTCATATCCTCCCACGAGCTGTTTTCTATCACTTCACTGATTTCGACGAGCGAGCACCCGGGGATCTCCTTCTGCAGGAGCCAGAGCATCACCTCTCCCATGAGGCACGAGAGGTATTTACTTCGTTTTTACCATTTCTGTAACATATTATGAATTTTTCATGCCTTTTGTTTGCATTCTGAACACACGGTTCAATCATTTGAATTCCTGAACACTCAGCCCATAGATTGATTGTGAACACACGGCGCACGTTGGTTGAGGGTTAAACACGCAGCCCAAAATATTGATTTTCTGAACACACAGCCCAAATTGATTGTGAACACGCAACCCATACTGATTGAGAGTTGAACACACAGCCCAAAACACTAATTTTCTGAACACACAGCCCAAATTGATTGTGAACACGCAGTCCACAACATTGATTTTCTGAACATACAGCCCAAATTGATTGTGAACACACAGCCCATACTGATTGAGAGTTGAACACACAACCCAAAACACTAATTTTCTGAACACACAGCCCAAATTGATTGTGAACACGCAGCCCACACTGATTGAGAGTTGAACACGTAGCCCAAAACACTAATTTTTTGAACACACAGCCCAAATTGAAGGTGAACACGCAGTACACACTGATTGAGAGTTGAACACGTAGCCCAAACACTGATTTTCTGAACACACAGCCCAAATTGAAGGTGAACACGCAGCACACATTGATTGAGAGTTGAACACGCAGCCCAAACACTGATTTTCTGAACACACAGCCCAAATTGAAGGTGAACACGCAGTACACACTGATTGAGAGTTGAACACGCAGCCCAAAACACTAATTTTCTGAACACACAGCCCAAATTGAAGGTGAACACGCAGCACACACTGATTGAGAGCTGAACACGCAGACCACAACACTAATTTTCTGAACACACAGCCCAAATTGAAGGTGAACACGCAGCTTACACTGATTGAGAGTTGAACACGCAGCCCACAACACTAATTTTCTGAACACACAGCCCAAATTGAAGGTGAACATGCAGCACACACTGATTGAGAGTTGAACACGCAGTCCACAACACTAATTTTCTGAACACATAGCCCAAATTGAAGGTGAACACGCAGCATACACTGATTGAGAGTTGAACACGCAGCCCACTTACTTTACTTTACACGCAGCCTATTCATTTTATTTGCACGCAGTTTATTCATTTTATACTGAAACATGTATTCATTCTGAATGCAGGTGACTTCTCGTACTGTGCGGGGATATGGCTCTACCGCAGTGAGAGATTGGTACATTGAGCTCCCGGAGGCTGTTCGGGATTTGGTTGACCTAGCGGGGTTTGGGCCCTTCTGTACTGGGCTATCTCGTTGTCCTGCCAGGAGGACGCTGATGGCCGCCTTGGTGGAGAGATGGTGGGACACCACCAACTCCTTCTATTTTTCTGCCATGGGGGACTTGACTATGACCCCGTTTGACTTTGCTGTGCTGACTGGCCTTGACGTGGGAGGTTAGCCTATCCCTTACGACGAGGATATGGGCCAGTGGGAGGCCGCTTGGATATATCTGCTGGGGGTTCGCCCGCCTGTTGACAGAGCTTCGGGGAGAGTCCGATACACCTGGTTCTCTTCCCATTTCCGGCGGGTGGAGATGGAGCCCGGGACTACTGAGGAGGCAGCACAGTATACCCGCGGCTTTCTGATGTTCCTCTTCGGGACCACTTTGTTTGCCGACAGGGGGAACACTGTTGGGCTGTATCTGTTGAGTGCTTTGGTGGACCTGTCACAGGTTAGACGGTATGACTGGGGTGGCGCCGGCTTGGCTACCCTTTATTGCTACATGAGTGCGACTTCCCGCGGACGGGGGGACTCACCTGGCGGCTATTGGAGAGCCTGGGAGGTACTTTCTGCACTCTTGATTTACATTTCTGCTCCTCATTACTTGCACATTGCACACGCATGGCGCGCTTTATACTCTGTATCGTGCACTTTACCCTCAGCACTTCGTATTCTGCTTTGTTTTCCACAGTTGTGGGTCTATGTGTATTTCTCGATATTGGCCCCGGAGTTGGTGGTAGCGGGACCTCTTGTGACCCCATACTCGCTTGTATTTGAAGGCCAGCACCGGCCAAGACCTCGGGAGTCTCTCCTTTATCTGCGGCAGTACTTCGACACTGTGTGGTCGACGGAGGTACTTCAGAACTCTCAGTTCTTTCTGTTTTCATCTTTGATTTGTCCTGTACATTTTTGATTTTTGCTTGGCTTATGCATCTGTTATCCGCAGATTACATGGCAGCCCTGGGCGCCTTTAGGTGAAGGTCTCCGATTCTAGTTTGCCGGGGGGTGGGGTGCCTCCCGGTACAGGCTCCTGTTTGAAGGGCCAATTGGTAGGGCCTGGTTTTTGGGGGATCGTTTCTTGCATCAGGTCTGGGGGTACACTTCTCAGGACGCTCCCTCAGCACCCCCAGTCGAAATGCGGATTGCTGATAGGCTCCCTTCCTGGGATGTTGTTAATGCTATGCTGGGTACTGATGCCTTGCTACATCTTGAGGAGGGGGATTACGCTACTTACCGTCACATATACCTGATGCCTCCATTGACGGGAGTTCGTACTCCGACGATGAGGCCTGCTGGCATGCCATCTTTGAGCTAGGCCCGGGCTCGGGCTGCAGACGCCCCTTCCACCAGCAGGGCTGGTACATCTAGAGGTGGGAGTGGATTGGTTCCCCCGATTCCTCCGACTTATCCTCATCCTGGATAGCCGGACATGCCGACCGAGTTGATGGGGTGGCAATATGGGACTACCTCTCCGATTCCGATCCCGATAGAGCCGCCGATGCCCGGCCATCGATATGTCAGAGACCCCGACTCACCACCGGTATGTTTTACGGCTTTGATTCATTACTCAGATGCTTGGACGTTCATTCCTTTGCTGATACCCTTGCCTTTGTATCTGCTGCCCCCTGTTGAGTACATGGATCAGGTGCTCGAGATGTTAGCCTCACTTGAGGGGATGGTCCTGCGGAGGGAGGCGTAGTTGTCTATCATGGGCTTCCAGGTACCCTTTAGTTTTCTGACATTTATCGTACTTCTGATGATATGCTGATTTCTACTGCATTGATAGGCTACTTGTGTAGAGCACATCTGATACGCACCTCATTTATACACTGTGTTTACATGTACCCACTTCATATAGTTTTCTTGTATTTGCATCTGATGTACATATTTGGACTGATGTATTTAAATTGAACTCTTTATTCTCAGATGCCTCCGGTATATGCTCAGCTGCAGGCCGGGCCACCTGGGCCTTCTTGGGGAGCTGGGCCATCTGGGCCTTTTCGAGGAGCTGGGCCATCTAGGCCTTTTCGTGGAGCTGGGCCATCCAGGCCTTTTCGAGGGGAGGGGTCGTCTCGTAGGCGCAGAGCCCACATTGTAGAGGAGGAGCCCGGTGAGGACGAGGAGGAGGAGGAGGCTGCAGACCGTCAGTCGGAGACATCTGCTGACAGAGAGGACGGCTCTGGTCTTGGTTCCCGGGAGTGGAGGCGAGGCTGAGGGAGATCCCGAGGATGACGACTCCGATTCAGATGATGATGATAGCGATGGTGGCGGGGAGTCTATTCCGCAGAAGAGGATGAAGAGGGCCTCTTATTCCTGCTCTTGAGAGCACAGATGCGGCTGTTTCCTGTTTTATTTATCTTTTTGCTAGTAGTTGTAGCACATTGTACATTATCGGACAGTTTTATTCTTTTTAAAACTTGTGCCTTAGCCTGTAAAATGTTGTAACAAGCGAGGCATGATGGAATGAAACAACTTTTGAAAAAAGTGTTGTATTTTGAACTCTTAGCATCATATCGCATCATTTTGCACCATAATGAGATTGAATGGAAATGTGCATTGTGCATTTTGCCCAGTCAGGTAGTGAACCGACGCAACAACTTAACTTTCTAAGATATAACAAAACCTTAGCAAGTTTACAACTCGATAAGCAAAACACAATAGTGTTGACAACTCAATAAACAAGACTCAAACAAAAATTACTTAAACAAAGAGTAACAACTCAAAAACACGAGACATGACAGCTCGACAAACAACTCGATAAGCAAAACGACAACTCGATAAACAAAACAACAACTCGATAAACAAAACTTTAACAAAACAAAGTGTACTTCGGACGATCTGGGCAACGGAAAGCATCCGAAACAGAGGGAAATAGAGGCCTCCAACACACCCGTTGCATGGAAATGCTTGAAACTTTCCCTTGGAGGGTAAAACAGGGCTAAAGACACACATTGGAGCATGGCCGGCCACTTTTGGGAGCCGGCTGGCCAGATTTATTGCTAAGGGGAGGCCACCGGCCAGTTTTTGAAAAAAGAGATGGCCGGCCTACCAGAAAAGGTGGCCGGCCGGCCACTCAGCTCAGCAACCGTCAAATTTTTGACACTTGTCCCCCAAATAGTGTCTTTTCCTCTTTAAAAGCCTTAGCTCCGTGGTTCATTCAATTCATCTTAGCTTTGCACAAAAATGGAGGCGTTTCTCGTTGAAAATCTCACAGCTTGGATCGCTTTTCTAGATGGTTCAGAAAAGTTGAACTTCCGGGGTTTCGGCTTGAATGCACTATTCACGCTGAGTTGCACTCCGCTATATCTTCCTTTCCTCCATGCCGCGGCGAGGTTTTGGAACCCGGTGACACATGTCTTTAGCTTCGGCGGGCAAGAGGTATGTCCAACTTTTGAAGATTTTCAAGTTTTGATGGAATCTGAATGTCGTGAAGAGATCTTGCCCCAGTTCCGCTTTGGCCATGCCCAAGCTTTAGGGCGGATGTGTGGACTCACCGCGCATGACGCTCGGTCTCTGATCTGTAATGGGGAACTGGATATCCTCAGTTTTATTCATCGCTTTTCTGACGCTGGTGACCGCAGCAACCATTATTGGCAAGGTTTCCGGCAACACGCCCTTTGCTTGTGCCTGCTGTCTCACTTTCTGCTTTCTCCGGGCTTTGGCGGATTTAGCATTCGTCTGATTGAAGTTGCTCAAGGCTTGAAAGAAGGAAAGAGCTGCATTGCCATGACCCTGGCCGAGACACTGATGGGCTTGGATTCTATCTATTGCCGGGAGACGACTAGATTTGCTGGGAGTCCACTGCTGCTGCAGGTAATGTTTCCCACCCAATCTTACATATGTATTTGCTCACATCACTCGGCCCTCAGGCTCGGTTTTTCTCACAAAAACCCTTTTCTCACTTTTCTCTCACCGTACATCTCTCTATTCTTTATTCTCTCATTTTTCATCCCTCCCCCAAGTATGGTTGATGGACAAATTGCAGGTTGTGGACTCTTGCCCAGCCTACTCAGCTTGAGGCTATTTCTTTCGACAACGCCTAGTCGATGCCCCTGATGAAAGGTGGTGGTTTGACTGGATGTGCAATTTGTCTGCAGGTCGCATTGCTTGGCGTTGTCCTTGGCTCAATCTCCCGGTAATGAGCTATAGCATGTCCCGGCTGATCGGGATCCAGTTGATTGGTCTGACCCACTATGTGTTCTACTTTCCGTTCCGGTTCATGCGCCAGTTCGGTCATGATCAGATTTGCCCGCCAGAGGGGATTGAGTACCTGGCTACTTTCCCGGTCCGAGGTGCACAGCTTGCCCGATATGCCACAGCATGGAGGACTAGAGAGCTCCTGGCCCCTGCTCCCACTTTCAGTTGCACTTTGTCTGACGAGTGCTTGGATTGGCTCAACGAGGAGGCACAGGTTGGGCCTAGCTTGGCATCAGAGGCTTCGACCAGCTTTGGGAGGGGGCGCAGGGATACTTGACTTGACTATGCCCCGAATTTATTGCTTTATTAGTACTTTCAACTTTTCTTTATGAATGTAATAAAAAGCAACTTCGATTGTATGCAAGAGCAGGAGAACTCTGTTTTGAAATCAATGAAATTGAAGGTTATGGTACTGAAAATTTTCCGCTTTGATCCAAAAAATGGTCTTAGTTGTAAAGAGATTAATTTGAACAAAGTCAACTTTTATTAAAACTTTTCAAAACCATTTTCGATATGGATCAGAACTGGACACGCCTAAGATCTGCCACTGAGATGCACAACCCCGGATCCTAGCAACTGGAAAGTTGCCCCTAGTCTGAATAGTACCGCGACACCTTGTGGCAACGGAAAGTTGCCCCTAGTTCGAATAGCACCGCGGCGCCTTGTGGTAACGGAAAGTTGCCCCTAGTCTGAATAGCACTGCACCGGAGATTGCGATAAATGCTGATGGATAAAGATGACTGAGATGGTCAAAATGGACAAAGTTGATCGGGGAAAAGTTTATGGCTGAACTTCAGGATGAAGTTGCCTACGTATCCCAAAGATGGGAATCAAGCCTTACGTAGTTCAGGCTTAGGTTCACTCGAGTATTTTCACTCTCCTTTTACGCTCTAACTTTTGCCAAGGCCGCCCTTTGCGGGTTTTCAACCTTGCGAGCTCAGTTTTTATATTTTTCCAATTTTTTATGCTCTAACTTTTGCCTAGGTCGCCCTTTCGGGTTTTCGGCCTAGTGAGCCCCTCAGGGGTAATATTTCTTTAACTTGTCCATGTTGATCGGTTGGGAGAACTCTAGGCCATCTAGATCCATCAGAACCACAGCTCCACCTGACCAGATAGCTTTGATGATGTAGGAGCCAGTCTAATTGGGTTTGAACTTGCCCCTTGGGTCGTGGATGGGAGCTCAGTTGTCCTTGAGCACCAAATCTCCTTTCTTTAGATTCCTGGACCTAACTTTCTTGTTGAAAGCCCGGGCAATTCTGCGCTGATAGCCTTGAACATGATACAGTGCTTTCAGTCTTCTCTCGTCAAAAAGCATGAGTTCCTCAAATCTGCTCTGCTACCAATCTGCTTCGGCTATTTGACACTCAGCCAATACTCGTAATGACGGAACCTCAATCTCGATAAGTAGAACGGCCTCCATCCCATAAACCAATGAATACGGAGTCGCTCCGGTAGAAGTTCTAATTGAAGTCCTGTAGCCCCACAGAGCAAATGGCAGCTTATCTGGCCAATCCCGGTAGGTTTCCACCATCTTCTGCAGTATGTGTTTGATATTCTTGTTGACGGCCTCGACCGCTCCGTTGGTTTGCGGGCGGTATGTAGATGACTTATGGAAAGCCATGTTGTATTTCTCCAACAAGTCAATCACTTCCTTCTTAAAGTGGGAATCATTATCTGAAACGACCTCGTTCGGGACCCCATAACGACAGATGATGTTGTTTCTGATAAACTTTGCAACGTGTGACGCCTTCAACACCGCATACGATTGGGCCTCGACCCACTTCGTGAAATAATCTATCGCAACCAGGATGAACTCATGCCCATTCGACCCCTTCGGAGTGACAGCCCCGATCACATCGATTCCCCAAACTGAAAATGGCCATGGCGAAGTCATGTTGTACAGCTTCGACGGCGGGAAATTCATGCAGTTTGCATGAACCTGACACTTGTGGCATCGCCGAACAAAACCGATACAATCCTTCTCCATGGTGGACCAGTAGTAACCCTGTCTGAGGATCTTCCGTGCTAGCATTACTCCATTCATATGCGCACTGCATTCTCCTCCATGGATGGCCTCCATCAGGCGCTTCGATTCCTCGGCTTCGACACACAGCTTATGCATTCCCAGATGACCTCTCTTATACAGCTTACCCCCACAGATGATGAACTGAACGACCATTCTTCTGATTGCCCTTTTATCCTTGGCATTTACCCCTGGCGGGTATGCTTCCTTTTCCAAGAAATTCCAAATGTCGTAATACCAGGGGTTTTCGTCCTGAACCTCATCTATAGCAGCGATCGACTCATAGGCTGGCGCAAATTTCTGGTCAATGACGACTGGACGCATCCGAATTCCAAACGGGATGTCTATCATGGAAGATAGAGTTGCTAAAGAATCTACGAACCTGTTGTTCTCTCTTGGAAGATGAGCAAAGTTTATCTTTTCAAACCGAGGAATTAACAAGTCCAAGGTCTGGTGGTACATCATCATCTTTTCTTCTTTGACTTTCCAGTCTCCTTTTGCTTGAGACACAACAAGGTTTGAATCCCCGATGACGTCCAACCGTCTTGCCCCTAGTTCCAGGGTTGCTTCTAGACCGGCAATGCATGCCTCATATTCTGCTTCGTTGTTCGAGACTTTGAACCGGAGTTTGAAGGCTAGAGGGATACGAGAATTGTCGGGTGCTATCAGCAACACCCCTATCCCATACCCGTATTGATTTGACGCTCCGTCAAAGTACATCGTCCAATATTCGTTGTCGATTTGCAAAATGGCTTCATCTGGGAATAAGTACTCAACTGCTTCACCTCCTTCGACTGGATGATCGGCTAAGAACTCTGTTACTGCTCTTCCTTTGACTGACTTGCGTGTCACATATTTCAGGTCGAATTCGGAGAGCAACAACAACCAACGAGCTAGCCTACCCGTAAGTGCCGGTTTCTCGAAAAGGTATTTGATGGGATCCAGTCGTGAAACCAACATTACGGAGTGAGCTAACAAGTAGTGCCGCAGCTTCCTGGTAGCCCATACCAAAGCTAAGCAAGCCTTCTCCAGCGGAGTGTAGCGGGTCTCGTAATCCAACATCTTGCTCAGTTAGTAGATGGCCCTCTCCACCTTATCCTCTGATTCTTGTGCGAGCATGCAGCCCATTGTAGTCTCAGTCACTGAAAGGTACAATATCAACGGTTTCCCCGGCTCTGGTGGCGACAACACGGGCGGGTTCTGTAAATATTTCTTGATCTGTTCAAAAGCAGCTTGGCATCGGCCGTCCCATTGGAATTTCTTGCCTTTCTTTAGGAGACCAAAAAGTGGTTCACAAGTCAAGGTTAACTTCGAGATAAATCGTCTTATGAATTGCACTTTACCCAGAAAGCCTCGCACCTCCTTTTCAGTCCTTGGTGGTGGCATTTCTAAGATGGCCTTGATTTTTGAAGGGTCGACCTCGATGTCCCTTTGTGTAATCAGAAATCCCAGTATTTTTCCCGCTGTAACGCCGAACGTACATTTCTGAGGATTCAGCCGCAACCGAAATTCTCTGATTCTTTGAAAGAACTTTTGCAAGGCGGTGTAGTGGCCCTCTCTTTCTTTGGACTTGACAATCATATCGTCCACGTACACCTCAACCTCTTTGTGGATCATGTCATGCAATATTGTGGTCGCGGCCCGTTGATAAGTAGCTTCGGCATTCTTCAACCCAAACGGCATTACTTTGTAGCAGTATGTCCCCCACGGGGTGGTGAATGCAGTCTTTTCCCGGTCTTCAGGTGCCATTACTATCTGATTGTACCTTGAGAAGCCATCCATGAATGAGAGCAAAGCATGCCCTGCTGTGAAATCCACCAACTCATCAATATGCGGCAAGGGAAAGTCGTCCTTCGGACTAGCTCTGTTTAAATCCCTGAAATCCACGCACACCCGAATCCTGCCATCCTTCTTCGGCACTGGAACGATGTGGCCAACCAAGTCGGGTATTCGGATACCAGCAGGAAGCCTGCGTCGATTTGCTTGGTGACCTCTTCTTTAATCTTGAGAGCCTAGTCGGGGCGGATCCTCCTGAGTTTCTGCTTAACAGGTTGGGCCTCGGGGTCATTGGGGATCCGATGCTGTACAATCTCAGGATCGATCCCAGGTATGTCTTCGTAGGACCACGCGAAAATATCTTTGAAATCTTTTAATAAAGCGACTAAGCACTCGCGTTCCTCCGAAGACAACGTGGACCCGATCTGGACCAGCCGCGGGTCCTCCTCAGTACCAATATTCACGGTAATGATTTCATCCGTTAAGGGTTTGACAAATCTCTCATGCTCCTGCTCAATTAAACGTTGCAAAATCGGAGGAATTTCCTCCTCGTCGTTTTCATCAAAATTTTGAAAGTCTGAGTTAATGCAATAAATTAAGGGCACAGAAAAGTACTCAGAAACCACAGTTAGTTGATTCTCATTAAGCACATCCAAATCGTCCGAATTCTCGGTTACAACAGACTCAAACGAGAAAGAAAAAGATGACCTGGACATAACCGTGGTATCCGGGTTATCATCCCCAGGATTACCAGACTCAGACTCAGTCGAGCTGGAACCTGATTCCGACTCACAAGATTCGGTGGAATCAGATTCCGGCTCACTACCTGACCCGGCGTTGCTGGACAAAAATCCCTCCTTGTACTGCCAAGTGAGAGAGGGTGCGATAGATGCATCCAAAATAGTTGCTGGTAGGCCCGCAGCCGCTTCATCCCCAATCATGGAAACTGAGAAGTTATCCCCCAAGCACTTATGGTCGATCGGAGGATCTGAGAGTAGACTTGCCAGCGCTACCCCCATCTCAAGTTCGGTGCTCTCGGAATCCACTGCCTTACACTGCCCAACCTCAACTGATGGGTCTGTCTGCTCTTCGGCAATGTCATCCCTGGATAGTTGCAGGTCGAAGAAGATCTCGAAACCAGGCACGCGCTTCCTCTCCGCGTTCAGCCATGGCTTTGGGAAGCCACAAAATGGAAAGTCTTTCCCCTCCTGGACGAAGCGTCCGTTTAGGGTACCCTGAATGGGCCTATGCATCAACTCAAAAGGCTTCCCAGCCTTCTTTGCTCTGGCTCTCCCAGCCATCTCTTTACCCTTCCTTATCCAGTCCTCTTTGGTGGGCAGATAACCCAAACCAAAGGTATGAGGGTTGTGTGGCACTTCGGCCAATGCTGCGACGCCCTTCCGGCCGCTCCTTCCCAATCCCATCCCGGGGATGTGTTGTAACTTGTTCATGAGGTAGACGGATTGAGCACTGACGTACACCCCCTCATTCACAGCCATAATATTCTGCACCACTAGAGCCTCAGCCAAAGTGAACCCTGATAAGAACACATCCTCAGTGCCATGCTCGATTTCCAAGACTGGTGTGGACACTTCCGGCGGTGGATGGATTGATGAATTCCTGAAGACAATAGCCACCCCCTTCCCGTGAGGGTACTTCAACATCTGATGTAAAGTGGAAGAGACTGCCTTGACCTGGTGCAACCACGGTCGCCCCAAAAGTAGGTTGAAGGTTGCGGGAACGTCCAAGACATGGAATTCAATGTTGTGTTGTTCGGGACCAACCTGGGTCTGAATTTTGACAGTCCCCATCACTTCCCTGCTGGTATTATCATATGCCCTGATCACCTGAGTAGTTGGCGTGAAGTCCGCGGGCTTCAACCCGATTGCATACGCTGTTCTGGCTGGGCAGACATTGATGGCGGACCCGGTATCAACGAGTACCACCGGTATCCACTTTTCTCTACATTCCATGGAAACGTAGAGGGGTTTGTTGTGATTTGTGCCCTCAGGCGGTAGTTTTTTGTCTGAAAAGGTTAATGCCGGGGGACCTCCTCCCGGAAAAACCAGCCCAACCAGCTGTTCTGGTGTAGTATCTATAGAGAGTTTGGACTTGTCCATGGCAGATAAGACAGCCTGTCTATGTACTCGCGACGCCATAAGCAGTCCCCAGATGAAGATGTCTGCTTGTATCTTCTTCAGCTGTTTCAGTACAGCTTCCTCTTCGATCTGCTTCTCCTTCTGTTTCTCAGCTTCTTTATCCTTCCCAGATGCCTCGGGTTGGTCTAGGTGCGGGGGCTTGAAGTACCGCCCGCTTCTTGTCATGTGATCAACCTCATCGAGGTACCAGGTGTCGTCCGGTTGATTGCTTCCCCAGTCTTCGTCTGTGTGAGCAAGACATAAGTCATCGTCTTCCCACCACATTCCGTTGGCATTCAAAAGGCACCTGTCTGGTTCGGACATGTTTGTACTCACAGCACTTTCAGCCTGCATGCTCACAGCATCCTCTGTTCTTGTGCCCGCAGCACTTCCGATCCCCTCATGGATTTTGGCTTTCCCGGTTCTCTCAGAACCCTGTTGTTCTACTTGCGTCAGTGCAGTTTGTTGTTCAACTTTCCCTGCATTCGCAATGCTTCCGTCCTGAGCGAAATTCTTTGTACCGGCACTCTCCGGCAATGTAACCTGACTTCCGGCCACAGTTGATACTCTCGCCCCTATCGGGCCCTGTTCTGGTTGGGATTCTTCCACCACATCTGGTTGATCATCCAGCCATCCAGTGGCCTCTGCCGATTCCTTATAATCAAACCAGTTGACTGTCGCGCCCCCTGATTCTTGGTCATCGAAAAACTGTAGGTTGGCAAAGTCCTCCTCCACAGCTGTCAGATCATTTGCCCCTTGCTCAAATCCATCCCCCGGATCACACACAGCTTTCCCTTCTCTGGCAATTCTATACCTAGCCCAATCTGGCCTATTGACAAGATGTACTCACTTGGATCATAGACTTCCCCAGCAAAACTCTGTTCAATCCCAGACTCAACAATTCCATTCTTTCCTGAAGTCTGCCCTGCCCCGTCTTCGATGGTCACCACCGTCGGCTCTGGTTGGGTTGTGGAGATGTCCAACTTGCACAAGAAGTCAGTGCAGTCGGGAAGGAGCACCTCCGGCTTAGGTAGATGGGTAGGAGTAATATAGATGCTAGGATCGTAAGACACGACCCCAGTCTGGATAAGATTGACTCTTTTGAGAGGTGGAGCTTGGTTGTGTGTAGGGAGTGGATTGGTTGTGACGTTAGGTTTCTTTGGAGGTAGGATCACATTTTTGTCAACGAGGTCTTGAATCTCGTGACACAGCCTGAAACATTGGTCAGTATCATGACCGTGCTGCTGGTGATATGCACAGTACATGGCTGGGTTGTGAGAGGGTAGAAGTGGATTTGGTAATGGCCTCGGCTCCAGGGGTTTTAGATGCCCCTTTCTGATTAAGACCCCCAGAGCCTTAAACAAAGGCATGTACAGTGGGGTGAAGGTTCTTTGGCCTCTGGGCTGGTATTTAGTGGTTTGGGTATTACTTCCAGATGCACCGGAGAAGGGTGTAGCTGCCATAGGCCTTGGAAGGAGAGGGGGAATGGTGGCGACCATGCTGACCTCCGAAGCTCTTGCGGTTGCAGCGCCACTCGGGCCTGCGTTATTGTTGCGGTTAAATGTTCTCCGGGGTTGCTCCCTGTCCTGGTCAATCAGACCTTGCTTCATCGCATCCTCGATTTGTACCCCCATCTCATGTAGATCCGAAAAGGTGAGAAAGGGGAGTACAATCATCTTCTGCATCAATTTTGGTTGAAGATTGCACACAATCATCCGGATTTGGTCCTTATCAGTGGGCCTCAAAGTCATCATCAGTGCCTTCGTCCTCCACCGAGTTACGAAATCTGAGAAAGTCTCTTTGGGCTCCTGCCTTGTCGTTTCGAGATCACGAGTTGTAATCTTGATCTGGGTATTGTACGAGTACTGTGCGACAAAGGCTTCGGCCATTTCATCCCAACTTCTTTTTACCTTATCTTCCAACTTTGCGTACCAGATAGCGGCCACACCTGACAGGGTTCGGCCAAACAGCGAAAGCTTTTGTGGTCGGGTTAGGCCCATTAGTCGCAGTATATCTGAGAATAACCGGAGGTGGACCATGGGATCTCCAGATCCGTCGAAACGATCAATCTGCGGCATCTTGAATCTATTTGGAAATGTTACGGCCACATCGGTATATCCGTCCTTGATATCCGGAATAGCCTTTACCCCTTGTGATTTCTTGAAAAGCTTCTCGAGTTTGCTCAGTTTCAGAGCTGTATGGTCTATTTCGAACTCAAAGGGAGAGTCCGGGTGGTTGGGTGTATGGGTCTTGGATAGTTGAGGTGGAAGCGGGGGCGGAGCTGGCCCCGTTGGAAGGTCCGTGTCCTCTTGGATGTTTTGGACATTGGGTAAGGTGTTCTGGGTGTTTGGCAGGGTATTTTGGACAGTAGGTGCCTGCTCGGGTAACGGGATCCCTGGTGGGGGAGGAACTGGATATGAGGCAGATGCTGCGTTTTGTTTTTGCAGTCTAGTGATTAGTTCGGCCTGCTGAGCCATGACTGTGGCTTGCTGTCTAGAGAACTCTGCTTGGCGGGCAACGTCCTCCTGCATTTGTCTCATGCTCTCTTGGAGCTGGCGCATCATTTCTTCCATCCTGGCAGTATTCTGTTGATCTTGCTGACTGACTGGTATGTGTATCTCTATGGCAGAAACTAAAACCTCAGCCCGACTGTTCACTGCTAGGGTAGACCACTATTCTGGTAACCTCTGCTCAGACACACTGCGTCTTCTCGGCCCTCTTCTGACAATTAGGGGTAGAGAATGAAACACTGGCTGTCCGTCAACCAGATCCTCGGATCGATTGAGCCGGCGACCTCTTGTCCAAAGTGTTTGGGGAATATCTACTGGGTCGGAAGCAATTGTGCTAGAACTGCCCTAGTAAAAAGATAAATAAAGCAATAAGGAAATAAATAAACAGATAGACGGACAGCATAACAGCTTAAAGTAAATGCATGACACACAGCCAGGCATAACAACACACGGTCGATAAGCTAAATACACACTGTCCTCAATCACTGATCATTATCCCTGAATCACTGTCTCCAAAACTGAATCTCTGATACCCGCAGATAACTGATTCTCAAACACTGACTGATGCCCGCAGGCCTGATGCCCCAAACTCATAAACTGATACATGCATTTCCCCTGTAGAGACGCACTCTAAAAGCACATAACAAACAATTGAGAGCCAAAACACCCCTCTGTTGGGGTAGGGTTTCCCTGTCCTATTTTGTCAGGAGCTAGGGTTTCACTACGTATGCAGCGGTTTCAAACAACCTATAAACGGGTAAGCAACCTGTCCTAGTTTGGAATGGTCACTATGGATCCGAATATGCACTAGGTCGAATGGTCAAAAAGGGTGCCCTGGTAAAACCGGGGTTTGTGTTCCCATACTGGCAGAGCCCACAACCGGTCAGCCTTATGGTCATGCCTTGACAAGACAAGTCTCCGGCAAACCGTTCAGGAATAGTAGATGGCAAACACGGTGTCCTAGGCGCACCAATGCAAATGCAATGCAAAGAAACATATAAGTGTAGTCAAAACCAGAAATCATGAGTTCGAGTCAAGTTCTCTAACTCCCCAGCAGAGTCGCTAGAAACTGTAGAAGTCCCCCGAACGCCCCGGGAGGAACGAGTCCCGTTCTGTTCGCATTGGGGTCACTACAGCTCAGGACTCTCAAATTGTCACGGTTCGTAATCTGAACCAAAGAGTCCAAATCCGGCAAATCGTTTTGAGAAAACAGATTTTTAGAAAAGAAATGCCAAACATGGACTACTTTGCCAGATACAGAGTCGCCACCTAAATATTTTATTTTGGGGAAATTTAGGAAACCCTGACTCGTTGCCTAAGGCCACGTGTCCGTCATCACCAAAGTTGCCTCGGCTCGGGAACTTGGGTACGATTGGGGAAGGTCACTTTGTGAGCACCCCCGCTCGCCCGATTAAAGATCGGCCTCTACTAACCATGATATCTATTTTTGAAAACATTATGTGTTCTTATTCCGGTTATTAGCCTAGATTACTATGTGATGCGCACAGCATACAAGTATAGACTGGATCGCCTGAATTGGAACAAAACATTTCATGTTTGTTTGTTTTGAAAATGGTTTGATGGTGCTACCCGCAAGTAGGCTAAGACGTAGATTTGCCACCTTCTGGTGGGCTTAGAAAACAAGATTTTGCCACTATCTAGTGGGCTTAAAACACACATTTGATGAATTGTTCCAATCCAAATAACCCAACCTTCACCCACAGGCATTCAGACAGTTATATCACATAAGCATATAGCCTCATGGTAAGCGTGCTAATCATGGCAATCATTCACACGCATGCAAGGATGCTAAAGCATAAAACTTACCGAGTACTCTAAGCCAAAACAGAAGCTAATTAGAAATCCATGTATGATCCTAATTACACGGAAATGCCTAATGCAACACATGCAAAAATGCAACTATAGCAGGCTCGGCTATTCTAAACATGGCATATGAAATGCTACAGCTAACATGTATTCAACTTGGAATTGAAAATACAATGCAGTTAGTATGATGCGCCGAGCCCGGTGCATGCAAAACAGATGAATGAATGCAAACATGCTATCATACTGTATGCTAATTGAAACATGCCCTAATCTAACCATCATAAGCGGGTAAATAAAAGGGAGAAAGACGTGGGGTTGGAAGACATACATCACACACACGCACACTTATTATAGTTGTGCCCTCGCTCGGAGGGTCCGAATAAATAATATACAGTCCCAAATAATTACAGTCCAAATAATTACAAAAATCCTAATTAATTACCAAATTAACTAAGAAAACAATAAACTGGCATGCAAGCCAGGGACTGCCTTGACTCTTCTTCAGATGATGGATGATGCATGTCCGGGTCACCTTTGCACGGAAATCTACTGTGATGCCCCAATTAGCCTCTGTTTTGCAATATTTTTTGGAAAGCGCGCCAAGCCCCGGAAGACTGCTGATTCTTGATTTGCTGCAACAGAGAGCAGGAAAGGGGCATGGCAATGTATTTTCACACATGTATGCGGGACTACTCTTCAGGGAGTGTAGTCATCGATCCTCATGCCACCAATCACGCATATCGATGCATGATGGCTGAGGAGTCGATTTGCATGACGCAATATGGAATGAATGTACACATAAACACAACAAAACCTAAACTCCATCATGGATAATTCGGAGTGTCGGTGACTGGGAATTGAGACACGTTCCGTCACTCGAAGTACGAAACGTACCTCGTTTCCCGTGCTCAGGCTAACTCCTATCCCAAGCATAATGCAATATGCATGACATGGATGAAATGTAACTAAGATACAACCTAACATACACAATGCTATGAAATGGCATACACGATGCACGAGATAACATGGCATACACAATGCGCTAACATACAACCTAGCATACAAAATGCTATGAAATGAAATGGCATACACAATGCATAATAGACTTACACCAACATGAGTGGACCTCAGCCACACTCACATAGGAGGCCATTAGATGAAAATGAGATACTCGAAATGCGTGCACACGTGCACGCAAACCGAGGACCGAACCTAAGGCACGAATGCCACTCTACCAAAGCATGGCAAGGCATGGAATATGGCATACTAGTATGCAAATTTCAGCGCTAGAATATGACCCAAAACAGCCCCGAATCATGGAAACATGGCACCCGATGCATGGAATGAGACCCGAAATGCAAAACTAGGCACACACAATGGCCTATAGCTATACAAAGCATGCATTATTTGAACATGAAGTGTGAAGAAAGATTCAAGGAAGTCCCAAAAAAAGCATATTTACAGTTTTAATCAAGGCCAAACAATGAACAAAAATGGGGCTAAGCTAGCATGCAAAAATGGCCCCGTAAGAGAGGTAATGAAGCAAGTAACAGCTGCTGGCCCCAAATGGCCGAGAGCCCTTTAACAAAGTTGAAGAGAGGCTCAAAATGAAGCACTTTACAGTTTATAACAAGCCACTAATCTAAACACAAACAGGCCTAAAACAATGTGCAAGAAATGGGCCAAAAGGGAGACAAAGAAGCAAGTGATGGTTTCTGGCCTCAAACAGAGGAGGTCCCTTCAACAAAGTTGAAGAGGGGCCAAAAATATGGTATTTTACAGTTAATGACCACACCCAAAACAGTTCACAAGCAAGCCTAAAATATTATGCAAAATAAGGCCTAAAAAGAGGCTTAAACACAAAGTGTAAAAGGGGAGGCTCAAACAGAAAAAGTCCCTTGATAAAAAAATAAGAGGGGGTCAAAATAAGGCCATTTACAGTTCGGACCAGAGTCCAAAAACACAAGCACAAGGGGCTAACAAGTCATGCAAAAAAATGGCCAAAAGAGAGATAAAGAGGCAAGTGACAGATGGAAGCCTCAAACAGTGGAGAGTCCTTCAACAATGTTGAATAAGGGCTCAAAATAAGCCACTTTACAGTTTACAACCAAGCTCAAAACAGTTTAAAAAAGGGCCTAAAATACTATGCAAGAAATAGGCATACAAGAGAGGTAAAGAAGCAAGTGTAAGCTAGAGACCTTAAACATGGAAAGACCCTAAAGAAAAAATGAAAAATACATCAAAACATGACTATTTTCAGTTAGGGTCGGAGCCCAAAAATGGAAGCAAGTATGGCTAATATATTTAGCAAAATAGGGCAAGAAAGAGGGAGGAGAGGACTTACCCTTGAAGACCAAGTCTTTGACAACTCTTGGCTTGAGTTTGGTGGCTCCTTAGCTCTGGAAAACAGCTCCAAGTGGCTGGAATGGAGGATGGGGGTGTGGTGCTAGGTGGTGGTGTGGAAATGGTGTAGGGTTTGGAGAGGTTTTGGTGCTTGGAAGAGAAGGAGAGGGAGAGACAATATAGGAGGCTTAAAGCAAAATTTTGTAACCCTCAGATGGAGCTGGAGCTGCCATTATATAGGAAAAAGAAGGGGAGAAACGGGGGGGAAAATGGGGGGGAAAGAATTCAAGTTTCCCCCCAAAAGTGCAGCCCTCCGGATACAAAATCTGAGGGGAAACAGAATGTATATTTGAACTGTACCAGTGGAGGGGATCATGGCCGGCCGGTTATTGGAGTTGCAGGTGGCCGGATGGCTCTTCCCATGGCCGGCCGGCCAAGGGTCAAAAGGCTCAATGAAGATTAGTGGCCGGCCACCCCAGAAAGAGGGCCTCCCATGTGTGCACAACACAACTATGTAGTCAAAAACTGGAGAAAGTGAACCAGGAGAGAGAAAATACCACTTTTAGGAGGGGTTCAAAAGGGTCAACAAGAATTACTGGCCGGCCATGTGATATTGGTGGCCTCCCAGGTGTGTACAACACAAATATGTGGTTTGGGGCAAGAAAAAGTGGCCTTAGGGTGGTCAACATTGGCTTTCGAGGGAGAAAAAAAAAACGAGCGATGGAGGGCGACGGAGGAAGAAAACGGGTTGTCAGAACAATTGCTGGCCTCCCACCCTTCTACGACCTTTCTAACAATGAAACAGAGGTCCCTGCCAAAAATAAACTGAAACCGATGCAAAATGAAGGTTTGGGGGCCGAAACGCGCCGCCCGAGGCCCCGAAAACTGACTGTTAGGCACCGGAAGTGGTGTTCGACCATGAAGTTGGTCTTTTGAGCCACAGTGTCCCTCAAAATGGAGCAAATAAGATGCATGCCAAAAATCGGAGCAAACGGAGGTGGTTAAGCAGTCCCGAACCGAGCCACACGGCCAACGGCTCCGAAAAACCGAAAACCGGACTCCAAACGGGCAAAATGGCCTACGACCACGAAACGTAGCCTATGGCCACTGAGAGATGATCTACGAGACCTCTCCCTCCCTTCGGGAAGAGAAAACAGAGAAAACAGAGCCTGGTTCGCAAACCGAGGCAAAGCATGAAAGAGTCCAGAAGTCCGGAGGCAAGGCTTGCAGCCGAGACTCTGAAACCTTTGAATGAGCACAATATGCACCATCACCGAGCGTTCAATCGGTGACGTCTGAGTCTTAAGGTCGGTCAAAAATGGGGTGTCTACAGAACCCACCAACTAATTTATAAAACCCTCCAAAATTTGAAAAATTCCTCCAAATATTTTAGTTTTTTAGCGACTAAAATTTATTTTTGTCGTTGAAAACAAGTTTTTGGCGATTAAACTTTTAGTCGCCAAAGATAAAAAAAATATTTTTTTTATTTATATTCAGCGACTAACTATTTTAGTAGCCAAAACTTGATATACGGCGACTTAAATTTTTTTTTGTCCCTGAAAATAAGTTTTTGGCGACCAAACTTTTTGGCGACCAAACTTTTGGTCGCCAAAGATAAAAAATATTTTTTTATTTTCCATTCGGCGACTAAATGATTTTAGTAGCCAAAACTCGATATACGGCGACTAAAATATTTGTTGTCGCTGAAAATATGTTTTTGGCGACCAAACTTTTAGTCGCCAAAGATAAAAAAATAATTATTTATTTTTCATTCGGCATGGTTTTAGTAGCCAAAAACTCAACATATGGCGACTAAAATAATATTTTTGTCGCCAATTCTAGTATTTTTAGCTACTATTTTTTTTAGTCGCCAATAATCCATATATCCCGACTAAAAATAATTAGTAGCTAAATATTATGTTTTTGCTGACTAAAAAAATTTTTAGTCGCCAATTCTACAACTTTTGGCGACTAAATTCTTTTTAGTCGCCAAATGTGCATTTTATTGTAGTGAGATGATTCCATCATATGTTTTACATATGATAATAAATATTTAGATCACATCTTTTAAGTGTGATTAATAACATTTAGATCATATCATTTAAGTGTGATTAATAACCAATAAAACTTGAGATTGAACTTAAATAATCCATTACTAATTATTAATAATAATATAATATTACAATTATATACATTTCTCATCACGGTTAGTGCGTGTGATAAAAAAAAAGATTTAACCACAAAATGTGACTGTTAATCGCAACATATAAATTGTAATTAAAATCTAAATAGAGCTAATATCTAAAATATAATAAATATTATTTGTACAAGAATTTTCTAAAAACAACATTTTTTTTTTGATCAGCAAAAAAACAAAACTTTATTGATGAAAAAGCATAGTACATGCGAAATTACAACAACAAAGAAGGGAAGTGCAGAAAGCATCAAAGCAAACCTTAACAATCCCAACTAGGTTGGCACCGCAAAGGAAGCACAATCATCTGCTAGCACTTATCCAAGATTGGTAAGGGACCAATCAAACAAAACCCAAAGAAGAAATCAAACAAAACAAGCACTGCCAATTCAGACCATGACCATATACCAGCCCAACATAGTAGCCTAACATAACACCATGGCAGACCAACATATCAGTTTAGCATCCATAGATCAAGTCATTGGCTCTTCCTATTGTCACCCACCCAAACTTTGCAACCTTCTCCTCCCAAATAATACCTGATGGCTAACTCTCAAACAATGAAGCAGAGTTGTGCAGCCAATCTGCTTTCATTCTTATGAAGGTCCCCCAATTCCATTGGTGAGGAAACAAGACACTAGAATCTGTGATGATGCTACCATGAGCACCAACACACCAGATATGGACTGATGAACCAAAAGACCCATAAGACTGATGAAACCAATCTGCTAACTCTCTTGTGAAGACCTACATAACCAATCAAACAAAACCCAATACCAGCAGCAAGCCACACATCAAACCAATCCGCCCATTATCATCACACCAGCATTGAACCTCTGTTGCCCTGAACTCCACCTAACAAGCACTGCCAATCAAACAAATGTAGACTACCAGATTTGATCCAGATTAGACAACCACCATTACTGATACAGCCCTACCCATCGCAGACCACCAGATCAGATTTAGTAGCCATATCAGATCAGCAATCCACAGATGAGCATAACAGGCACAAAAAAAGAATGGGCCAATATTGGAACCAGGACTGATGAGCATATCAAACAAATGAAGACTCATAAGACTAATGAAAAATAGGAACACTTCGCATCAGCCAGCACTGCAAAATAGGAACTAACCCAGGACTTACAGCCTGCATCCGATATTGGACCTGCTAGCACTAAGGAATCACCATATTAGTCCAACAGATCAACCCCCAAGACTTGTAGCCCTCTTCTTTCTATACAAACTAGGAATCACCATATCAGTTCAATTTCCATTCCTCAGCAACAAGACTCAAAATAGAACAAATCAGCAACTCAGAACATAACAAAATCAGAACAGATTTGGGCACTCAAGCATAAACCAACCAGTCCTGTAGCAACACACACAAGAGAACCAACTGGTGTTGCCGAAACAAAACAACTGGACAGATTCATTCACCATTCCTTCAAGCACCTGATGAGCCAACAGATTCATCTACCATTCCTGCTTTAAAAACCAGCCTCAGAAATCAATTTGATAAAAAAACCAGCAGCCTGCATACTCATACAGCCAGCTTCAGAAACTCCTAGCCAGAACAGAAATCCCACAAAACAGAACCAAAACTGACAGAACATACAGTGCAAAAAAAAACATAACACCAAAAAAGTCACCAACACCAGCATACTTAGTAGCTATGAAGCACGGACACCTCTCCGAGGGCTCCGTACCAGTGTCGGACACGCGGTGGACACGTGTCTGACAAGCAATAGAGAGTGTCCAATTTTTTTTTTTGCTTTTTCTGAAGCCGGACACGTCCAGGACACGTTATGGACACTTTCGGACACGCACGGGGTCAATTTCAGAATTTACAAAACATTTTTAGGGTCAATTTCAGAATTTACAAAATATTTTTGGGTCAATCTGTAAAAAAGCAAAAATAACTTTTGTTTGCCCTAAATCGATCTAAGAGCTTAGCAGAGAACAAAAAGAGAAAGAGAGAAGGCAAAGATAACAGAGGAGAAAGACAACCTGGTCGCTCGTCCGTCGCTCATCATCGCTCGTCGTCGCTCGTCGCTCGCCGTCACTCCTCGACCGTCGCTCGTAAGGTACACCTTCTTCTTCCTTCCTCGGCTTCAGTCTCCTTCCTTCTTCGCCAGTCGATGTTTCTCTTTCTCTCTCTGTGTCTGTCGAGGTCTCCTCTCTCTCTCTCTCTCTCTCTCTGTCTGGTCTTCTTCCTTCTTCTTCGACTTCGGTCTTTTTTTTTTTTTTTCTATTTTCCTTTTATATTTTTTTCCCTCTATATCTTATTTCAGAACATATATACATATATATATATATATTTATTAATTAGTTTTGTGAATAAGTCTTTTTTTCAGAATATATATTTATATATATATTTATTAATTAGTTTTATTAATATGTCTTTTTTTAGAATATATATATATATATGTCTTATTTCAGAATATATATATATATATATATATATATTATTAGTTTTGTTAATTTTAATAATAATGTGTGTTTATTAGTTTTATTATAGGAACAAATTTGTAATTCTGAAACAATGGCTACTACGGGTGGTAGTTCTAATGATATACCAGATGATGATTTTGATGAGAACAAACCATTGTGGAAGTATGTAACTAAATTAGCAAAACCTGGGGAAGGAGGAGGAAATTGCCAATTACAATGTAATTTTTGTAATAATACTTTCAAAGGTTCATATACAAGAGCAAGGGCACACCTATTAAAACTTCCAGGAAAGGGAATTGGTGCTTGTAAGAAAATTACAAGTCAAAAACTTTCACAATTGCAAAATGAGAATGATGCTGCTGAATTGAGAATTAAAAATGCTCATCCCAAAAATGTACCACTACCCCCTTATAGTGTATCAATTGGTAGTAGTTATGCTTATGAATCAAAGAAAAGGTGGACATGTGCAAGTGGGAGTGGAAGTGAGAGTGGGAGTGGAAGTGCGCCTGGGAGTGGGAGTGCTATTGAGAAAGCATTCAACATGAAGGATAGAGAGCAATTACATTTTGAAATTGCTAGGATGTTCTACTCGGGAGGGGGGGTACCATTTAATCTCGCAAGAAATCCTTACTATGTTAGCTCTTACACACTTGCTGCAAACCATAATATTCCTGGATATTTGCCTCCTGGTTATAATTTGTTACGAACCACATTACTTCAAAAGGAGAGGGCAAATATTGATAGATTGTTGCAACCAATTAGGGGCACATGGAAGGAAAAAGGGGCGAGCATTGTTAGTGATGGTTGGAGTGATTCTCAAAGGAGGCCTTTGATTAATTTTATGGCGGTGAGTGAAAATGGGCCTATGTTTATTAAGGCAGTTGATTGTTCTGGAGAAACTAAAGACAAATATTTTATTGCAAATTTGATGAAAAAAGTGATTAATGAGGTTGGGGCTAGTAATGTTGTTCAAGTCATCACGGATAATGCTCCTAATTGTAAGGCAGCTGGACAACTCATTGAAGCTCAATTCTCTCATATTCTATGGACTCCTTGTGTAGTGCACACATTAAATCTAGCTTTGAAAAATATTTGTGCGGCAAAGAATATTGAGAGGAATGAGGTCACATATGAAGAGTGTAGTTTGATTAGTGATATTGCCGGAGATGGTTTGATGATTAAAATTTTTATCTCTAATCACTCAATGCGATTGGCTATGTACAATGAATTTGTGTCTTTGAAGTTGTTATCGGTTGCCGAAACACGATTTGCCTCCACAATTGTGATGCTCAAAAGGTTGAAGCTTATAAAACATGGGCTTCAAGCAATGGTAATTAGTGACAAGTGGAATTGCTATAGAGAGGATGATGTTGGGAAGGCAAAATTTGTAAAAGAAAAGATTTTGGATGATGTGTGGTGGGACTACATTGATTATATTCTTTCCTTCACGGGTCCTATATATGACATGCTTAGGGCTTGTGATACGGACAAACCTTGCCTTCACTTAGTGTATGATATGTGGGACACAATGATAGAGAAAGTGAAGATGGCAATATATAGGCATGAAGGGAAAAGAATAGATGAGGAATCTACATTTTACAATGTGGTACATCAAATTCTCGTAGATCGTTGGAATAAAAACAATACTCCTCTCCATTGTATGGCACATTCATTGAATCCAAAGTAAGTATCACATTTAAATTTGTTTTAGATATTTCATTTTAATGGACTTATCTAGTCTTTCTTGAAACAATTATTTTTTCCTATTTTGTATTGTAGATATTATAGTGATGAGTGGCTCCATGAGGATCAAAATAGAGTTCCTCCACATAGGGATGAAGAGGTGACACGTGAGAGGAACAAGTGTTTTAAGAGGTATTTTGAAGATATCACAGAGCGAACCAAGGTGATAACTGAGTTTGGAAAATTTTTGGGTTATGTTGAAGCATTCTCGGAGTATGATTCCATTCATAATAGGTGGCACATGGACCCTTATACTTGGTGGTGTGCATATGGTGCATATGCACCATCTCTTCAAAAACTAGCTTTGAGATTACTTGTGCAACCTGCCTCTTCATCTTGTTGTGAGAGAAATTGGAGTACTTACTCCTTTATTCACTCAGTGAGAAGGAACAAAATGGTCCCTTAAAGAGCGAAGGACTTGGTGTTCATTCATAGCAATCTTCGTCTTTTATCAAGGAGGAGCTCCCAATACTTACAAGGAGAGACAAAAATATGGGACATTGCTGGAGATAACTTTGACTCACTTGATGATATTGGAATGCTTGGTATAGCTAACCTCTCACTTGATAAACCAGCTATGGAGGCAGTCCTATTTACAGATGAAGGAGAAGATGGAGGTGGTGGTGAAGATGTTGTAATAGTTTCCTCTACTTAAATTCACATTTTCTGATATTTATGGATTTTGTAATAGATGATAGTTGTTGGTACATTGGATAATTTTATATTTTGTGGTTTGATTTTCATGCATTTTGTAACAAATGATGGTTGGTAGCTTCGAATGGCATGTTATGTATTGATGGAATGCAATTTTATGTTATTTCAATGTTTTTTTAATTATTTTTTAATAATTTTATGACATATAATAAATAAAATTAATTATATATATTGAACGTGTCCCCAGTGTGTCGTGTCCCCCATTTTTTGAAAATTTGCGTGTCGGCGTGTCGCGTGTCGTGTCGCGTATCTGTGTTCGTGCTTCATAGCTTAGTAGCAATTCAGCATCCTTAGGTCTCATTTTCTACACACAGTTGCAGACCTGCTTCAGGTTATATAACACATCGTGCACCGAGTAATTAAACTCTTTCAAGGATGAAACAGCCCACATAGCAACTCTAGTTTTTACTAGATCAGCCAAATCATTCAAAGGCGGTTGTGCTTCATTAAATATGCACTCATTCCTGAGTTTCCACACTGACCACATTATTGCCAATGGTATCATCTTCCAGATCTCCTTTACATTTTTCTTCATTTTTGGGCCTGACCAGCAGTGAAGTACTGCCTCCACTGAACCAGGAATAGCCCAACTCAGGTTCCACCAACTCACAATACTGGCCCATATTCTCCAGATCTTAGGACAATGAAGGAGGACATGGTTTAAAGACTTCACCTCATATTTACAAAACACACACAGTGCACTAACATTAGAATTCAATACTCCAATCCTTTGTAAAAACTCAGAGGACTTAATCCTACCTCTCTAAGCCAACCAGCTTAGAAACTGTACTTTGAGAGGAGCTAAGTAATTCCAAATGCTTTTAGTGACTGTGGTAGTTGGCCCTTTACATGCTACCACCCACTTCCAGATTGATGACACATTAAAGACTCCAGAAGGGTGAGCTAACCAAGAGCAATAGTTTCAACCTCGTCATTTAGTCTAGGAGCAC
This sequence comes from Camellia sinensis, assembly GCF_055761805.1. NCBI lineage: Eukaryota > Viridiplantae > Streptophyta > Magnoliopsida > Ericales > Theaceae > Camellia > Camellia sinensis. The sequence goes on along the minus strand of NW_028128998.1, from coordinate 1,607,846 downwards.
TCTGTAACAAATCATTAAGTTTCAACACTTCCTCCTCTTCCCAAGCAAGAAGAGGCCTTCTAAAATCAATATTCCAGACTGTACCCACTCCTCTACTATGAACATACTCAAACAGAGTGCCATCCTTTTCAACTGACAAGGAAAATAATCTGGTAAATACCTCATTCAGACTTTGATTATTAATCCACCTATCAATCCAGAACCACACTCTTCTACCATTTCCAACAATTACCTTAAAATTTTGCCAAAAGAAATCTCGCAAGTTAGGATTTTTTGCAGCCATTGAATGTACGCCCTGCCACAAATTTGACATGGGCAGTGACTCTCCTAAAAATGGGCTCCATCTACCACCCAAACCTCCATATTTACTGCATACCACTTGTTTCCATAAAGTTGAATCCTCTTTGCCATATCTCCACCACCATTTAATTAAGAGGCACTCATTAACTTGACTTAGATTTCTCACACCTAGCCCACCTTGATTTTTGCTTAGACAAATCTCCTTCCAGCTAACTAGGTGCACTTTTTTTTCGGATTTCAGAGCCTCCCCAAAGAAATTGGCTTGAATTTTGTCTAGTGATTTTGCAATCCCCACTGGCAGCTTGAAGATGGATAGGAAATAAATTGGCAAGCTTGTCAAAACAGACTTTATTAGTGTTAATCTTCCTGCAAAAGACAAATACCTTCTCTTCTATGAAGCTAGCTTACTCTTGAACTTATCCACTACTGGTTTCCATGAGCTCTTTCTTCTTGGATTTGCTCCTAATAGAAGTCCCAGATATTTCATTGGCAGCTTTTGGCTGAGGTAGTTAAGTTTTTTTGCAAAGACCTTCACTAAGTCATCCTGAATACCCACCCCACACACTTTGCTTTTATGGAAAATTATTTTGAGTCCTGACATCACCTCAAAGCATCTTAAGATCCTTTTCAAAGCAACAATTTCTTCCCATTCAGCTTCACAAAATATAATAGTATCATCAACAAATTGCAAGTGTGATAGTTTCAACTCATTTGGCCCTACTGTGACTCCTCTGATCAAACCCTCTTCTTTTGCTCTTTCCATAAGTATATTAAGGCCCTTCGCTACAATATTAAAGAGGAAAGGTGAAAGTGGGTTGCCTTGCCTAAGGCCTTTCATAGGGGAAAACTCTGAAGTAGGTGATCCATAGTACTGAAATTCTAGCTGTAGATATGCATGCCTTTATCCAACCCACCCATTTCTCACCAAAACCAAAATTGGCCATCATTGAATACAAAAACTCCCAATTTACTGAGTCATATGCCTTTTCAAAGTCCAATTTTAGGATGATTCCTTTCTTTTTTGACCTTCTTCACCAATCCACCACTTCATTGGCAATTAGAACTCCATCTAGAATGTATCTTCCACTTAGAAATGTCGTTTGTACTTGACTAATGATCTTTGGTAAGACCTTCCTCAACCTTTTTGATAAGACTTTGGCAATTATTTTATACATGGAGCTAACCAAACTGATTGGCCTATAGTCACTTAGACCTATTGGATTTTCCTTCCTTGGAATTAAGGTAATAAATGAACTATTCACTCCTTTGGCCAACTTACCATTGGAGTGGAACTCATACATCATCTGCACAATCTCCCCTTTCATGATGTCCCAGCATTTTTGGATACACTTTAGATTAAAACCATCCAGCCCCGGGGCTTTATTACCATCACAGTCGTTGATTGCTGCCCAAATTTCATCCTCTAAAAAATCTGCCTCCAATAATTTAGTTGAATCTGTTTGACTAAGTGAGGCAAAAACACCTGACAACTTTGGTCTACACTTCCATTCTTCAGTGAACAATTGACTGAAATGACTAACCACAGCCTGTTTAATCATCCCAGGCTGATCATGCAGTACTCCATACTCATTAATTGAGTTCAACAAGTTTTTCCTTTGCCAACATTGAGCACATATGAATAACTAATAATGTCATATATTTCATAAATGAAAATCGAATATTGAAAAAATATATACAATAAAAGTTAAGGAATAAAAGGTTTTTTTTTACTTTGATTACACACTAGAAATCTCATTAAAAAAAAAAAAAAAACCTTAGGAAAAACTTAGAGTTATTGAATGTTGTCTTCTTTGATCTTATTTTTCGTCTCTCCAAGCAATTTCTGACCTGAATAAAGAATTTTTGTTATGAAAATATCTTCAACAAAACAAAATTAATAGGGGCATTTGTTTGTATTTACCCCAACAATTTCTAAGAAACCAACAAAAAATTAAAGAACTAAAAAAACACTTAAATATCAGCCAACCAAAAATAAAAAGAAAAAAAAACTAAAAATGAAAAATTATAATTCTCCTTGTTTCTTTGCATTTTCCCCAATTTTCTGACCAGCCAAACAGAAAATCAATAAACATAAAAAAAAAAAAATTAACATCTACCCAAAATTGTAGGATATAAAAGAAGAAATGGAAAAAAGATACAATGGTGAGGCATTTATAGGCTTGAAGGAGTCTTTAGGGATGAAATGGGTCCCCGCACATATAATTAAAGGAACAGTCTTTGGGGGATGGCAAATTCAACTAATGATTCATGGGTAATAAGAGCAATTTTCAATCTGAGAGAGTTGGCTTAGCCTTTGATTAGAGATATCCAAACCCACACTAAAAAAATAATCTTTCTAGAACAAGAGATATCCCAAAATCTTCGAAGGTTAGGTTGGTTATCCTTTCAAATATAATAATAAAGAAGGTAATCCAGTCACAAATGGAAATAAATGAATCAGCTAGGCAACTTCAACACAATTAAGGTCAATACCAAATAAGGACCCAAATGACATACCTGATATAGTTGTGGACCCTTGTCATGAAAGCCAACAACCAACAGTGAAACACTAAAATTCCTTATACCACTACACAAGAAACAGAAGGGTAAGAAATTGCAACAAAAATAAGCATATGCAAGAGCTAAGATAAATCACATGAGAAGTCATAGAAGCAGAGATGAGTCTTAGTGTGAAACCTAAGAGGAGGTTAACATAAGTTCCAAAACCATTACAGATGTTGGGGTCAGCTTCAAAAACTTCAAGATCGAAGTATCTTGTCTTAGATAGAAATTATGAGTAATCAACTTGACTATGTACAACAATTATTGGTTTTTTGAAACCCAAATAAATACAAAATAACTTAATTCCAAAGTATAGCCCAAACTTGTTAATGTGTATGCAAAATATTTTAGTATTCTTGATTGGTAAGATTGCTTTATATCATTAAATCTTACTTTCTTAATTTATGAATGATTTACATGTAAGCTTTGTCTCTTTGTGGCAAATATAGAAGATGAAAACTGATAATTTAAACATCACTTACCTTAAGTTCGAGTTTCCTCAGTAATCTTTGTTGGAGAAAAAGGTTTTATGGTGACTTTAATGTGAAATTAAAGTAGGTCCCAACCATTGGTTGAGGTGGGATTAAATGGGTTTAGATTATTTGTAATAAGGTCTTTATACCACAAAAAGAATGACCAAAAACTCATTAAGAATTGAATGAGAAATTGTCTCACAAAGTTGGCCTCATGAATGAGGTATCGGAAATTATGTATAACTACCAATCTCACATTGATTGTAGAGGAAAACTTTGATGGTATTTGAACCTCAAGATTTTGATAAGGGTATGTGCCTTTTGGGGCATCCAAATTTTTCGAAGGAAGGGAGTTATGGATGTTTCAAGGATGGGCTTGGGCCAAGACTATGGTCCAAGTTGGCTATGCAAAAATTGCCATACGTGCGCGTGCGTTGCCCGAACTAGGCCTGGTCCGGGGTCTGTGATCCGTGGGTCGTGGATCGTGGGTTAACCAACGTTGGAGGCTGGAATGGGTTAGGTTTGGGCTAGGCCGAATTGGTGGTCCACCAACCTAATCTTTTTGGGCTGAATCTGTAGAGTGGCTGCTGATATATTTATATATTCACACACGTGTGTAACTCACACACTTAAGTCCCATCAGTTTTGCAGAAGTTATTGGGTAGTTTTGCCTGCATTAGTTGCTAGCCTTCATGGTTGGAAGGTTTCTCCTCTCTCCCGCATTGTGTATAAAAGGAGGCCCATCTCCCTTGGTTTCAACATAGAATTTTTGCTTCCAGAACATATTGTCAGTTTGTTCCTATAATTTTGTTCCTATGTGAGAGAGTGTTGCCATTGTCGGTTTGCCAAAGCTAACAGAAGGTGCTTTTGCTTAGCCGATCTAAACAGTCGTATCTAGGGAGACAGAAGTAGACATACCTCCAGTACCCACGGTGAAGCGGGTAATCTGTTTTAAGGAGACTGTGGTATCACACAAGTTTCGGTTTGCTTCTTTACAATTTTTTTGATTTGATATGTATTTATGTTCATCATGTTTATGGTATGGAATTTATTTTATTAAATATGAATTTATTTGTTTTGTTTAATTACACAATTTGTACAACAATCTTAAGACAGATTAATACATTCCCCATGAAATTATACAAATAGAATTCATGATTAGGATGTATAGTTTATTTGTTGTTTGCTACTGGTCATGGAAAATCAAAAGTTGTTCAGAATGATTAATTATATACTTTTTCTTCTACACCTCTTGTTCCGGAGCCTTAATATATATAGGAGTTCACTATTTCCCACTTGGAGTTCATGATTCCTTTAATCATAGATATATATTTGTTCCGTACCTAATATTCTTACATGCTTAAGTCCGCTGTTATTCAATTTAATTGGTATGGTATGCCATTGATTACATATATGAATTCATGATTACAAATCCCTGTTTAGATTAGAAAATTTATATATGTAATGGTATGTGTTAATTTTATGGTTCGGTGGTGATAGAGACCACTAATTTAATAACTCTAAACCCACCACTAATGAGGTGGCAAAGTAAAAAAAAAAAAAAAATACAAACTGTAGTGGTAGCTCTAATTAGTGCTCCCACTCATTTTCCTTTTACGGTTTTAATTTAATCAGAATGCTTAATCTCATGATTTTAATTTAATCCGAATGTTTAATCTCTCTTGCATAATTTGTCTGCTTATTTGGTGATAATATAATTTTATTGTATGAGCATGATTCATAATTTCCTACCATGCTTTGCATGTCTTTTTATTTTATAATTTTATAACATAATTTGCATGCTTATGAGTGTTTAACTTGTAGTTAATATTGACATGCTAATTATTTTCTAGTTTCTAGTATAATCAACATGCTCAATATATATATATTTTTTACATTCTAGTTTACTTCACATGTTTATTAATCCTAGATTTGTAGGATATTTGCATGATCTTATTTCTAAAATAATTTACATGATAATTGCTAGGAACAATCACATGTTTTTTATTTTTTTTATTTTATTATTTTTTATTTTTTTTGGGTACATTGGAAAAAAAAAAAACAAAAAACAAAAAACATTCACATGTTTATTACATGGTTTTGTTATGTAAAAATTTCATATAACTCTTGCCTATTAAATTTTTAATTTAAGTATTTGGAGTTATAATTTTTTTTGTAGCTTGTCTGTATTTATGTACATGATTATTGTGTAATAATTTCCTATAACTCTTGTCAATTAATTTTAATTTAATTTTTAGAGTTATAAGGTTTGTAATTTATTTGAGAGTTATAAGTTTAATTGTATAACTTGTCTAGCATTTTTAATTAAATTAATTGATTATTTTTACAGTTTCTTTAGATTATTTGTTTTGTATTTTGTTGTGTTTTCTGCTAAGTTTCTCTACAAGAAAATCTATGTAGAAGAGGATGGGAAAAAATACAAATCCCAATGGAAAAATTTGGGATTACAATAAAATTTGGACTACTAACCTTTTTGATTGAACAAAAATACCAAAGCGAGGAAAGGAATTTTGGACAAATAAGAATCCTTATTTGGATTGGTTTCATTTCTTTTTATTTGAAGCAATATTTTGCTTGAGTTTTAATTTGGTTCATTTACCAATTTGTAGAAGCAAGTTTTATTTGCTTATAACTGTTGTAGCAATTTTTTATAAATTGCATGTAAGCTTGGAACTTGGTTTGGTTTAACCTAGTTCATCCCCTGGAAAACTTAATTCAGAAAATTATTTTCCATGAATTAGGAGTTAATATGCTCTTGAAAGCTTTGTGAAAAGGTTAACTGGGTTTTAAGTAGCACCGATGTAACCTCTCTAGCCTTCCTAGGAACATTGCTGACCATGTTTGATTCTAGGTTAAGTGGTGAGACTAGTTTTGAATTATTCCAACTTTGAGATTTTCTAGTGTGAAGTTTAATTTTGGAAACATAGAAAGTGAATTTATGTTATATTTTTTAGAAATGGCAATTGTCATCGATGCTGCTACTGCTTCTAATGTTGGTGGGGATCAGAACCCTGGGACAATTGGCTTGCCAACCCTTATTGCTGTGACCTCTGTGGTCAACTCGGTTGCTGTGACCTTTGTGGTAAACCTTGTTGCTGCTCCTGCTATTACAGGAGGCTCGCTCAACCATCATGAGTGTCCGAAGAAGTTCATGGGAGTGAATTTCAAGAGGTGGCAGCAGAAGATGTTGCTCTACCTGACTACTCTAAGCCTTACGAGGTTTTTGAGCGAGGATCCACCAGTCGTGGAGGAAAATGAGCAAGACAAATTGAAGCTCATGGCTCTAGATGCTTGGAAGCAGTCAGACTTCCTTAGCTAGAACTATGTTCTGAATGGCTTGGCAGATTTACTGTTCAATGTGTTTTATGCCAAGAAGTCGACAAAGGAGCTGTGGAATGCTTTGGACAAGAAGTACAAGACTGAGGATGCTGGGGCAAAGAAATTTGTCGTTGGTCGCTTTGTGGACTTCAAAATGGTGGACTCAAAAAATGTCATTAGTAAAGTCCAAGAGTTTCAAATAATTCTGCACGAGATTCATGTAGAGAGAATGTTCCTGAGTGAATCATTCCAAGAAGGTGTGTTGATTGAGAAGTTGCCTAATGGCAGGAAAGACTTCAAGACCTACTTGAAGCATAAACAAAATGAGATGACAGTTGAAGAGCTCGTTGTCAATCTCCAGATTGAGGAAGATGACAGGAGGAAATGGAGGAATACCTCCACTGTGAAAGCAAACGTGGTTGAGCATGGCTAGTCCTCGGGGATAAAGAAGAAGCCACCGATAGGCAAAAGCTCAAAGTTGGGGGCAAGAGGTGGTGTCTCTAAAAGGCCGGTCTACAAGCCGCAAGAACCTACTTTTAGGTTTAATGGAAAGTGCTTCAACTGTGGAAGCGATGGGCATTGGGTAGTTGACTGTCGCAAGAAGAAGAAGCCTTACAACAAGTTCCCTCCACAGAATGAAAGCCGGGCTCACATGGTTGAGATGGAAGATCTCTCACAAGATCTGGACGACATTCATCTGGCAGCTGTCGTCACCGAAATGAACAAGGTAGGGTCTAACCTGAAGGAATGGTGGGTAGACACTAGGGCCACTCGCTACATCTGTGCAGAGAAAAAGATGTTCACAGCTTTCAAACCAGTTTCAAATGATGAGAAGTTGTTCATGGGAAATTCTACGACCTTAACTGTTACGGGTAAAGGTAATGTGGTCTTGAAGATGACTTTAGGAAAATAGCTAACTCTGAATGATGTCCTATTTGTATTGAACATTCGTAAGAACCTTGTCTCGGGGTCGCTCTTAAGAAAGCATGGCTTTTGTTAGGTATTTGAGTCAGATAAGGTCGTGTTGACCAAGAGCGGGGTCTATGTGGGGATGTGATATATGTCGGGCGGTATGTTTAAGCTCAATATAATGACTCTTGTCCCTAAAATTAATGAGAAAGCTTCTTCTTCTTCTTCTGCTTATATGTTTGAGTCCCCTAATTTATGGCATGGTGGACTGGGTCATGTAAATTTTGACTCTTTGCGTAGATTAATCAAGTTAGATCGCATACCATCTTTCAAGATTAATCCAAATCACAAGTGTGAAACTTGCGTAGAAGCAAAATTGACAAGGACTTTTTTTCATTCTGTTGAAAGAAGTACCTAGCCTTTGGATTTAATGCATAGTGATGTATATGGCTTGAAAGTTGTTTAATGACGTGGTGACAACAAGTACTTCATCACTTTTGTTAATGATTGCACAAAATATTGTTATGTGTATTTGCTTAAAAGCAAAGATGGACGATTGATAAATTTATTCGTTTCAAGAATGAAGTTGAGAATCAACTTAGTCGAAAGATCAAGGCTATAAGGAGTGATCGTGGTGGTGAGTATGAATCCTCGTTTGCTCAGATTTGCGCTCAATTTGGAATTATTCACCAAATCACAGCGCTTTACTCCCCTCAGTCAAATGGTATTGCTGAGCGGAAGAATAGAACGTTGAAAAAAATGATGAATGCAATGTTAATAAGTTCTAGGTTGCCACAGAACTTGTGGGGGGAAGCGATTCTCTCTGCGAATTACATTCTAAATAGAATCCCTTGGAAGAAAGTAGACAAGACTCCATATGAATTATGGAAAGGTCGCAAGCCTTCTTATAATTTCCTACGAATGTGGGGGTCTACATCCAACCAGGTTAGGATAGGTTCGAAAACCGTGGATTGTATATTCATGGGTTATGCCCAGAATAGTAGTGCATATAGGTTTCTTGTGTACAAGTATGATATTTCAGATATACACAAGAATACCATAATGGAGTAAAGGAATGCATCTTTCTTTGAGGACGTATTTCCTTGCCGAACCCAAGGAGAGGATCAAAGTTCTTAAAAGGAACTTGAAGATGATCAAGATGAGGAAGTAGATGAGCCAAGAAAGAGTAAGAGGGCTAGGACTGCCAAGTCCTTTGGCCAGGACTTCTTGACTTATATGTTAGAAGGCGAACCTCGAACTTTTCATGAAGTTGTGACTTCACCTGAAAGTCCCTTATGGAAAGAAGCAATTAAGAGTGAAATCAACTCCATCTTACAGAACCATACTTGGGAGTTGGTTGATTTACCCCCAAGCAGTAAGGCCTTGGAGAGTAAGTGGATTTTTAGAAGAAAGATGAAAGCGGATGGGTTAATTGATAAGTATAAAGCTAGGCTAGTTATCAAAGTATATATGCAGAGAGAAGGCCTGGATTATTTTGATACGTATTCACCTATGACAAGGATTACATCCATTCGCATGGTGATTGCGATAGCCGTTTTACGTGGTCTGGAGATACATCAAGTGGATGTAAAGATAGCTTTCTTAATGGAGATTTAGATGAAGAAATCTACATGGAGCAACCCGAGGAGTTTTCAGCCCCAGGGAAAAATAAGAAAGTCTGTCAGCTTGTCAAATCGTTATATGGTTTGAAGCAAGCTCCTAAGCAATGGCATGAGAAGTTTGACAATGCTATGTTGTCAAATGGGTTTAGAATCAATGAGAGTGACAAGTGCGTATATGTTAAAGATATTGACAGAGGTTATGTCATTTTGTGTCTATACGTAGATGACATACTCATTGTTGGTAGTAATGATGAAATGATTAGAACTACCAAGAGATTGTGAAACTCTAAGTTTGACATGAAAGATATGGGCCTTACAGATGTTATTCTGGGTATTAAGATCACCAGAACATCTAGTGATATTGTACTTTCTCAATCTCACTATGTTGAGAAGATACTTGAGAAACTTGGTAAATCAAATACAAGTGTGTCTAGGACACCAATAAACGTAAGTCTACATTTGACCATGAATAATGGTGAGAGTGTCTCTCAGCTAGAATATTTTTAGGTAATTGGAAGTTTAATGTATCTGATGAGTTGTACAAGGCCGGATATAGCCTACTCTGTTAGCAGGCTTAGTAGATACATGAGTAATCCAAATGCCACTCATTGGAGAGGTATTATGCGGGTGTTAGGTTATCTACGCTACACTCGGGATTATGAGTTGCATTATAGCAGATGCCAAGCGGTACTAGAAAGGTATAGTAATGCTAATTGGATATCTAATATAAATGACTCCAAATCCACTAGTGGTCATGCGTTTACTCTCGGAGGGGCAGCCGTGTCTTGGAAGTCTTCCAAGCAAAAATGTATATCGAGATCAATGATGAAATCTGAGTTTATTGCTTTGGATAAAGCAATTGAAGAGGCTGAAAGGCTTTGCCAGTTCGTTGAGGATATTCCACGTTGGCTGAAACCTGTGCCTGCTATTTGTATTCATTATGATAGACAATTGACGACTGGACGGGCATAGAGTCATATGTATAATGGAAAGTCTAGACATATCCGTCGTAGACATAATTCCATATGACAACTACTCTTTAATGGAGTTGTTTGTCTAGACTATGTAAAGTCTAAGGACAACGTTATGGATCTGTTAACCAAAGGGCTAACACGAGAGTTAGTGGAAATGTCGTCAAGAGGAATGTGGTTAAGGCCTTTAGTGATGTTACCGGAATGAAAAACCCAACCTATTTGACTGGAGATCTCAAGATCTAAGCTCAAAGGGACAACCTAATTTCATATGACGGGTGAGTCACTGAAGAGGTAAATCTTCTTGTCCATTCCTTTGTATAGTGATACCTTGTGGGAGTGGTAGGTTAAGATAATGTTTTTAATGACCTAAGTGATATGAATAATCAACCATGGTATAATGAGATACCTGATATAGGTCACCTATGTAAGTGTGAAGTGGAGCCACTTCTTTAAGAATTGGTAAGGGCGAACTTTTTAAAAACCACTCACTAAACCAGGCTAGTGTTTTGGGGACATACCGGACACACCAATGAGAACAAGAACAATGGTTGGACTAACTCTTGTGTCAGGTCTATTGTCTCAGTTTACACAAATGGTAGAATAGTTTAAGACATCACGTTAACTGGACAACCAGTAAATCCGATAGGTTTTCACTACGAAAGGTTCCAGGCAAACAACTACTTTTTCTGATGCAGGGTTAGTCCATGTGCTCTTTCTCCGAGTCTTTGTTGTAAACGTTGTCTGTTTTTCTTTATTCGGTCAATTTTTATTCATATGGGGCATTGTTGGAAAAAATGATTTTATGGTGACTTTAATGTGAAATTAAAGTAGGTCTCAACCATTGGTTAATGTGAGATTAAATGAGTTTAGATTCTTTGTAACAAGTTCTTTACACCACAAAATAAAAAAATAAAAAAACAAAAACCATTAAGAATTGAATGAGAAATTGTCCCATAAAGTTGGCCTCATGAATGAGGTATTGGGAATTGTGTATAACTACCAATCTTACATTGATTGTAGAGGAAAACTTTGATGGATATTTAAACCTCAAAATTTTGATAAGGGCATGATCCCTTTGGGGCATCCAAATTTTTTGAAGTAAGGGAGTTATGATGCTTCAAGGATAGGCTTGGGTCAAGACTATGGTCCAAGTTAGTGTTGCAAAAATTGCCCCGTGCGCGCTACCTGCCTGGACCAGGCTGGGTCCAAGTCCGTGTTTCGTGATTCGTGGGTCGTGGATCTTGGATCTTAGGCTTGGGCTTGGAGGCTGGATTGGGTTAGGTTTGGGCTAGGTCGGATTAGTGGTCCACCAACCTAATCTTTTTGGGTCGAATCTGTAATGTGGTTACTGATATATTTATATATACACACATGTGTGTAACACACACACACACTTAAGTCCCATCAATTTTGCAGACGCTATTGGGTAGTTTTGCCTGTATTAGTTGCCAGCCTTCATGGTTGGAAGGTTTCTTCTCTTTGCCCCATTGTGTATAAAAGGTGGGCCATCTTCTTTGGTTTCAACACATAATTTTTGCTTCCAAAATACATAGTCAGTTTGCTCCTATAATTTTCTTCTTGTGCAAGAGAGTGTTGCGATTGTCGGTTCGCCAAAGCTAACAGCAGATGCTTTTGCATTAGCTAGTCTAAACCATTGCATCTTGGGAGACAGAACTCGACATACCTCCAGCACCCACGGTGAGGTAGCTAATCTGTTTTAAGGAGACTATGGTATCACGCTGTAGACACCCCATTTTTGACCGCCCTTAAGACTTAGGCGTTACTGATGGTTCACTTGGTGGTAAAAGGTGTGTAGGGTAAAGGTTCAATTTCTTCAACAAAGAGAGAGACAAATCTCAACTTCACACCTCATTTTGGACCAAAGCTATTTTGGATGGTTTTCAGACCTTAAAACCCTCTCTTTCAAAACATTTTTGAAATAAAGTTTCTACAACGTTCCGAGGCTCACATTTTTGTCAAATAATGCGCTTTTCGATGAACCGAGCAAGGACAAAGTGGAAACAAATGAAAGAGTGATGAAATCTTTGAAAACTCTTTCAAAACACCTTACTTAGGGGTTTGAAGTTGAGGAAAAGAGGAGAAGAGGGGGGAAACCAAGTTGGACAAGAAGTTTGGCATGAATCCGGGTAGAAGAGAGTCGAGCAGCCCTCGCTAAATCGGGCTTATTCATCTGCATACTTGGATTTTAGCTATGAGGCCACCACCGTTGGAAAGCTTACTTCCAGGGCTTCATTTTGCACTCAAGAATCTCCTAAAGCCAAGTCCGGGTGGGGGAGATATGATTGGTTGAAGTTGGGCATCATCCCGATTGGATCGAATCTGCGCGGCTTCACCAAAAAGGGCATAACTGTTTGCATATGGGGAATTTTAATGCAAGGTTTGCGCCATTGGAAAGCTAACTTTTGGGGCTTCAATCTAGACACCCATCGGCCACTTTTTGACCTTGGAAGCCAGCTATCGGCCATCTATTTAGCCGGTCGTCCAGAAAAAATAGCTGGCCGACCATTTATTGTGCCGACCGGCCATTTATTTGGCCGATGGCCTCCTTTCGTGGCCGGTTTTACCCTTTTGCACCCTTCAGGCATGGTGCATGCCAGCTGTGACAGCTGGGATGCACAAACCCTCTCCCCCGTGCATATGTGTGGCTATTTTGAACCTTTGACCCCTTTTGATCCAAACCTTTTGCACCCTTTGATCAAGCTTCTTGAGGAAGCTTGACCCTTTGTCAAAGCTTCCTCAAGAAGCTTGCACCCTTACCTTAGCTTCTCTAGGAAGCCTTGACCCCCTTGACCCTTCTCATTTAGCTTCTCTAAGAAGCTTCAAAGCTTTCCCTTGTCTATATAAGAGACCTCCCTTCTCCTTTGATTGGGTTCAGCAAAAAACCAGAGCTATACACATATATATCTGATATATATCATCCTCTCTCTCTATATCTCCCTCTCTCTCTTCATTTTGTGTGTGTTTGAGGGCCTAAAGTGTGTATTTGTTCTTAGTTTTGCACTAAAACACATAGCATTACACCTTACTTCGAATTTGAGAGACATTGAGGGTTTGTTCTTGAGGTTTTGGACTGATTTTGGTCAGAAGAGAGTGGCTGGGCCTGCTGTTCTTGAAGTGTTCTTCAAGGGTAACACTTTTGCTTTATTTTTCCCAATCTTGCATTAGCTTTTGACCTGTCTTTCATGCTGATTTAAGCTTTGTGTATAACATAAAAAAGTTCTTTTTTTTTTTGTGTTTAAGATAGTTCATTAAGGTCACTTTTGTGTTTGGGGTCGTTTACCCCCTCTTAGGCCTTGTTTGGCCCTATTTTGTGCTATTTTTGGTGAGCTCCGGGACCACCTTGTTTGGGCCTCCTCACCACTGAAATCTTGAGGTATTTCAGTGGTGAGGATGGTGATTTAAGGTCCAAAGAAGGAGAGGGTCATCCTCTCTCCTTGTTGTCTTGTTTGCTTGCATTTTTGGCCTTACAAAGGGGCCTATATTTGCAAACTTCTTGAGCTCAGTTCTGGCATTTTTCAGTGGGTTTTAGGACCCCCAGAAGCCATTTCCGGAGTTGTTTTGGTCATGTTGAGTGTCCTTGCATGTGTAGAGTAACCCTCTTATTGGCCTTTCAAAGGAGCACCTTATTCTTGCATGTGTTGACACATTTCAGTGGGTATTTGGTCATATTTTGGCAAGCCTTAGATCTATTTTTGCTTAGTTTAATGGCCTCTCGCATGCATCATATGCTTGCTTTGCAATCCTATGTTTTGGCCTAACATGCATCATGTTGTGAGATGACATTTTAGCATATTTTGGTTAGGTTCCAAGAGGGTTTTAGCACTGTTTTGCCATGCTTAAGGTCTGGTTATGGTTGTTTTGATCATGTTTGCCATGATTTGTATAGTCGTCTTGCATTCTAGCTTACTAGCCTTGGGTGTGTGGGTCACTAGTATGCCTTACTTGGCTTATTCTCATGATTTGGCATCATTGGAAACCACATTTCAATCCATGTTCCATGTTTGCATACTTGCATTTTCCATCCCTTTCATGCCTTGAAGAGTTGATGGCTTACGCTCCATGTTTAGGCCCTTGTGCATGCATGCTTGTGTGTGCGTTTTCATGCCTTTGTTGCATCATTTTGGCCACTGATTTGGGCCTATTTGAGAGCTGCCCATTTTGGTTTAAGACCATTCTCACATGTCGTTGCATGCTCATCCATCTTGCATGCTTGTTAGTTTGCATAACTTGCATGCTTGCATATTTACATTGCTTGTTCACATGCTCATATTGCATGCTTAGCTTCCATGCCTAGGTTGCATAACATTAAGCATGCATGCTTTGCCTCTTGAATTGAGTATGATAGAGGTTGAGTTCATTGTGTGTTTGTGTGCATTATATTTGACATTAAAATGCACAACTTGGTTTCTTGGGCCATCACGCATTGAAATGCGCGATTGGTGGTCTGAGAATCGAGCACCATACCCCTTTGAGTCTTAAATATGATAAGGGATGTGGTGGTGGATACATTTGCTTGAAATGCATTGCCATGCCATGTTTTGCCCTCTGCTGCTGTCAAAACAGGTTCTGTTGGAATATTTGGCCGGTCGACGACATGGAGTGCCGACCGACCAATTATTGATGTCCGTGAGCTCAACAAATGGTCGATGACCATCCGGACATGGCCGGTGGTGTTCCCAGTTGGTCGGTGGTGCTCCACAGTGTCCATGGAGCATACCTTGGGAGTTGTGCAATTTTCAGAAGAGCAGAGTAGGGAAAACAGAGGCAAACTTGTGCATGGCGTTGGATTTCTGAGCAAACCTGAGCACGCACGCATGGGACCCTCTTCCCGAGGCCTTTTACCGCATACTTAGCTTAGTTGATTTGCTTAATTAATTAGGTGGACTGTAATATTTAATTAGCTTGTAGGTTAATTAATTTGTATTATTCTTTTGGTTCCTCCGGGCGAGGGCGAATGTGTAATAAGTGTGCGTGAGTGTGTGCATGTCTTCCAACCCCACGTCTTTCTTCCCTTTTATTTACTAGCTTTCAATGGTTAGTCTAGGGCATGTTTCAACTAGCATACAGTATGATAGCATGTTTTCATCCATTCATTCGTTTCGCATGCACCGGGCTCGGCGCATCATTCTAACTGCATTTGTATTTCAATTCCAAATTGAATACATGTTATCTGTCGCATTTCACATGTCATTGTAGATTAGCTGAGCCTATCTTAGTTGCATTTTGCATGTGTTGCATTAGTCATCTTAACATGAACTAGGACCATGCATATGATTACTAATTAGTTTCTGTCTTGGCTTGGAGTACTAGGTAAGTTCTTATGCTTTAACATCCTTGCATACGTGTGAGCGTTGCCATGACAACATGATTACCATGAGGCTAGTTGCTTATGTGATATAACTGCTTGAATGCCTGTGGATGGAGGTTGAATTACCTAAATTGGAATAATGCATTAAAACTGTGAGTTTTATGCCCACTAGATAGTGGCAAAACCATCTTTTCTAAAGCCCACTTGAGGGTGGCAAAATCTGCATTTTAGCCTACTTGCAAGTAGCAAACCATTTTGAAAATAAACATGAAATGTTTTGTTCCAATTTAGGTGATTTGGTCTATACTTGTTTGCTGTGCGCATAACATAGTAAATCTAGGCTAATAACCGGAATAAGAGCATATAATGTTTTCAAAACAAGATATCACGGTTAGTAGAGGCCGATCTTTGATCGGGCGAGAGGGGGTGCTCATAGCTGACCTTCCCCAATCGTACCC
The DNA here is from genome assembly GCF_055761805.1 of Camellia sinensis. Classification (NCBI taxonomy): domain Eukaryota; kingdom Viridiplantae; phylum Streptophyta; class Magnoliopsida; order Ericales; family Theaceae; genus Camellia; species Camellia sinensis. The sequence continues at coordinate 1,591,880 of NW_028128998.1, read as the reverse complement.
AAGTTCCCTAGCCGAGGCAACTTCGGTGATGACGGACACGTGGCCTTTGGCACCGAGTCAGGGTTTCCTAAATCCCCCAAAATAAAATATTTAGGTGGCGACTCTGTATCTGGCAAAGCAGTCCATGTTTGGCACTTCTTTCAAAAATCTATTTTTTTCTCAAAACGATTTGCCGGATTTGGACTGTTTGGTTCAGATTAAGAACCGTGGCAATTTGAGTCCGAACTGTAGCAAGCCCAATATGAATAGAACGAGAGTCATCCTCCCGGGATGTTCGAGCGCGTCTACAGTTTCTGGCGACTCTGCTGGGGATTTAGAGAACTTGACTCGAACTCATGATATCTCGTCTTGACTACACTTATGTGTTTCTTTGCATTGCATTTGCATTGGTGCGCCTAGGACACCGTGTTTGCCATCTGCTATTCCTGAACGGTTTGCTGGAGGTTTGTCTTGTCAAGGCATGACCATAAGGCTGACCGGTTGTGGGCTCTGCCAGTATGGGAACACAAACCCCGGTTTTTACCGGGGCACCCTTTTCGACCATTCGACCTAGTGCATATTCGGAATCCATAGTGACCATTCCAAACTAAGACAGGCTGCTTACCCGATATTAGGTTGTTCGAAACCGCTGTGTGCGTAGTGAAACCCTAGCTCCTGACAAAATAGGACAGGGAAACCCTACCCCAACATAGGGGTGTTTTGGCTCTCACTTATCTGCTATGTGCTTTAGAGTTGGCCTCTACAGGATTGCATGTATCAGTTTGCAAGTTTGAGTATCAGGCCTGTGGGCATCAGGATCAATATTTAGGGAATCAGTTTTACCTGAGGGTATCAGTTTACAGGCAAAATTTTGGGACATAATTCAGTAGAGGGCACAATCATCCTAGTATGCTCATATCTGTTTTGGTGAAATCAGGCTGAGGTGCTGTCTGTTTTCTCTTTTGCTAGGTAGTCCTGGAACCATAGCTTCAGAAGGCTCTGATATCCCCCGAGGTTCATCGGACTTGTGCTGATAGACTTTTTCGGGTCAGAGATTCAATTCAAGGGCAATCAGTGTTCCTTTGCCAGAGGTAGCGTAAAAGGGTCAGTCAAGCACAGATCACCAGTGAACAGTCAGGCTGAGGCCTCAGTTTTTATCACAGAGATAGATATACCAGTTAGGGGTGTGCGCGGTGCGGGTCGGTGCGGTTTGAGAGAAAAATAGAAACCGTATGGCGGGTGGCGGATTGATAAAAGTGTCACTAGAATTTGCCATTTTTCTTATCAAAAACCGGCGGTTTGGTTGGCAAATAATGACGGATTTGCCTTGGTGGTTCGGGCGGATTGGCGGTTTATAAAAAACATAATTCAATTTACAAAACTTAAATCAAAGAGTAAAAAAAAGACGAGAGATATCATGATGTTAAGTATCTTGCGAAACTTTCTTCTGATGCAGCAAGTGTATGCAACAACATGATAATATCAACGACTATGCCATCAGTTCATTACAAGCATCTGTGGAAGCTACAATGATCAAATACAATACATAAAATTAATATCATTCAGGGTTTATAATATATTGAAAATGTTTACTGTTGAAAAATATTTAGATTGAAAAGTGAGCTAATGCAAGTTTGCAACATGGCCAGAAAAAAAAAAGATTGAAAAGTGAATTGGAATCCAACTTTATTTTGGATTACTGACATCTTGAATTCCCCTCGAGCAGTAATGTAATACTATATTCTAAGGTATAGAACAACAAGCAAACTTAAGTAAAAAAGAATTTTTAGAATCTTATAAAACATGATTTAATAGCGGTGCGGGTCGGTGCGGTTTGGAAGAAAAATAGAAATCGGCGGATTGATAAAAGTGTCACTAGAATTTGCCATTTTTCTTACCAAAAACCGGCGGTTCGATTGGCAAATAATAACGAATTTACCTTGGCGGTGTGGCTCGGTGCGGTTTTGGCGATTTCGGCGGTATTATGTACACCCCTAATACCAGTCAGTCAGTCGGAATAACAGAACATGGCAGGAATGGAGGAAATGATGCGTCAACTCCAAGAGAGCATGAAAACCATGCAGCAGGATGCTGCTCGTCAAGCAGAATTTGCCAAACAGCAGGCTGAGATCATGGCTCAACAGGCAGACTTAATTGCTCGGCTGCAGCAGCAAACAGGAGCATCTGCTTCACATCAGGCCCCTCCCCCACCTAGAGTTCCAACACTCGGGGAGACAGCTAATGTCTAGGAAGATACGGACATTCCGACAAGGCCACCTCCGCCCCCGATCCTACCCCAGCTATCTAAAGCACCGATCAACCTGCCGAATTCACCCTTTGAGTTCGAGTTAGACCCTACAGCGCTGAAGGTGAGCAAGCTGGAAAAGATGTTCTAGAAATCTCAGAGAGTAAAGTCCATTCTGGACATTGAGGACGGGTATACCGACGCAGCTGTGACGCTGCCGGACAGATTTAAGATGCCACACATCGACCGATTTGATGGGTCTGGGGATCCCATGGTGCATCTCCGGTTGTTTTCGGACATACTAAGGCCGATGGGCCTCACTAGACTACAGAAACTTTCATTATTTGGCCGGACCTTGTCGGGTGTGGCGGCCATCTGGTACACAAAATTAGAAGATGATGTCAAAAGGAATTGGGATGAGATGGCCGAGGCCTTCGTTGCACAATACTCGTATAACACGCAAATCGAGATTACGACCCGTGATCTTGAGACGACGAGGTAGGAGCCTAAGGAGAGTTTCTCAGAATTCGTGGCCCGCTGGAGGGCCAAAGCCTCAATGATGACCATTAGGCCAACGGACAAGGATCAAATACGGATGGTTGTGCGTAACCTCCAGCCCAAACTAATGCAGAAAATGATCGTGCTCCCCTTCCCTACCTTTTCAAATTTGCATGAGATGGGAGTAAAGATTGAGGATGCCATGAAGCAGGGCCTTATTGACCAGGAGAAGGAGCAGCCTAGGCGGGCATTTTCCCACAGTTCGAATGCGACCACCAGTGGTGATGCGACCGCAAGATCTTCTGAAGTGGGCATGGTCACCACTACCACATCAAAAACAGCTACCCCATTCACCGGTGCGTCCGGAAGTAGCTCACAGACAGCCAAATATCCACCCCGGGTCGAGAGGGTTTTCACCCCACTTTATATGCCTTTGTCAAAGGCTCTAGAGGTCTTAATCCTGAAAGGACATCTGAAACTGTTGGAACAACAGCCTCTACCCGATCCTTTCCCTTCAAAGCATGACTGGACTAAGTATTGTGCCTACCATCAACAAATCGGTCATGAGACCGATAGCTACTTTCGTCTGCGCCATGATGTACAAGATTTGTTTGACAACAAGGTCATTACCACACCAACTCAGCAAAGTCTATCACCACTGGATCAGTGAACTTGGGAGATAGTACGAATATGTGATCAGGGGATGAACCACCTGCGGGCGGCACTTAGTTTACTCCAGATGTGGCGTTTGGCACGCACTGTTTTGAGCATTTGCGAATGCTAGTTTTGTACTTTCTGACTTGGGTATTGGGTCAGTCTTGTCATTTTGTATTGAGTCAGTCTTTTCATACTGAGTCAGTCGGGTCTGTCTTGTTGTATCGAGTTAGTCCTGTTTTGTTAGAGTCGGGTGATTTCGGGGGTGTTACCTCGGACATCATTTGCTTGTTTTGTGTTTGTCTTTTTGCTTTTTTTTGAGTCTGTTTCTGCCTTGGAGCCAGTTATGCCAACAGATCTGAATGAAACAACAATGATTTTCACACTCTTGTATTTGCTTCTGCCTTGCGCCAGTTGTGCCAGAAATTTTGAATGAAACGGCAGTGCTTTTCACCTGCTCTTTTGTGCCTTGAACTCATTGCATTGACCTAAGTTTTTTAAAACCTTTTGAACACTGCGGTGAAAATGAAGAGGAAGGAATTCCTCGGGATTTGCAAAACTTTGATCAAATTGAGAGAAAGAGAGGTGTGCTAAGCCCTTAATGATTGAAATCATGCTTGTCGGCGTGAGTACTGAGAAGGACCCTGGCTTGATCCAGACTGGTTCCACACTATCTTCAGCGTGAAACTTAGGATCGCTCTCAGCCTCAAGACTTAAGCCCTTGCTTTAAAACCTTGAACCACAATTAGAAGTGTTCAACGATCGACCATCAAGGGAGGCTTGTGTGGCCAGATTGGAAGCAGCCCTCGAGCAAGAGGCACCAAAGTCAGATCAAGAAGATCAGATCTCATTAGAAGAAGCTTGTAAAGCTAGAACAGAAGCACCCCTCTAACTAGGGGCAAAAATGTCCGATGTGGTCGAAGAGCCGAAGATGGGTCCTTCAGCGAATCAATACAACAGTCATTTTCCTAGACTTAGATGACTTCAGGATCTCAAAACCATTTGGCATGGACTTGTTACATTTTTACCCTTTGAGAGGCTCGCTGGGCCGAAAACCCGGAAGGGCGACCCAGGCAAAAGTTAGAGCAAGAGAAAATACAAAAAAAAAATGCAAAAGAAATGAAAAGAGAAAAATAAAAAAAAGAGAAAAAAGAAAAGAAAAGAATTGAAAAAGGAGAGAAGAACAAACCTTGCAAGGTCGAAAACCCGCAACGGGCGTCTTGGCAAAAGTTAGAGCACAATAGGATAGGTTAATACCCGAGTGTACCTTAACCCGAACTACGTAAGGCTTGATTCCCATGTTTGGGATACGTAGGCAACTTCATCTTGAAGTCTAGCCACAAACACTTCGAATTCGAACATGTCCATGTAATGGTTTTGACCATCATTATCTTTTCTGTATCTGAGAATTTGGTTGTGTTCGTCACTCTGAGGACTGACTACAATGCGCTGTGGTGCCATTCAAACAAGGGGCAACTTTTCGTTGCCATTCAATGCGCTGCGGTGCCATCCAAACAAGGGGCAACTTTTCGTTTCCATGCAGTGTCCTCCAAGCAAGGGGCAATTTTCCTTCAGATCTAAGGTTGTGCATCTCAAGAGTAGGTTCCGTGCCCGTTGAGCAGTGGTCGTTTGCAAAAATAGTTTTTGAGAATTTTTACTGAGGTTGACTAATTCTCCCGAAAATTATTCCATTTTCCCAAAACTGAACCATTTCTTGGACCTAAAACAGGAAAATTTTCAGTGCTCACAGCCTTACTTGCATGATTTTAAATCAGAAAATCGAACAAACATGTTAATCTAACTCTCATGTTGGTCAAAATTGTTTTAGTAGAAAGCCAAAACAAAAAAACGGTCAAAATAATGAACTGGGGGCACAATTGAGTCACGCTTCCTGTCTTTTCCTTGTTGTCAATGCATTTGCCAGAAAAGGAACCATACTTGCCAAGAAGGACACTCTACCTATCGGAAAAAGGCACCACTAAAGCTGACCGCAACAGGGGAGAAAGCTCTCACATCCTCCAAGCAACGAGGTATCAAGTCAAGTACGAAGCACGAACTGAAATGGACCAAGATATTCCACTCCCTCATCTGGACAGATCTGATCACGTCCAAACTCCCCAACAAAGCATCGTCAACCGATGCTAGCTGCAGATTTGCTACACACCCAGTTGTAGCGCAGCCCCTCTGTGGGAGAAACTCACTGTTGTGAACAAGATTGAGAATCTGGTAGAATACCAGGGGCAAGAGCCCACAATTTCCAGCTTATCCATCAACCACCCAGGGGAGGGATGAAAAAAATGAGAGATTGAAGAATAGAGAGAGAGAGAAAAAGTGAGAAAATGGTTTTTTCAGAAAACCAGAGCCTGAGGGCCGAGTGATGTGAGAATCACAAATTAGAAAGGGTAGGAAATAATACCCAGAGAAACTGGCTCCTCGTGCACTGAGAGGTCTCTCGTCTTTGTAATACGTCTGTGTGTCATGTCTTTTGTTTTGTTCGTCTCGATTCTTGCTTTGAGTCGTTCCGAGCGTGTCTCGATGTGTTTAGGGTGTTTACTTTTGTTTTCCTTTGTTGAGTCGTGATGCGCTGTGTCCATTCGTAGACTCAATACCCAGTTAAGAATTCATTTTCAATTTCAATTTCAAAATAAAATCGTTTTGTGCTCAGAATGTTGTGCCATTCTCCACATTTGTGCAAAATAGTATTTGTTCTTTCATAAAACCGCAGGGTTCAACCCAGGTCATGTCAGAACAGTAAAACCAGGACCTATTTGAAGCTATATGGGTTCCAGACTACAAAGCAAAAGAAAAGAGGGAAAATGTCGGGTATCTGAGTTTGTTTCAACTTCAGTAAGTTTCGAGACTACATTCCGTGTGTACCTCTTCAAATCTTGCCAATGCTCCGAAGTATGAGTGTGCCTCTACCTCAAGCTCAAGATCAAGTCTGCTTCAAGCCAGAATGGCAATCAGAAGTGCTCTCCTCGAGTACCGTTTCATGCCAGGGACATCTTGGCTATGTCTGCAATGAGTTCCTAGGAGACCAACTGCGACGGTGGAAACTAGAGTTCGAATGGCTGAAGCCTAAAACGTAAAGGTTCGGGATTTCTGGGACTAAAGTCTGGTTTAAAATACCCAGGGGTGTATCCCCGTCTTGAAATCTGTATGGAAGCCCCATAGGTTGAGATAGCATGTATGCACCTCAATTCTAGATACTGAACCAACCTAGTCTGTCACCCCGTTGGAGAATAGGAAAAGTTGTGAATATGATTAGGAAGAAAGGCAGCATCCAAAGTGTTCTACGTGAAGAACCCTGGTCAGCATTTCAGAACCTTTGTATTGTGATTTGAAGGTAAAGTGTTCGAAGAGCACAAGGGGAGATCTCCATCGGAGAAGAGCGGTTCACCACCACTCACCTCATGAGGTGCTTTCTAAAGCGCTGCTTTGTCCATTTATTGCTTTCCTTAAGCATCATGCATTGTAATGCATTGTACCTATCAAGTTTCTTTCTCATTCATGCACAATATTGTATGTACGGTTCATTCAAAGAAGTTCCGTTTGAGATCATTTATTTAGTGTATCAATCACACTCCATTCAGTTAGTGTATCAATCACACTTCATTTATTTAGTGTATCAATTACACCTCATTCACCCTTAGTGTATCTATCACACTTTCTTACTTCAGTTTTGTGTATCTATTACACTCTCACTAAGTGCATCTATCACACTTCATGTTTACATTTAGTATATCTATCATACTCTGTTCACTAAGTGCATCTATCACACTTCGTGTTCACCTTTAGTGTATCCATCATACTTGTTCACTAAGTGCATCTACCACACTTCGTGTTCACCTTTAGTGTATCCATCATACTTGTTCACTAAGTGCATCTATCACACTTCGTGTTCACCTTTAGTATATCTATCATACTTTGTTCACGAAGTGCATCTATCACACTTCGTGTTCACCTTTAGTGTATCCATCATACTTGTTCACTAAGTGCATCTATCACACTTCGTGTTCACCTTTAGTATATCTATCATACTTTGTTCACGAAGTGCATCTATCACACTTCGTGTTCACATTTAGTATATCTACCATACTCTGTTCACTAAGTGCATCTATCACACTTTGTGTTCACCTTTTGTATATCTATCATACCTGTTCACTAAGTGCATCTATCACACTTCGTGTTCACATTTAGTATATCTATCATACTCTGTTCACTGAGTGCATCTATCACACTTTGTGTTCACATTTAGTATATCTATCATACTCTGTTCACTGAGTGCATCTATCACACTTCGTGTTCACCTTTAGTATTCACTAAGTGCATCTATCACACTTCGTGTTCACCTTTAGTATATCTATCATACCTGTTCACTAAGTGCATTTATCACACTTCGTGTTCACCTTTAGTATATCTATCATACTCTGTTCACTAAGTGCATCTATCAGACTTTGTGTTCACCTTTAGTATATCTATCATACCTGTTCACTAAGTGCAGCTATCACACTTCGTGTTCACATTTAGTATATTTATCATACTCTGTTCACTAAGTGCATCTATCACACTTCGTGTTCACATTTAGTATATCTATCATACTCTGTTCACTAAGTGCATCTATCACACTTCGTGTTCACCTTTAATGTATCTATCATACTTGTTCACTAAGTGCATCTATCATATTTGTTCACTAAGTGCATCTATCACACTTCGTGTTCACTTTTAGTATATCTATCATACTTTGTTCACTAAGTGCATCTATCACACTTCGTTTTCACCTTTAGTATATCCATCATACTTGTTCACTAAGTGCATTTATTACACTTCATGGTCACCTTTAGTATATCTATCATACTTTGTTTACTAAGTGCATCTATCACACTTCGTGTTCACATTTAGTATATCAATCATACTTTGTTCACTTGGTGCATCTATCACACTTTGTGTCCATGTTTAGTGTATCAATCACACTTCATCACCTTTTGTGTATCCATCACACTTTGTTCGCTTAGTGCGTCTAGTACACTTTGCGTTCACCCTTGTGTATCTATCACACGCTCACCTAGTGTATCCATCACACTTTGCTTCATATAGTGTATCCATCACATTCGCTTCACTTTGTGTATCTATCACACGCTTACCTAATGCATCTATTACACTTTGTTCACTTTGTGTATCTATCACATGTGCTCACTTTTGTGTATCTATCATACACGTTCACTTTGTGTATCTATCACACTATACTTACTTTGAGTATCTATCACACGTTCGCTTTGTGTATCTATCACACTTTACTTGCTTTGTGTATCTATCACACGTTCGCTTTGTGTATCTATCACACTATGCTCACTTAGTGTATCTATCGCACATGTTCGTGAAGATTTCACAATTTTCAAACCGGCTTCGCGTAGCGTATAAGTCCAATTATCAAAGTCTTCCTGCACATCATTTGCATCATGCCCCTGAACTATGCTGGTTTGATTCCTTGCAAAGGGATACGTAGGCAGCCTGCGGGCACAACCATTTATTTATCGGTATTTTGTTTGTTTGTCCAAGTCTTCGGCCTTGTCAAAAATGGGTCGTCTCTGGGCTTTGACATTCGCTCCCATCACTTCTTGACTTTCGAGTTCTGTCAAAGAGGGGCAACTGTAGACACCCCATTTTTGACCGCCCTTAAGACTTGGGCGTTACTGATGGTTTACTTGGTGGTAAAAGGTGTGTAGAGCAAACGTTCAATTTCTTCGACAAGGAGAGAGACAAATCTCAACTTCACACCCCATTTTGGACCAAAGCTATTTTGGATGGTTTTCAGACCTTCAAACCCTCTCTTTCAAAACATTTTGAAATAAAGTTTCTACAATGTTCCGAGGCTCACATTTTTGTCAAATAATGCGCTTTTCGATGAACCGAGCAAGGACAAAGTGGAAACGAATGAAAGAGAGATGAAATCTTTGAAAAATCTTTCAAAACACCTTACTTAGGGGTTTGAGGTTGAGGAAAAGAGGAGAAGAGGGGGGAAACCAAGTTGGAGAAGAAGTTCGGCATGAATCCGGGTAGAAGAGAGTCGAGCAGCCCTCGCTAAATCGGGCTTATTCATCTGCATACTTGGATTTTAGCTATGAGGCCACCACTGTTGGAAATCTTACTTCTGGGGCTTCATTTTGCACTCAAGAATCTCCTAAAGCCAAGTCCGGGTGGGGGAGATATGATTGGTTGAAGTTGGGCATCATCCCGATTGGATTGAATCTGCGCGGCTTCACCAAAAAGGGCATAACTTTTTGCACATGGGGAATTTTAATGCAAGGTTTGAGCCATTGGAAAGATAACTTCTGGGGCTTCAATCTGGAGACCCATCGGCCACTTTTTGACCTTGGAAGCCACCTATCGGCATCTATTTAGCCGGTCATCCAGAAAAAATAGCTGGCCGACCATTTATTGTGCCGACCGGCCATTTATTTGGCCGATGGCCTCCTTTCGTGGCCAGTTTTACCCTTTTGCACCCTTCAGGCATGGTGCATGCCAGCTGTGCCATCTGGGATGCACAAACCCTCTCCCCCGTGCATATGTGTGGCTATTTTGAACCTTTGACCCCTTTTGATCCAAACCTTTTGCACCCTTTGATCAAGCTTCTTGAGGAAGCTTGACCCTTTGTCAAAGCTTCCTCAAGAAGCTTGCACCCTTACCTTAGCTTCTCTAGGAAGCCTTGACCCCCTTGACCCTTCTCATTTAGCTTCTCTAAGAAGCTTCAAAGCTTTCCCTTGTCTATATAAGAGACCTCCCTTCTCCTTTGATTGGGTTCAGCAAAAAACCAGAGCTATACACATATATATCTGATATATATCATCCTCTCTCTCTATATCTCCCTCTCTCTCTTCATTTTGTGTGTGTTTGAGGGCCTAAAGTGTGTTTGTTCTTAGTTTTGCAGTAAAACACATAGCATTATACCTTACTTCGACTTTGAGAGACATTGAGGGTTTGTTCTTGAGGTTTTGGACTGATTTTGGTCAGAAGAGAGTGGCTGGGCCTGCTGTTCTTGAAGTGTTCTTCAAGGGTAACACTTTTGCTTTATTTTCCCCAATCTTTCATTAGCTTTTGACTTGTCTTTCATGCTGATTTAAGCTTTGTGTATAACATAAAAAAGTTCTGTTTTTTGTGTTTAAGATAGTTCATTAAGGTCACTTTTGTGTTTGGGGTCGTTTACCCCCTCTTAGGCCTTGTTTGGCCCCATTTTGTGCTATTTTTGGTGAGCTCCGGGACCACCTTGTTTGGGCCTCCTCACCACTGAAATCTTGAGGGATTTCAGTGGTGAGGATGGTGATTTAAAGTCCTAAGAAGGAGAGGGATCCCCTCTCCTTGTTGTCTTGTTTGCTTGCATTTTTTGCCTTACAAAGGGGCCTATATTTGCAAACTTCTTGAGCTCAATTCTGGCATTTTTTAGTGGGTTTTAGGACCCCCATAAGCCATTTCCAGAGTTGTTTTGGTCATGTTGAGTGTCCTTGCATGTGTAGAGTAACCCTCTTATTGGCCTTTCAAAGGAGCACCTTATTCTTGCATGTGTTGACACATTTCAGTGGGTATTTGGTCATATTTTGGCAAGCCTTAGATCTATTTTTGCTTGGTTTAATGGCCTCTCGCATGCATCATATGCTTGCTTTGGAATCCTATGTTTTGGCCTAACATGCATCATGTTGTGAGATGACATTTTAGCATATTTTGGTTAGGTTCCAAGAGGGTTTTAGCACTGTTTTGCCATGCTTAAGGTCTGGTTATGGTTGTTTTGATCATGTTTGCCATGATTTGTATAGTCGTCTTGCATTCTAGCTTACTAGCCTTGGGTGTGTGGGTCACTAGTATGCCTTACTTGGCTTATTCTCATGATTTGGCATCATTGGAAACCACATTTCAATCCATGTTCCATGTTTGCATACTTGCATTTTCCATCCCTTTCATGCCTTGAAGAGTTGATGGCTTACGCTCCATGTTTAGGCCCTTGTGCATGCATGCTTGTGTGTGCGTTTTCATGCCTTTGTTGCATCATTTTGGCCACTGATTTGGGCCTATTTGAGAGCTGCCCATTTTGGTTTAAGACCATTCTCACATGTCGTTGCATGCTCATCCATCTTGCATGCTTGTTAGTTTGCATAACTTGCATGCTTGCATATTTACATTGCTTGTTCACATGCTCATATTGCATGCTTAGCTTCCATGCCTAGGTTGCATAACATTAAGCATGCATGCTTTGCCTCTTGAATTGAGTATGATAGAGGTTGAGTTCATTGTGTGTTTGTGTGCATTATATTTGACATTAAAATGCACAACTTGGTTTCTTGGGCCATCACGCATTGAAATGCGCGATTGGTGGTCTGAGAATCGAGCACCATACCCCTTTGAGTCTTAAATATGATAAGGGATGTGGTGGTGGATACATTTGCTTGAAATGCATTGCCATGCCATGTTTTGCCCTCTGCTGCTGTCAAAACAGGTTCTGTTGGAATATTTGGCCGGTCGACGACATGGAGTGCCGACCGACCAATTATTGATGTCCGTGAGCTCAACAAATGGTCGATGACCATCCGGACATGGCCGGTGGTGTTCCCAGTTGGTCGGTGGTGCTCCACAGTGTCCATGGAGCATACCTTGGGAGTTGTGCAATTTTCAGAAGAGCAGAGCAGGGAAAATAGAGGCAAACTTGTGCATGGCGTTGGATTTCCGGGCAAACCCGAGCACGCACGCATGGGACCCTCTTCCCGAGGCCTTTTACCGCATACTTAGCTTAGTCAATTTTCTTAATTAATTAGGTGGACTGTAATATTTAATTAGCTTGTAGGTTAATTAATTTGTATTATTCTTTTGGTCCCTCCGGGCGAGGGCGAATGTGTAATAAGTGTGCGTGAGTGTGTGCATGTCTTCCAAACCCACGTCTTTCTTCCCTTTTATTTACTAGCTTTCGATGGTTAGTCTAGGGCATGTTTCAACTAGCATACAGTATGATAGCATGTTTTCATCCATTCATTCGTTTCGCATGCACCGGGCTCGGCGCATCATTCTAACTGCATTTGTATTTCAATTCCAAATTGAATACATGTTATCTGTCGCATTTCACATGTCATTGTAGATTAGCCAAGCCTATCTTAGTTGCATTTTGCATGTGTTGCATTAGCCATCTTAACATGAACTAGGACCATGCATATGATTACTAACTAGTTTCTGTTTTGTCTTGGAGTACTAGGTAAGTTCCTATGCTTTAACATCCTTGCATGCGTGTGAGCGTTGCCATGACAGCATGATTACCATGAGGCTAGTTGCTTATGTGATATAACTGCTTGAATGCCTGTGGATAGGGGTTGAATTACCTAAATTGGAATAATGCATTAAAACTGTGAGTTTTATGCCCACTAGATAGTGGCAAAACCATCTTTTCTAAAGCCCACTTGAGGGTGGCAAAATCTGCATTTTAGCCTACTTGCAAGTAGCAAACCATTTTGAAAATAAACATGAAATGTTTTGTTCCAATTTAGGCGATTTGGTCTATACTTGTTTGCTGTGCGCATAACATAGTAAATCTAGGCTAATAACCAGAATAAGAGCATATAATGTTTTCAAAACAAGATATCACGGTTAGTAGAGGCCGATCTTTGATCGGGCGAGAGGGGGTGCTCATAGCTGACCTTCCCCAATCGTACCCAAGTTCCCGAGCCGAGGCAAGTTTGGTGATGACGGACACGTGGCCTTTGGCACCGAGTCAGGGTTTCCTAAATCCCCCAAAATAAAATATTTAGGTGGTGACTCTGTATCTGGCAAAGCAGTCCATGTTTGGCACTTCTTTCAAAAATCTGTTTTTTTCTCAAAACGATTTGCCGGATTTGGACTCTTTGGTTCAGATTAAGAACCGTGACAATTTGAGTCCGAACTGTAGCAAGCCCAATATGAACAGAACGAGAGTCATCCTCCCGGGACGTTCGGGCACGTCTACACACGCAGGCATCGGTTTGTTTTTTTACAATTTTTCGATTTGATATGTATTTCTGTTCATCATGTTTATGTTCTGGAATTTATTTTATTAAATATGAATTTATTTATTTTTGTTTAATTACACAATATGTACAACAATCTGGCAACGCCCTTGGAGTGAGTACCATATGCATCCATAACTATGACCTTGGACCTGTCCTATACATAGGATAAAGACATTACTCTGAAGCATCATATTAAAATTTAGATAGAAAGAAGGAAATATATTACTAAAAAGCACATGATATAATCTCATTGCCACTAAACTAGCCCCATCATAAATCTTAAAAACTCATATTTTCCCTCCAAATATTAACCATTAGATCTATTCAACTCCAAATTTTAATTTAATTTTTGCTTTAGATAGATGGCAAAAATAATTTTTTTTATTAAAAAAGTTAAGTTTTCTCCAAGCCAAGACTTTTCTCCAACCTCTCTAAAGTAATGTAAATCTACTTATAGCACATGTGAGATCATAATAAAAGATACCATGAGACATGTTAGGTTTTTATTCTTGGCAATCCCGTTTGACAAAACTCCTTTAAGTTGTATTTGTTTTCTCACTTTTTATTTCAGTGAGGCTATGAGTGTTTAGATGCGAATCCAACCTGAATTGTGCTTTGCAGAGAAGTTTGTGATGTTAATACTTTCAAGATTGCCACTCCGCTGATTATGACGGGGATCGAGCTGCTCGGTCAGCTCGAGGGGGTCCAGGGGGCAGCGCCCCTTGGCGAGTCCAGGGCAGCACCATGGCGGGGTCGACGGGCAGCGCCCCCGAAGCAAAATGCAAAATTGCATTCAAAATTGCATGTCCGCCCTTGCTTGCTCAAGTGAAGAAGGCCTCGCTCGAGCGAAGACTGCATCTGTGTAAAAACCTGAAAGAGATGAATGTTCGCTCGAGCGAAGGGTGTGGCTCGAGCGAAGCCACTTGTGGAAAACACGTGTTTTTGGTTTCTCGCTCGAGCGAGAGAGTCTTTGCTCGAGTGAGCTTCGCAGTCCCAGAATTCTATAAGTACGGGTTTCTGTCAGATTTTAGGATTACTGCTCCAGATCTACTTTTTGGATAGTAAGGTTTATATCTGGGGATATTTTGTTAGTTTTCTTTGATGTTTTGATTGAGTATTCAACTCATGGTTTTAGAAGTTTACATCAAAGGATTGTTTGTTTAATTTTATACAAAAGAGAGAGTTGTTCTTCGGCAGATTTTGAAGAATACGAGCCTGAAGCTTTGGTGGATTCTGAAGTGGCTCATAGTCAAGACAATTCCGAGGTGAAGATGGGGTTGGAAGAGACACATAGAGGTTGGTTCAATTCAGGCATGGATTGGCTAGGTAATTGAGAGTATACTTGTGTAATTCCTTTATATCTTCTTAGTGGATTGTTTTGTGGCTGTTACCCGTGGTTTTTTTTTATCACAATTGGAGGTGTCCAATTGTGGTTTTTCTACGTAAAATCGTTGTGTCGATTTGTCTTGATTGTTTGATTGGAATTGTTGTTTACTGCTTAAAATTGATACATAATTACAAATCAACATCTAGGGGATTTCTAGTTTTTTCAAGACAAAAATGTTAATACACTTAAAATTAAATTAAATCTCAAACAAATATATGATTAGCATGGATATTGCAAGCTTCCAAAAACACCTCTACTATTTGAAAGTTGATTTCAAAAAGGACTATTTTTTCTCAACCATTCAGAATAATTTAATTAGACAAACTAAAAAATACTCTTGAGGATGATTTCTTACCTAAAAGATTTTGAGATGGGAACCAACCGTTGAATCATCTACATCAATAATCCACTAGTCATGGATCCATGTATATGGCCGTATGCTAAGGGAAAGAAAAAGAATTGAACATACTTGCTGAAATGTTGTCCCAACTGGCCTTAAGATTTTTACTACCCTCTCTTCAGATAAACTTAGCACATTTTGGGCTTCTGGAGGAAGCAAATCCCTTGCTGATCCATACGCATAAACAACATAGGTGGTGCCTTGATATACAGAATCCTCAATTTGAACAATTGTACACCTCAAGATATTGAATATATGGTAATTGGATGCAAACCAATTTGTATCTACAAAACCAAGTGACCTGGATAATTTCTTGGCTACAAAATAACTCAGAAAACCAAATCAAACCAAATCAAGCATTAAGTACCATCACAAAAAAACTCAAAAAAATATAAAATATAAAAAATAAAAATAAAAATAAAAAGAATAAAAAAATAAAATAAAATTCAGAAACAGTAGGAACTTCCTATTTAAAAGTCAAGTGCCATCACATTGTGTTGCAATAATTAGTGCCATCACTTGTGGAAAGAGGGCTTGAAAGCTTTTACCTAGACAATAAATGTTACAGAAGGACTATAACACTTTCCAAATGTACATAAAATTTTCAAGATCTTCTCTGATAAGTTGAACAGGAATCATGACTCCTGTGACAGGAATCCATTAGGCATTAAGAGATACAACAATAATTTAATAATCAAAGATGTGTAGCTGTTAAGTGTTAAAGTAGACTTGAATAAATGAGAAGTCAAAAACCGAAACTAGAAAATAGATTTAATTTGCATATGTAGCATTTTACATTGTGGAATGAAATGGAGTTAACAATAATATTAACAAGACGCAAGCTTAAAACACTGATTAGATGTTAATTGTAATACTCTATAAAGTAGCTTGAATAGTGAATATAGATTGAAAAACATCTAAATATTCTCGGGCCCCATGAAACCATGAAAAATGAAGTATCCGGCAAGAAATATGAACTTGTAATGGTAGAGGAGTGATGATACACAGAGGAAACTTTAATGATTTCCTTGAGAAGTCTAGAAACTTTGAGGGGCTCCTATATCAATAATACAACCAGATTACATGGTCAATTCAAAAGGACCTCCATTGGAAACATCACAAATAACAATCTAAACAATCACATCTCTTTTTCCTTTTTATTGGTACTAAAATAGTCAAAGAAGATAGTGAGTGAAATTAACCAAAATAAACAGAAGTAGGAAAATAATATGTAGTTTGAGTGGAGAATTTATGCAAACATGTGTGAAGCATTATATAAAAACACAACTAAAATACAAGATTAATAATCCCCATTTGATATTTTGAATCCATGAATCAAGATCATCATATCATTAAAAAAAAAAATCAAAATTCCAATCATTCATCAATGGTGGTGTGTGGGTCGATTTGGGGGTGGGTTTGTGTGAAGATATGCGAATGGAACAAAAAAAAAACCTAGAGGCCGAAATTGGGGGAAGAGAGATGGAGATAGAGATAGAGAAACATACACATAGAGTGAAAAATATAAAGGAGATACTTGGGGGTAGTGCTCCAATGGTGCATCGTGCTATGAGATAAGAAGAGAATGGATGCTGGTTTGCGATGGTGATATCAATGGCAGTGGTGGTCGTCGAGGGAATGGTGAGTGGCGGTGGCCGTGTGATGATGTGTGACAATGAGCGACGATAGAAGATTGACAAACACTTTGTGGTCCTATGAGACATTGAGATGAGCGATGGTAGTGACTCTGTGAGAGAGAGCGAGAGAGAGAGAGAGAGAGAGAGAGAGAGAGAGAGAGAGAGAGAGAGAGAGTGAGAACCTGTTTGTGAAGAAAAAAAAATTGAGAGAGAAAGATACAAAATAATGGCACATATTTGTAATTTTGGGAATATTATTTTATATAAAAATAAAATTGAAAAAATATATACAATCACACTTCTAATAAAAATGAGATGCTTTTATTTTCTCCTGTGTGATCTTTAATTATTGTAGTAGCGTATATATAATCGCACATTAATTAGAAAGTGTGATTAAAAGAAATATATATATATATATATATATATATGTAATGGCACTTAATTGAAAATTGATATAAAAAATAAATATAATCAAATGTTAATTAGAATGTGTGATTAAAAAATATATATATAATCACACTTAATTGAAAAGTGACATAAAAAATATATATTATCACACTCAATCAAATTAAGTGTGATACTCAATCAAATTAAGTGTGATTAAAATATCAATCTAATTTTTTTTAATCACACTTCCAAGAAAAGTGAGATATTTTCATTTGTCAAAATTTGGTCTTTAACTATTTTTGTAGTAGTGGCTACATCGCTGGACTTGAAAATTTAATTTAATTTTTGATCTTGAATAATAATACTCTATTCAAAGGAAAATCTATTCATAAATCCTATATGGGGAATGTTGATCCATTTAATTCTAAGAGTTTTCATATGAATCAATTAGCCCTTTTTGTTTTGAAAAATTGTATCTATTTGATTTAGTACCATTTAAGTTTAAGTAAATGCCCTTTTGTGATCCATTTTTCCAATTTTCTAATACATTTTTGGCATGGGAATGGAAATGTGAGGTATGTGAGATTCTTTTTGGGGAGATAGATAGCCGAAGTGTTGGTTGTCGAGTGTGAAAATCTACATTTCTATTAATGTGATTTTCTGGTGTTATATTAAAGTATTACATTAGAATGCCGCATTTTGCAATGTAGTGTTATGTTTGAAAAAAATATATTAACAAATTTTTTTGCAATGTTACATTATTAAATTTGAGAAAAGTACACTATGGAGTTTTTTAGTGTGTTATATTCGAAGAAAGTACACTAAAGACTTTTTGTGTGTTACATTGATTGGAGTGTTACGTTTGAGAAAAATAAACTAAGAATTTTTTTTATTTTATTTATTTATTTTTTTAATATTATGTTGTTACGTTTGAGAAAAATGCATTAATGAGTTTTTTAGAGCTTGTTTGGGAAGAACATTTGGGCTAAAATAGCCATATAAGACAAAATAGACTATTTTAGCCAAATAGGACAAAATGTTTACATCCAACACATAATCATTTCATTTTTTCTCTCACAAAAGTCAAAAAAGCCAAAAAGCCTATTTGAAACGAAGCTTTTTAGTTTCAGGCTAAAATAGCCAAAAAGTCACAAAAGTAAAAAAGTCAACCCACATCCCAGATGAGCTCTTAGTTACATTATTGTGTTACGTTTAGAAAAAATATACTAAGGAATTTTTGTATGTTACATTGATTGAAGTGTTACGCTTGGAAAAAGTACGTTAAGAAGTTTTTTTTTCAGAATTTTACATTGTTACGTTTGATAAACGTACAGTAAGGAATTTTTTAGTGTTGCTATATTGGAATGTTATATTTTTGGAGTGTTATATTGGAGTGTTACGTTTGAGAAAAGTACACTGATTTTTTTTTTTGAAGTGTTATGTTTAATAATTTTAAAATTATGAGAAAATTCACATTTGTCTCTCAATACATAATACACGAGCGTTTATGCTTGGCCCTTTATGTAATTGACACTAGAATGAGACCTTTAGGTCTATAAGAAAAAAAGAAAGACCAAATAGTTTATAATATCACTATTGGAGATTTATTGTTGTTTCACCCCTATTCAAAATATCACACTTAAAAAAAAAAAAAAACTTTTATCAACCAAACCAACCATTATTCTTGCAAAACATGGCATTTAATGGTTATTATTGAATGGTTTTCGGAAAAATTATAGGCTTAAGTATTCTAAAAAGAGTTATATATATTAGGGCACTGTAAACAACTCATTTTGACCGGTCTTAAAACTTGAACACTTTCTTTTAATTACCCAATGATGAAAATCAGAATGGTAATAATTGTTGTTCTCCGTTGCTGCCACAACCACCTTAGTGCTTATGAATTTTATTAAACTTTTTGCAATTTTTTTTTAATTTTTATATTTATAGATGGTGCATTTGTCTATTTTATATGTTTTACATCTCTAATAATTATTATTGGCTAAAGGAAGAGATAAGTTGGTTAATTGTTTCTGTTTTAAACTTGCAGGAGTCACTACAACAATCTGCACCATTGGTGATCACTTTTGGCTACTAAAACATTTTTGGTCACCAAAAGTTAGCCCTTTACTGAAAAATTATCTTGTTGGTCGGCAATGATTTAATTTTTATCTACTAAATTTTTTTAGTAGCCATATATTAGTTATTGAGGACCAAAAAAATATTTAGTCACTAAAAATATGTCAATAGGCGACTAAAAAAGTTTTAATCAACATTTGTTTACATTTTAGGCTACTAATTTTGGTTTTAGTCAGCGTACACAGCCTTTTGTAGACCAAAATTTCTAATAGTCACCAAAAATAGGCTTATTTATTACAACCTTCAGTGACTAAAACACTGTAGTCGTAGATGGGTAGTTATTGCTGACAAAAACATTATTAGTAGCCAACATTAAACAAACAACTACAAACTTTTAATTGCTATTGATTGCATTTGCCGACCAATTTTCATTTAGTCGCTAAAGGTTGGGAGTTTTTTTAGAGGGAAATATTGGCGCCCTTCCCTCTTTCTTTCACACAAATCTTTTGTTTGTTTTGTCTCACAAACACACAGACCACCAGTACACCAAACCTGACGCATGCTCACTGATGGTTACCACCTCACCGTCGCTAGCCACCGTCGGTCACCACCTTATCGTCACACGTCACCACCACCGTAAATCACCACCTCCATTGCCGCAAATCACAGGTTCTTGTCCCTCTCTCTCTGTTCCTCTCGGTCCTCTCCCTTTCTGTCGATCTAGGTCTCTCTCTCTCTCTCTCTCTCTCTCTCTCTCTCTCTCTCCACCCCTTCCCCTATTTCCCCATCTCTCACACTTCATCTAGGGTTTATATGATTTTTTTATTTTAATTTTGTGTTAATTTCTGTAGACACCCCATTTTTGACCACCCTTAAGACTTGGGCGCTTTATTCCAAACACCCGATGATGAAAGTTACGTTGCGCAATCTTTTGAATTCTCAGTGAAGAAATTTGGATTCAAGCTCTAATCCCAAACCTTGCACCCCAGTTTGGCCAAACTATTTTAGACCTTAAAACTCTCCTTTCAAAATATTTTTCCAAATGCTTCTACGATGTTTTGAGGCTCGCATTTCGTTTAAAACATTGCACTTTTTGGTAAACCGAGTAAGGACAAAGTGGAGATACATGAAAGGGAGGTGAACGCTTTGAAAAATCTTGAAAACATCTAATTTATAGGTTTTGAGTTGAATAAAATAGGAGGGAAGGGAAGAAAACTAGTTCGGAGAAGTTAGGCATCAATCCGATTAAGATCGAAATGAGCAACATTTACTAAAATAGGCATATGTCTTTGCACACTTAGAATTTAGATGTGAATCTACCACCATTGGAAATTAGACTTCCGGGGCTTCAATTTAGACTTACGAATCACCTAAAACCAAGTCTGGATGAGGGAGATATGCCCGTTTGAAGTCGGACCTGAAGTGTAGTCTTTTAGACCCGACTGGGTCTATTTAGAACCGGCCGAGCCTCAATGAAAACTTTTCTTGGGTTGCTTTTTAGGCCCATTCATGTGATTTTAGGCTTGGCCATGGGTTTTGAGGCCTGGTCGGGTCTCAATGGCGCCAGACAGACAGTTGGCGGGAATTGAACAAATATCTTTGTTTGAAGATATTTATGATTTTTTTGGCTCAAACTCTATAAATAGAACCTTGCACTTCAGATTTAAGGATAGAAAAACCTTCCAAGAGGCTTAGGTATTGATAGAACAACCATCTTCCTTCCAAAGGCTTTCTTGACCTCATATCACCTTTTAACTATATATACACAATACATACACCATTAGAGCTTATTTTGGAGCGTTTTGTTAAGATTTCAACCTAAGTTTCACAAACTTTAGGGTGTTTTGAATCAAGTTTGTTAACTAAGAAGTTATCTCTCTTTGCAAGAGGTATAACTTTGCATCTTCTTCCTTACTTCTCTCTCACTCTTTTCCTCTATTTTCCTTGATTTATACACTATTTTTAGACTATTTTGGATCCATTTCAAGTGTTGGAACTTGGGGTTGAAGAGCTACCAAAGGTAGAGAGGCTTAAAACCCTTTTCTTGCACCTTATCCCATAGTTCATACCCTTTGTTTTGCACTCTTTTCTTTGGTTTTCATAATAATTTTCAGAGCTTAAAAATGCTGGAAAACATGGTTTAAAAGTCTCAAAAGTGGAGGGGTTATGTAACAACCCTCGTCATTGTTTACCGGTTAACCACTGATTACTGCTAAACTGAGACTGATTATGATTGGTAACTGAACTGATTGAAGTACTGAACTGACTGACTGAAATCTGAAACTGATTGATTGAGTATATCTGTTTAAAATGCATTGTCTATCTGTTGACTGTTTGATTATCTGTTCATGCCTTTGTGTTTAAATTGCGAATTGAAGGCCTTATCGGCGGCCGAATCTGAAATTGATTGATGATTTGTGTTCATTGGAATTAATGTGATTTTATGGCATATTCAGTTAAAATGTGATTTGGTACGATTAAATTAGGTTAATTATTGATAAATTGCACAACTTAGACTTAATTGCAATATTGTCATCCTTAGTGGCCCACTACCTCAACATATTGAGCCTTGTACACAATTAGACAAACTTTTCCTCAGCCTCATTTGAGTACAAAACCGATCTAGTGAGAGAGGGAGTGAGAGAATTGATGTGTTCTTGAGGGATTTGCTTGGAATCTTGAGGATATTGTAGAAAACTTGCAACATTGAGCCTCCATACCTCTAATTCAAGACTTAGGTAAGGATTTCACCTTCTCATTGTTGAATTCGAGCTAGTCCTTGCATGGTTCATGTCTAATTGAGGAGCTAAGTCATAATTTAGTTCTAACATGTTGAATTATAGCTTAATTCATGCATGCATGTTTGAATTGTTGCGTTGCGAGTTGATTTCATGGTAAAATGTTACATGCATGTTCATATTGTGTTTAAGTCCATGATTTCATCTTGTCCTTGGAAGAATTGGCTCATTTGAGCATGAAATTGAAGCTCTGAAATGGTTTAAATTCATGCATGTTATGTTTGATTTATGTTCATGCAAATTGGTTTCAAATTGAGTTGAATTGATCTTCATTTTGGGCCTTGATTTTACAAATTGAGCTTTGAATCATGTTATTCTAAGTATTTACAAATGTTTTCCAGGAAAAAGGGCCCAAAGGAATTGGTTTGAATGCATTTGAACTTGGTTTGAGCTTGGAAGTTCAAATCTGGAAATTCCAGATTTTGAACTCCCGCTCGAGCGGGAAATTCGTGCTCCCAGTACCTTGCACTGTTTTGATGTTCGCTTGAGCAGAATAATTGACGCTCGAGCGGGACCTTGTGTCTCACGCTAGAGCGGATATCGAGAGCCCATCGAGCGTGATTTTCACACACCCAGTACTTTGGGCCTGTTTTTCAGAACGCTCGAGCGTGAAAGTCTACGCTCGAGCGTATATCTCTGTTTGCATGTTTGCTCGAGCGGGTAAACCTACGCTCGAGCGGGACCTCTGTTTTCTGAAAATTCTGAAAATGTTTTCTGAATACGTCTTTGCATCCTCATCCCATCCTAGGCATTCTTAGGCCTAGTTTAAGACATCTTAATGAGGATATAGATGTAGAACACACCGAGGCAAATTAGGGATTAAGTTACTATCTTTCCCAACTGTGTAGCTTAGTGTGTGTTCAATCTGTAACTGTGTAGGGTTGGCGACTGGGGACGCGCTCTAGCGTTACTGTAGCCCAGAACTCTGTGAGTAACAACTGTGTAAAGATATGTTCAAATATGATTATCTTCTGAACAATTGAACTGTTTCCGAACTGTTACTGTTAATTGAATGAATGTATGTCCTATATTCTGAACTGTATTGTGGCATCCTTAGCAACTACTGTTTACTGTTACTGTTACAGAGATCTCTGATGGTTCCCTTGTTGGAACCACTACTATTTACTAATTGATGGCCATCATTTACTGTTCGGTCTTTTAAGACCTACTGTTTACTGTACTGTTATGCTAATGGATGTACCACATATGACTGAATGACTGATATACTGAATTAACGAACTGTTTTCATTACTGTGAGGACATTCATTCTTAACCTCTTTACGCATTACGTTATTCACTGGGCTTTAGCTCACTGCTCATATATATATATATGTAGGTGTACAGGCACCAGACCGTGGTTAGAAGTGTCGGGGTAAGCTTCAGTTTTGTCAAGCCAACCACTATGCCTCACTGCGAGGTTCCGAGCCTGTCAAGTTATGGCTTATGGGTGTTTTAATTTCCCCGTCTGTTTCTGTATCTATTTTGTATAACTGTATAGACTGTTACTGGACTGTTTAATAGGGATTAGGTCCCTGAACTGAATGATTGTATATATGTACATACTGTTCTGTACTGTTCATGTATATGTGTATGAAAAGTCTTTTTGGCATACAGACTGTCACAGTTCATTGGACATTGTTTATTTACTGTTTTGGCTTCCGCCATGCCCCTGTACTCTGTTTTAGTGAATTACAGTTAAGCAGGCCTTCTGTAATCTTGGATTACTGGCCGGTTACGGTGCTAAACCCATAGGGGCGGGTTTGGGTCATGACAGAGTGGTATCAGAGTGATACTTACCACGAGTTATACCGCACACACGTGTCCCAATGAGCTATAGGATGCCCTAGAAAAGCGATTAGGGCATTACATGAGCATGATAAGTGTGTGGCTATGACATGACTGAATATATGCTAATGTGATAATCTGTTTAAACAAATGGCTGCCTATGTTGATAAGTATTATAACTGCCTATAGTGAAATGGATAATGCGAGAACTGCAAATGAATCTGAATCCTCATCCTCTGAGGCAAGAATGGCAAGGCTGGAAAGAATGATGGAAGTAATAACTGAGAGACTAGATCAACAACAGAATCAACAGCCCCCACCTCCTCCTCCGGTACAGCCGGAGCAGAATGTGAATGTTAATGATGGGGACATAATTTCTCTCACCCATAAGTTCAGCAAAATGAAGCCGCCATCCTTCCAGGGAGGCCTTGAACCGTTAAAAGCTGAAGCATGGGTTCTCGAGACAGAAAAATTGTTTGAGGTTTTTTCGTGCTCTGAAGCACAGAAAGTGCTATTGGCCACCTTTACTTTGCAAGAAGAAGCTAGAAGGTGGTGGATGCTTATCCGTGATGACAATACTGTTATGACTTGGGCTCAATTCAAAGGAGCCTTCTTTGAAAAGTATTTCCCTCAGTGTGTTAGGGACAAAAAAGTAACTGAATTTGAACAGCTGAGACAGGACACAATGTCCGTTGCTGAATATGAAACAAAGTTCACCGAGCCTGCTAGATATGCACCACATATGGTTGACACTGACTACAAGAAGGCCAGAAAGTTTGAAGGCGGCCTTAATGTTGCAATACTAGACAGAATAAATGTTCTGAAATTACCGAATTATGTAAATGTTCTTGACCGAGCCTTGATGGCTGAATCGAACATCGAGGCACTGAAAACTGAAACACCAGCGTCTGAATGGCGTGGTAAAAGGCAGGGTTTTAAATTCAAGAAAGGCAAGCATAACCCATTGAACAAGAAATAGAATGCGGGGTCAACAACTAGCCCCAGCCAAGGGAGTGGTTTCATACCACCCTGTTCTGAGTGTGGCAAAAAGCACAAAGGGGTCTGTTACAAAATATCTGGAGCCTGTTACATGGTTAAAGACTGCCCCTCTGCTTCACAAGCCAATAGTAAAGCTGCACCAAGCGTGGCAGCATCAACTGTTGCACCAAAACCGAATCCCAAAGCTACCGGGAAAGAGCCCATGAGGCAGGGCCGAGTGTTCGCCCTAGTACCGGGAGACGTGTAGAATACCGAGACCGTTGTGTCAGGTGTTCTCTCTATTTGTACTCAAAATGCTTATGTACTGATTGATTCGGGGTCTATGCATTCATACGTGTCGCATGCTTTTTCGCGAAAACTGAATAGACCATTAGAACCCATGAATTATCTGTTAGCTGTATCATCACCCATTGGGGGATCTATGACCTGTGCATATATGTACCCTACTTGTGAAATTATTGTTAGAGATGCACATTTGTTTATTGACTTACTGCCCCTGAACATTGATCATTTTGATGTAATATTGGGAATGGACTGGTTAACGAAATACCATGCTACCATAGACTGTGTAACGAAACAAGTAGTTTTCCGCCCACCAGGTTTACCCGAATTTGTGTTTAATGGGGTTGGTGTAGTACCTCCTCTGTATTTGATTTCATCTGTGAAAGCTGTTAAATTGATTAGAAAGGGGTGTAAGGGATATCTGTGTTCTGTATTGACTGTATCTACTGATGATAATGCAATGTGAACAGTATTCCTATAGTCAAAGAATTTCCAGATGTTTTTCCAGATAGTCTGCCAAGGGATTTGATTGAAGGGAGATTGAATTTACCGTTGATGTGATTCCGGGAACGCGACCAATATCTAAAGCTCCTTACCGAATGGCTCCAACTGAACTGAAAGAATTGAAAGTGCAACTGCAAGAACTGCTAGATAAGAAGTTCATCAGGTCTAGCACTTCGCCATGGGGCGCTCCTGCTTTATTTGTGAAGAAAAATGACGACTCACTGAGACTGTGTATTGACTACCGTGAACTGAACAAGGTAACTGTGAAAAATAAATACCTATTCCCACGTATTGATGACTTATTTGATCAGTTACAGGGTGCTCAAGTGTTCTCTAAGATCGACCTCAGATCAGGATACCATCAGTTGAAAGTTAAACCAGAGGACATTGATAAAACTGCTTTTCGAACGAGGTATGGACATTACGAATTTTTAGTTATGCCTTTCGGAGTTACCAATGCACCTGCTGCATTTATGGACCTCATGAACAGAATCTTTAAACTATACCTTGATGACTTTATTGTAGTATTCATTGATGATACACTGATTTACTCCAAAGGTATAGAAGAACATGAACATCATCTGAGACTTGCCCTACAGACCCTAAGAGAACAGAAACTTTATGCTAAACTGTCTAAATATGAATTTTGGCTTGATCATGTTATGTTTTTGGGGCATGTTGTTAGCAAAGATGGAATTTCTGTTGATCCGCAGAAAATTGAAGCTGTAGTAAATTGGCCTAGACCAACAAATGTGACAGAAGTCCGAAACTTTTTGGGACTAGCCGGGTATTACAGAAGATTTGTCAAAGATTTTTCCAAAATTGCCTTACCGTTGACTCAGTTAACTCAGAAGGGGATATCTTTTGACTGGACTAACCAAAGGGAATCAGCATTCCAGGAGTTGAAAACTCGACTTGTAACTGCACCGATTCTTACCCTACCTTTAGGTACGGATGGTTTTACTGTATTTAGTGATGCTTCTCATAAGGGTTTGGGATGTGTTTTAATGTAGAATGGGAGAGTTATTGCTTATGCTTCCCGACAACTGAGACCGCACGAAAAGAACTACCCGACCCATGATCTGGAACTTGCTGCAGTAGTATTTGCACTGAAAATCTGGCGTCACTATCTGTATGGGGCGACATGTGAAGTATATACCGACTACAAGAGTTTGAAATATTTCTTCACACAGAAAGAACTGAACATGAGACAGCGGAGATGGCTAGAACTGATTAAAGACTATGACCTACAGATTTTGTACCATCTGGAAAAAGCCAACACTGTTGCCGATGCACTGGGTCGGAAATCGATTGGAAATTTAGCATGTTTGCTTACTAGGCAAAAGGAATTGCTTTGTGACCTTGAAAAATCTGAAATTGAAATCGTTTTGCGAGAACAAGGTGGAACCTTAGCTGCTATTTCTGCTCAACTAGCACTGATTGAAGAGGTTAAAGAGAAACAGCAACTGGATGACTTCTTGAAGAAGATCATCGAAGAAAGGGAAACTAAACCAAGATCGGGTTTCAAATTTGAAAGTAATGTACTGAAATTTTAAGAAAGACTGTGTGTACCAAATGATACTGAACTGAAAAAAAGAGTTCTGCAAGAAGGCCACAATTCAAAATTTTCCATCCATCCGGGGAATAAGAAAATGTACCAAGACCTGAAACTGAATTTCTGGTGGCTAGGAATGAAGAAAGAAATTGCTGATTTTGTATCGAAATGTCTTCATTGCCAACAAGTTAAAGCCGAACATCAACGACTCACAGGCTTATTGCAGCCCTTACCCATACCGGAGTGGAAATGGGAACATATCACCATGGATTTTATTGTGGGATTGCCTCGCTCCAGTAAAGGTATGGACTCAATTTGGGTTATTGTTGATAAACTGACTAAATCTGCTCACTTCTTACCTGTTAAGACAATTTATAATGCGGACAAATTGGCTATACTCTATATTGATGAAATTGTTAAACTGCATGGAGTGCCTGTGTCCATTGTTTCTGACAGGGATTCGAAGTTTACATCGAGATTTTAGCAAAGCTTACAGACTGCATTGGGTATTGAATTGAGACTGAGTAGTGCTTATCATCCTCAGACCGATGGCCAGTCAGAAAGGACCATCCAGACTCTGGAGGATTTACTGAGAATGTGTGTCCTTGATTTTCAGGGAAACTGGGAAAGCCATTTGCCATTGGCTGAATTCGCTTACAACAATAGTTATCATTCAAGTATTGGTATGGCGCCTTTCGAGGCATTGTATGGCAGAAAATGTAGATCTCCGATTTGCTGGGCAGAAGTTGGAGATGGGCCTTTGTTTGGGCTCGAGATTGTATACGAAACGACTGAGAAAGTGAAACTGATGCAACAGAGACTGAAAACCGCACAGAGCAGACAGAAAAGTTATGCTGATGTCAGAAGACGGGATAGAGAATATGAAGTTGGTGATCACGTGTTTGTGAAAGTGACACCGATGAAAGGCCAGACTCGTTTTGGAGTCAAAGGCAAGTTAGCGCCGAGATACGTCAGACCATATGAGATTATTGAGAAAATCAATCCGGTGGCATATCAAGCTGCGCTTCCTCCTGAAATGGAGCATATGCACAACGTCTTCCATATTTCTATGTTGAGGGACTACCTCTGGGATCCTTTCCACGTGATAGAACCTACTCGTGTAGTGCTGAGTGATAACTACACTTACGAGGAACGGCCTATTCAGATTGTAAACAGACGGATCAAGAAGTTGAGAAACAAAGAGATCCCGCTAGTGAAAGTTGACTGGCAAAACCATAGTGGCGTGTATGCCACTTGGGAGAGGGAAGATGACATGGCTAAAAGATATCCTGAACTGTTTCCACTGAATCCTGTTTTCTTCCAAAACGAAGGTAACTCGAGGTTAGAGGACTAAACTCTTTTTAAGGAGGGGAGACTGTAACAACCCTCGTCACTGTTTACCGATTAACCACTGATTACTGCTAAACTGAGACTGATTATGATTGGTAACTGAATTGATTGAAGTACTGAACTGACTGACTGAAATCTAAAACTGATTGATTGAGTATATCTGTTTAAAATGCATTGTCTATCTGCTGACTGTTTGATTATCTGTTCATGCCTTTGTGTTTAAATTATGAATTGAAGGCCTTAACGGCTGCCGAATCTGAAATTGATTGATGATTTGTGTTCATTGGAATTAATGTGATTTTATGGCATAATCAGTTAAAATGTGATTTGGTACGATTAAATTAGGTTAATTATTGATAAATTGCACAACTTAGACTTAATTGCAACATTGTCATCCTTAGTGGCCCACTACCTCAACATATTGAGCCTTGTACACAATTAGACAAACTTTTCCTCAGCCTCATTTGAGCACAAAATCGATCTAGAGAGAGAGAGGGAGTGAGAGAACTGATGTGTTCTTGAGGGATTTGCTTGGAATCTTGAGGATATTGTAGAAAACTTGCAACATTGAGCCTCCATACCTCTAATTCAAGACTTTGGTAAGGATTTCACCTTCTCATTGTTGAATTCGAGCTAGTCCTTGCATGGTTCATGTCTAATTGAGGAGCAAAGTCATAATTTAGTTCTAACATGTTGAATTATAGCTTAATTCATGCATGCATGTTTGAATTGTTGAGTTGTGAGTTGATTTCATGGTAAAATGTTACATGCATGTTCATATTGTGTTTAAGTCCATGATTTCATCTTGTCCTTGGAAGAATTGGCTCATTAGAGCATGAAATTGAAGCTTTGAAATGGTTTAAATTCATGCATGTTATGTTTGATTTATGTTCATGCAAATTGGTTTCAAATTGAGTTGAATTGATCTTCATTTTGGGCCTTGATTTTACAAATTGAGCTTTGAATCATGTTATTCTAAGTATTTACAAATGTTTTCCAGGAAAAAGGGCCCAAAGGAATTGGTTTGAATGCATTTGAACTTGGTTTGAGCTTGGAAGTTCAAATCTGGAAATTCCAGATTTTGAACTCCCGCTCGAGCGGGAAATTCGTGCTCCCAGTACCTTGCACTGTTTTGATGTTCGCTTGAGCGGAATAATTGACGTTCGAGCGGGACCTTGTGTCTCACGCTAGAGCGGATATCGAGCGCCCATCGAGCGTGATTTTCACACACCCAGTACTTTGGGCCTGTTTTTCAGAACGCTCGAGTGTGAAAGTCTACGCTCGAGCGTATATCTCTGTTTGCATGTTTGCTCGAACGGGTAAACCTACGCTCGAGCGGGACCTCTGTTTTCTGAAAATTCTGAAAATGTTTTCTGAATACGTCTTTGCATCCTCATCCCATCCTAGGCATTCTTAGGCCTAGTTTAAGACATCTTAATGAGGATATAGATGTAGAACACACCGAGGCAAATTAGGGATTAAGTTACTATCTTTCCCAACTGTGTAGCTTAGTGTGTGTTCAATCTGTAACTGTGTAGGGTTGGCGACTGGGGACGCGCTCTAGCGTTACTGTAGCCCAGAACTCTGTGAGTAACAACTGTGTAAAGATATGTTCAAATATGATTATCTTCTGAACAATTGAACTGTTTCCGAACTGTTACTGTTAATTGAATGAATGTATGTCCTATATTCTGAACTGTATTGTGGCATCCTTAGCAACTACTGTTTACTGTTACTGTTACAGAGATCTCTGACGGTTCCCTTGTTGGAACCACTACTATTTACTAATTTATGGCCATCATTTACTGTTCGGTCTTTTAAGACCTACTGTTTACTGTACTGTTATGCTAATGGATGTACCACATATGACTGAATGACTGATATACTGAATTAACGAACTATTTTCATTACTGTGAGGACATTCATTCTTAACCTCTTTACGCATTACGTTATTCACTGGGCTTTAGCTCACTGCTCATATATATATGTAGGTGTACAGGCACCAGACCGTGGTTAGAAGCGTCGGGGTAAGCTCCAGTTTTGTCAAGCCAACCACTGTGCCTCACTGCGAGGTTCCGAGCCTGTCAAGTTATGGGTTAGGGGTGTTTTAATTTCGTTGTTTGTCTCTGTATCTATTTTGTATAACTGTATAGACTGTTACTGGACTGTTTAATAGGGATTAGGTCCCTGAACTGAATGATTGTATATATGTACATACTGTTCTGTACTGTTCATATATATGTGTATGAAAAGTCTTTTTGGCATACAGACTGTCACAGCTCATTGGACATTGTTTATTTATTGTTTTGGCTTCCGCCATGCCAATGTACTCTGTTTTACTATATTACTGTTAAGCAGGCCTTCGGTAATCTTGGATTACTGGCCGGTTACGGTGCTAAACCCATAGGGGCGAGTTTGGGTCGTGACAGGTTAGCCATCTATTATTGATTTTGCTTACTAGCTTTATATCTCTTGCTTTTGTCTATCTTTTTTGTGTTCTTTAAATACACTTTTAGCCACTGTTTTTGAGCTATTTTGGGACTGTTCTTGGACTATTTTAGGGCTGAAATATGTGATTTAAAATTGCACAAAGTGGAGGGGTTAGCCATCCCTCCTTAGGCTTTGTGCCATAGCTTTTTCTATACTTTTTTTTACTTACTTTCTCTTGCTTTTAGTCACTGTTTTTGTGTGTGTGTGTGTGTGTGTGTGTGTGTGTGTGTGTGTGTAGATTAGGGGCTATTTAATTTATTTAATTAGTTCATGCTTTGATTAGTTTGCTTGTTGTCTCATAAGTTCGCATAGATAGCTTGTTGCATGTTGTTCTTGGCCTTTCTTTGTTTAATTTCCATGTTTTAAGAGCCTCATTTTAATAATCAACTTACCATCCATTTCTTTCATTTGAGAGTTGTTTCAACTAGTTGATGGTTGTTCAAAACATGAGCTAGAGATCTATGCTTAATGGCTTAATCTCTATGGAGGTTCATTGCGAACGGCATAGTCTCTCTTTCATGTTGAGAATCACTTCTCGTTTGACACGCTTCTCATTTAGTGGATGCAATCATCACCTTGGACTTAATAGACTAAAGAATGGAAAGATCTAAGAAAATTGATTTAAAATGAACCAACCCACATAAAGAAAATGAGTCATATTGCTTGGGTTCGGCCGGATGTTATGCCGAGTCCATCGTGTCAAGGGTCATCATACGTCAACTCATGATGTTTTGATGAACCTTGAAGCATCTCTACTTTTCTCTTTGAGTTTACTTTATGATAAGAGGGAGGGGTGGTTGTTGTTTATTACATTCATTAATTTTTGTCCAAAATCATGCCCTAACTCATCAAGCAATCAATTTGCTCATTGATGGTTTTGGAAATGACTTCATTCTTCTCTTGAGGCTTACCAAGAGAGAGAAGAGTAGAAGGGACAAACAGAGTTCAGAACACTCTGTCTGCACTATTTTCACTTCAGAGCACAAAACAGAATTTTTCATGACATTGAGGCACGACCGATCATCTTTAGGCTCGGCCGGGCTTCATTGAGGGCTGGCTAGTCTTGAATGTTTGGTTGATAGTGCATTTTTGCAGAAAACAGAGGGTAGTGGCTGAGGTGAAACAGAGCAAGCCTAGGGTAAACAGAGCTGTTCTTGAACATTGTGCATGTGCATGCATGCAATCCTTGTGCATCCTCGCTTACATTATGATCGTTGTTGTAATTAATTTAATATTATTTATTATAATTAGTCTCACTAATTATTAAATGTTGTAATTATTATTATTGTCCCTTTGTAATTATTGTAGTTAATTAGTTTAAACAACGAGTTCGTTTATTGTGGTTATCCTTGTTGTAATAGCATAGTTAGCTAGTTAATTAGCCTCGCTTATTTATTCATTTAGTTTTGTAATAAGTAGTTTAATTCAGACATTCGGACTTTGATTCGTACCCTCTTGCACGGGAGCAATGTTGTAATGAGTTGTATGTCTTCCAACCCCATGTCTTTCTCCCTTTTACTTACTTGCTTATGATGGTTAGTATAGGACATCACGTTTCATTAGCATTCTTATGCTTTGCATCCATTGTCTTACATGCATCCAAGGTTCGGCTCATCATGCTAACCCGATATCAAATGTTTAAAATTCATTACTTGAATTTGTGCTCTCTCGCATGTCTTGAATGGAATCATATGCCATGCTCACAGCCGAGTCTATAAAAACACATAATGTGCGAGTTGCATTAGTCATATTGCATTAATTAGGAACATGCATATTTTTCTAATTATTTTGCTTTGTTTTGGCTCGGAGTACTAGGTAAGAAATTTTATGTTTTAGCATCTTACATCGAATGTTTGTGTTGCCATATCAAAGTATGAATACCATGAGGCTAAGTGCTTAAGTGATATAACTGTTTGAATGCTTGTGGATGAAGGCTAGTTGCTTGAACTGGGATGGCTTGATTAATGTCCATTTTAGCCCACTTTTTTTAAGTGGCAAATTCACAAAACAATTTCAAAACAAAACATGAGATTAAGTGTTCCAATTCTCGCAAACTAGTCTATACCTTGTGTGCGCATCACATAGTAATGTAACTAATAAATCGGAACAAGAGCATATAATGTAAATAAGAAAAAGATCATAATTAGTAAATGTCGATCTTTGATTAGGAGAGTGGGGTGCTGAATTCATGACCTTCCCCTCTTGTACGTAAGTTGTCGAGCCGAGACACTTTGGTGATGATGGACTAATAGCCTTTGGCACGAGTCTTGGGTTTCCTAAATTTCTCAAAAATATTTAGGTGGCAACTCTGAAATCTGGCAAAGCAGTTCATTTTTGGCATTTGATTCAAACATCGATTTTCTAAAAGAATTGCCAGATTTGGACTCTTTTATGTTTTCACTGTTTCACATTGCACTTTGTGAAATCAGATTTATAACCACAAGTGGAGTCCAAACTATAGAGGCTAGTCATCTTCCGAAAGGAGAGCGGAAAGTCGGGCTATAATTTTGTAAATGGATTTGGTTGAATTGTTTGATGTCTATGAAATTATGTTATTCTTCATGTCCAAAATTGGTTTGATTTTAGTTTTATGGGTTTGATGGACAAAGAAACTCTATGACTCTCTCTCTCTCTCGAGCCATCTCTCTCTCTCTCTCTCTCTCCCTTCCCCTATTTCTCCATCTCTCACACTTTATCTAGGGTTTATATGATTTTTTTAGTTTAATTTTGTGTTGATTTCATAAATGGGCTTGGTTGAATTGTTTGATTTCTATGAAATTATGTTGTTCTTCATGTCCAAAATTGGTTTGATTTTAATTTTATGGGTTTGACGGACAAATAAAATTTGATGTCTAATGGTTGGGGTACCCAAATGGTTGGACCGGTTGTTGACCAATGCTAAGTTTATAGACGAGATATGAGGGGTTGGTGTGAGAGCTAAGGAGGATGGGAAAGGGGTTGTGATTAGAGAAGAGCTCATGTCTTGTTTGAAGCAAGTCATGGAAGGAGAGAGAAGTGATGTCCAATGTCTTGTTTCAAATTCTCCTTTGTAGATTATATGGATGATTTTAGCTATGTTTAGATCCTTGTGCACTTTCTGCTACTTGCTTGTCCAACATTATACTCCATATGTAACATTCTACTGCCATAGTTGTTCCTCTAGAAATTCCTATTTGATATGATTAGAAAGTGATTGCATCACAATAAAAGACAACAGAGGTCATGATGTTTGTTTTCCTCGGATTTGTGAAATATTTGTCAAGAGGCCCAAGGAATTGTTCCTTTGAACAATTATGCGATAGATGTTATAGAAAGATTTGTAAAATTAAGGTGTATATTATTTTTTCCTTAGTTAAAAAGAAAATTATAATTCCTTTCTTGAGGTGAGAATGTTTTGCTTTATCCATGATATTTAACAAAAGTAGCTTTCTTAAATGCAATTACAATGAAACACCAATCTAATTCTCCTAGTACTTTAGATTAGGATGATCAACAATGAGTAGTGTGTCTCTTTACAACACTGTGAATATGAGCATTTGTAACAACTAAAATGAATATGCAACATGCTTTCTGGTTTTGTTGCACCTTTCGTGCATTATTTAGTTCTACTTCAAATTTATAAGTTTTTATTTTTCTAGCAATGCAATCAAGTTTACCCAAGAAAGGAAGGTTAGAATAAAGCTTTATGTGGTACTAGCCCTATCTTCAGCTATAGAAGAGGGATCCAATTAGAATATCACTGCAGACAGGTCAACAGTTTTAGTAAATGTTCACGAACTAGATAAATGCGTATCATTGTATCAAAGTTGCTGTGATCAAAAAGGTTTTGATAAAGAGAAACACGGGGAAGGTCCTTACAAAAACTGCAAACTTCATGACGAACCCTAAACCCTAGTTAGAAATGGGGCCTTGATAGATGGAGGTGAAGAGAATCACTTTCAACTAGATAAAACAATAGTATGGATAAGCTGTGATGTTTATGATACAGGGAATTAAAATACCGGGTAATTTCACATCTTGAAATATGCTTTGAAACATTGAGTACGGACTATTATTAATTATTTTTCTACTATTTCTTAGAATCTCACTTTTCATTTCAATGGAACAGAGAATGCTTTGCCTACTCTATTTAAAAAATACAAGCAAATAGGTGCAGACATAGCACAAAAGAATGGTGGGACTGGGCTAGGCCTAGCAATATGCAAACAACTAATGATCATTTTAAACAAATTTTTTTTTCATTTTTATTTACGTTTCTAGACTAGGGTTCATGTTGTACTGTGAAATGGGCATTAGAAGGCATATCTGTTTCAATTATATTAACCACAAGCATTATATTCATAGCTAAACATTTCCACTAAATCACATTAATTTTCTTCTTGAAATATCTACCCCTGTGGTGAGAAACCACAATTTAAATCACTTTTTATATGAGAGTAGGTAATTTACCTGCAAGAAATCCAGTAGAAATTTAAAATTACTAAAATTGAGCAACTCATTCTAAATTATTCTTCTCCCCTCGGACTTGTTCCAAGTCTATTGCCCATCCATACCACTTCATTTGATATGAATTTTCTATGTGAATTTCCAGTCTATCTGCAGCTTGAAGTTGAAATCATTTTTCATTTCATACGGAGACATGAATTTTCATTTTGTCACTTTGATATAAACTATCTTAGCTGATGTACTGCTCTTCACATTCATATGCGTAAGAAATAGGTTGAGCTCACGGGAGGTCATCTCAGTGTTTCCAGACGAGAGCCCCATGGATCTACATTTACATTTATACTACCATACAAGGTTGCAACAAAAGAGGTAACTTCATTAGAGGATGCCTGTTCGGTTGATGGTGGTAATACATCATTGGAACATGAATCTTTAATGAGGGATAACCCAGACTCTACTAAGAAAATTGCAGTTGGTAGTGATAGTGAGATACAGTGTCACAATAAAGAAAATGGTAAATTCCAGTATCCTGATATGAATTCCACTCACCATTCAAGGGAAAACAACATTGGGGAAACGATAAAGCCAATAGATTCCCAAGAAGCAAGGGAAGGGAGATGTGGGAGACAACTAATAGAAGCACCCAGTGCAGTTCTAGCAACAATACATAAATTCCCAAATCGATGTTGAAACCTAAGATCCTTCTTGTGGAAGATAACAAGATTAATATGGTGGTGACATGGTCAATGATGAAGCAGTTGGGCCATACCATAGATGTTGTGAATAATGGAGTTGAAGTTGTACGTGCAGTTCAGTCCTGTACTTATGATCTTGTTCTGATGGTAATTTTCCTAGAATTAAAAAATGTTTTCTATTATGGTTATTATTTTAGTTACCATTTTAATCACTTGTTATGCATATCCTTTTCTTTTCAGACTTCAATTTAAGATCAAGATAGTGTTTGAGCTTATCCCAATGGTTGTTAAATTGCTAGGTGAAATAGTTTGCCACTGGTTGTGCTGTCATTTTGATTGCCTTATTTCTCATCTTCTTCATTATCAAAGCCTATAGTTGCTTTCTCCTTTACTTTTTTTTATCCCTTTTTACATCTCCAAAATTTTAGTAGTTTTTTATCCATCAAAGCCAATAGTTCAATGTAGATGTCCATCTCACAACTTCCTTAATATACTTACATGTTCACAAAAATTTTCGGAGGAGTTTGTCTTGGAAATTAGATTAATTGTATAAACAAACCTTGCAACTCATTTAAATGTTTTTTAACATTGCCACATAGATTTGTAGTCTTATCCTAATACATTGAAGCTGTAACCATGTGCAGGATGTATGCATGCTAGTGATGGATGACCTTCAAGACACAAGACTAATTCGTTCTTTTGAGGAAACTGGTAATTGGGATGCTGCAGTGAAAGTAGGAATTGGGCAATTTGTGCTTGCAAATGATAAAAAATTTAACTCATCTAAAAAGAGGATGCCCATCATTGCTATAAGCACTTGAATCCTTATTTTCCATGTGTAGCCAGTATTCTTTATGAGAATCTTGCTCAATACAACATTTAATGTGTTTACATTGACTTAGAGTAAATGTCGGGAAGTCATTACAAAGAAAAGAAAAGAAAAGAAAAGGATGATTAAATTTGAGACAAGCCCAATGAATGTTATTTTGGAAGACAAGATATATGCACATTTGACATTTGCAAGTAATAATAATAGTTCAAAAATTTGTAACTTTTCTTCATAACAAATATCCTTGTATTAGTGTGTGGGTGATTTTCTGACCACACTGCCAATCAGGTACCCAGCTGGAGAGCACCGGCAGAATAGATTAAGCCCGAACGACCTACAACAGAAAGAGAAGACTCCGGTGGTGGTTCGCCACCCGGGGGTACTCCGACGATCAAGTCAGTACTCAATATCTCTCAAAGATAGTCAATAGTGCTAAACTCTCTAGCTTGAGCATAAAAAGCATACCTTAAACCCATGGGGGTGCCTCTCTTTTATAGTTACCTCAATCCTAATCCCAATAGAAGCCTGACTTCTATGGATTCTTGTTCAGTACTTACTTTGGACACCTCAAGAGATAAAGATAAACTCCCTAAGAGCTTTATCCTTATTTTGGCTAAGTCTCCTCTTTATTCTAGGACTCTTGTCCCTTATCCCTTATCCGCTTATCTCGGATTCCGATATCTTCGGAGATAACTTCAGCCTAACCGAGATGACCTCAGCATAACGACCAGGACACGTGGCACCTCGGCTGACACGTCAGCGTCACCTTGCCACGTGTTGGTACTCAGAAAATATATCCCCACAACTGCCCCCTAGGTTCTATTACCTCGACATTCTGAGGTGATAGAACCTATATTAGTACCCCATGCTAATTCATTGGTTTAATCCGAGATCATCATCATAGGCCGACATGTCTTCTTAAAGATCAAGAATCCCAATGAACTCTTTTATGCGCATGAGCTGTCAAACATCACTT
Source organism: Camellia sinensis (assembly GCF_055761805.1). Taxonomy (NCBI): domain Eukaryota; kingdom Viridiplantae; phylum Streptophyta; class Magnoliopsida; order Ericales; family Theaceae; genus Camellia; species Camellia sinensis. The sequence goes on along the minus strand of NW_028128998.1, from coordinate 1,553,886 downwards.
TTCAACCGTTTCATTCACGCGTTTTATCCTTATCGGATCGTGCTTGTGATGCGCCAGTAAACCATCTTGTCTGCGTGCGCAGTCTGACGCATTTGCTGCTCTAGGTGCATTAATTTGATTTCGCCGCTTTTTCAAGTTTTAACGAAAACTTTTCCTTCTTCTCTCATTCCTTCACTTTTTATTCGATTCCTTTGCTTTTTCTCTCTCTAGCACTTGAATACGCCATTGTTCCAGACCTCAAGCTCTGCAACTGCCTTCATTCCTTTTTCTAGTGAAGCTTCCGCCGTTCTGTTACTTCTGCAACCATTGTCTGACTTCGGCGATCCTTACACTGGCTTCTTTTCTTCGGCGAGTTTACTGTTCCTTTTGTTTTCAATTCTTTGATGCTTTCTATTACTTGCTGCCATTACTGCATTTGTTCAAACTTTTAATTTGTGAATCATACATCTGAATGTGTTTTTTTCACGATTTTGCCCTTGCCCATATCTTGAACACACACACTGTTTCACCACTTCCTTGTACTTTTGCCACTGTTCTTGGCCCTATACTTGTTGTATTCTTTATGCTCTTGATAGACCATCTCTGTTCTTGATTCTGAAACTCGTTCTTGTTTCTGTTTTTCGTGTCTTTTCCATATTCGTGCCTTCAACTTTGTTTCCATAGACGTAGGTTTAGGATTTGTCTGTAGAACCCACAATTTAGGAAAAACTGAAACGAAATTCCTTCTAGATCCATACAAACCCTTACCAAAGTGTACTTTTAGGTTTTTGGCCGAGGTCCTTTAAACCTTCCAAAAATACTTCTTCCTGAAATCCGATATCTCCATTTAAGCTGACATCATGGGTATGTGGAAACATAGGGTAAACACCCCATCCAAACTAGAATTCTTTAGACAAGAGTTTGAAATCCCAACCGACGTCCATCTGAGGTTGGCTGGGGATGATGACTCCATCATGCCGACTAACGACTCCATGCCTTTCCCTGTGGTAGCCTTCATTGAGTGTGGACATCGGCTTCCACTCAACATCCTTTTTCATGAAATACTTCATTATTACAAGTTGAACCCAATGCAACTTTCCATCAATTCCTATCGAACCATCAATGGTATTATAGCCTTAGCCAAACAAGAAAACACTAGGATCACATTAGCCGATATCCAGTATTGCTACACTATGTGTGGCCTCAAAAAAGACACTGGCTACGTTTACTATCTCATGCCGAGGTCCACTGAATACAAAATCGTTGCCGACCTCCCTGACTCCAACAAGGGAGCTGGGGATGATTATTTCATTACTTCGGGGAACTGGGAGTTCGCCCCAGATGAAGACCTCCATCTCTTCCCTCTCCTTCGATCAGTCTTTGTAGAGGGCAATGGTAAGAGCCCTGCATTCATACCTACTTTGTTTTTTTAAAGTCTTTCATACTTTATATATTTCTTAATGTCTGTTTTTCTTGCAGCTATTCCTAAGCCACAAAAAAACTCTCACCAATCCTTCATTCCCAGCAAGGATTTGAAGAAACTCTTGGACCTGCCAGTCCATAAATGAACGATGCCTCTGCTTCTCAAGTTTATTCCAACATACAAGTCAGCTTTGCCCGACGTCCCTAGGAGGAAGAAGAAAAGCCTTTTTCCACCCTCTGCCACAACTCCACAAACCGCGTCCACATCTTGGACAGACCAAGGGTCAACCTCTGATCTAGCTGGGCAACCGTCAACCTCGGCTCTATACTTGATTCCAATATCCCAACGCCGTAGTCGATGCCAAACAGTTTCTTCTGCCGAGATGGGTCGCCCAAAACCAGTTGCAAAAGATCTCCTGGCCAACATTCCAACTGCTGTTGACGCTTAGCCAACACAAACCCTGCCTCCTCCAAAACCAAAACGAATAAAAAAGGCTCAGCCAAAGGCAAAGGTGCCTCAAATTGATTCTGAGGATACCTTGCCTATTTCAAAACCGGCTCCGAGTGAGAAAACTGTCTCTGTCCCTGCGAAGAGGTCCGCCAAAACGCTTCCATCCGAATCTACCAAATCCAAAAGGCCGAGGTCATCTTCTGCAATGACCTCGGGGTCTAAAAAGCCTGCTGCCCCCTGGGCCCCTGAAATTACCTTGGAAGATAAGCCAGTCATGGCCAATGATAGCACCGAGGACATAAACGTCGGCGCAGCCCTCAGTACTGCTCTACTTCTTCTCGGTGATCTCGACCAGAACGCCGAGTTGAGTGAGTACGAAAATTATGCTTTGATGCTCCAGCGATCTGTTCAGGTAAGTGTCTTTACTTGGTAATTTTTCCTCTCCTGTACTTTAGAAGATTTTGTAATAACTTTTGTCTTGTATTTTTTCAGGCTACCCAGCATGCCCATTCTTTCTCTATTCAATCTTTTGAAAATCGGGAGAAGTTGGCCGAGATGAAGAGGGAGTTCTCTACTCTTCAAAAAGCCAACAAAAGCCTTCAATCGAAAATGAAGAAGTTGGAGGACCAGGCCGAAGCTGCAATCAAAGCCCAAACCGATGCCGAAGAAAAGGCTGAATCTGCCGAGGCCATCAGGAAGGTTTCTGAGGCCCAAAAAAGAGAGACCGAGGAAAAGATGGACCAGGCCCAAAAAGAGCTTCAAGAGGCCTTGGCCACGAAAGAAGCCAAAATCAAGGATGTCGATGAGAAGGCATATGCTCAAGGCATGGCTGATGTCACGGAGGCCTACAAAAGGCAGGTGAAACAGGCATGCAACAGGGGTTTCTCCCTTGGTTGGATATCTCTTTTGAAAAAGCTTGAGGTCCCCGAGGACTCGCCTCTTCGGAAAACCGACGCCATTTCTATTCCATTCCCTCCAACTCCAACTCTTGCTCAATCTGATGATGAATCTGGTTCTAAGGATGAGACTGAGGAGGAAATTTTAGTGAGGAAGTCCAAAGGTGCTGCTGGGGCCAAGTCTTCTCCTCAAAATGAGCAAGTCCTGGACTTGACTCAAGATGAGGAGGATGAGGAGGTTCTCAAAGATGCTGCTCCTGAGAGGGTTTCAGTCGACGTCCCTCTCGCCGACAAGAGCATTGATGAAACCTTACAAGAGATTGATGCTAAGCTTGTGGCGGAGAAGGCGGCCGAGGTGGCTTCTCAACAGTCTACCGAGGTCCCAACCCAGCTTACTGCCGATGCTGAGGAATCTTAATTTTGATGTCTTTTTCTTCTGTCTTTTGTACTTTTGCTTTTCTTCTTTTGGGAACAATTGCAAGCTTTTGGCCGACGTGCCTTTTCTGAATATTAATACAACTTTCCTTCTTTGAGTGCTTGTATCTTTGTCTTCTCTTTACTGCTCTTGTATGATTCTATACTTAGAAATTTTTGCATGTCTTCAATATACACTTCAATCCTTGTGTAACCTTCTCGGGGTGATACACCTCGGTTGTACAAACTGATGATTTATCTCGGCAAGTATCTAACTACCTTTCTTGGCGTAATCTTGGTTTCACCTCGTAAATATAAAATTTTCAACAAGTGTTTAAAGAAAGATCTCGGTTTAACTTCAACTTGTAAATTGTCCACAAATTTCAACAACTGTTAAACAATGATCTCGGTTTAACTTCAACTTGTAAATTGTCCACAAATTTCAACAAGTGTTAAGCAATGTTTTCGGTTTAACTTCAACTTGCAAATTGTTCACAAATTTCAACAAGTGTTAAACAATGATCTCGGCTTAACTTCAACTTATAAATTGTTCATAAATTTCAACAAGTGTTAAACAATGATTTCGGTTTAACTTCAACTTGTAAATTGTCCACAAATTTCAACAAGTTTAGACAATGATTTCGGTTTAACTTAAACTTGTAAATTGTCCACAAATTTCAACAAGTGTTAAACAATGATTTCGGTTTAACTTCAACTTGTAAATTGTCCACAAATTTCAACAAGTGTTAAACATATTCTTCTTCTCTCTGCCCCCTAATGTGCACCTGAGTTCCACTTGGGTTCTCATTATGCATGTATTCTAGAGACAATGTCAAGTATCTCGAAAAGAGAACTAGCTGAATCTTTATTTATTTACTTCGACAAATGACAAAGGAACAAAGAAATTCTAATGATAGAAAAATTTCAAATTGCAAGTGTTCCAAGGCCTTGGCAATTCTTTGCCCTCATTATTTTCAAGCCGATATGCCCCATTGCCTAGCACCGAGATGATTCTGTAGGGTCCTTCCCAATTTGGGCCAAGCTTTCCCTCTCTGGGATCCTTCTTGTTACCGACGACATTTCTTAAGACGAGGTCACCAATTTGAAATTCCCTTGGGTTAACCTTCTTGTTATAAGCTCCGGCAAGCTGTTGCTCCTATGCTGCCAGCTGAATTGCAGCTTTCTCCCTTTCATTCTTCTAGAAGATCTAGATCTCGGGCTAGGATTACATCATTAGTCTCGTTCTCTACCCCTGGGTTCTGATCCCAGGGATGTCGACCTCCAGTGGAATGACTGCTTCTGTGCCATAAGCCATGGCAAAGAGGGATTCCCCTGTTGATCTTCTCGGCGTAGTCTGATATGCCCAGAGTACATTGGGCAATTCGTCTACTCACTTTCCTTTTGCTGCCTGCAACCTCTTCTTTATCCCATCCAGAATTACTTTGTTGGATGCTTCTGCTTGTCCATTGCTTTGTGGAAAGCTTGGGGTCGAAAAGTAGTTCTTGATTTTGTACTTTGCACAAAAGTTCTTAATTAGCTTACTGTCAAATTGAGTTCCATTCTCTGCAACAGTTGCTCTTGGAATCCCAAACCTGGTGATAATGTTTTTTCAAATAAAATTCTTCACGTCCATATCTCAGATCTTGGCAAAAGGTTCAGCTTCTATCTATTTAGTGAAGTAATCTGTTGCTACCAGCAAGTACTTCCTTTGTCCAGTTGCTTGGGGCAGTTGCCCGATGAGATCCATGCCCCATTGGGCAAATGGCCAAGGACTGGATACAGGGTTCAGGTCTGCTGCTGCCTGGTGTATTAGAGGTGCAAACCTTTGGCATTGTTCACACTTCTTTACATAGGCTTCTGCATCTTTCTGCATGTAAGGCTACCAATACCCCTGGGTGATGGCCCGATGAGCGAGTGATCTGCCTCCAGCGTGGCTTCCACAGATTCCTTCATGTATTTCATATAAAAAATCTTCGATTTGTAAAGGATGTACGCATCTTAAAAGGGGTCCAGTGAAGGACCTTCTGTAGAGATGTCCTTCTGCTGTCAAACTGAATCTTGCTGACTTCAATCTGATCTTGGGTACCTCCTTGCGGTCATCTGGCAGCTTTCCTTCTTTTAGGAATGCAACAATTGTGTCCATCCAACTTGGTCCCATGTCTACGCACATTGCTTCACGCTCTGTGGTTACTGGTTCAATGCTCGCGCCCGACAGGTAGTCAATCATTATTGTCCTTGCTTTTCCAGGTTGTACTGCACTAGCTAGGTTAGCCAATGCATCGGCGTGGCTGTTATCATGTCAGCTTACCTGAAGTAGTCGGCAGTTCTGAAACAAGCCTGACAACCTGATGACCTCTTTTGCGTATGCCGACATGCGTTCATCTCGGGCTGCAAACTCGCCTATTGTCTGGTTAACTATTAGTTGTGAATCATAAAAAACTATTACCTCATCTGCTTGCACTGCTGCTGCCAGCTTCAGTCCTGCAATGAGTGCTTCATACTCTGCTTCATTGTTTGAGGCCTTGAACCTCAAACGAATTGATTGTTCTAGTACCTGCCCATCTGGAGATATCAATACTACTCCTGTCCCCGCTCCCTGTCGGTTTGAACTACCATCAACGAACAGTCGAAAGGAGTCACCGATGTAAATGCTACACGGTCTGAGTTTTTCCTCTTTTCTTTGTTCTTTTGCCTTTGACTGAGCTTCTCCTTGCTTGGTTGGACATCGTTCATCCTGGCTCAACGGAGCCTGATGTTTGATGGATTCTAGCATGAACTCGGTCAGAACCTGGCCTTTGATTGTTGTCCTTGGCCTGTACTCCAGGTCATACTGGCCTAGGGTGACTGCCCATCTGGCTATTCTTCCTGTTAGGTCTCCTTGTTGCAGTAAGGACTTCAAGGGGTGCTCTGTTAGCACCACAATTTTATGGGCCTGGAAGTAATGGTTCAACTTCTTTGAAGCCATTACTAAAGCTAGTGCCAATTTTTTTAAGGGTAGATACCTCGTTTTTGCGTCAGCTAGGGTTTTGCTTACATAGTAAACAACCCTTTGCTCCCCTTTTTCTTCTCGGATTAGTACTACACTTATCGCATATTCTGAAACGGCTAAGTACAGGAACAGCTCCTCCCCAGGTTCTGGATTTGAAAGAACTAGAGCTGTGGTAAAGTACTTCTTCAGGTTGGCCAAAACGGCTTCGCATTCTTCGGTCAACAGGAAGTCTGTGGCTTTCTTCACCAAGTTGAAGAAAGGCCTGCACTTATCTGAGCTTCTGCTGATGAATCTATTCAGGGTTGCGGCCCTTCTAGTTAGCATCCGCACCTGTTTTGCCGATGTCGGGCTTTTCAACTCTAGGATGGCCTTGATCTGATCTGGGCTAGCCTCGATCCCCCTTCTGGTCACCAAGTATCCTAGAAACTTACCAGATTCGACTCAAAATGCACACTTTGATGCATTGAGTCGGAGCCGATATGTTTTAAGGATTTCAAAGACTGCTTTTAGATTGGCGAGATGACCCTCAGGCTCCTTGGTCTTGACGACCATGTCGTCGATGTAGACTTCTACTGCTCGGCCAATCAGGTGTTTGAACATTTTGGTTAACAGCCTTTGGTAAGTTGCTCCTGCATTTTTTAACCCGAAAGGCATTGCTCTGTAACAGTACAGGCCTTTTGGGGTGATGAACGCGGTCTTCTCTTCGTCTGGGGGTTACATGGCTATCTGGTGGCACTCTCTGTAGGCATCTAAGAAGCTCATTCTTCCATGCCCTGAAGTGACATATACTAGTTGGTCAATCTTGGGTAGAGGAAAACTGTCTTTGGGACAGGCTTTGTTGAGGCTGGTAAAGTCTACGCAAACCCTCAATTTACCGTTCTTCTTCTTTACCACCACTGTATTGGATAGCCATGTTGGGTAGTGAACTTCTCTAATGGCCTTGGCCTCCAGAAATCTGTCTACTTCTTCCTCTACTGCTTCGACATGCATCAACGTCGGTCTTCTGGCTCGTTGAATTACAGGTTTGGCCGACCTGTCAACATTCAGTTTGTGGCAAGTGACCTCGGGGTCAATGCCAGGCATTTCGTAAGGTGTCCAAGCAAACACCTCAATATTTTCTCTCAAAAAAGTTTCCAACTCTTTTTTCTCTTCTTCGGCTAAGCCCGAGCCGAGAAGAAATAAGCGTTCTTCATCCCCATCCTGGACAAGGATTTTCTTTAGTGCCTCTTCGCTCTTCTCGGCTAGCTCCTTGCCGACGTCTTCTAGGACTTCCACGTCCTCATCTTCAATTTCTGCCTTTTTTGGCTCTCGTATATTGAAGGTAGATTTCATTGCTGTCATGGAGCAATTCTTCGCCTGCAGCTTATCGCCTCTGACTTCCTCTATCCCATGCTCTGTTAGGAATCGCAATAGTTGATGCAATGTTGAGGGAACTGCCCCCATTGCATGCAACCATGGCCTTCCCAAGATGATGTTGTAAGGGGAGGGTGTGTCGATTACGGTGAACTCTGTTGTTACCTTCCTGGTGCCTGCCTGCACCTCCAAGTTGGTTGTTCCCAGTGGCCATGTCGGCGTTCCATTGAACTCGACCATTGGGCTATTGGATTGCTCCATATCGTCTGGGTGAAGGCCAAGCTCCTTGTAACATCGAACATACATGATGTCGCAAGAGCTACCTTGGTCAATCAAGATGGCACTCTCCAACCTGGAGGGATACTACCAAGGCATCATTATGCGGATGCTGTACCATCTCAAGGTCGGCTTCTGAAAAGGACACTACTGGTCCTTGGCATTCCTCTGCCTGATGTCTCTTCTCCCCGACTTGGTAGACATGTTGCAGGTGCTTCACTTTCTGGGTCTCCCCCCTAATTTCGTTCTTGTTGACCTTCGAGTGAATCACATTGACTACCCGAGGTCCTCCTGCCTGAGGTTGTGGTGCTGGGGGAGGCGAAGCTGCTGGCACCTAAGGCAATCTTGCCTGTTCTTCCCTTGTCCTGGCCTCATCGATGAGGTCTCTCAGGTGGCCTTGCCTCACCAATTCTTCCAGGTGTGTTTTCAAGGCTCTGCAACCCTGAGTCGTGTGCCTATCTTCATTGTGGTAAGCACAATGTCTGCCAACGTTCCTTCTTATAAACTCTCCTGGTGTCTTCGCTGGTGTTCTGAAATAGGGTTGGTTCCGAATCCGGTCCAGGACTTTGGGAATCGGGATTCGGAACACAGTTGTTACTGCCTGTGTGGCCCTCAGCTCTATTTCTTGTTTGCTCGATCCATTGTTACCTCAGCCTCACTTTGGCGAGCCGTTTCCTTTCTCTTGTTTTACCTCCCTAGTTCCCGATGTGTCTTCTTCGGCTCTGGCGTACTTCTCGATTCTCGTCATGCGCTCTTCCATACTTTTTGGCAATGTCTTTGCCAAAGACTTTCGTAGTGGATAGTTGTCTTTTAGGCCATTCTTGAAAGATACGAACGCCACCTCTTGATTACATTCGGGTATTCGATTGAACACCTCGTAGTATCTTTTTGCATAGGCTCTAAGGCCTTCATCCTTGCTGATCTTCAGGGCCATCAATGCGTCCACCCTTAATGGCTGTAGCTTGTTTGTCACGAACCTGGCCACAAACATCTCGGCCAGGCCTTCCAAAGTCTTCACGCTTCCCTTTGATAGTTTGTGGAACCAATCTGATGTAATCTCCCCGAAGGATGAAGGGAACACTTTGCAGAGCAACGGCTCGTTCCCACAATACAATGCCATTGAGTTCAAATATAGTCCAACGTGGAAGTTAGGGTCTAACTTACCATCGTATATTTGAAACCTCGGCATACTAAATCTCTTCAGTGCCTTAAACCTGTCTAATTCCACCGAGAATGGTGTTCTTGGCTTATCTGGGGAGGTTACCTCAACGTCGGCATTTTGTTGCTTCCTCTTGAGGTAATCTCTTAAGTCCTCCCTCGTTCGTCTAGGAGCTCGACTATCTCCTGCTTTCAATCTTTTTGGTGCGCTACTTTCAGCCTCGTGGTGAGTCCTTTTCGACCCTTCTCCATGAGTTGTGTCGAAGCACAGTGCCTACACCTGAACATGCCGATGTCCTTTGGGGTCTACCTCCTTTGTACGGTGCGTCCTCTATGATTCTTTTCTTCTTGACTCTCTTCGTCCGACTTCTCTAGAAGGTTCGTGAGAGTATCTTTTACTCCCATTGTGCTGAGGGGCTATGGGGATCGTTTTCTGCCATCCCTTCTGGGCATTGGTCGCTGGAATCGGTGTGTCCTGCAGCGGGAACGGTGGCGTCATGACGTTATTTTGCATCATGAAATTGACGACCGACTGCAGGTCTGCCAATTTGTTTGCCATCTCTTTTACCTCTTAGGCACCTATCCTTCCAAACCTGGAGGTCATCCTCGTTGTAGTATCCACTTCGATCTGGTTTCTTTGGTGCGTCGCCAGTCTGGCCGACGTCTTTCACTCCGTGATTCTGGTCACGAGTTTCTACGTTGCATTCGTCTCCTGTGATATCAAGGTCAGTAGGTCTCCCACTCCCAGCAGGAGTGTCGTCCCTAATCTTTTCTTTCTGTTCGTTACTGGCCATCTATTCTACTTTCTTTCCCACAGACGGTGCCAAATTGTGTGGGTGATTTTCTGACCACACTGCCAAACAGGTACCCAGCTGGAGAGCACCGGCAGAATAGATTAAGCCCGAGTGACCTGCAACAGAAACAGAAGACTCCGATGGTGGTTCGCCACCCGGGGGTACTCCGACGATCAAGTCAGTACTCAGTGTCTCTCAAAGATAATCAATAGTGCTAAACTTTCTAGCTTGAGCATAAAAAACATACCTTAGACCCATGGGGGTGCCTCTCTTTTATAGTTACCTCAATCCTAATCCTAATAGAAGCCTGACTTCTATGGATTCATGTTCAGTGCTTACTTTGGACTCCTCAAGAGATAAAGATAAACTCCCTAAGAGCTTTATCCTTATCTTGGCTAAGTCTCCTCTTTATTCTAGGACTCTTGTCCCTTATCCCTTATCCGCTTATCTCGGATTTCGATATCTTCGGAGATAACCTCGGCCTAACTGAGATGACCTCGGCATAACGACCAAGACACGTGGCACCTCGGCTGACACGTCGGCGTCACCTTGCCATGTGTTGGTACTCAGAAAATATATCCCCACAATCAGTATGTATATCCATTGATGAATAATAGTGGTGTAATTGCAGATGATAGCAAACGCATTGGTAGAGAGTGTAGACGAGTGTTTCGCAAATGGTATGGACTCATTTGTTTCAAAACCTGTTACTTTTCAAAAGTTGAAAGAATGCCTTGACCAATATTTTTAATTTTATCTCCTTAGTGTATGCATCTGTATAGAAAAAAATGCGTGTTAGAAAAAGTTTTGTCATCACTGTCCCACCGTGTTAGAAAAAACATTTGAAAGAAGTAGAAGGAAAAAAGCAAGGGAGGAGATGATGAAACAAGTAGAAGAAGGAAAAAAAAGCAAGGGAGGCGCAACAAGAGCAACTTAATCATCTGAATGACATGGTTTTACGACTCATAACTCTGTTGCAGGGTTCAGACGGTCATTGTCGTATTTGGTAAGAAGAATTTTATTTATATGATACTAAAAGTTCTACAAAAAAAACTTCACATATTAACATTATTGTTTTGGACAACTTGGAATTGTTTTGACATTATACAAATAAAAGGAGAAAAGAAGTAACACATTAATTCGTTAACTAATTGATTAATTATGTAAAAACAGTTCCAAGAGGAGCGCCAAGCATATTTAATGATGCAAATTTCCTATGTTATAGCAACAATGGAATTTCATTAAATGATAAACTTAAAAAAAAAAAAAACACACATAGGACCTTGACAAAACACTTTAATTATCACATCTTTAGAAATAGGACTTGTGACAACAGACGTAATGTAATTTAGACTTGTAGGTTGGGAGTTAGAGCCGAATGCGCCTTAAACTTAGTCGAAAAAGGGCATTCAGGAGGCAAAATTCAAAACAGCCCCCTCACCACTGTATGGTTGTCACAGACAGCTTCCCCATCACAATTAGGACCTGTGACAATAGACAGAATGTGTTTCGGACCTGTAGGTTGGGAGTTAGAGCAGAAAATGCCTTAAACTTAGACGAAAAAGGACGTTCTGGGGGTGAAAATACAATACAGCCCCCTTAGCACCGTATGGCAGTCACGGACAGCTTCCCTATGACAATTAGGACCTGTGACAACATACAGAATGTAATTCGGACCGTAGGTTGGGAGTTAGAGCTGAAAATGTCTTAAACTTAGTTGAAAAAGGGCGTTCCAGGGAAGAAAATTCAAAATAGCCCTTGAACCACCATGTGGCTCTTACGGATAGCTTCCTCGTGACAAATAGGACTTGTGACAATAGACGTAATGTAATTCGGACCTGTAGGTTGGGAGTTAGAGCCGAAAACGCCTTAAACTTAGTCGAAAAATGGCGTTTCGGGGGCAAAAATTCAAAACAACCCCCGAACCTTAGTATGGCTGTCACAGAGAGCTTCCTCATGACAAATAGAACCTATGACAACAGAGGGAATTTAATTCGGACTCGTAGGCTGGGAGTTAGAGCCGAAAATACCTTACACTTATTCGAAAAATGCCTAACACTTAGTTTAAAGAGCGCCAACTTTATGAAAATAACATCCACATATTCTAATAATTGCCTTTGTATAAAATAGGATGAAGAAATAACATAATAGATTGTTTGTGCTGTTGGTTGGAATAAATATTGCATGATACATATATATATATATATATATATATATATGCTTTTATTTTCAAGAAGACATTTGTAGATTGTTCTACCTCAAATGCATGTTAGAACCTTTTCCCTATGGTTGACTGAATTGATATTTTGTAACCAATTACTTTTTTTTTTTTTTTTTTAGATGGATTTGTTGCATGGACTTGTGGATAATTCATTTTGGAGAAGAAATTTCACTTTTGTATACAACTAATACTTTTGTGTAATTCCCTATTACCGAAACAGAAAACTTATGGCAACCAATTGTTAATTACTGGTATGGTACATAGATCACCTTTTGTCATGGTGTACATATATGACCATTTGTCATTGTATATATATACGACCTTTTGTCATGGTATATAGAAAAACTTTTGTTGTGTTACATATAGATCACCTTTTGTCATGGTACAAATTACGATGGTAATTTGTACCATGCCAAATGGTCATTTCGCATGGTAGTAAATTTATTTTTTGTATAAAAAGGGCTTTGATTTTTGTATGATTTTATATTTTGTATGGAGTTATTATTTTAGTTTGGACAATCGTTGGTTTGTATGGATTTTGACATTTAAAGTTATTCATTTTTTGTATACGTATGCAGATTGTGGAATGATTGATATATAGTATAGGTATCATTTTGTTTATATGCGTATTACAGGTTGCATGGAATATAGATAGGTTGTGGACAAATTATAATTTTGTGATAAAACATAAGATCGTGTTTTTGGCAACTAAACAATTAGTAGCTAAAAAAAAATGGGAAAATAGTTTGGGCGACTAAAAGTATTGTAGCCACAAAAAAAGAAGACATTTGGTAACTAAAAGTTTTGTAGCAAAAAAAAAAAATCAAACATTTGGCGACTAAAAGTTTTGTAGCCCAAAAAAAATCAAATATTTTGCGACTAAAAGTTTTGTAGAAAAAAAAAAGTCAAACATTTGGCGACTAAAAGTTTAGTAGCGAAAAATGTGGGACTTTCAGTGACCAAATGTTTAGTAGCCAAAACATAAACTATTTGCCGACTAAAATTTTAGTAGCCAAAAACATAACACTTTAGGCGACTAACCTTTTAGTAGCTAAAAAAATTTGACTTTAGGTGACTAAAATGTTGGTAGCCAAAACACAAGTATTTACTTTAGGTGACTAATATATTTAGTAGCTAAATTTTTTTTTCGTGACTAAATGATTAGTCGTTAACAATAAGTGAAGCTTTTGGTGACAAAAAAAATTGGTCGCCGAAAATGTGCTATTTAATTTTATTTCGAACTTTTTAGTGATTAAAAATTTAGTCTGCAATTTAATACATTTGGCGACTGAAATAATTTTAATAGCCAATTACCTTTCCAGACAATTCTTCCGCGACTACTGCTGTGACCAAATAATTTAGTCGTTAAAAGCCTTCGGTGACTAAAAATTTAGTCGCCAAAAGTGAAAATTCTTGGAGTGAGTCCTTAAAATGGTTGTTGTACCATAAATTTCATTAGAAAGAAAAGCTCAAGTTATGTGGACGGTTAATTTAATTGATATTGGAAATATAAGCAAATATTTTAGAAATTTTAACATATATCAAGAGGGAAAAATTCAAGGGGTGAAATTTGATATTACAATTTTGACTATCATTTACCCCCCCCCTTTTTTTCTTTTCTTCCTCTCTCTTTGATGGGTTTCAAATATCTTGTGCCTAGGCTGTATTAGAGTGGGAGCAAGTATATAAAATTTTCTTACTAATTGATTTTTCATATAATAACAAAACTTTAAAAAATAAAATATATCCTACACAATGATATGACAAATGTTACATCAGTAAGTAAGAAAAATTTATAAGATTTTTTAGTTTCAACAATGATAGAGAGATCTAAGTTTTGAGCTTTAAAGAGAGCTCTAGTGATATGGAGTGGGGTCCACCCCTAGAGCTCCTTTAGAGCTCAAGTTTTAGAGCTCCAAAATATTTTTATTTTAGTTTATATCTTATTTTTCTCTTATACATACATTTTTATAGAATAAATCTTTGCTGTACGCTTCTTAAAGTGTGCACATAGTAAGAATATTACAGTTTTTTTATTTATTTATTTATAATGGAAGTTACTTTGGGATGTATTATGTTATTTTGTTGTTAAAGTTACGAATGACATATCTATGTTGCGCAATCTTAAATTGAAAGTTACTAATCATTGTGTGTATGTTATGAATATAGCATCAAGAGTTATTTATGATAGTAAATGTTATAAATTCTTTTGGGAAAAGAAAACTACATTTTGTTATGAAATGTTATAATATTACATATATTGTGATAAAATACATAAGATATGCACATTTTTAAACATGAAAAAAATAATAGCTCTTTTTTTCATGTTGCAAGGGAAGCAATTATGTTGTGTTTACTTTGTTTCTAAGTGATCAGAAGCCGAAATCAACAACACCCATAAAAATGGCTAAACTTCTTCTTCTACAACAATCGGGCCAAGAATGAAAGAATTAATAATACTAGAACAAACAAATACCAAACTATGTTAACTCTTGAATACAGATAGAAAAATTTTAAAAGTACATAAAATTATATCACAAAACAGGATATAATCTGAATAGCACACTACACTTTCATAGGGAGTGACATCTACAAATTTAATGAGTCCCCATATATCATTGTGAGATAACCGGTACGTAATTTGCCTCGTTCCTCTTTAAGTTATGCCGGGTGCGTTGTTATAGAAAACTCCTTCTTAAAATTTTCGTATTGTATTTAGTTCGATCTTGAGTACTTCACTTATTCTGGAGGGTGCGAGGTTGGATTCAGAGTGTCGGGAGTGGGGCTGGAAATTTTCTGGGCTGGAGGACTAGAGCCGCACGCGCGGAAAGTAGGGGATTGACCTGGGTGCATACTGAAATAAATGCACGAGAAACAGTAGGTGCGGGAGAGGGAGGGCCGCACGTGCGGGGATGAAGGCCACACTTGCGAGAGGCACTCTCCATATGTGCGGCATGGGTGCCGCACGTGCGGTGGTAGGTGAGTCTGAAATTTTTGCTTTTTCTTCTCTTTTGGTTGATTGTATCTCACTTTTGTTGTATATCTCTCTCTCTCTCTAGAAACTCATTCCTCTCCCTTCTCTCTACATTTCCTACACCAAACAGGATCAAATCCTTGATCTCTTTAAATCCATTAGAAATTTGCCCATAGTTTCTTCATCAAAGTTGGATAACTTCTCGAGGGCTTCGTTGTGTGTGGTGAAGATCGTGTTTCAACACCGTTGATTCTAAGGGTTTCATCTCATTTCCTTATCCAAACTTGAGGTAGGGATTGTCTTAGAGTTATATATATTTTTGCAAGTTTTGGTTGAATTCAAGATTTCCTCTTTGTTGTTTTGAAAATTGGTTTTTGGCTCATGAAATTGGTGGTTTTGTAGAGAGGGGTTCATCTCTTGTTTTCTTTAAAAGATTTTCTTGAGGAGTTGAATCACATTGATTTAAGAATGATGTTTTTGGTGAGTTTTAACCAAGAGATAAATAAATGTCTAGTTTTGGGGAAAAACCTAGAAATTTGGGGGTTTTGGAAAATGTTGAGAATTTATGGGATATCCTGTGCTAAATAAATGAATAAGTGGTAATTTCTTATTATTGTATACGAATATGACAATTTTCTTGGTGCATGAGAATTGGTAGAATTTTGTGGAATTTATTGTTTAAGTGAACATGTATATAGTCATGAATATAGTCATGAAATGACAAAATGTTGAGACGACATGTGATGTGGAAATGTTGCAACACTTGGATAGATGCAAAAGTTCATGGGTTATATATGTTAAATGTATTGGAAAAAGGAAGTGAAAATTGTGATTGCAAATGGAACATTTGTGGGGAAGTTTTGTAAATGGTAGGATGATACATCACGTGGGTAATCATTACATTGCATGGATAATTGTGGCATTGACACTTCAATATATTGCTTGTTATAAATATTGAATTGGAATTTGAAACTTGCATTAAGAAAGAATTAATGAGAAATGAGAACTATTGAAATGTTTTGGGGTAAATACGTTGGTAAGTCCGGATAGGAGGCGTAGATGGAATTCATTAAGTTGGCTTGAGTGTCTGGGATGAAAGATCGAAAACATGCGAGGAGGAGGTACCACTTCCCTTCCAGTTAGCAATGGGTAAAGTGGGGTTTTTGGTAGTGCTAGTTATGCCTACTTGCAGACACCAACCTAGGGATTACCTGAGTCGTATTTAGCGCCCCTTGAATTAAATTGTAAATTTATGAATTATTGGGATTTCAAGCTATCAATGAGCACGTTGTTTTTTTTTTTTTTTTAAAAGAGGTAGATGTGATTTTCTTATAAAAAAGGCATAGCATGGCATGTGCATTTCATTTTTGGGAAGCTTGTATAAAATGTATATACTTTTTTATGAATTCTCTACTGGGCTTTACGCTCACCCTATGGGACTTTGGTGTAGGAAAAGATGTGGTGAACCCGCCAAACTAGGGCGTGGGTGTATGTAGAGCGAGCACAAGACTCTATTTTGTTGTGATTATAATTTTTGCAAGCCTAGGGCTATAACTGTTTGGGTCCGAGAGACAAGTTTTGTGTAACCGGGCTTAAGCCTTGGAATATGTAAGCCCCTAGAGGGCACTTTATTCTTTTTTTTTTTTTCGAATTTGACGTTCTACATGCTATAGATTCATGTATTTGGTATTACTGAATGTATATTTCGCATGTGGGACTATTTTGTATAAACCTTAATGATCAATGATATGAAGGTTGGAGAATTGTTATTATTCCTTTAATGAATATTGGTTGATGTACCTAAATTTTTGTTGGAAAATTTGGGGCGTTACAACTTGGTATCAGAGCTACCGGGTTTGAAAACTTGGAGCTCGTGGGAAGTGGTTGTTATACCATAATGGGTTCATTTCGCATGATTAGAAGATATTTTGTATTATGTGACTACGTGATAACATGCTTATATGACTAGGTGGGTATGGGATTGGACTTTTGGGATGTTGTTTGCGGCTATTAAATTCCTTGAGGTCTTATTAGATGGGTACTTGATCAATACTCATTCTACTAAGAATTCTTGGTTTTTCATGGGACAAATTTCGTCACAAAAGAATATTCCATATGTGCTTATGTGACTAAGTCCTTATGTGGAGTGAAATTGGGTTGTTCTGATGGTAGAGAAATGTATAGAATTTTTGGGGTCAAATGTGTGGGGCAAATCGCGAGCACATTTGGAATTATGTGCTAAACTGTTTGTCATGTTCCTTAATTAGGATGTCAGGAAGAGGTCAAGGTCATGGCGATAGAGGCGAGAGGCATGGTAGGGCTCGCCGGGGTGTGCATGAAGTATCGGTCCATGAGGTCCCGGTGTAAGAGAAAGGGTTCAGCCAAGCTAATGCAGTCGGGCAAGCGGGCCAAGCTAATGTGGTCGAGCAAGTGGGACAAGTGAAAATTCCGGGGCAAGTGGGTCAAGCCACAATGGGGACCCTAGCCCAAGAAATAGCGGGGGCTTGAGAGAGTCAATGAATATATTGCGGGTGGAGAACAAAGCTAGAGAGAATGTCGTCGAGACAAGGGCGAGTTTTCTCACTAGGGAGTTTTTGCAGGCCAAACCGAATGAGTTCCACGGTGGTCCCGAGCCCAAGAAAGCGGATGAGGGGCTCGAGCAAATGATGAAGACATTTGAGATGCTTCACATTGAAGACAGTGAGCTAAGAGTGACTCTTGCGAGTTACTACCTCAAATGAGATGCGGGTCAATGGTGGAAATACACCAAAGGTCGGGTAAAGCCAATGTGGGAAGCATTTGTGGTGGCTTTCCAAGATAAGTATCTACCTCCCAGTGCTAGGGAAAGGTTGAGACAAGAATTTCAAGACCTCAAGTAACTCAATATGTCTGTGGCTGAGTTTGAAGCAGCCTTCTCTAGTTTGTCCCGGTTCGCACCGGAATTGGTGGCAATAGAAGAGAAGAAGTTGAGAACCAAGATTTTGTTCAAGGTTGCTGGGAATATGATTCAAAACTATGACCGTCTTGTGGAGGCGGTGGCATATGTAGAGATTACCGTGGAGGCCGATGAGGAGAGACTTCGGAGTTCGAGGTCGAGGGGTGTAACGCCCCAATTTCTAAGCCCAAATGTTGATACAACAATCATGGTTCCTTAAAGGAAAACCGAAATAAATTCCCATACTTGCATTACATGACACAAATAGTTCTCATGCGATAATACATTCAATTCAAAACAAAATAAAACAAACAAATAGATACCCTCAAGGGTTTATAAGTTTTCAAGGCTTAAGCCTGGTTACAGAAAATGGTTATTCAAACCCACACAAATACAACCATTGGCTTACAAAATAGAGTCACGTAAAATGAAAGCATTGTACTTCCAACATACACACTTCCACGCCCCTAGT
The DNA here is from genome assembly GCF_055761805.1 of Camellia sinensis. Classification (NCBI taxonomy): domain Eukaryota; kingdom Viridiplantae; phylum Streptophyta; class Magnoliopsida; order Ericales; family Theaceae; genus Camellia; species Camellia sinensis. The sequence goes on along the minus strand of NW_028128998.1, from coordinate 1,535,552 downwards.
TGGGTGGAATCACCACATCTTTTCCTTCACAAAAATCCCGTAGGGTGAGCATAAAGTCTAGTAGGAAATTCTTAACAAAGTATATACATTTTATACAAGTCTCAAGAGATGAAATGCACATGCCATGCTATGCCCTTTTTGAAGATAAATCACCTTTTCATCTTTTGAAAACCATCGTGCTCAATGATGTCATGCAATTTCAATTGTTCAAAACTTGACAATTTATTTCAAGGGCGGTAAATACGACTCTGGTAATCCCTAGGTCGGTGTCTACAAGTAGACTATACTAGTATTACCAAATTGTCATTTTTACTCGACACCTATCCACGTGGGTTTTTGGTATTTCACCCCGGACCCTCACGCCAACTTATTCACTTTCATCAACACCACCTATCAAGACTTACCAACATCTTTACCCCAAAACAATTCTATGAAAACTTGTTTTCTCAACATTCCTTTCTCAATGCAAGTTTTCAAATCGACTTTCAAAGTTTAATGCAATCAAATGAATTGATATGTCAATGCAACAGCAATCAATACAATGTAACAATTCTTCCACATAATACTACCATTGTGATCAAAATTCCCGTTTCTCATTTCAATGTAATTTCACAAGATAAATATAAATACTTTTATCCCAATTCATCATCCAAGGAATAGTACGATTCCCTCTTCTCAAGTATTCTCAACAATTAGTCATTTCTAGACTATAGTAATATTCTGGATAACAATTTCCAAAATGAACAACAATTCTCAAATTCCCTGAAATTCATCATTTATATAAATATAAATAAGAAATTTTCCAAACATCCATTTATTTTGACACACAAAATAAATATAACAATATCATTCATGGATTTTTAGCCTCTTAAAAAAAAATCTCCAAATTCTAGGTTTTCTCACCAAAACTATACAACTCAAATCTTTTGAAAGAAAACTTTCCAAAATCATCTTTTCTTCATTCAACGAAGATGAAAACCCATAAGATCATTTTAAAAGAACAAGAGACAAACCCACTTTTAAAATCGCTCAACTTCTTGAATCAACAATCATTTTTCAGAAGCTATCAAAGGATGATTTCGAAAATCATCTAGATCTTGCAAAAATATATATATAACTTAAAGAAAATCCCTACCTCAAGTTTTGAAGAGAATCTGAGATGAAACCCCAAAATCTACGACGTCGAAACTTGATCTCCACCGCACATAATGAAGTGCTCGAGGTGATAACCAACTTTGGTGAAGAACCTAGGCCTAAATCCCAATGGATTTGGAGAAATCAAAGAGAGAAGATGACTTCTAGAGAGAGAGGCTTTAGATCTAGAAATTTGGAGAGTTTTAGAGAGAGAGGGAGCTGTAAAAAATGATCTGAAACTCTAATTTACAGACTGATATAATAAGGTCGCTCGAGCATGAAATACACTTTCCCGTAAGCAATTTCAAATGCATTTTGCATTTTTGCTTTCGGCAAGCTTACCAGGCAGCTCGACCCCCGAACTTGACCGGGTCAAAATCAGGATCGCTACAAGGGGTCAAGGGTCATAGGGGGACTATAGACCCAACAAGAAGAGCATAAACACCTTTTCATCCCAGTCCCAACCACAGTAGTCTAGATCCATCTTTCCCTTGCCTAGTGCGGGCTCAGGGAAGAGTGCACTGGGTGGTTTTTCATGTTTTAAGTGTGGCCAACCGGGTCACAAGGCCTTTGCATGTCCTCAAAAGGGAGGAAGACAACAGATGTTGCCACCACTACCACCGAACCGATCCCAGAGTTAGTCTCAAAGTAGAGGGTAAGGACCTACTGTTATCAGTGCGGTCAGCCGGGGCACATGAAAAGAGTTTGCCTACAGTTGGGAAGCGCATCTGGTGCATCAAGGTCGAGACAAACTCAGAGCCATTAGCAGGCTCACTCAGTTCAGACTTCGTGAGCTAATTAGAGAGCCGCTTCAGCTCAGCCAGTGCAGTAGGCTTATGCTCCGAGAGACGAGCAGGTTGATCAGAGGCCACAGGGCGCGTGTTTGCTGTTACCGCGCCAGAGTAGTTACCGGGATCCTCAGTTGTGAGGGGTATTTTTGTTGTGTGTAATTCTTTGGCTAATGTGTTGATAGATGTGAGTGCGTCTCATTCATTCATATCTACTGCAGTTGTGTCTGCATTGGGGTTGGAGGTGGCATGGTTAGCGTCCCCGCTTAGAGTAAAGTCGCCAATTGGGGGTACTGTTGATTTAGACCGGTGGTGTCGTGGTTGTGGGATAAAGATTGTCGGGCGTTGACTCTCGTTTTCTTTTGTGTTGCTAGACATGTCGAGTTTTGATGTCATCTTAGGCATGGATTGGTTGTCCTCGTATCGAGTTGTGATTGATTATTATCGTTAGAGAGTTATGGTGTGCACCTCGAGTGGTGACTGTTTTTATTTTCTGGGGGGCCGGGTTGATAGGGTCTTGTCACCAGTTTTTGACCTCCGTAGTAGGAGCAAACTTAGTGGCCTGCTTCCAATTCTCTTGGATAGTGAGATTGATGGAGCTTGTGTTGAATTGCCAAGGGTAGTTTGTGAATACCTGGATGCCTTTCCCGAGGATCTTACTAGTTTGCCACCCCACCGGGAGATCGAGTACACCATTGACTTAGTGCTTGGCACGACACTGGTTTCAATGGTGTCGTATAGATTTGCACCCACTGAATTGCATGAGTTGAAGATTCAACTTCAAGAGCTTGTAGACAAGGGCTTCATTCGCCCTAGTACATCGCCTTGGGGAGCGTCGTCTCTCTTTGCGAAGAAGAAGGGTGGATCATTGCGGTTGTGTATAGATTATCGCAAGTTGAACCGGGTTACTCTTAAGAACAAATATCCTTTACCTAGAATAGATGATTTGTTTGACCAACTTAAAGGGCCTCGTTACTTCTCGAAGATAGATTTGAGGTCGGGGTACCACCAGTTGAGAGTTCGGGGGGAGGGCATCCAGAAAATGGCCTTTCGCACGCGTTATGGCCATTACAAATTCCTTGTGATGCCTTTTGGGTTGACCAATGCGTCTGCTTCCTTTATGGATTTGATGAACCGAATTTTTTGAGAGTACTTGGATCATTTTGTGGTTGTCTTTGTGAATGACATCTTAATTTATTCAACCTCCGAGAAGGAACACAAGACTCACTTGAGTATAGTGCTTGATTTGCTTAGAGAGCACCAGTTGTATGCCAAATTTGAGAAATGTGCGTTTTGGTTAACCGAAGTGAATTTTTTAGGTGATGTAGTGTTGAGAGAGGGGGTAACTGTAGATTCCTTGAAGATAGATGCGGTACAGGGTTAGGGACTATAGACACCCCATTTTTGACCGTCCTCAAGACTTGGACGTCATCGTTTGAACACTCGATGATCATCTATGCTCGTGTTCTTTTTGAGTTTCTGAAGGTCTCAGCTATGCGCCTTACCATGGAGCCTCTCAACTTGTCTGTTTTGTGCTTGGTTGTAGACTAAGAGCTTGTGGTTTTGTTTCTAAGGGAAGGGGGTGGCCTTTTGGCCAGCCTTCCAACCCATCGGCCAAGCCCCCTGCCCATCGGCCATTCCTTCTTTCCATCGGCCATCAGTGGTGGCCGATCGACACATTTGATAGCCGGTCGGCACCTTTATTGGCCGGTCGACCATGTTTGTTGGCCGAGGCCTTTTTATTTTCTTTTACAGATATTTTGTTGCCAGCTGTGCCAGCTGGTAAGCACAGAACTCATCCTCCATACACATGTATGGAGGGATTGTAACAAGCCTCAAGCTTGTTCAACAAGCTTGAGACTTGGTTTTCTATAAGAAGGGAGGGCCCTCTCCCTTTCCAGAGGTTCTAAAATTTGCATTAGAGACAAGATATCTCTCTCTCTCTATATATATTTCTTCATCTCTTACTATATTTGCACTTGTTTGTGCCTTAAAGTGATTTTTCTTCACACTTTTGCACTAAAGCACCTAGTGAAACACCTTCACTACTGAGCCGAGGTTCTTGGAGGTTGCATTTGAGTGGTTTAAGCTTGGTTTTTGCCTCTGAAGTTGCTGTTCTAAAGTTGTTCTCCAAAGGTGAGTTTCTAGCCTCTTTAAAGTTTTGTTGTAGTTGCTTACTTAGCCATATTTGCATGCTTCTTTTGGCTTAGCTTTCAATTGTAAAAAGTTCTCTTTTCAAGTGCTTAAAGTGTTTGTTTAGGCACCTTTGGTGTTGGGGGTGGTCTACCCCCCCTTTTGTGCCTTGTTTAGCCTTGTTTTGTGCCATCCTTTTAGGCCTTCGAGATCACCTTCTCTTGGCCTTTTAGCCACTGAAATCCAGTGGATTTTCAGTGGTAGGCCCCAAATGGGTGGGGGTTGTCCCCCCTCCTCTTCCTTTGTTTGCTTGTGTTGATGGCTCATCAAAGTAGCATGTCTTTCTAGCATGTTTTGGTCCTATCTCAGCATGTTTTTGGTGTTATTTTAGCATGTCTTAACTCTATTTTGGCTTGGTTTGATTGCCTCTTGCATGCTTTATACCCTTGTAGTGCAATCTTCTTTATAGCCTTAACATGCCTCATGTTTTGGACCATCCTTCTAGTATGATTTTGGCTAAACTCCAGCAAGCTTTTACTCATGTTTTTCCATGCTTAAGCTCAGTTTTAAGTTGTTTTGGCCATGCATGCCTTGCTTTGTATAGCCATAGTACAATCTTGCTCACTAGCTTTGAGTTTCCAAGTCACTAGCATGCATTGCTTGGGCTATTTATATGATTTAGCATCATTTGATATGTGATTTCAGTGTGTGTAGTATGGTTACACCCTCACATCTTTCACTCTTTCAATACTTTGGAGGGTTTGTGCTTTATGCCTTAAACATGAGCCAATATGTATGCCATCTTGCCTAAGCTTTTGGGCTACCATTTCAGTGTGTATTTGGTCTTATTTTGCCATGTTACAACTTTGATTTTTGTTGGTGAAGTCATCTCATGCTTGGTTTTGGTAGGTGTAGTATAATCCTCCTCTTGGGCCTTGCATACTCCATGCTTCATGCCTTTTATTCTAGCATATGTTGGCTATGTTCAAGCATGCATTTGGCCTTGTTTTGACATGCTTTAGGACAGTTTTGGATCATCTTGGCCCTTTGGGCGTTGCTTGATATGGCTATGGTGTAAATCCTCTTTGCTAGCCTTAAGCTTTGAGCCTCCTAGCATGCCTTATTTGTGGTAGTTGCATGTTTTAGCATCATTTGGAATGATATTTCAGAGCATATAGTATTGTCACACTTCCATGTTTTTCACTCTTTAAGTGCTTTTAAGAGTTAACCCTTGTACCTAGTTGATGAGCCATCACATGAGCATGTGTTCTTGGCCTTAGTGTGTTGGCCACTATTTTGGACCCTCTTAGGTTTGTCCATATTCGGTTTAAGTCCATTGAACACTATATTGCATGCCTCTTTTATGATGCTCTTTACTTGCTTTGGTGCTTTAGCCTCCAACTATGCCATGCATGCATTGCTTGTATGATGGAATCTCATGCATGCCCCTCTGGCATTAGTAGATGAGCATGTTGTTTGCATGTTGTTGCATTGCATTGTGTTTGGAATGTTGTTGCATTGTGTTGTGTTTGGATCGGGCGTTAATCCAAACACGAGAAACGAGGGGTGTTTCATACTTAAAGTGATGAAACGTGCCTCATTTTTTGGTCGCCGACTTTCTTGATCGTGCATGATAGAGGTTAAGGCCCTTATGTGTTATTTGTGCATTCATCGACATTGAATTGTGCAAACTTGGCTTCTTTGGCCATCATGCATTGAGATATGTGATTGATGGCCTGAGAGTCGAGTATCGCAGTCCCTTGAGCTTGAGGAATGATAGGGAGGGTGGTTGTGCACACATACCTTGCAAATACACTGCCATACCTTTGTTTGTGCTCTATTGCAGCAAAAGGAGAAATTACAGGAAGCAGTGACCGGCCGGCCATCAAAGCTACCGACCGGCCACCAAGACTACCGATCGGCTATCAGAAGTGGCCGATGGCCATTAACTTTGGCTGATGGCCATCCCTTTTGGCTGACCACCCATCAACATGTTCCTAAGGTGGATCAGAAGCATCTTTGAAGTTGGCACAATTTTTAGAAGTCCGAAAGAGTGCAAACAGAGGCATCATGATGCACGGTAGTGGATTTCCAAGCAAAGTCGACCGAGCATGCATATTCCCCTTGCTTCCCGAGGCTATTTGTTTAAATTGCTTAGCTAAACTAGTTCATTAGCTTAGTTATTTTGTAATTAATTAGTTAATGTGTTAGCTAATTTAATTCATTATTGTAATTTCTTAATTAGCTTAGCATAGCTAGTTTTCAATTTAGTTGTATAATAATTAGTCTAATTAGATTATTAGATTAGTTATTTAGCTTAGCTTAGAGTAGGTTAGCTTTCATTCGAACCTTGCTCCGAGAGGGCGATGTTGTAATAAGTGTGCGTGTGTGTGATGCATGTCTTCCAACCCCATTTCTTTCTCCCTTTTACTTATCAACTATCGATGGTTAGTTTAGAGCATATTTCAATTAGCATCCTTATGCTTTGCATGCGTGCATCATTCATCTATCTTGCATGCACCGGGCTCGGCGCATCATATAAACTGCATTGTATTTCAATACCAATTTGAATACGTATTATCTAGTTGCATTCACATGACATCTTAGAATAGCCGAGCCTATCTTAGTTGCATTTTGCATGTGTTGCATTAGGCATATTAACATAAACTAGGATCATGCATGATTACTAACTAGCTTCTTTTTTGGCTCGGAGTACACTGTGAGTGTTTACGCTTTAGCATCATTGCATGAGTGTAAGTGACTGCCATGATAGCATGCTTGCCATGAGGCTAATTGCTTAAGTGTTTAACTGCATGAATGCTTGTGGATGATGGTTTGATTTCCTGAATTGGAACAACTCGATGATTGTGAGTTTTAAGCCCACTTGAAGTGACAAAATCATGTTTTTCTAAGCCCACTTGAGGGTGGAAAATCCGCGCTTTAGCCTACTTGCGAGTAGCACTTTCAAACCACTTTAAAAAACAAACATGAGTTGTTTTGTTCCAATGCATGTGATTGAGTCTATACTTGTATGTTGTGCGCATCACATATTAATTCTAGATTAATAATCGGAATAAGAACGCATGTGTTTTCAAAAACAACATACCATCTTAGTAGAGGCCGATCTTTGATCGGGCGAACGGGGGTGCTTATTTCAGGACTTTCCCCTCTCGTACCCAAGTTCCCGAGCCGAGGCAACTTTGGTGATAACGGACACATGGCCTTAGGCACGAGTCAGGGTTTCCTAAATTTTCCAAAAACAAAACATTTAGGTGGCGACTTTGAAATCTGGCAAAGCAGTCCATGTTTGGCACTTTTAATTCAAAATTGATATTTCAAAACCAATTGCCGGATTTGGACTCTTTGGTGATTTATCAGTCTTACATTGCACTTTGTGAGATTAGATTCAGAACCGTGACAGGAGTCCAAACTGTAGTAGCTAGAACTACAATTCGCGCCCTCGCGCGCGGAGCGGTGTTCAAGCGGTCTACAGGGACAATCCAAAAATGTTTTTGAGATCCGAAGTTTCTTGGGATTAACGAGGTTTTATCGACGTTTTGTAAGGGACTTTTCTAGACTAGCTGCTCCTTTGACTAGATTGACTAGAAAGGGTGTGAAATTTGTGTGGAGTGAGGCTTGTGAAAGATCATTCCAAGAACTTAAGACTAGATTGACTACCACACCGGTGTTGATAATTCTGGAAAGAGGCTTGGGTTACACCATTTATTGTGATGCGTCTCGGGATAGGCTTGGTTGTGTCTTGATGCAAGGGGGAAAGGTTGTGGCCTATGGTTTACGGGATTTGAAAACTCATGAGAAGAACTACCCCACCTACGACTTGGAATTAGCGGTGATAATATTTGCCTTGAAAATTTGGAGACATTATTTATATGGTGAGAATTTTGAGGTTTTCTCCGATCATAAGAGTCTAAAGTATTTGTTTTTCCCCAAAGACTTGAATTTACGCCAATGGAGATGGATGAAATTTATGGAGGATTACGACTTTGAGTTACACTACCATCTGGGAAAAGCCAATGTGGTGGCCGATGCTTTGAGCCGGAAGTCTTTGAGTAGCTTTGCAAGTGTGGCCATTTGGGAATGGGTTATGCTAGGTGATAACGGTGAGTTTGATTTGCACTTGGGTGAGTCTGATGAGAGTGCAACCTTGTTTACCATGAGTGCTCAACCTATCTTGATTAGTAAAGTCATAGAGGCGCAACAAAGAGACCATGAAGTGGAGTCAATTCCAGATAGAATTTCCAACAAGAAGGAAGAGAAGGGTCTGAACATTCACTCGGATTTAAGTGTATGTTATCTAGACCGTTTGTTTGTACCAGAATCTTGTAGAAAGGACGTACTTCGGGAGTTCCATCACTCACGCCTTGCGGTACATCCTGGGGGCACCAAAATGTATCATGATCTTAGTCGTCGGTTTTGGTGGAGGGGTATGAAGCGGGATATCACTTCCTTTGTATCGAAGTGCCTTACTTATCAACAAGTAAAGGCTGAACACCAAAGACCAGCGGCTTTGCTACAACCCTTACCAATAGCCGAGTGGAAGTGGGAGCACATTACTATGGATTTTGTAGTTGGGCTTCCTAGAACACAGCGAGGCAATGATGTCATTTGGGTGATTGTTGATAGGTTGACAAAGTCTATGCATTTCATTTTGATGCGCATCGGTTATTCAGTTGAGCACTTGGCAGAGTTGTACATTAGAGAGATAGTTCGATTTCATGGGGTTCCTGTAACCATTGTGTTAGATAGAGATCCTTGTTTTTCTGCCTGGTTATGGCAAAGACATCAAGAGGCGCTGGGAGCTAAGTTGACCTTTAGCACCGCTTACCACCCTCAAACCGATGGGCAGTTGGAGTGTACCATTTAGATCTTGGAGGACATGCTTAGAGCTTGCGTCCTTGATTTCAAAGGGTCTTGGGAGAGGCACTTACCATTGATTGAGTTTGCCTATAACAATAGCTACCAAGCTAGCATTGAGATGGCACCGTTTGAGGCCTTATATGGCTGACCTTATAGATCACCAATTTGTTAGGCCAAGGTAGATGATGCACCGTTATTGGGTCTAGAAATTGTTAGAGAGACAACTGAGAAAGTTGCCCTCATCAGGAAGAGGTTGGCGACGGCCCAAAGCCGACAAAAGAGTTATGCCGATAAGAAAAGACGGCCCTTATCTTTTGAAGTCGGTGACCATGTGTTCCTTAAAATCTGACCAAGATGGGATTTGATGAGATTTGGTAAGAGTGATAAATTGTCTCCACGGTTCATTGGGCCTTTTGAGATATTGGAGCGAATTGGGGAAGTGGCATATCGGCTAGCTTTGCCGCCACAACTTTCGGGGGTTCACAACATGTTTCATGTATTAATGCTTAGAAAGTATGAGCCCGACTCTTCTCATGTGCTAGATTGGGTTGATTTGGAGATAGATGAGGATGCCTCTTACGAAGAGCGACTGGTCCAAGTACTAGATACCAGGGAGCAAGTGCTACGAGGTAAAACTATATCGTTGGTAAAGGTGCTGTAGAGGGTTGACGAAGCAACGTGGGAACGTGAGGCGGAGGTCGGCTCCAAGTATCCGGATTTATTTGAATATGCTTAAGTTTCTTTTCTTTGACATTGTTCTCTAGCGTTGAGGGAAATGTATTGAAATTCTTAATTACATGTTGTCATGTACATTGTTGTTTCAAGCATGAGATTGTTGTGAGTTGCTACTACTTTTATTAAAAACTCTATGTGTATGCTTGTTTTGAACGGTTATTGTTAGTGAGATAACGATGATGGCAATGGTGAATTTTGGTTGAGAACCTAATTTGCGGTTTGAGATGGCATTAGCATGGTTGTGATTGCTAGAAATTCTTTTGTTTGAGTAGTTGGTTTAATTTTGGGGATGAAATTCCCTATGGTGGAGAGGTTGTGATGACCGGTACGTAATTCACCCCGTTCCTCTTTAAGTTATGCCAGGTACGTTGTTGTAGAAAACTCCTTAAATTTTCGTATTGTATTTAGTTTGATCCCGAGTACTTCACTTATTCCGGGGGGTGTGAGGTCAGATTCAGAGTGTCGGGAGTGGAGTTGGAAATTTTCTAGGCTGGAGGATCAGAGCCGTACATGCGAGGGCTCGGGCCGCACGTGCGGGAGGTGAGGCCGCATGTGCGGAAAGCAAGGGATTGACCTAGGTGCATACTGAAATAAATGCAAGAGAAGCAGTAGGTGCGGGAGAGGGAGGGCCGCACATACGGGGATGAAGGCCATATGTGCGGGAGGCACGCTCCGCACGTGCGAGCATAGGTGCCGCACGTGCGGTGGTAGGTGAGTCCGAAAGTTTTGCTTTTTCTTCTCTTTGGGTTGATTTTATCTCACTTTTGTTGTATCTCTGTCTCTCTAAAAACTCTTTTCTCTCCATTCTCTTTACATTTCCTACACCAAACAAGATCAAATCCTTGATCTCTTTAAATCCATTAGAAATTTGCCCGTAGTTTCTTCATCAAAGTTGGATAACTTCTCGAGGGCTTCGTTGTGTGCGGTGAAGATCGTGTTTCAACATCGTTGATTCTAAGGGTTTCATCTCATTTCCTTCTCCAAACTTGAGGTAGGGATTTTCTTAGAGTTATATATATATTTTTGCAAGTTTTGGTTAAATTCGAGATTTCCTCTTTAGTTGTTTTGAAAATTGGTTTTTGGCTTATGAAATTGGTGGTTTTGTAAAGAGAGGTTCATCTCTTGTTTTCATTAAAAGATTTTCTTAGGAGTTGAATCACATTGATTTAAGAATGATGTTTTTGGTGAGATTTAACCAAGATATGAAGAAATATCTAGTTTTGGTGAAAAACCAAGAAATTTTGGGGTTTTGAAAAATGTTGAGAATTTATGGGATATCTTATGCTAAATAAATGAATAATTCGGAATTTCTTATTATTGTATATGAATATGACAATTTTCATAGTGCATAAGAATTGGTGGAATTTTGTGGAATTTATTGTTTAAGTGAACATGTATAGAGTCATGAATATAGTCGTGAAATGACAATGTTGAGACTACATGAGATGTGAAAATATTGCAACACTTGGATAGATGTAAAAGTTCATGTGTTATATATGTTTAATGTAATGGAAAAAGGAAGTGGAAATTGTGATCGCAAATGGAACATTTGTGGGGAAGTTTTGTAAATGATAGGATGATACATCACATTGGTAATCATTACATTGCATAGTTGATTATTGCATTGCATGGATAATTGTGACATTGACACTTCAATATATTGCTTGTTATAAATATTGAATTAGGATTTGAAAGTTGCATTGAGGAAGAATTAATGAGAAATGAGAGCTATTGAAATGTTTTGGGATAAATACGTTGGTAAGTTCGGATAGGAGGTGTAGATGGAATTGATTAAGTTGGCCTGAGTGCCTGGGGTGAAAGACCGAAAATAAGCGTGGAGGAGGTACCACTTCCCTTCCGATTTGCAATGAGTAAAGTGGGGTTTTTGGTAGTGCTAGTTATGCCTACTTGCAAACACCAACCTAGGGATTACCTGAGTCGTATTTACCGTCCATTGAATTAAATTGTAAATTTATGAATTATTGGGATTTTCAAGCTATCAATGAGCACGTTGTTTTTTTTTTTTAAAGAGGTAGATGTGATTTTCTTTTAAAAAAGGCATAGCATAGCATGGCATGTGCATTTTATTTTTGGGAAGCTTGTATAAATGTATGTACTTTATTAAGAATTCTCTACCAGGCTTTATGTTCACCTATGGGACTTTAGTGTAGGAAAAGATGTGGTGAACCCGCCAAACTAGGGCGTGGGTGTATGTAGAGAGAGCACCAGACTCTATTTTGTTGTGATTTTAATTTTTGCAAGCCTAGGGCTATAACTGTTTGGGTCTGAGAGACTATTTTTGTGTAACCAGGCTTAAACCTTGGAATAAGTAAGCCCCCAAGACGACACTTTATTAATTTTTTATTTATTTTTTTTGAATTTGACATTCTACATGCTATAGATTCATGTATTTGATATCATTGAATGTATATTTTGCATGTGGGACTATTTTGTATAAACCTTAATGATCAATAATATGATGGTTGGAGAATTGTTATTATTCCTTTAATAAATGTTGGTTGATGTACCTAAATTTATGTTGGAAAATTTTGGAGCGTCACAAATTGTGTCCGTAATTAAATTTTATTATTACAAGAATTAATACAGATATATAAATAGAAATGGATGTTTTGAGCAATAATAATAATGATGAGAACACAGGATCTAGAATTAAGTAATAAAGAAGTTTCAGAAAACACATTATAGAAAAAGAAGATCAGGAATGTGGCGGAGGTAGGGGAGCCAAATGACCTTGGTGATTTTAGGACGAAGAACCACCACCACCACCATTCCCAAAACCAACACAACCACCATAAATCTATGCAAACGATTCCCCATTATTATTATTATTATTTTGTCAACTATAAGAGAGGTTTAGAACATGCACAACTCACCTACCTTTCCATAGTGCCATATATGTACATATATATATATATATATGAGTGTTGCTATTAGCATCTGTCAAAATTCTTTGAACCCCCCATTTTATAATTTTTTTTATTACAATTATATCCTAAAGTAAAATTACATTAAAAGACATTATTAAATGGAACACCAACCTATCAATAAGAACTAATATTCTATAGTATTGGACACCCACCCCCACCCCTACCTCCAACTCCAACTATACATATTCTATGTTTGTAAATCCTAAACCAATTACTTTTCATAACCAACTAACATAAACCCTAAATCTATTATTTTTCATAATCATCTTAAATCTTGAATGTGTCATCTTCATTACCATCATCAATGCTATTGAACTTGAAAGTTTTTCTTCAAGTATAACGTATACTTCATCATCTTATAAGTTTATCTATCTTGCATTAACATTTTCAGTCGTTTTCGGTCGTTCTTGTTTCGTTCGAGCTATTCGGTACTGGTTTGCTGACTGTTAGAATTATGTTCGGTAATACAGTGCTGAACATAATCCTTTCGTTCAATACATAGGTTCCGAACATTAATGCAGATAGTCAGTTATGTAATTTTCTTTGTTAAACTAACTTAGAATGCAAAAGAGTTAATTGGAATGGATTTAAGTTATGTATTTTGAATGAATTTAATTCATGTTATTTTAAGTTGTGAATTGGAATGAATTCAAGTTACACAGTGATGAACAAATTTTGTTCGGACATACAGTGCTGACATGATCATTATTGTTCGACAAAACAGTTCTGAACAAAATACATTTTTTCAGCCACACAGTGGTGAACAAATTGTTTTGGGTTACATTCAGAATTCTGATGGCGATTCAGATGATGATTCTGACGGCGATTCAGACGATGATTCTGTTTTTTCTTTATCTTGCAAACGGTTATACAAATCCCGTAGAAATTGGAGTATCTTCGATCGATCTCAGTGATGACGAAGCTACAAAAAGCAACAAAGAAGATGATGATGAGAGGATGAGAGAGGTTATTGATTCGGTAATACGGAGAGCGTTTAGAGAAGATAAGAGCTGTCGGAATGCTCCGTTGATGGCCTAGACGGCGACGAGAGTGATGGAGGGTTGGGGTCCAAGAATTCTATACTGGACCAGGGCTCCAGACTCTGAAGATTGAGTGAGTCAGGAAAAGAGAGGGATGAAAAATTAGGTGGGTGTGCATTTCATTGTGAAAATATTATGAATATGGGTAAATTTGGATAATAAGTAGGGTGTTCAAAAAAATATTATTAAAATTTAGGATTTAGGGTTGGGGTCCAAAGAAATGGGGGACCAAAGAATTTTGGTATGTGCTAATAGAAGCACTCATATATATATATAGTGTAGTTAAATGGTAAATTACACTTCTCACCCTCCAATTTATATTCCAATTTTATTTTGATCCATCCTCTTCTAAGGGAGGCTATATTTACACCATTAAAACAACACCTTACACTCCCCATTTTTCATTCCATATTTATTTATTTTTTATAATAACAATTGAGGATAAATTATAAACACACCCCCAAAATTTGTTTATAATATAGATTGCCTCTTGTAATTTTAAAATTATAAATATCCTCTTGTTGGAATTTCTTATTTAATAGAATTAACAAAAATAAAAAATTGAAAATTTTAATTGTTCTTACATAGAATAATTAAACTATATGAATTATAAATTGAAATATATTTCTGACATTATTAAAAATTGTTAACTGACTTAATAATTTAATATTAATAAAATTTTAAAAATGGTCATTAATAAAAATGGTCATTTGTTACTCTCTCAGTCTGTCTCCCTCTCACTCTGTCTCCCTCTTCTCAAACCACTCCCCCTTCTCCTCCATGATCGAAACCCTTCTCTGACTCTCTCACTCGGTCTCCTTCTCAATCTCTCACTCTGTCTCCTTCTCACTCTTTCAGTCTGTCTTCCCCCACTCTCTCTGTTTTCACTCTGTCTCTCTTTCTCTCTCTGTCTTCCCTCACTCTTCTCAAACCAGTCCCTTCTCTTCCTCCATGATCGAAACGTCTCTCGCTCTCTCTCTTTGAATCTCCGATCTGTCTCCCTCTCAATCTTCACCTCCGATCTGTGTACACTCCGTCTCTGGTACGATCTCCATCTATATACATACTCATATATATATATATATATATATGTTTTGATCTGTCTCCCCCTCAGTTTTCATGTGTTGATTTTTGCTTTATTTTTCTGGTTGTTGATGTGGATCGATGATTGTGATTTTTGAAACTCAAAGCTGAGAATGGATTCAAACCGGATCTACAAACAACTCAAATCTGTTTTTTTTTTTTTTCAAATTTTCTTAATTATTTTTTTGATCAATTTTTGACATCTGTCTTCGTACCATCTTATTTCGTTTAATATCTGTCTTCAATTTTTGATATCTGTCTTCATACCGAATCTGCAAACAACTCAAATCGGATCTGATTTCGTTTGGTTTATTGTGAATGCATACCATCTGACTTGGATTAATTGAGATTTGGTGATAAATGAATTTAAAAAAAAAAATTGAGAAACTGAATTTGGGTTTGTCAATTTCATTTTGAATTTTGCTTGATTCTGAAAATTGGGTTTGATTTTGAAAAGTGGATTCCCTACTGTTTAAATTCTGTTGTTTTCAACTGAATTTGGTGCCAAATTGCTGTTCATTTTTGTTGATCTAGCAAGCTTGGGAGCTGCTATTTCACTTGCCATATTTGAGAACACATATGGCATCTGTCATCTTTGGTGAGTGAAATAGCAGACCATTGGAGACCTATTTTTGCCATTCTTGTCATTTTTTAGCTTTGACAAGTGAAATAGCAGCTCCATTGGAGATGCTCTTATGCAGTCAGAAAGTTGACGAGGTGTAATGTAATTTTTAAAATCACAGAAGACAATTTGTATTTTACATAACCTTTACGGGACATATTTATAATTTATCCTACAACTCTATTCTTACATAAATTTACTTAAAAACCACCCCAAAATTGTCCTCCCATAATGGCTACTTTAGCATGTGTAAGGGCATTAAAGAAAAGAAAAATTATAATTTTTAGAATAATACTATTTAAACTTAAAAATTAGACTTAGTTTATAATTTGTTGACCAACCAACCAACTACTCCAATGTGTTCTTTGTCTCTCTCATTTATTTTTTAATTATCAACTAATTATCTTCCTATTTTACTTGTACATTATTAAATTTAGAAAATGAGTGTAAAAAGTAAGTTTGTATATGATTTTTCTTATTTTTTATCATTCAACTTTATTCCATAAATTTCACTTTGACAAGAGAACTACATTGATATTCAAGTTGAAGTCAAATGACTTAATTGTTATAATTAAAAGATGAATAACGGACATATATCTATATATATATATATATTATTCATAATTTTAAAATAAAATTCAAGTGAAAGTTAAAAGGTAATAATTAAAAATTTTTTTTAGTGTAAAAGATTGCGATGTGGGAGGCTGGATTATCTTGACTTCATGAAAGTTTAAGATATATGTAAATGAATATTATACACATTAACACATATAGGGTAAATTATACTGTCATTCCTGAGATTTCTGTTGAATATAGATTTTTTTTTTTTTGAAAAATTACACTTATCCTCCTGTCAAATTAAAATGACATATTTGTCCTTTAACCTTTTATACATATAAAATAATAAAATAATACATATATTTTATTCATGTCATTTCAAGAGGAATAGCAAATATCTTTTTTAGTTTAACTTACAAAAAAAAAAAATGATTTTTTTTTAAAATTTTTATGTTATTTTTATTTTTATTGAATTTATTTAATATTTAATAACAATTGCCTTTTATACATATATTTACGAAGTATAATATTTTTTTTATTTTTTATTTTAAATTCACCAAACACAAAAAAATATAAAAATACAAAATTCAATACATTATCTTATTTTGTTGTATTCAATAATTTTTTTAATTTTTTTTTGTATAAATTTTATACCTTTTAAATATATCTAGATTAAATTAAAAATTATATTCATATATAAAAATTTATGCAAAAAATATCATAAAAATATTATGACAGTAATATTGTTGTAAATACAAATTATGTTTATATATGTTTTGTTTTAAAGTAAAAGTCATCATTAAGATAATCATTGTGTTTGAAAATTTTATATAAAATTTATGTTTATCTATCATCACTCAATAAAAATATGTTCAGGTAGAATTTAATGGTAGAAAGTTATAGAATGTAGTTATCATGATATGAAGAAGAAATGGTAGGAAAAAAGGCAAAATGGTCATTTAGAAAATCTTAGGACATGATATCAACAATGCAGGGATCAATTTGTAATGAAATTATAAATTTTAAGGAGGAGAATGTAATTTTTCAAACGTGAGAAGGGAATCTATATTGAACAAAAATCTCCGGGATTGTCAGTATAATTTACCCTAACATTATAATATATATCGTATATTATATTCACCATGAACCTGTTTGTCTGATCGTATAGTTGAAAGGAGCCTTGAATATCTGGAGAGATCACTACACGAATCTTGGATGATTATAATTGCATAATAAAAAATATATATAACTCTATTTTTTAAACGCATTGCGTAGACTTAACGATATATAAATGGGATGATTTATTGATAATTAAAACAATGTCACATCGCTGTATAAATATATTTTAAAACAATGTCATATTATTAAGTTTGAAAAATAAATATAATTTTTAAGTTTACGTAGTATTACTCATTAAAAGATTGGGGTTTTAACATTGAATGGAATGGGAACAAAGTCAAAAATTGGGGTCAATTTTACTCTCTTTTTAAAATAAAAATAAAAATAAAGATCATGATAGAAATAATTAATTAAATTCAAATTTTTTCTTTGACCTAATTATCAATTAAAATATTTAGCTTGTATGCACCGCAAGGTGAGGTGGCCAATTGTTGACTCCGTCAAGAAACTAAGGATTCAAAAAAGGACGATTACTTGTTCAAAAATAAAGAGGAGAATTTCGACCTAGGGCGGCTCTAGTCTAAGGCGAGCAAGGCTCATCTTGAGCTCTTAAATTTCATCAAATTTGAAGAATTTTCAAGTAATTTTAACTTTTATAGTGTTAGTATTTAGTAATTTTACTACTAATAATGTCCAAAAAGTAATATTTAATTTAATTATTTACTGTAGTTGTTTAATTTTATTTTTTTTTGGTATTATAATTTTAGATTTTGTTTGATATTTTCTTTTTCTTTTCTTTTTTAATAGGTTAGGTGATTTTTTTTTATTGTCAATTGAACTTGCTAAATTATAAAGCAACAGCACCGAATTTTACAATTTTGAGTTTGTATTAATTTTTTTTCATATTGTATAAGTAAATTTTAATATATAATTTTAGTCATTATATATGCAACCATATTTTGTGTGAGTATTAACATAAAATAATAAATTTATAAATACTTATATCTTTATTGACAATTTTACTTATTTATTTATTTTGATTATGTATACAATAATACTATATATACTTAAAAGTTAACTCAAAAAAAATAAATTTATGGATCACATTCATTTAAGTATGGTTGTATCGCATTAGACTAAATTTGAATCTACAGTATACATGTTGAAGATAAAATTCTAGATATATACATGAAGGGTTTCGATTTTACACTTTTATACATGCCTATCACACTTTAGTGGATAGATTATATTGAAGATGTCTATATCACTTTAGTATATAGATTATCTTACAATTATGATGTTTTATAGGGTTAATTATACTTTTCACCCTTGTATTTTGACTCAAATTTCACTTTAATCCCTATAATTTTAATTTTAACAATTTAGTTACTATATTTTAAGTCTAGTTTTAATTTTATCATTTTATCTAAATTAAAGTTTAAAATTAATAGTTTTGGAATACTCGTTAATTTTTTAAGATTTCAATTTGATTGTTTCATCTAATTTAGAGATTAATATTAATAATTTTAAATAACTTGTTAATTTTTTAGTATGTATATATAGACAAAATTAACAAAAATTTAAACATAATGAACGAATTGATTAGAGATATAGTAATGATAAGGTAGTTTGTCTTCTGAGATGATAATTTATGTCTATATTAGGCCGAGCTACGTAAGAGACTTCTTTGTTAATTGGGCTGTAGGATGGACCAAGGTAAAAGCAGATTTACTTCGGTCTAAAAGACTAAGCGTATGAGCCGAGCTAGCTAGGCATTGTGCTTGGGAGAGCTGAGCTAGCTTGGCATTGTGGGCTTGAGCGCCGAGCTAACTCCTACTTCGTACTTGGTTAGCTCGGTATTAAGGAAATAGCCCGGTTGGAGTATGTCAAACCAAGGCACACGCAGTGAAAGGAAGAACCGAGCTAGTTGGAGTTCGGTCTAGTCTGCGGCTTTAGCATGGCCATGTTAGCTCGGTCATATTGACATCCAACCATGGTAAAACCATCTCACTTGGTTTAAGCAGTGAGGGGGGTGGTGAAGGATAAGCATTATCTTTCAGGAGTGTAATTTCTAAAAGGACTCTACATGGAGGAGTAAGAGTCCTACTAGGATTGTGCCACACGGAACCTATAAAAGCTCATAACATCACCTATGAAGAGGTAACACAACTTTGATTCCTGAATTCACAGAGCTTTTGTGTTTATTGTCTATCGTGCTGACTTAGGCATCGGAGGGGTTTCCGGCACATACTCGCTGGTTAGCTCACGTTTGTGTTTTCAGGTGGCAAAGCGACGATGTTTCGAGGAGCGCAAACTTGATCAACAGGATCATACGAGAAGAATTATTTTGTGCTCGTACAATTGGCGCCGTCTGTGGGAATTCCACAAAAAACAAAACCTCTTGATCAAGCTTTCCTCTCTAGTCGAGATCAATGGCGCACAATGAAGATTTGCCGTAATCAGCCATTGATGGGAAAACCCCTGAAGGGGGTGGGAGGCGCGAAGGTTTGCCTTTTGTCCCTCAAATGGCGGATTTAGAACCCCCGCAATAGAACCCCCGGAGGGATGCAAGTGGGAGACGGGCTAACAGCCCCTGCCACTCTCAAAGTCTCGAAAGACAGAGGCGGAGGATCGACCCTCAGGTTCTGGAGGATCGCGTGAAGGAACAGGACGAGTTGATACGAAGGATGGCGGCGAACATGGGGTTGATGAAGCGCCAGATAAAAGGAAAAGGGGTGGCGACAGGAGAGGGGCGCAAAGGTAGTATGCCCCCCTCGCCACTCGGAAGGTTGTGGAAGACATACCACACCATCATAAGCAGAGAGTAGGTGCCTTAGAACAGGCGACACTCAAACAAGGATGCCCAGGACTCATTACTCCAGGTCTGAGAGAACGAGAACTGAGAGGTCATATACTGAAGGAAACACCTATCGGCCCTCGCGCACGCACCAGACGTCATCTAGGCAGATGGAGTTGCCTAGATCGTCTGATTTGCGAATTGTGCTTGAAGAAAGAGCACGCTGGAAGGAGGATGTCAGGGCACGCGACCCGCGCAGAGTTTCAGCCCTTCAGCGGTTGGCTCCTCGGATGCACGGGATCATCGAGGTAGGAATGCCAATACTGCGCCTTGCTTATGAACCAACGGACAAAGCATTAGCAAGGTTACATAGCTCGCCGTTCGTTCCGGCAATTGAGAACGCACCATTACCTTCAGGCTTCCTCCAGCACAAGTTTACGACTTACGAGGGGAAGACGGACCCCTACATGCACCTAAGCCACTTTCGCCAGGTTATGGCAGTATACTGGTGGAACGAGGCTTTGATGTGCATCCTATTCCCATCCAGTCTTGGCGACCTAGGTTTAACCTGGTTCAAAAGGCTACCAGAAGGTAGCATTGCCTCTTGGGCGCAATTGGCGGAGGCGTTCGTGACTAGGTTTCGAATGAACACCAAAACACCAGTGAAGATCGATCAGCTACTCTTCATTGACATGGGCGACAAGGAGACGCTGAGATCCTACAACAGTCATTACTGGGAGACCTTCAACCAGATAGGAGATTGCCCCACCAATCTTGCCATCGCGCAGTACAAAAGGGGGCTGCTAGTCAGAAACAAGTTAAGGGATTCAATAACTATGGCGCCACCTTTCACGATGGAGGCCTTGATGGAGCGAGTGCACCAGCATATTCGGGTGGAGGAGGATGGCTCCCGTGGTAAAACAAAATCTGTCATAATAGCGATGCCAGATAAAAAGACTACAGCAAAAGTCAACACGGTAGAACGATCAAGCAGGAATGGGCGAGGCAGGCGGGCCAACAGAGAGGACTCAGACAAAAGGTGGTTAAGAGTCTGCACTACCATCACCACGGTGTTCAAAAAACCGATCTACCGAATTCTCAGTGAAATACGCGACGAACCTTTCATCAAATGGCCAGCAAAATTGGGAGAGGCACAAAATGACTATGACGAGAAGTCCCGATGCACCTTCCATGATGAAAAGGGGCACCGCACTGAAAATTGCACACCATTGAGGCAACACTTGGAGGAGTTAGTGGCGGCTGGGCATCTGGACCAGTACATAGAAGGAGGAACACAACCAGCCCCCCAGAACCACAATATCCCAAACGGGATGCCGGTCGACGCTCCACTTCAAGGCGTAATTAACGTAACACATGGGGTATTCGAACCTGAGAGGGTATGTGAGCTCAGGGGCATGATCAAAAAGGCTGAGCACTTAAGGGAGGTATTAAGTGCACAACCTGCCATCACAAAGGGGAGAATAGAGGGCACGAATGCCATATCTTTTTCAGACAGAGACTTGGCAAGGATATATTGCCCTCACAACGATGCACTAGTAGTCACTCTCCGCGTCAAGGATTTCGACGTCAAACGGATTTTGATTGACCAAGGGAGCTCATTGCGAAACCTTCAAACAACTGGAACTGGAGGATAAAGACTTGGCCCCCGCCGTATCCCCCCTGATCGGATTCAACTCAATGCCAGAGTGGCCAGTTGGCAAGATAATCCTCCCAGTCAAAGCAGAAAGCATGACGAAACAGGTGGAATTCTAGATATTGAAAGTCCCTTCCACTTACAACATAATCTTGGGAAGGACATGGCTGCATGCCATGTGATCGGTAGCGTCAACCTACCATCAAGTAATGCGGTTCCCCAACGAAGCCAGAGTAATTGAAGAGGTCTTTGGAGACCAAAGTATGTCCAAACAATGCTTCGTCACAGTAAATGGCAGCCGCGCTACCAAGGGGTATGTACAGATGGTGGAAGAACTTGAGAGCAATGAGTTGTTCGCGAATGTTGGCAAAGCCGCTGAACAGAAGGTAGTGGAAGACTTGGTACAGGTAAGGATAGATGAAAAGAACCCGGAAAAGTTCTTCTTGCTCGGTTCATCTATGTCCAACACTGAAAGATTAGAGGTTATGGAATTCTTGACCTTTAACATCGAAGTGTTCGCCTGGATGCCGTATGATATGCCAGGCAATGACCCAAACTTCATCTGTCACCAATTAAATGTCCATCCATCTGCCAGACCAGTTATACAGCACACTCGTAGATCGGCACTCCACCATGCCGAGATAGTGGCGGAGGAAGTGGGTAACCTTCTAGAGGTAGGAGCTATCAGAGAAATGCACTATCCTAAGTGGATATCCAATACAGTGGTGGTGCCAAAGAAGAATGGAAAATGGCGCGTTTGCGTGGACTACAAAACAGTCAACAAGGCATGTCCAAAAGAGAGCTTTCCCTTACCCAGGATAGACCAACTAGTAGATCTGATAGCAGGACACAACCGGCTTAGCTTTCTTGATGCGTATAGAGGTTACCATCAGATCGCCATGTATGAGCCAAACCAGGAGGTCACATCTTTTACAACTCCTAGAGGGCTGTATTGTTACAAGGTCATGCCCTTTGGCCTAAAGAACGCAGGGGCAACATTCCAACGGATGGTCACCAAGATGTTTGAACCATTGTTAGGCAGAACAATGGAGGCTTACATCAACAACATGGTGGTCAAGAGCAAGGATGAGAAAGACCATCTTAGGGACCTAGATGAAAAGCTCCAGATCCTGAAGAAGAACAAGTTGTGCCTTAATGTATCCAAGTGTGCGTTCGGCGTAGGATCAGGAAAATTCCTTGGTTTCCTGGTGACCAACCGGGGTATAGAGGCAGACCCCTCTCAAATCAAAGCAATCCAGGATCTGGAGAGACCTAACACAGTCAAAGAGGTGCAG
This sequence comes from Camellia sinensis, assembly GCF_055761805.1. NCBI lineage: Eukaryota > Viridiplantae > Streptophyta > Magnoliopsida > Ericales > Theaceae > Camellia > Camellia sinensis. Next base: position 1,512,768 of record NW_028128998.1, on the reverse strand, counting down.
CGTCTCACTGGCCTAGCAGCCGCACTCAACCGGTTCATAAGTCGGTCGTCAGATAGATGTTGACCATTTTTCTAAGCATTAAAGGCCAAGTTTGAGTGGGATGAAGAATGCGATCGCGCCCCTAGAGAGCTTGAAAGAGTACATGTCTTCCCCATCGTTACTAGTAACCCCAGTACCTAAAGAAGAGCTCTTTTTGTACTTGGCAGTTTCACAGCACGCAGTCAGCGTGGTGTTGGTCAGAGCGGAAGGAATCCAACACTTACCCATCTTTTATGTCAGCAAGACCTTGCTGGGCGCAGAAACCAGGTACTTACCTTTCGAAAAACTGGCCTTAGCCTTGATAATGGCAGCAAAGAAGTTGTCGCATTACTTTCACACCCACACCATAATCGTCCTCACAGCTTTTTATTAAAAGCTTTGTTTGAGAGGGCAAACTTTTCTGGGCGAATCTTGAAGTGGGCGGTGGAACTGGGACAGTTTTACATCAAGTTTCAACCCAGAACCGCAATAAAAGCCCAAGCATTAGCAGACTTTATGGCAGAGTTCACGCTAGGAAGCCATCACATCTGCCCAGTTGACTTGACTGGAATAACCGAATGGGGACGGAAAGTGTCACAGTAAATACGCAACCCCTAATACAAGATACTCAGCCACATTGTGGAACACACAGGCTTGAAGACAAGCACGAAGAGGCAGACCATGCTAGACCAGGCCCCAAAGACTCATCAACAAACAAAAACTTGGTACAGCCATCTGTAAGGGGCAAGCAGTAGGTATGGACTTAGAAGAAAGCATCAGCAACACTCACGACCCAAAAACATCATCCGACCCCTCAACTTGCTGGAAGCTATTCATAGGAGAGATGTGGAAGCTCTTTGTCGATGGAGCATCCAACAGGCACGGTGCAGGACTCGACATAGTCCTCATCTCACCAGATGGCCTAGTAGTGGAACAGACAGTCAACCTTGGCTTCCCAGCATCAAACAACGAGGCGGAGTATGAAGCACTTTTAGCGAGCCTGAAATCAGCACTCTACATAAAGGCCACCGAGCTAATGGTTTACAGTGACTCACAGCTGGTGGTAAACCAAATTTCAGGTGACTATGAGGCAAAGGATGAAAGGATGGCTAAGTACCAAGAGTTAGTGAGAAGGGAGATCATGAAGTTCGAAGTAGTGCGGATAGAGCAGATTGGCAGAGAAGAAAACATCAGAGTTGACGAATTAGCAGGCTTTGCTTCGATGGCAGACACATCCATCCCACATCCATTACTGATTGACTTCCTACCAAGACCAAGCATTGAAGAACCCGAAGAAGCCGAAGTATGTTGTGCTGAATTAGGTCCTTCTTGGATGGATCCCATTATAGTGTTCTTAAAGGACGGCATCTTACCCGAAGAGAAGAAAGAGGCCAACAAAATAAGAGCAAAGTCACAGCGATTTTGGCTTTCCCCGTCAATGGCCTTGTACAGAAAATCCTTTACAGGACCTTACTTGAAATGCGTCATCCCAGCAAGGTTGAGGCATTCTTGTTCGAGATATACGAAGGCGTATGCGGAAGCCACCAATGGAGGAGATCATTGGTTTACAGAGCAATTTCGCAGGGATATTGGTGGCCTTACATGCAAGCAGATTCAGAGAAGTATGTCAAGAAGTGCGAGAAATGTCAGAAGTTCACACACTAAATACATCAGCCAGCCAGAGAGCTTCTACCTTTAACTAGCCCATGGCCCTTCGCAATGTGGGGCTTAGACATAGTAGGACCACTTCCAATGGCACCCGGCAACAGAAAGTTCTTTCTTGCAGCAACAGACTACTTCACAAAGTGGGTGGAAGCAGAAGCACTCGTATCAATAAAGGAGAAAGATGTGAAGAAGTTCGTCTGGCATAATATCATCACTCGATTCAGCATACCCAAGGCTCTAATATCTGACAACGGCACTCAGTTCGATAGCAAAATCTTCAGAGGCTTTTGTGAGGAGTACAAGATAGAATTCTATAACTCTACACCAGCATACCCCCAAGCAAACGGCCAGGCAGAAGCATCAAACAAAGTCGTCTTGGATGGATTGAAGAAAAGATTAGAGAAAGCAAAAGAAAAGTAGGCTGAGGAGTTTCCTCATGTTTTATGGGCTTACCTCACCACACCTCGGCGATCAACTGGCGAAATGCCATTCTCCTTAGCCTACGGCATGGAAGCTGTAATCCCACTGGAAATTGGCCTCCCCACCATCAGAAGTAAAAATTTTGACCCAGAGTTAAATGGAGAAGCCATAGCATTGGAGCTCTACCTTACAGAAGAAAGAAGAGAAAAAGCACTGGTTCACATTGCCTCATACCAGCAAGAGTTATCCAGAAAATATAACAAGACAGTACATCCAAGGCAATTCAAGATTGGAGATTGGGTGCTGCGTAAAGTAATGGGAAACACCCTGGTATCCGGAGATGGCAAGTTAGGGCCCAATTGGGAATGACCTTACAAAGTGGTTGGATTAGCTGGTAAAGGGGCATACCACTTAGAGGATGGAGACGGCAAGACCATTCCCAGGCCGTGGAACACTGCCAATCTCAAACTATTTTATTTTTAGCTTTTCTTTTAAGTACATGTAATTTTTCCCTTTTTTCAATAAAACAAGTAATTTCTTTTCAGTACAATTGTTTTCTGCTATAAAAGTTGTTTTAGTGAGCTAGGGGCATTGTAAGTAGAGTTGGCCGGAATAACCAACTTTGCACTCTCTTCAGCTAAGATTAGGATCTGGGTTGAAGAGGTTGGCTAGAAAAACCAACACTTCTCCTAAGCTTAGGATAAGGATCCAGGCTGCATGACGTTTGGCTGGAAAAACCAAACACTTCACTCGAGGTTGGCAGGAATAACCAACTTTGAGCTCTCTTCAGCCAAGATAAGGATCTGAGCTGAAGAGGTTGGCTGGAAAAACCAACACTTCTCCTAAGCCCTGGATAAGGATCCAGGCTACAGGACGTTTGGCTGGAAAAACCAAACACTTCACTCAAGGTTGGCAGGAATAACCAACTCTGAGCTCTCTTCAGCCAAGATAAGGATCTGCGCTGAAAAGGTTGGCTGGAAAAACCAACACTTCTCCTAAGCCGGGATAAGGATCCAGGCTGCAGGACGTTTGGCAGGAATAACCAAACACTTCATTCAAGGTTGGCAGGAATAACCAACTTTGAGCTCTCCTCAGCCAAGATAAGGATCTGAGCTGAAGAAGTTGGAAAAATCAACTTTTAGTACTCTTCAGCCGAGATAAGAATCTAGGCTGAAGAGTGGTTGGCTAGAATAACCAACTTTGAGTACTCTTCAGCCGAGATAAAGATCTAGGTAGAAGAGTGGTTGGCTGGAATAACCAACTTTGAGTACTCTTCAGCCGAGATAAGGATCTAGGCTGAAAAGTAGTTGGCTAAAATAACCAACTTTAAGTACTCTTCAGCCGAGATAAGGATCTAGGCTGAAGAGTGGTTGGCTGGAATAACCAACTTTGAGTACTCTTCAGCTGAGATAAGGATCTAGGCTGAAAAGTGGTTGGCGAAAATAACAAACTTTTAGTACTCTTCAGCCGAGATAAGAATCTAGGCTGAAGAGTGGTTGGCTGGAATGACTGAGCAGATTACAAGGTTAAAGACCGACATAGGCATCTCGGCCAGAAAATGCTATACTGCATTCAGATTACAATTGGAAAGTAAATGCAAGCATGGCGTGGCAGTTAACCGAACTAACAGTTGAAACAAAAGGAGATTTCATTCAAAATGCAAATCATAGGTACAAAAGATGGGGCCTTAGCTCGGTTACATATTCTTTGCAAAAGAAAAAAGAAAGTACAAGATCAAGCAAAAAAGTCGTCAAGATCCGCATCCAGTTCAACTCGAAGCCCGGTTTCAGCAGGTAGCTCGGTCACAGAATCAACCAAATCTTCCACCACTGGCTCCACCCGAGCTGGCTGAAGAATAGGATCATTGGCGACGACCGGGGCATTGTTGGGCTCTGTTGCCTCCTTTTCGTTCTCTTCTTCAAGAAATTGTTGATGAATGGCCGTAGCATACTCCACCATGTAGCTTGGTATGAAATGAGAAGGAGGGTTGAGGAAGATCTCAGTCTCTTGGCTATGACCAAGTTGCGCCACAGCCGCAGCCTGGATCCTTAGCAGTGAATTGGTAAGGTGGAGCAGAAAGTTCTTGGAGTAACCCTGCAAATAGAGCCTCTTAAGAGCAAATCGGAAGGCTTGTCGGGGTGAAAACCGAATGCATTCATGTTTGACTTTCCAAAGTAGAGCTGAGGCCATATAGTTTAATGCTTTACTTGTTAGTTAGCATGGTTTTGTAATTTAATTAATTAGTGTGCTAATTAGTTGAGTGTTGTAATAATTAAGTAGCTTAGCTTAGCTATTTCCTTATTCAATTGGGTTGTAATAATTAGTCAAATTAGTTTAATTAGATTAGTTAGATTAGCTTGGCTTAGTGTAGCTTAGCTTATTCGGACCCTTTTTCATGAGGGTGCAATGTTGTAATAACGGTGCGTGCGTGTGTGCATGTCTTCCAACCCCACGTCTTTCTCCCTTTTACTTAACCGCTTTCGATGGTTAGTTTTGGGCACGTTTTGATTAGCATACCTTATGCTTGCATGTTTGCGTCATTCATTTGTCTTGTATACACCGAGGCTCGGTGCATTATTCAAACTGCATCGTATTTCAATACTTATTTGAATACGTGTATTAAATTGTTGCATTCATATGCTATCTTAGATAGTCGAGCCTATTTAGTTGCATTATTGCATGTGTTGCATTAGGCATCTTACATAGTTAGGATCATGCATTGTTTCTAACTAGCTTTTGTTTTGGCTTGGAGTACACTGTAAGTTTTATGCTTTAGCATACTTGCATGTGTGTGAGTGTTGCCATGATAGCATGCTTGCCATGAGGCTATGTGCTTATTTGTTAAAAATTGCATGAATGCCTGTGGATGAAGGCTTCGTTGCTTGAATTGGAACAATTCGACAAGTGCGAGTTTTAAGGCCACTTTGCAAAGTGGGAAATCATGTTTTAAAGCCCACTTGAGGGTGGCAAATCCGCGTTTAGCCCACTTGTGAGTGGCACTTTCAAAGCATTTTAGAAAAACAAACATGAGTCGATTTGTTCCAAGTTTCGCGGCTTAGTCTATACTTGCTTGTGTGCGTCACATAGTAAAGTTAGCTAATAAACCAGAATAAGAACACATGAGGTTTATAAAACAACATATCATGATAGCAGAGGCCGATCTTTTGACCAGGCGAGCGGGGGTACTCATTTCATGACCTTCCCCTCTCGTACCCAAGTTCTCGAGCCGAGGCAACTTTGGTGATGATGGACACGTGGCCTTTGGCACGAGTCAGGATTTCCTAAATTTTCCAAAAATAAAATATTTAGGTGGCAACTCTGTAGTCTAGCAAAGCAATCTAGTTTTGGCATTATTTGATTTAAAATCTGATTTTCCAAAATGATTTGCTGGATTGGACTCTTTGGTGTTTATCAGTCTCACATTGCACTTTGTGAGATTAGATTTAGAATCGTGACAGGAGTCCGAACTATAGGAGACCAATTTGTGCCTCTCCAAAAGGGGGTGTGCGAAGAAAGTCGAGTCTGCAGTTTCTGGCGACTCTGCTGGGGATTTAGAGAACTTGACTCGAACTCATGATATGTTGTTTTATCTACATTTATGTGTTTCTTTGCATTGCATTTGCATTGGTGCGCCTAAGTCACAGTGTTTGCCATCTGCTATTCTTGAATAGTTTGCTAGTGGCTTGCTTGGAAAAGCGTGCCATAAGGCTAACCGGTTGTGGGCTCTGCCACAATGGGAACACAAATCTCGGATCTGGACTATCGCTGCACCATTTGATCCTCCTTTCACTTCTTGGTGTTAGGAGTGAGAAGTATATTAGATGGTCTTGCTGAGGCACCCTTTTTGACCATTTGACTAGTTGCATATCAGAAGCCTTAGAGACTGTTCCAAACTAGGACAGGTTGCTCACCCGAATGCAGGATTGTTTAAAATCGCATGCGTGCGTAGTGAAACCCTAGCTCCTGACGAAACTAGGACAAGGAAACTCTACCCTACCATAGGGGTGTTTTGGCTCTCACTTGCTTGATATGTGCTGTTAGGGTGTGTCTCTATAAGAATGTATGTATCAGTTGTAAGTCTGGGTATCAGTCTGAGGACATCAGTGTTTGAGGGTATCAGTATTGCGGCAGAAAATTTGGGGGTAAAAATCAGTGTTTGAGTATAGATTGTCCAGCTTATGATTTCAACTGTGTGTTGTCTTTATCTAAGCCAAGGTGCTGTGCATTTGCTGATTGTTGTTTCTTTTTTTGCTTTATTTTTCTTTTTGCAAGGTAATATTTTTATCATTGCTTCCGACGAGGCAATTACCTCCCAAGCACTCTGGACCAGAGTAAGGAGGCTTTATCGATCTGGGGATCTTGTGAGAGGACAACCGGTGTTTGCTTCGCTACCCCCAGTTACAAGACGGAGGAGAGTTCGGCATAATTCACCAATTCGTCAGGTACCTGTGCTCAGTGAAGTCTAGTTTTCTACTTCTACCTCAGAAAGAGGTTACACATCGGATCAGATAGATTAGTACCCCTCAGTTAGTATGGAGGAAATGATGCGTCAACTCCAGCAAACCATCGAGGCTATACAGAAGGATGCCGCTCGCCAAGCGGAGGCTACCGCTCGACAAATAGAGGTTGTAGCCCAGCAAGCTGAGCTGAATTCCAGGCTTCAACAACAACAACAACAACCACAACAAGCAGTAGCATCTGCTTCACACCCACCCCCACCTAGGGTTCCAATATTCGGGGAAGTAGCTAATGTCCAGGAGAATACGGACATTCTAGCAGGGCCAGTCTCACCTCAGACGTCCAAAGCACCGGCTTACCCAACAGATACACCGTTCGAGTTAGAGGTCGATCCTACTGCTTTGAAAGTGAGCAAGCTCAAGAAGCTGTTCAAGCGAGCTGAGGGAGTTAACTCGATCCCAGACATAGAGGACAGCTACACAGATTCGGCGGTGACATTGCTGGATAGATTTAAAATGCCTCACATAGACCGCTTCGACGGCTCGGGCGATCCTATGGTCCATTTGAGGCTGTTTTCAGATATTCTGCGGCCGATGGACCTGACTAGATTGCAAAAGGTATCCTTTTTAGTTGGACCCTGTCGGGTATTGCGGCCATTTGGTATGCTAAACTGGAGGATTCAGTGAAGAGGAATTGAGAGGAGATGGCCGAGGCCTTCATTGCCCAATATTTGTACAATACTCAAATCGAGGTCACAACTTGTGATCTCGAGGCAACTAGCAAAGAGCTGAAGGAGGGCTTCTCTGACTTCGTTACCCGGTGGAGGGCCAAGGCCTCCATGATGACCACCAGGCCAGCTGAGAAAGACCAAACAAGGATGGTCGTGCGGAATCTGCAACCAAGGTTGTTGCAGAAGATGATTGTCTTACCCCTCCCTACTTTTGCTGATCTTCATGAGATTGTGGTACAGATAGAAGATGCTATGAAACAGGGTCTGATTGACCAGGAGAAAGAGCAGCCCAAGAGGGCCTTTACCCGCAGTTCGAATGTAGTTGCGAGGACCTCTGACATCGGTATGGTCACCACCACACCAAAAACAGCCACACCTTTTATCGGCACATCTAGAGCCACCTCAAAACCTGCAAAGTACCCACCCCGAGGCCAGAGGGTTTTAACCTTGCTTTACATGTCTCTATCTAAAGCCTTGGGGGTTCTGATGAGAAAAGGACATTTGAAGCCCTTAGAGCCACGCTCGTTGGCATATCCCCTCCATCCTACACACAACCCAGCCAAGTATTGTGCCTTCTATTAGCAGCATGGGCATGATACTGATTTGTACTGTAGACTTCCTCATGAGATTCAAGACCTCATCAACAATAAAGTGATAGCGCCTCTTGAGAAGCCAAATGTCACTACAAACCCTCTCCCACCACATAACCAACCCCCTCCTCCACCCAGACAAGTAAACCTGATCCAAACAATGGCCATCCCATATGACCCTAGCATATACATCACTCCCTCCCACCTGCCTAAGCCGGCATTGTTCATCCCAGAATGCACAGACTTATGCATGATGAGCACATCAATATCCCAACCTGAACCCATGGTGGTGGCTGTGATAGAAGAGGGAACGCTTGAGGGCTCTGCAAGCTTAATTGAAGAAGCATACAACCCTTGTCGCTTTATTACGCCAGCTGATCAGGCCAAGCTGAGGGTAGAATTGCCAGGGGAAACTGAGGTGAATGTAGTCCGGGAAGACGGGCCAAGTTAGGGGGTAGATGATTTAGCAGAGCTTGAAGAGGACATTGCTAATCTGTAGTTCTTTGATGAGCAGGATCCGAGGGATGTGAGCATCAACTGGTTTGACCTGAATGGATCAACAGACAATACAGGGTGGTTTAGTGATGAGCCAAACATTGATGAGGGGTCTCAGCCAAAACAAGGATAGTTAGAAATAGGAACGTCTGCAATGGCCGGAACGGTCGATTACAAAGGGGAGTTGCTAGAGAGCATTGGTACAAAGAATTTTGCTTGGGAATTGAGCAACATTTGTATAGTTGATACAGAACAAGAGGCCGTGCTGAAGTGGTTCGAATAAGAGAGGATCAAGACTGATCAGAGGGCTAGAAAAGCCAAAGCCCCTGCGGGGACAGAATGTGTTGTGAACACGAAAATAACTACAGCGGAACTGGACAGTTGTTTGTCGATTGCCGAGGGAATATGGTGGGAAGACAATGATTTGTGTCTGGCCCATACTGATGAGGACTGAGGATAGAATCTCCCGGACAATACGTGGTATACTGAAGAAGTCGACCACATGACCCGGAGTGGGCGGTACTTTAAGCCCCCACATCTGGACCAGCCAGAGGCATCAGGGAAAGACAAGGAAGCTAAGAAGCACAAAGACAAACTGCTAGAGGAGGAAGTTGTACTGAAGCAGTTGAAATAGATACAAGTAGACATCTCTATCTGGGGATTGCTCATGGCCTTGCAAGTGCATAGACAAGCCGTCTTATTAGCAATGGACAAGGCTAAGCTTTCTATTGATACAACCCCCGAGCAGTTGGTGGGACTGGTGTTCCTGGGTGGCGCTTCACCGACTTTGACCTTCATAGATAAAGAATTACCGCCTGAGGGCTCCAAGCACAACAAGGCGTTATTGTAGACGTCCTCAAACGTCCCGGGAGAAATCCCGTTTTGCTCATTGGGCTCACTACAGTTCGGACTCAATGTCACGGTTCTGAATCTGATCTCGCAAAGTGTAATGCAAGACCGATAAATCACCAAAAAGTCCAAAATCTGGCAAATCGTTTTGAAAAACTAATTTTTAGAAAGAAGTGCCAAGCATGGATTGCTTTGCCAGATACAGAGTCACCACCTAAATATTTTGTTTTGGGGGAATTTAGGAAACCCTGACTCGTGCCTAAGGCCACGTGTCTGTCATCACCAAAGTTGCTTCGGCTCGAGAACTTGGGTACGATTGGGGAAGGCCATTTCATGAGCACCCCCGCTCGCCCGATCGAAGATCGGCCACTGCTAAGCATGATATCGAGTTTTTGAAGACACATGTGCTTTTATTCCGGTTATTAGCCTAGAATTACTATGTGATGTGTACATCATACGAGTATAGACTAGATTGCCTAAGTTGGAACAAAGCATTGCATATCCGCTTGTTTTGAAAATGGTTTGAAGTTTGCTACTCCCAAGTAGGCTAAAACATGGGTTTCGACGAATTATTCCAATTCAAGCAACCCAACCTTCACTCACAGGCATTCAGGCAGTTATATCACATATGGTAAGCATGCTATCATGGCAGTCACTCACACACAAGCAAGGATGCTAAAGCATAAACACTTACCGAGTACTACGAGCCAAAGAAAGAAGCTAATTAGAAATTATGCATGAATCCTAACTATGCTAAGAATGCCTAATGCAACACATGCAAAAATGCAACTACAATAGGCTCGACTATTCTAAAATGGCATATGAGATGCAACAATTGATACATGCATTCAACTTGGAATTGAAATACAATGCAGTTAGCATGATGTGCCGAGCTCGGTGCATGCAACACAGATGAATGAATGCAAACATGCGAACATATAGATGCTAATTGAAACATGCCCTAAAACTAACCATCATAAGCTGGTAAATAAAAGCGAGAAAGATGTGGGGTTGGAAGGCATGCATCACACACACGCACACTTATTACAACATTGCCCTCTCTTGGAGGGTCCGAATGAATAATACATAATCAACTAGCTAATCTAAGCTAATTTAACTAATTATTACACAATCGAAATGAATAACGAATTACGGCTAATTATTACACAACATTAATTACTTAACAAATAACTAAGTAAGCAATAAAAATAGCAAGCAAATCTATATGCAATGGACTGCCTCAGCTTCCCCTTGAATGATAAGGGATGCATGCATGCTCGAGTCGCCTTGTCAGGAAATCCATCACGATGCCCTGATTTGCCTCTGTTTGCAACCGGTCCCAGAACACTGTACAAAACTCCAGAAGGCGGAAACTCCACCATGGGAACCTGTAGGGGTACTGCTGACCAGTTTTTGCCGCTAGTTTTTGGTTTGCTGCAATAGAGAGCAAGAAAGGGGCATGGCAAAGTATTTTCCACATATGTGTGCCTGACCACTCTTCCCGTCATTGCATCAGCTCTAGGGAGTGTAGTCCTCGATCCTCGTGCCACCAATCACGCATCTTGACGCATGATGGCCGAGGAGTCGAAGTGCACGACTCAATGTGAAATGAATGCACATGTAAACACCTAAAACCAACAACTCTATCACGGGTAGTCAAGAGTGTCGGCGACCCGGGAATCGAGACACGTTTCGTCATTTTGAGTAGGAAACATCCCTCGTTTCCCGTGTTCAGACTAACTCCTATCCCGAACACAATGCAACAAATAATATGGCATGGCATATACAAATGCAACAACTAGTATGCAATCCTAAACGAAATGCAACTAAGACATGCAAACATGCAAGGAATGACATGCAAAGGTGCAACTAGCACACGCAATGCTATGAACTACGAATGGCATACTCAATGCACATGACGCTATATAGCATACACAACGCACATATGACGATGGATATACGCAAAGGCATAATCAAGGCATACACAATGCGACGATCAAGCATGCGACAACATGGACATGGCATACACAATGTAAGATGGACTTAAACTAAAATGAATGGGCCTCAGCCACACTCAAATTAGTGGCCAAACATGATGATATTAGGCAACAAAAACACATGCAAACATGCACAAATGCAGGGGACCAAACCTAAGGCACCAAATGCAACTCTACCAAAGCATGGAAAGGGATGAAATATGGCATACAATCACACATTTTCCAGCTCTGAAATGACATGCAAGATGGTCCCGAATCATGTAAACACCTCACACAATGCATGCTAGATGGCCTGGATACCGAAACTAATGAAGTGCATTACACTAGAGGTACACAAAGCAATGCTCAAATGACCCAACCAGCCCTAAACAGTCCCTATGCAGGTCCAAGACAGTGGGAAGATGGTCTAAAATGATGGCTCAAAATGCATAGAAATGAAGCTCATGCAATGGTCCATAAGCTCATGCAATGGTCCATAAATGAGGTATTCATGCACAACTCTCAAACACGTTTAAAGAATGGAAAACATGGGAATATGGCACAAGTATAGGCTCTGAAATGACATGCTCAATGGCCCTAAAACATGAAAACACCTCAGTATAAGCATGGAATAGGCTTCAAAACTCAAGGCTAGGCAAGGGTATTACATTACAACCATGCATAGTAAGTATCATTCGACCATGAGGCATAAAAACAGAGCTAAGGCAGTCTGAAACAAGCACAAAATCAGTTTAAGGCATGGCCAAAAAGTGCTAGAATCAAAGGCCAAAATAGCATGCAATGTAAGCTAGTAAAGAGGATTTGCACTGCAAGCATGTGAGGCAATCAAGAGGCCGCTAAACCAGCAAAAGTTAGAGGTATGACATGCCAAATAAAGCCCAAAAACTCATTGAAACATGGTCAATGCATGCAAGAATGACATGCTCCTTTGATAGGCTATGAAGAGGCTTATTCTACACATGCAAGATGGACACCCAATATGGCAAAACAAGCTCTGGAAAGAGCCTATGCAGGTCCTAAAACTCACCAAAAATGGCCTGAAACATGTCTTGGAAGCATGCAAATAAGGGCTCCTTTGTTAGGCCAAATATACTAGAAATCAAAACAAGGAGAGAGAGGGTCAACCCTCTCTGATTTTGGCTCTCAAAAACACATAATAAACACTAAAAATCCGCTGGATTTCAGTGGTCAAAAGGGCAAACAATGCTCAAAACAAAGGCCTTAATGCATGGCTCAAAACAAGGTGAAATGAAGCGTGAGAGGGGGTAGATGACCCCCAACATAAAAATGATCTTAAACAAACATGTTAAGGACCTCAAAATAAGACTTTTTTTAGTTTACACCAAAGCTCAAAAATGCTTTCAAGTATGGCTAAGAGATGGAGCAAAATAAAACTCAAAGGAGGGAATAGGGTGTTACCCTTGTAGCTCAGCAACTCTAGTAGCTTATGGACCAAAAATGCAGCTCCTTAGAACCTCTCAAGACCCTCCAAGAAGCTTAGGTTGGTGTTGGAGGTGTTAGGCTAAGAGGTAGTGTGCAAAGGGGCAAGAACTTAGCACTTTTGAACACAAAATATAGAGACAAGGGGGAAATGTATGTGTGTATGCTTTCAAACAAAATCTGAACCCTTGCAAAGGAAGAGGAGGGCTTCCTTTATAGACAAGAGGGACTACAGCTTCTCCAAGAAGCTTCAAACCAAGGTGGAAGATCCTCCATACACGTGTATGGAGGATCCAGTCTGTGCCTTCCAGCTGACACAGTTGGAATCAACTCACTAAGACAAGGCTGGGGGAGGTAGGCCGACCAGTTCAAGTGGTCGGCCAGCCAGTTCAAAAGGGTCAACTCCAAGAAAGGTGGTCGGCCAGCCTATTTGGTGGTCTCCCAACTGAATGCAAGCTAGTGGTATGGTGGGAGACCAGCAAATGTGGCTCAAAAATCAGGGAGACCAGCTACCTGACAAGAAAAATTGGCTGGCGGGGAAAAGTGATCTCCAAGAAGAAAAGGTGGTCTCCCACCCTTGTACCACCTTCCAAACAATGAAAACAAGGTCCATGCCAAAAATGAACCAAGACGGATGCAAAACGAGGGTTCGGGGGTCAAAACGTATAGCCGGGTACCCCGAAAACAGGCTGTTAAGCATCGAAAGTGGCGTGTGGCCACAAAGGGGGTCTCCCGTGCCACAGTGTCCCTCTAAAGAGAGGAAGCAAGGTGTGTGCCAAAAACCGTTCCAAAGGGAGAAAGTTAAGCAGTCCCGAACCGAGGTGCACGGCCGACGGCTCCGAAAATCGAAAACTGGTCTCCAAACTGGAAAAGTGTCCTACGACTACGAAAAGTAGCCTACGGCCACTAAGAGATGGTCTACGAGATGTCTCCCTCCCTTTGGGAAGAGAAAACAAGACCTGGTTCGCAAACCGAGGCAAAGCCCAAAAAGGTCCTGAGGTCCAGGGGTAAGGCTCTCAGCCGAAACTCCAAAACCTCAGAACGAGCACAACATGCACCATCATCGAGCGCTCAATCGATGACGTCTGAGCCTTAAGGTCGGTAAAAAATGGGGTGTCTACAATTGCCCTTCTTTGACAGAACTCGAAAGTCATAAGTGACGAGAGTGAATGTCAAAGCCCAGAGATGACCCATTTTTGAAAAGGCCGAAGACTTAGACAAACATGCGAGATAAATAAAGAGATGTGCCCGCAGGCAGGGGCAAAATGCAAAGGGGTATGTAAGAAGCCAAACATAACTTATGATCATGCAAAGACAGCTATAACGAAGCAATCATACACAATGAATGCGATAGTTTTAAGCGAACGAATACAAATCAAACTACATTACATGCAGAAAGGATGTATGAGAATTATATAATTCTCGTTACGTCTCACACGGAGAATACAATACCGTCCGGTTCGTCTAGTCGCGCCAGCTTCAAATGAACTGTACATACAATATCGTGCCTGCAAAAGAAGGAAACTTAACAGGTACAATATAGTTAGCAACACATGCTCAACGCCATATCAAACGCGGACACATATGGCACTGATGGAAAAGTGCAAAGCAATGCAAGTGAAACGTGCGTGACGACGCATGCAAAGGGATGCATGACAATACAACCTAAGTGTGACGCATAACAATGCGACGGGGATGCATAACAACGCAGATAATGTGTGCATGACAATGCAGGTGGGAAGGGAGAAACATAGGGACATATCGCAGTGTTTCGGGAAGAAGGAGAAACATAGGGACATATCCCAGTGTTTCGGAAAAGAGGAGAAACATAGGGACATATTCCAGGGTTTTGGAATAAAGGAGAAACATAGGGACGTATCTCGGTGTTTTGGAATAAAGGAGAAACATAGGGACGTATCCCGGTGTTTTGGAATAAAGGAGAAACATAGGGACGTATCCTGGTGTTTCGGAATGGCTCAAGCATTCAAACGTATTCCAAATGCTCTTAACCGAAAAGAGAGAAACATAGGGACGTATTCCGGTGTTTCGAAAAGAAGGAAAAACATAGGGACGTATCCCGGTGTTTCAAAAAGAAGGAGAAACATAGGGACGTATCCCGGTGTTTCGGAATGGCTCAAGCATTGGAACGTATGCCAAATGCTCTTAACCGAAAAGAGAGAAACATAGGGACGTATCCCGGTGCTTCAAAAAGAAGGAAAAACATAGGGACGTATCCCGGTGTTTCGAAAAGAAGGAGAAACATAGGGACGTATCCCGATGTTTCGGAAAGGCTCAAGCATTGGAACGTATTCCAAATGCTCTTAACCGAAAAGGGAGAAACATAGGGACGTATCCTGGTGTTTCGAAAAGAAGGAAAAATATAGGGACGTATCCTGGTGTTTTCGAAAAGAAGGAGAAACATAGGGACGTATCCCGGTGTTTCGGAATGGCTCAAGCATTGGAACGTATTCCAAATGCTCTTAACCGAAAAGGGAAAAACATAGGGACGTATCCCGGTGTTTCGAAAAGAAGAAAAAACATAGGGACGTATCCTGGTGTTTTGGAAAAGGAGCGTGCATAACAATGCAAGCTAAGATGAATTCCAAATACGCTAAAATTGTGTAAGGAAAGGAACACTCTAACCACGCTAAAAATGTGAGAAGAGGGCCGAAAACAACCGCCTAGGTGCATACACAACGCAACTTGGGATAAATTCCAAACACGTTGAAATCGTGTGAGGAAATGGACACTCAAACCACGCTGAAATCGTGAGAGGAGGTCCGAAAACAAACCGCCCAGGTGCATATACGATGTAACCTGAGATAAATTCTAAATACGCTAAAATCGTGAGAGGAGGTCCGAAACAAACCGCCCAGGTGTGTACACAACGCAACCTGAGATAAAACCTGCCTAGGCCCGCGCATCATGTGTCCTGAGATAAATTCGAAACACGCTGAAATCGCGTAAGGAACGGGACACTCAAACCACGCTGAAATCGTGAGAGGAGGTCCAACAAACTATCTGGTGCGTGCTCGGCGCAACCTCAGAAAGTCCCGAAGGACAACGATCCTAAACGCAGCTTGACGTAAAAGGATAAATGGTACAAGATAACACAAGATGCAAATAAACGCAATAAGTGCGATGATACAGTACATGTTACAAGCAATGTAGAGCATGATGTTTAGGGAATGCAATGAACAAACAAAGCGGCACTTTAGAAAGCACCTCATGGAGTGAGTGGCGATAAACCGCTTTACTCTGACGGAGATCTCCCCTCCATTGTGTTCTTCAAACACTTACCTTCAACTCGCTTTACAAAGGTCCTGAAATGCTGACAAGGGGGAGCTTCTGCATGCAGAAACCACAAATGCCATTTTCCTTCCTGATCATATTCATAACTTTCCCTCATTGCAAACATAGCCAAGATAACTTTGACGGGGAATGGTACTCAGGGAGAGCATTTCTGATCGCCATTCTGGCCTGAAACAGTGAAACAGTCAACACAATATTCTGTTCACTTTGAACACACAACTCGTATCAGCACACTGCTCATTCTGAACACACAGCTCTTAACATAGTATTCGGTTTATTCGACACACAGCTCGTACAAGATACTGCTCATTCTGAACATACGGGATGCAATGACGGAACTTGCAGAAGTTGAAACACACTCAGATGCTCTGAATTTTCCCTCTTTTCTTTTGCTTTGCAGTCTGGAATCTATATAGCTTCAGATAGGTCCTTGCTCTACTATTCTCATGTGACCTGGGTCGAACCTTGCAGTTTTATGAAAGAGCAAATCCTGTTTTGCACAAATGTAGAGAATGGCATAGTACTCTGGGCACAAAACGATTTTTTTGAATTTAAGAGATGAGTTCTTAACCGGGTATTGAGCCTATGACTGTACACAGCGAAAATGACTCGATAAAGAAAAGTAAAAGGTAAATAACCTAAACACATCGGGTAACACTTGAAACGACTCAAAACAAGAATCGAGACAAACAAAACAGAAGACACGACACTTAGACGTATTCCAACGGCAAGAGACCTCTCAGTGCATGAGGAGCCAGTTTCTTCGAGTATTATTCCCCACATTTTCTTATTTGTGATTCTTACATCACTCGGCCCTCAAGCTTGGTTTTTCTCTCAAAACCCTTTCCGCGCTTTTCGTCTCAGCGCACATTTCTCTATTCATTAATCTCTCATTTTTCATCCCTCCCCTGGGTGGTTGATGGATAAACAGGAAGTTGCGGGCTCTTGCCCCTAGCATTCTGCTAGATTCTCTTCTTCTGCTCACAACAGCGAACTCCCTCCACAGAGGGGTTGTAATGCGGCTGGATGTGCAGCAGATCTGCAATTGACATTGGTTGACGATGCTCTACTGGGGAGTTTGGACATGATTAGATCTGTCCAGATGAGGGAATGTAATACCCTGCTCCGTTCCAATTCGTGCTTCGCACTTAGCTTGATACCTCGCTGCTTGGAGGTCGAGGGAACTTTCGGCATTTTGCTGTTAGTTTCTGTTGTGCCCTTTTCTGGCAGATACGGTGCCTTTTCTGGCAAGTACGTTGACAATGGGGAAAAGACAGAATGCCTGACTTAACTGTGCCCTTAGTTCATTATTTTGACCATTTTTGTTTTTGTTTTTGACGTTCTGCTAAAACAATTTTAACCAACATGAGAGTTAGATTAACATGCTTGTTCGATTTTCTGATTTAAAATCATACAAGTTAGGTTATGAACATTGAAAATTTTCCTTTTTGGGTTCAAGAAAATTGTCCATTTTTAGAAAAATAGAATAATTTTTGAGAGAATTAGTCAACCTCATTAAAAAATTCTCAAAAACTATTTTTTGCAAATGGCCACTGCTCGACCAACGCATGATTTACCCTTGAGATGCACAACCTCAGATTCAAAATAATGAAAAACTGCCCCTTGTTTGAACGGCACTGCATGGCAACTGAAAGTTGCCCCTAGTCTGAATAGCACCGCAGCACTACACGGCAATGGAAAGTTGCCCGTAGTCTGAATAGCGCCGCAACACGTGGCAACCAGTCCTCACAATGACAATTACAACCAAATTCTCGGATATAGAGAAGACAAAGATGACCAACCATCACATGGACACAGTCAAATTTGAAGTGTTTTACGGTTGGACTTCAGAATGAAGTTGCCTACGTATCCCAAAGATGGGAATCAAGCCTTACGTAGTTCGGGGTTAAGGTACACTCGGGTATTAACCTCTCCTTTTGCGCTCTAACTTTTGCCAAGGTTGCCCTTTCTGGGTTTTCAACCTTGCGAGCTTTGTTCTTCTTTTCTTTTCAATTCTTTTCATTTTTTTTCTTCTTTTTTCTTTTTCATCTTTTCTTTTCTTCTTCTTTTTTTTATTCTTTGCATTTTTCTTTTTTTTTGTTCTTTTTTTTTCTTTTTCTTTCTCTAACTTTTGCTTGGGTCACCCTTCCGGGTTTTCGGCCCAGCGAGCCTCTCAAAGGTAGAAGTTTACTTTGTCCATGCTGAATGGTTTGAAATCTCGGAGCCATCTGAATCCAAGAGAATGGCTGCTATTTGCTGATGATGTAGAAGTCCATCTAATGGAGGGTGAATTTGCCCCTAGTGTTATAGATAGGAACTTGGTTATACTTCAGCCATACTTTCTTCTTTCCCCCTTCTGGGATTTGGCATTCTTGCCAGTCTTCCTTGGTTTGCAGAAAAGACTCATGTTTGACTCTTCGAGCGCATCTGACATTTTTGCCCCTACTTCAAGGGCTGCTTTTGATCTAGCTTCGCAAGCTTCCTTTGATCACATCTGATATTCTCGCCCCTAGTTCATGGGCTTCTTCTGATCTGGCCACACGGGCCTTATATTGTGGTTGACCGTTCAACATTCTGAATTAAGGTTGAAGGTTTGGAAGCAAAAAGGGTTGAGTCTCGAGGCTGAGAGCGATCCTAAGCTGCATAATCTCAAAAGCGATTCCACACAGGTCTTCGTAGAACCACGCAAAACATTTTTTTGAAATTTTTTAATAAAGCGACAAATCGCTCGCGCTGAAGACAATGTAGAACCAATCTGGATCAAGCCAAGACCCTTCTCAGTAATCACATTAACAAACATGATTTCATTCATTAAGGGCTTAGCATGCCTCTCTTTCTCTCAGTTGATCAATTTTTACAAAACCCGAGGAATTCCTTCCTCTTTGTTTTCACCGCAGTGTTCAAAAAGTTTTGAAAAAGCTTAGGTCAATGCAATGATTTCAAGGCACAGAAAAGACAGTTTCTAGTCAAATACTGCCATCTTATTCAGAACTTCTGGCACAACTGGCAAAAGGCAGAAGCAAACACAAGAGTGTGAAAATCATTGCTATTTCAGTCAAAATCTGTTGGCACAACTGGCTCCAAGGCAGAAACAGACTTAAAAGAAAATGAAAAGACAAACACAAAACAAGCAAGTGATGTCCGAGGTAACACCCTCGAAATCACCCGACTCTAACAAAACAGGACTGACTCAGCACAAAAAGACTGACTCTATACAACACAACAAGACTGATCCAATACCCAAGTCAGAAAGTAAAGTCAGAAAGTAAAGTAAACAGCATTTGCAAATGCTCAAAATAGTGCGAGCCATCCCCACAGCTGGAGTAAACTGGGTGCCATCCGCAGGTGGTTCATCCCCCTGATCACATGGTCACATTATCCCCCAAGAGTTTACGGATCAAATGCCGATAGACTTTGCAGGACTCGGTGCGACGATGACCTTGTTGTCAATTAAATTTTGTATCTCGCGGTGAAGACAGATGCAACTGTCAGTGTCATGACCGGTTTGTTGATAGAAAGCATAGTCCTTAGCTGGGTCATGCTTTGGAGGGAGAGGATCGGACAGAGGCCGTTGTTCTAACGGTTTCAGATGTCCTTTCCTGAGTAGGACCCCTAGAGCTTTAGACAAAGGCATATGAAGTGGGGTGAAAACCCTCTTGCCTCGGGGTAGATAGTCCGAAGTTTGTGGGTTTGGATTGGATGTGCCAACAAAAGGGGTGGCTGTTTTTGGAGTGATGATGGCCAGTCCAACTTCAGAAGATCTTGCAGCTGCGTCACCACTGGTGGTCGCATTCGAACTGCGTGTAAACGCCCTCTTGGGCTGCTCCTTCTCCTGGTCAATAAGGCCCTGCTTCATAGCGTCCTCAATCTGCACCCCAATCTCATGTAGGTCCGCAAAGGTGGGAAGGGGTAGGACGATCATCTTTTGCATTAGCCTGGGTTGGAGGTTGTGCACAACCATCCTTATCTAGTCTTTGTTAGAAGGCCTTGTAGTCATCGTCGAGGCCTTTGCTCTCCATCTCATCACAAACTCTGAAAAACCCTCATTTGGCTCTTGGCGGGTGACTTCAAGATCACGAGTTGTGACCTCGATCTGTGTGTTGTAAGAGTATTGAGCAACGAAGGCCTCAGCCATTTTTTCCCAGTTCTGTTTCGTAGAGTTCTCTAATTTTGCATACTAGATTGCGGCTATCCCAGACAAGGTTCGGCTGAATAGTGACAACTTTTAGGCCGTGGTCAAACCCATTGGCCTCAAGACATCATAAAACAGGTGGAGGTGTACCATTGGGTCTCCAAAGCCATCGAAGCGGTCGATATGTGGCATTTTGAATCGGTCCGGCAAAGTTACGGTCGCATCAGTATACCCATCCTCAATGTCCGGAATGGACTTCACACCTTGGGATTTCTTGAACAGCTTTTCAAGCTTGCTCACTTTTAATGCCGTGGGGTCCACCTCGAACTCGAAGGGAGAATCTGGTAGATTGGTGGGTGTGGGTGCCTTGGATAACTGAGGTAAGATTGGGGGCGGAGCTGGCCCCGTTGGGATGTCCATATCTTCCTGGACATTTGCTGTCTCCCCGAGTATTGGCACTCTTGGTGGGGGAGGAGCTTGGTGTGAAGCGGATGCTCCGGTTTGCTGTTGTAGCCTGGCAATTAACTCTGCCTGTTGAGCCATGACCTCAGCCTATTATTTGGCAAATTCTGCTTGACGGGCAGCGTCCTGCTGCATGGTTCTCATACTATCCTGGAGCTGACGCATCATCTCTTCCATTCTAACTGAAAACTGCTGATCTAACTGAACAAGTGTGTATCCCCTTTCTGAGGTGGAAACAGATATCTCAGCCCAACTGCGCACAGGTGGGGTAGATAATGATCGCTGAACTAGGGACTGTTGAACGGGTGATCTGTGCTTGATTGGCCTTTTTACCCTGCCTCTGGCGAAGGAACACTGATTGCCCTTAAACTGAATCTCTGACCTGACAAAGTCTATCGACACAAGTCCAATGAACCTGGGGGATATCGGAGCCTTCTGAAGCTATGGTTCCAAGACTACCTTGCAAAAGAGAAAACAGACAGCACCTTAGCCTGATTTCACCAAAACCTAAATGAGCAAAAGTTGAATGACTGTGCCCCCCTATAGAATTCTGCCACAAGTTCTGCCTATAAAGTGATACCCTTAGGTAAAACTGATTCCGCCAAAATACTGATGCCCTCAGGCCTAATACCCCGACTTGCAAACTGGTATGTGCATTCCTGTAGAGACACACTCTAAAAGCACATAGCAAGCAAATGAGAGCCAAAACACCCCTATGTCGGGGTAGGGTTTCCCTGTTCTATTTTGTCAGGAGCTAGGGTTTCACTACGCACGCAGCAGTTTCAAACAACCTATAATCGGGTAAGCAACCTGTCCTAGTTTGGGATGGTCACTATGGATTCCGAATATGCACTAGGTCGAATGGTCAAAAAGGGTGCCCCGGTAAAACTGGGGTTTGTGTTCCCATCGTGGCAGAGCTCGTAATCGGTCAGCCTTATGGCACACAGCCTCCAGCAAACCGTTCAGGAATAGCAGATGGCAAACATGGTGTCCTAGGCACACCAATGCACATGCAATGCAAAGAAACACATAAGTGCAAACAAAACAAGATATCATGAGTTCGAGTCAAGTTCTCTAAACTCCCCAACAGAGTCGCTAGAAACTGTATACGTCCCTGAACGTCCTGGAAGAAATCCTGTTTTGTTCATTGGGCTCACTACAGTTCAGACTCAATGTCACGATTCTGAATCTGATCTCGAAAAGTGCAATGCAAGACCGATAAATCACCAAAGAGTCCAAATCTGGCAAATCGTTTTGAAAAACTAATTTTTAGAAAGAAGTGCCAAACATGGATTGCTTTGCCAGATACAGAGTCGCCACCTAAATATTTTGTTTTAGGGGAATTTAGGAAACCCTGACTCGGGCTTAAGGCCACGTGTCCGTCATCACCAAAGTTGCCTTGGCTCGGGAACTTAGGTACGATTGGGGAAGGTCATTTCGTGAGCACCCTCGCTCGCCCGATCGAAGATCGGCCACTACTAAGCATGATATCGAGTTTTTGAGAACACATGTGCTTTTATTCCGGTTATTAGCCTAGAATTACTATGTGATGCGCACATCATACAAGTATAGACTAGATTGCCTAAGTTGGAACAAAGCATCGCATATCCGCTTGTTTTGAAAATGGTTTGAAGTTTGCTACTCCCAAGTAGGCTAAAACATGGGTTTCGAGGAATTATTCCAATTCAAGCAACCCAACCTTCACTCACGGGCATTCAGGCAGTTATATCACATAAGCACATAGCCTCATGGTAAGCATGCTATCATGGCAGCCACTCACACACATGCAAGGATGCTAAAGCATAAATACTTGCCGAGTACTACGAGCCAATGAAACAAGCTAATTAGAAATTATGCATGAATCCTAACTATGCTAAGAATGCTTAATGCAACACATGCAAAAATGCAACCACAATAGGCTCGGCTATTCTAAGATGGCATATGAGATGCAACAATCGATACATGCATTCAACTTGGAATTGAAATACAATGCAGTTAGCATGATGCGCTGAGTCCGGTGCATGAAACACAGATGAATGAATGCAAACATGCGAACATATAGATGCTAATTGAAACATGCCCTAAAACTAACCATCATAAGCTGGTAAATAAAAGCGAGAAAGACGTGGGGTTGAAAGGCATGCATCACACACACGCACACGCACACTTATTACAACATTGCCCTCTCTTGGAGGGTCCAAATGAATAATACATAATCAACTAGCTAATCTAAGCTAATTTAACTAATTATTACACAATCGAAATGAATAACGAATTACGGCTAATTATTACACAACATTAATTACTTAACAAATTAACAAAGTGAGCAATAAAAATAGCATGCAAATCTATATGCAATAAACTGCCTCAGCTCCGCCTTGAATGATAAGGGATGCATGCATGCTCGAGTCGCCTTGTCGGGAAATCCATCGCGATGCCCCGATTTGCCTCTGTTTGCAACCGGTCCCAGAACACTGTACAAAACTCCAGAAGGCTGAAACTCCACCACGGGAACCTGTAGGGGTACTGCTGACCAGTTTTTGGTTTGCTGCAATAGAGAGCAAGAAAGGGGCATGGCAAAGTATTTTCCACACATGTGTGCCTGACCACTCTTCCCGTCATTGCATCAGCTCTAGGGAGTGTAGTCCTCGATCCTCGTGCCACCAATCACGCATCTTGACGCATGATGGCCGAGGAGTCGAAGTGCACGACTCAATGTGAAATGAATGCACATGTAAACACCTAAAACCAACAACTCTATCACGGGTAGTCAAGAGTGTCGGCGACCCGGGAATCGAGACACGTTTCGTCATTTTGAGTACGAAACATCCCTCGTTTCCCGTGTTCGGACTAACTCCTATCCTGAACACAATGCAACAAATAATATGGCATGGCATATACAAATGCAACAACTAGCATGCAATCCTAAACGAAATGCAACTAAGACATGCAAATATGCAAGGAATGACATGCAAAGGTGCAACTAGCACACGCAATGCTATGAACTATGAATGGCATACTCAATGCACAGGACGCTATATAGCATACACAACGCACATATGACGATGGACATACACAAAGGCATAATCAAGGCATACACAATGCGACGATCAAGCATGCGACAACATGGACATGGCATACACAATGTAAGATGGACTTAAACTAAAATGAATGGGCCTCAGCCACACTCAAATTAGTGGCCAAACATGATGATATTAGGCAACAAAAACACATGCAAACATGCACAAATATAAGGGACCAAACCTAAGGCACCAAATGCAACTCTACCAAAGCATGGCAAGGGATGAAATATGGCATACAATCACACATTTTCCAGCTCTGAAATGACATGCAAGATGGTCTCGAATCATGTAAACACCTCATACAATGCATGCTAGATGGCCCAGATACCGAAACTAGTGAAGTGCATGACACTAGAGGTATACAAGGCAATGCTCAAATGACCTAACCAGCCCCAAACAGTCCCTATGCAGGTCCAAGATGGTGGGAAGATGGTCTAAAATGATGGCTCAAAATGCATAGAAATGAAGCTCATGCAATGGTCCATAAATGAGGTATTCATGCACAACTCTCAAACACGTTTAAAGAATGGAAAACATGGGAATATGTCACAAGTATAGGCTCTAAAATGAAATGCTCAATGGCCCCAAAACATGAAAACACCTTAGTATAAGCATGCAATAGGCTTCAAACCTCAAGGCTAGGGAAGGGTATTGCATTACAACCATGCATAGCAAGCATCATTCGACCATGAGGCATAAAAACAGAGCTAAGGCAGTTCAAAACATGCACAAAATCAGTTTAAGGCATGGCCAAAAAGTGCTAGAATCAAAGGCCAAAATAGCATGCAATGTAAGCTAGTAAAGAGGATTTGCACTACAAGCATGTGAGGCAATCAAGAGGCTGCTAAACTAGAAAAAGTCAAAGGTATGACATGCCAAATAAAGCAGAAAAACTCATTGAAACATGGTCAATACATGCAAGAATGACATGCTCCTTTGATAGGCTATGAAGAGGGTTATTCTACACATGCAAGATGGACACCCAATATGGAAAAACAAGCTCTGGACAGAGCCTATGCAGATCCTAAAACTCACCAAAAATGGCCTGAAACATGGCTTGGAAGCATGCAAATAAGGGCTTCTTTGTTAGGTCAAATATGCTAGAAATCAAAACAAGGAGAGAGAGGGTCAACCCTCTCTGATTTTGGCTCTCAAAAACACATAATAAACACTAAAAATCCGCTGGATTTTAGTGGTCAAAAGGGCAAACAAAGCTCAAAACAAAGGCCTTAATGCATGGCTCAAAACAAGGTGAAATGAAGCATGAGAGGGGGTAGATGACCCCCAACATAAAAATGATCTAAAGCAAAAATGTTAAGGACCTCAAAATAAGACTTTTTTTTAGTTTACACCAAAGCTCAAAAATGCTTTCAAGTATGGCTAAAAGATGGAGCAAAATAAAACTCAAAGGAGGGAATAGGGTGTTACCCTTGTAGCTCGGCAACTCCAGCAACTTATGGACCAAAAATGCAGCTCCTTAGGACCTCTCAAGACCCTCCAAGAAGCTTAGGTTGGTGTTGGAGGTGTTAGGCTAAGAGGTAGTGTGCAAAGGGGCAAGAACTTAGCACTTTTGAACACAAAATATAGAGACAAGGGGGAGATGTATGTGTGTATGCTTTCAAACAAAATCTGAACCCTTGCAAAGGAAGAAGAGGGCTTCCTTTATAGATAAGAGGGACTGAAGCTTCTCCAAGAAGCTTCAAACCAAGGTCGAAGATCCTCCACGTGTATGGAGGATCCAGTTTGTGCCTCCCAGCTGGCACAGCTGGAATCAACTCACTGAGACAAGACTGGGTGAGGTAGGCTGACCAGTTCAAGTGGTCGGCCAGCCAGTTCAAAAGGGTCAACTCCAAGAAAGGTGGTCGGCCATCCTAATTGGTGGTCTCCCAACTGAATGCAAGCTAGTGGTATAGTGGGAGACCAACAAATGTGGCTCAAAAATCAAGGAGACCAGCTACCTGACAAGAAAAATCGACTGTCGGCGAAAAGTGGTCTCCAAGAATAAAAGGTGGTCTCCCACCCTTGTACCACCTTCCAAACAATGAAAACAAGGTCCATGCCAAAAATGAACCAAGACGGATGCAAAACGAGGGTTCGGGGGTCAAAACGCGCAGCCGGGTTCCCCGAAATAGGCTGTTAAGCATCGAAAGTGGCGTGCGGCCACAAAGGGGGGTCTCCCAGGCCACAGTGTCCCTCTAAAGAGAAGAAGCAAGGTGTGTGCCAAAAACCGTTCCTAACGGAGAAAGTTAAGCAGTCTCGAATCGAGGCGCATAGCCGACGACTCTGAAAATCGAAAACTGGTCTCCAAACGGGAAAAGCGTCCCACAACCACGAAAAGTAGCCTACGGCCACTGAGAGATGGTCTACGAGACCTCTCCCTCCCTTCGGGAAGAGAAAACAAGACCTGGTTCGCAAATCAAGGCAAAGCACAAAAGGGTCTCGAGGTCCGGGGGTAAGGCTCTCAGTCGAAACTCCGAAACCTCAGAACGAGGACAACATGCACCATCACTGAGCGCTCAATCGATGACGTCTGAGTCTTAAGGTCGGTCAAAAATGGGGTGTCTACCGTTATACATCTCTGTGGAGTGTAAGGATAAATGGATACCAGTTGTCTTAGTTGATACGGGATCTGCCATAAATATGTGTCCGTCACGTACGGCCTATGCTATTTGGTTAAAGCTCGCAGATTTCGTACCAACAGCCCAGGTGATTCGGGCTTATGACAATACCAGTTAGGAAGTGATGGGGACAGTGCAGATCAGAACTCATGTTGGCCCGGCCCAACAGGATATCGATTTTAATGTTCTGGATGTTCTAGCCACCTTTAACTTACTCCTTGGACAACCGTGGCTGCACCAAGTAAGAGCTGTCTCTTCCACTTTACACCAGATGTTGAAATGCCCCCATGGGAAGGGGGTAGCAATTATTTTTGGGAATTCTTCCATACGTCCGCCGCCGGAGGTTTCTATGCCAATCTTGGAAATTGCACACGGCGAGGAGGATGTCTTCTTGTCTGGGTTCACCTTGGCCGAGGCTTGGGTAGTACAAGATATTCTAGCTGTTGATGAGGGACTGTATGTTAGTGCGCAATCTGTTTACCTCATGAATAAGCTTCAAGATGTGCCCGGGATGGGACTAGGAAGGAGTGGCCAGAAGGGTATCGCTGCATTGGCTGAAGTGCCACACAACCCTCATACCTTTGGTTTAGGTTATACGCCTACCAAAGAGGATTGGATAAGAAAGGGAAATGAGATGGCTGGAAGAGCCAAGGCTAAACAAGCTGGGAAGCACTATAAGTTAGTTCATAGACCTATCCAAGGAACCCTGAACGACCGCTTTGTCCGGGAGGGGAAAGATTTCCCGCTTTGCAGCTTTTCGGAGCCATGGCTGAATTCAGAGAAGCGGTGTTTGCCCGCCTTTGAGATCTTTTTTGACTTATAGTTGCCAGGGGATGAAGTTGCAGAAGAGCAGACTGACCCAACAGCTGAGGTTGAACAGTGGAAATAGGATGAGTCTAGTGGCACAGATTTTGAGATGGAAGCAACGCTGGCTTGTCTCCTCTCAAATCCTCAGATCATATCGGAGTGCTCGGGGGATGGCTTCTCTGTTTCCGTGATTGGAGATCAACCGGCTGTGAGCCCTTCTTTCGGTATTTTGGATGCATCTATCGCACCTTCCCTCGTCTGGCGGTACGAGGAAGGCTTTTTGTCTAGCAGTTCTGGGTCAGGTAGTGAACCAGACTCTGATTCCACAGAGTCTATGGAGTTGCAATCAGATTCTAGTGCTTCTGAGTCAAAGTCCAGTATTCCTGGGGCTGATAACCCGGATGCTGTTGTATTGTCCAGGTCGTCTTTTTCATTTTCTCTTGAGTCGGTTGTAACCGAAGAATAAGACGAACTGGAAGTTGTTAATGAGAATGGTACCGTTGTGGTTTCTGAGTACTTTTCTGTGCCATTCGTTTATTGCATTAATCAGGACTTTCAAAACTTTGATGAAAATGATGAGGAAGAAATTCCTCCGATTTTGAAACAATTAATTGATCGAGGGCAAGAGAGGTTTGTAAAACCTTTGGTTGATGAAATCACTTCAATTAATGTTGGTACTGAAAAGGATCCGCATCTAGTCCAGATCGGGTCCACGTTGTCTTCAGAGGAAAGCAAGCGCTTAGTCGCTTTATGAAAAGATTTCAAAGATGTTTTCACGTGGTCCTACGAAGACATGCCTGGAATCGATCTTGAGATTGTATAGCATCGGATCCCTCTTGACCCTGAGGCCCGACCCGTCAAGCAGAAGCTTCAGAGAATACGCCTAGATTAGGCTCTGAAAATCAAGGAAGTGGTCACCAAGCAGATAGATGCAGGGTTTCTATTAGTATCTGAGTATCCTACTTGGTTGGCCAACATTGTTCTGGTGCCGAAGAAAGATGGTAGAATTCGGGTGTCTTTAGATTTCAGAAATCTGAACAAAGCTAGTCCGAAGGATAACTTTCCTCTGCCGCACATTGACGAATTGGTGGACTTCACTGCGGGCCATGTGTTGCTCTCCTTTATGGATGGGTTTTTCGGGTACAACCAGATCTTGATGGAACCCAAGTATAGGGAGAAGATTGCCTTCACCACGTTGTGGGGAACCTACTGCTACACGGTAATGCCGTTCAGTTTGAAGAATACTGGGGCTACTTATCAACGGGCTGCAACCACGATCTTGCATGATATGATCCACAAAGAGGTTAAGGTGTATGTGTACGACATGATTGTCAAGTCCAAGGAAAGAGAAGGCCACTACACGGCCTCAAAGAAGTTTTCAAACGGATCAAAGAATATCGGTTGCCCCTGAATCCTCGGAAATGTACTTTTGGTGTCATAGCAGGGAAAATGTTGGGGTTTTTGATTATACAAAGGGGTATCGAGGTTGATCCTTCCAAGATTAAGGCCATCTTAGAAATGCCACCACCACGGACAGAAAAGGAGGTGCGAGGTTTTCTGGGTAAAGTGCAATTCATAAGACGGTTTATTGCAAAATTAACTTGGACTTGTGAACCACTATTTGGTCTCCTGAAGAAAGGAAAGAAATTCCAATGGGATGACCGATGCCAAGTTACTTTCGAGCAGATTAAGCAGTATCTACAGAATCCACTCGTGTTGTCACCGCCAGAGCCGGGGAAACCGTTGATATTATATCTGTCAGTAACTGACACGACAATGGGCTGCATGCTTGCACAGGAATCTGAGGATATGGTGGACAAGGCTATCTATTACCTGAGTAAGAAGATGCTGGAATATGAGACCCGCTACACGCCATTGGAAAAGGCTTGTCTGGCCTTGGTATGGGCTACCAAGAAGTTGAGGCACTACCTGTTAGCTTACTCTGTAATACTGGTTTTGAGATTAGATCCCATCAAATATCTCTTCAAGAAACCAGCGCTTACGGGTAGGCTAGCCTATTGGTTGCTTCTTCTCTCCGAATTTGATTTGAAGTACATGACTCGCAAGTCTGTGAAAGGGAGAGCAGTAGCGGAGTTCCTTGCCGATCACTCAGTGGAGGGAGATGAAGAGTAGAGTATATGTTCCCAGATGAGGCCATTCTGCAGGTCGAAGAAGAGATTTGGACTATGTACTTTGCCGGAGCGTCTAACCAGTACGGGTATGGGATAGGGGTGTTGCTGAAAGCACCCGACAATTCCCACATATCTTTAGCATTCAAACTCCGGTTCAAGGTATCTAACAACGAAGCAGAGTATGAGGCATGTATCGTTGGCTTGGAAGCCGCCCTGGAACTAGGGACAAAAAGGTTGGACGTCATTGGGGACTTGAACCTGGTTGTGTCTCAAGCAAAAGAAGACTAGAAGGTTAAAGAAGATAGGATGAAAATTTATCACCAAACCCTGGACGTTCTGATTCCCAGGTTTGAGAAGTTAACCTTCACCCATCTGTTAAGAGAGAGCAACAAGTTCACTAACGCCTTATCAACTCTATCTTCCATGATAGACATCCCTTTGGGAGTCCGGATACGTCCAATCATTATTGAACAGAGATATGTGCCGGCCTGCGAGCTAATTGCCGTGATAGATAAAGTACAAGATCAAAACCCCTGGTATCAGGTATCATGACATCTGGAACATCTTGAAAAAGGAGGCTTATCTACCAGGGGCAAATACCAAAGATAAGAGGGCAATTCGGCGAATGGCTGCTCAGTTTATCATCTGTTGGGGTAAATTATACAAACGGGGTCATCTGGGAATGCATAAACTGTGTGTTGATGCTGAAGAGTTGAAGCGCCTGATGGAGGCCATCCACGGAGGAGAGTGTGGATCGCACATGAGTGGAGTGATGCTAGCTCGGAAGATCCTCAGATAGGGTTACTACTGGTCAACCATGGAGGAGGATTGTATCAGTTTTGTTCGGCGTTGCCACAAATGCCAGATCCATGCAAATCGCATGAACATCCCTCCGTCAAAGCTGTACAACATGACTTCACTGTGGCCATTTTCAGTCTGGGGAATTGATGTTATTGGGGCAGTTACTTCGAAGGGGTCGAATGGGCATAAGTATATCTTGGTGGCGATAGACTACTCTACAAAGTGGGTTGAGGCCCAATCCTATGCAGTGCTGAAGGCGTCGCATGTAGCTAAGTTCATCAGGAATAACATTATCTGTCGGTATGGGGTCCCGAATGAGATCATCTCGGACAATGGTTCCCACTTCAAGAAGGAAGTGATCGACTTGTTGGAGAAGTACAACGTGGCTTTTCATAAGTCATCCACATATAGGCCGCAAACCAATGAAGCAGTTGAGGCCACCAACAAGAACGTCAAGCACATTCTACAGAATATGGTGGAAACCTACAAGGACTGGCCAGATAAGCTTCCATTTGCTCTTTGGGGCTACAGAACATCGATTTGCACTTCTACTGGGGAAACTCCGTATTCTCTGGTTTATGAGATGGAGGCTGTTCTGCCGTTCGAAGTTGAGGTTCCATCATTGCGAGTGATGGCTGAGTGCCAAATAGTAGAAGCAGATTGGCAGCAGAGTAGGTTTGAAGAACTTATGTTGTTCGACGAAAGAAGGTTGAAAGCACCGTACCACGTCCAAGGTTATCAATGCAGGATTGCTAGAGCTTTCAATAAGAAAGATAAGTCCATGAATATGAAAGAAGGGGATTTGGTGCTCAAAGACAACCGAACTCCCATCCATGACCCTAGGGGCAAGTTTAGACCTAATTGGACTAGTCTTTACATCATCAAATCTATTTGGTCGAGCGGAGCTGTCATTCTTATGGACCTAGATGGCTTTGAATTCTCCCAGCTAATCAACATGGACAAGTTGAAGAAATACTATCCCTGAGTGGCTCGCTAGGCTGAAAACCCATAAGGGCGACCTAGGCAAAAGTTAGAGCACAAAAAATTGGAAAAAAGAAAAACTGAGTTCGCAAGGTTGAAAACCCAGAAAGGGCGGCCTTGGCAAAAATTAGAGCGCAAAAGGAGAGTGTTAACACCCGAGTGAACCAGGACCGAACTACGTAAGGCTTGATTCCCATCTTCGGGATACGTAGGCAACTTCATTCTGAAGTCCAGCCACAAACACTTCCAAATCAACTGTGTCCATGTGATTGCCTTGGTCATCTTTGTCTTTTCTGCATCCAAGAGTTCGGTTGCGATCTCCAGTGCAGTGCTGTTCAGACAAGAGGCAACTTTCCAGTTTTCAGATTTGGGGTTGTGCATCTTACCGATAGATCTCGGGCGTGTCCAATTGTGATCCATATCGAAAATGGTTTTGAAAATTTTTAATAAAAGTTGACTTTGTTCAAATTAATCTTTTTACAACTTAGACCATTTTTGGACCAAAACGGAAAATTTTCAGTACCCACAACCTTCAATTTCATTGATTTCACTACAGAGTTCTCCGATGCTCGATACAAATTAAAGTTTCTTTTTATTACATTCAAAAAGAAAACTTGAAAGTATAGATTAAAGCAATAAACTTGAGGCATAGTCAGGTGTTCCTGCGTCCCCTCCCAGAGCTTGTGGAAGCTTCAGATGCCAAAGCAGGCCCAGTTTGTGCCTCATCTTCAAGCCAAGCTGTGCATTCTCCAAAAGGGCACAACTGAAATTGGGAGGGGGGCTAGAAGTCCTCTTGTCCTCCACGTAGTGGAATACTGAGCTAGCTGTGGGCCTCAGATCGGAAATGAAGCTGGGTACTCTATCCTCTCTTCCGGGCAAGTCTGGTCATGTCCGAACTGATACTAGAATTTGAATGGAAAATAGAAGACACAGTGTGTTAAGCCAACCAACTGAATGTCGGGCTGCCGGGACATGCTGTACCTCATCTCAGGTAGATCAAACCAGGGGCAACGCCAAGCGATGTCAACAGCAGACCTGCTGCACATCCAGTGGCACCACCATCTCTCGTTCGGAAAGTCAACTAGCCGAGGGCGAAAAAAATAGCCATGTGCTGAATACACAGGACAAGCGTCCACTACTTTCAACTTATCCATCAGCCATACCTGGGGAGGGATGAAAAATAAGAGAGAATAAAGAATAGAGAGGTGTACCTAGAGAGAAAAGTAAGAAAAGGGTTTTGAGGAAAAAACAGAGCTTGAGGGCCAGGTGATGTGAGAAACACATGTGAGAAGGGTGGGGAACATTACTGTAGATGCGCCCCGAGCACTTCATGCTACAGTTCGGACTCAAATGTCACGGTTCTTAATCTGATCTCAAAATGTGCGATGTGAGATTGATAAATCACCAAAGAGTCCAAATCCGGCAAATCGTTTTGGAAAACTAATTTTTTGTAAAGAAGTGCCAAACATGGACTGCTTTGCTAGATACAGAGTTGCCACCTAAATATTTTGTTTTGGCGGGAATTTAGGAAACCCTGACTTGTGCCTGAGGCCACGTGTCCATCATCACCAAAGTTGTCTCGGCTCGGGAAGTTGGGTACGATTGGGGAAGGTCATCTATGAGCACCCCCGCTCGCCCGATCAAAGATCGGCCTGTACTGAGCATGATATCTTGTTTTTGAAAACAAATGCGTTCTTATTCTGGTTAATTAGCTGGAATTACTATGTGATACGCACAACACAGAAGTATAGACTAGATCTTCTAATTTGGAACAAAGCATCGCATATCCGTTTGTTTGGAAAACGGTTTGAAAGTGCTACTCGCAAGTAGGCTAAAATACGAATTTGATGAATTGTTCCAATTCAAGTAATCCAACTTTCACCCACAGGCATTCAGGTAGTTAAACACTTAAGCAGTTAGCCTCATGGCAAGCATGCTTTCATGGCAAAAACTCACACTCATGCGAGATGCTAAAGCATAAATACTCACAGTGTACTCCGGGCCAAAACAAAGAATTTGTTAGTAATCAATGCATGATCCTAGTTCATGTTAGAATGGCTAATGCCTCGCATGCAAAATGCAACTAGAATAGGCTCGGGTAATCTAAAATGGCATATGAGATACGACAATTCACTGCATGTATTCAACTTGGAATTGAAATACAATGCAGTTAGTATGATGCGCCGAGCCCGGTGCATGCAATACAAATGAATGATGCAAACATGCATAGGATAAGGATGTTAAATGAAATATGCCCTAGAACTAACCATCGTAAGCGGTTAAGTAAAAGGGAGAAAGACGTGGGGTTGGAAGACATGCATCACACACACGCACGCTTATTACACAATTGTGCCCTCTCGATAGAGGGACCGAAAGAATAATACAAATCAACTAATTAATTAACCTAACAAGCTAATTAATTATTACACAACACTTAACTAATTAAACAAATTAATTAAGCTATGAAAAATAATAAAGCAGCCTCGGGAAGAGGGACGAATGCATGCTTGAACGGCTTCGCTCGGAAATCCATCTCCATGCTTCATGTTGCCTCTGTTTGCATTGCTCTGTACCTTTGAAAATTGTGCCAACTTCTGTGACACTTCTGAACCACCTTGTGGGCATGCTGAGGGGTCATTGACCAAGTGGTAAGGCCATCGGCCAATGGAAAGGTGCCATCGACCAATTATGAAGCTATCGGCCAACAATGGTTAGCCGATCGACACTAAAAGTAGTCGACCGGCCATTTCTTCCTGTAGAATGCTGTTTTGCTGCAACAGAGGACAAACAGAGCATGGCAATACATTTGCAAGACAATGTTTGCACGACCACCCTCCTTGTCATGTTTGAGACTTAAAGGAGTGCAGTCCTCAACCCTCGGGCCACCAATCATGCATTTCAATACATGATGGCCAAAGGAGCCAAATGTGCAATTCAATATCAAATGAAATGCACAAAACACATAAGGGCCCCAAACCTCTATCATGCTTGATCAAGAGGCAAGGGAATGCACACACAATGCTATGCAACTTAAGTATGCAAGCAAGCATGCAAGTAACTCAAGCATGCAAGTAACTCAAGCATGCAACAAGACTATGCAATGCAACTAACATGTGATAGGCGTACAACCTAAATATGCAAACAAGCATAGCATGTAACAACATGCAAAATGAAACAAGCATGCAACAACATGGTAAGATGGACTTAAACCAAAATGAGCAACTCTCAAACATGCCCAAATCAGTGGCCAAACTCATGAATTGGAAGCATGAAAATGCCAAGTAAACATGCACATGTCAATGGTCCAACACCTAGGCATAGGAGGGGAACTTTCAAGAACACTTAAAAGGGAATTAACATGGACATGTAACATATATTTTAAACTCTGAAATCATGCATAGGAAGGTGCCAAACCGACCAAACTACACAAGTAAAGCATGCAAGAAAGCTTAAAGCTTGAAGCTAGCTAAAGGACTCAAACCAAGGCTACACAAGGCAAGCCCCAAAGGGCCAAGGGGACCTAAAACAGTCCCAAGGCAGGTCCAAACAAGATTGAAAACAAGCTTTAAACTAGCTAACACAAGCTAGAACATAATGCCAAAAACATGAGGCATGCAAGGCTACAAAAGGGGTGTTACACTACACCTATCAAAACCAAACATGGCATGACTTAAGCCAATAAAAACAGAGTTATGGCATGGTAAAACAAGACCAAAAACCCACTTAGATGGCATCCAAATGACCTAAGCATGGAAGCATACACAATGATCCATTCAAGAGGCATAAAACATCAACTCTTTAAAACATTAAAGGAGTGATAAATGCAAGTATTTGAGCATACTATATGGACTGAAATAACATAACAAGTGATGCCAAATTACTACAATGAGCCAAGTAATGCATGCTAAAGGACTCAATACTCAAAGCTAACAAGCTAGATTGAACCAAGGCTATACAAAGCAATGCAAGCATGGCCAAGACAACACCAAACAGACCTTAAGCATGGTAAAACAAAGCTAAGAACTTCATGGAGTTGAGCCAAAATCATGCTAGAAACATGGCTTAAAGCACAAAGCATGTTAAGGCAAATAAGAGGATTGTGAGACAAGTACATGAAGCATGTAAGAGCCAACTAAACCCACCCAAAACAGAGTTATGGCATGCAAAAATAACACCAAAAATCCACTGAAATGGAGTCAACATAAGCTAGAAAGACATGCTCAAACATGAAGCACATAAGACTAGTTTGCGTGATTTACATTACAAGTGTATTAGGCATGCATGGAATGAAAAAACCAAGCAAAAATAGTGTTATATCATGGCAAAACAAAGCCTAATATATATTGAAATGAGGCCAAAACAAGCCAAGCCAACAAGCTATCAACATAAGCCATTTATGCAAGCACACAAGACAACAAGGAGAGGGGATGACCCTCTCCTATTTGAGACCTTAAAACATCATCCCCACCACTGGAGAAGGCCAAGACATGGTGATCTCAAAGCTTAAAAATAAAGCACAAGAACAAGGCCAAACAAGGCCTAAGAGGGGGTAAGCAACCCCAAACACAAAAGTGACCTTAATCAAAGAGCAAAAACATGTAAAAACAGTACTTTTATCAGTTATAAGTTAAGCTCAAAACAACATGCAAGATAGGCTAAAAGCTTAAGCAAGAAACGGGTACCTAAAGGTAGGAAGCTCACCCTTGTAGAACCTCTCCAAGAACAAAGCTCTAGCAGGTTTTCTGAGTTCAAACCAACCCAAAAACTCTGAAATCAACCTCAAGGGAACTCAGCTCCAAGAGGATGGTGTTTTCGTGTGTGTTTGTGTGCAATAGTAAGACAATACTACACTTTTGAGCACAAAATAGGATCAAACAGGGGAGTATAGATACAAAACTATATCTAACTCTCCTAACCTAATTTTTCTGAACCTCTGAGGAGGGAGGAGATGGTTCTCTCTTATAGAGAACCAAAAACAAAGCTTCTTCGAGAAGCTAAGCAAAGGGTGCAAATTCCTCCATACACGTGTATGGATGGGGTGAATTGTGCATGCCAGCTATGCCAGCTGGCACAAAATATCTGCATAAAGCGGATGAATAGGGTTCGCTTACAAAATATGGCCGATCAACCAGCAAAGGGGCCGACTGACAAAAAATAATGCCGTTCGGCCAACACTTTTGGCCGATGGCAAGAAAAAGGGGCCGATGGCTTCATGCCTTGGCCGATGGGTTGAGGAAATGGCCAACAAGCCACCCTCTTCCCTCAAAAGCAAAAACATAAGTGCTTGGTCCACAACCAAGCACAAGACAGTCAAGTTGAGAGATCTTGAGGTAAGGCGCGCGGCCGAGACCTCCGGGAACTCAAAACGAACACGAGCATGGATGATCACCGAGTATTCAAATGGTGACGTCCAAGTCTTGAGGACGGTCAAAAATGGAGTGTCTACAGTTGCCCCTCTTTGATAGAACTCGAAATTCATAAGATGACGGGAGTGAATGTCAAAGGCCAGAGACGACCCATTTTTGACAAGGCCGAAGACTTAGACAAGCAAACATGATAACAAAGATATGTGCCCACAGGCATGGGCAAAATGGAAAGGACATGCATGGTGCCGAGCATAACTTATGATCATGCAAAGAAAGCTGTAACGAAGCAAAACATGCAATAGTTTTAAGCAAGCAAATACAAATCTAACTACATTACATGCAGGACGGATGTAAGAGAATTATATAATTCTTGCTACGTCTCTTGTGGAGAATACAATACCTGTTTGGTTCGTCTGGTCGCGCCAGCTTCAAATGAACCGTACATACAATATTGTGTCTGTAAAAGAAAAAACCTTAACAGGTACAATATCGTTAGAAACATGCATAGCAATGCAAGTGAAAAGTGCGTAACAATGCGAGTGAAGTGTGCATAACAATGCAAATAGAACATACGAAACAACGCAAGTTAGAGAGGTGCGAAACAATGCAAGTAGAATGTGAGAAACAATGCAAGTTAGATAGATTTGCAAAACAATGCAAGTTAAAGATATGTGTGAAACAACGCAT
Organism: Camellia sinensis; assembly: GCF_055761805.1. NCBI lineage: Eukaryota > Viridiplantae > Streptophyta > Magnoliopsida > Ericales > Theaceae > Camellia > Camellia sinensis. Next base: position 1,475,725 of record NW_028128998.1, on the reverse strand, counting down.
GTTATAGAAATGTGCGAAACAACGCAAATTAGATGGGGTGCAAAACAATGCAAATTAGATAGGTTGCTGTGGAGAAGTGGTTTAGAAATATTCTTCTGATCCTGGGGAACGCTCGTGATCCTCTTCTGGTCACCTGAAAAGGAATAAACACTCCGATCGGGGGTGCCTTAATTAGCACTCCAACGGACAAGTCAGTCTTAATGCTCAAGAATGCTTGTATTCTAAGTTTAGCACAACAATTCTCACATACCTTTCTTAGTCTATTGTTCCTTTATTTATACTCGTTTCCTGGGCCTCGTGGCCAGGCCCACTTGTCACTCATTATCCACTTATTTACTTGGCTGCATAGTTCAATATATATTCGGCCTATCTATTTTATTCGGCATCCTTATCGTGCAGGATGGAGCCGTGTAATATCTATCTTCTAAAGTACGCTTATGATTATTCCAAATATCCGTCTCCCACAATTGCCCCCCAAACACCCCGCTAGCATTGATTAGTCGGCATGTTTGGCTAGAAGTCAAAAATTCGGCTGTTAATCCCCTTCCCAATGCGTGTCAGAACGCGTACGTGCTTTTTGGTCATTGTAACGGTTTCTCGCCCCATTCGTGCTTCTCTCGTATTTATTACGATTTGAAACTTAAGTCCCTTCGAAAATATGCCTTTTCGAATATCTGGACCTCCTAGACTGCCAGTCGGTATCTCTTCTTCGACGTGTTTTCTGCAACTCCTATCTGTTCTCTCCTTGTCTCCTTTGCCTTTCGTAAGTTTTTTTCTCTTCTCCTTGCAATCCTACTTTTCGTATTTATTTTTGATTCAGAATATCCTTGAGTCCTCACTAGAATGGCTAAGCATTTGAAAGACCTCCTTTCCGAGGGTCGAATTTCTGGATTCTGAAGACATTTTTCTATCCCTGATGATGTCCATCTTTCTCTAGTAACGGACAATACCCATGATATGGAGAGGGACGACCAAAATACAATCATCTTCCCTCTCCTGTCTATTGCGGAGGGTGGAGTTCGCTTTCCCCTACACCCATTTCTCAGGGCCGTCCTCCGCCATTGGAGTCTGATTCCTTCGCAACCCAATGTGAATTTTTTTCGAATCGTAATGGGAATCGTAGAGTTGAACCGGCGTCTCAGGATCAACCTTGGCATTCCAGCAATTCAACACCGCTATGCTTTAGCCAAATCCTCCGGTCGGCTCGGGTGCTACTTTCTCAGGGCCAAGGACACCGACCATCACTTGGTAACGATGCTTGCCAGCTCTGGCAAATGAGTTGATGATGCAATGGTCAATGTCAGAGGCAATTGGGAATTCGGCGAAGGCGAAGATCGCCTAGACCCTATTCCCAGACGGAGGGGAGAACCAGGTTGCCGTGTAACTCCGTGTTTGTTGATCTTTCTTTTATGCGGCTTTTTCTCCAAGCCTTACCCTTTGTTTTTGCAGGCAATAAGTTGAAGAGGATTTTGACCTCGGCTGACGACGTAGTCCTTGTGGAAATTAAAACTGCACTAAAGTACTTTGGCCGTCCAAATGTACAAAAGCAAGGGAGAGCTGCCCATATTCTCTTGCGGTACGAGCCTACCTATACTACATTCTCGGCCGCGGATGACATCTTGATCCCAACCGGCGAACCACACCTTACAGCTCTTGTTTTCCCCAATTTCCAGATCCTTAAGCAAATTGGTCTCGAAGCTTCTGATTCGGAACAAGGCTTAGAGCCGGTTATCAAGGTAGATGCCGAATCAATGAGGGAGTTCGCTGCCGAGGCCGAAGAGGTCGATGAAGCTCTGAAATCAGCGTTTGAGGCAGTCGGTCTTAACCAGCCTAACTCACCGTCCACTTCAGGGCGGCGGAGTTTTCCTTCGGAGATATTTTTACAAACTTGGGAGACCTTCCCGGCACTTTTTCAGAAGGCATGGCTGGGGAGATTCTCACGCAAATGGCGAGAAAGAGAAATGCCGAGCAAATGGCCGCTCGAAAGAAAGCCGAGGCCCTTCGTTCTGAGCCTACCTCGGTTGAATCTTTACAACCTGTTACTAGAGAAGAAATGGCTCAAGTTTTTGGGGCCGAGACGGAGAAGGAGGCTAAACAATAAATTGCAGAAGAACTACTGGTTCCAAAAGAGCGGGGTGAAAAACGTATTGCCGAGGGAGAGACTGGCTCAGAGGACAGCCCTATTGACAAACGACCTCGCTTAGAAGAGTTCGACGTGGTTGTTCCTTTCTTTGTTCAACCAAAGATAAAAAATATGCTAATCTCTTCTGACGCAACCGCCATGAAGGATCCAGCCGTAGCGTTGAGCTTGGCCGCCTTAGTTTCGCTACCAGCTGACAAGGCCACCTTTCGAGAAGAGCCAAATTTGGTAGCTATAGCGTTGGCTGCCCAGTCGGCCCTTCTGGTATGTATACGATATTTTCTTTTTCACTCATTTGGTTTGCATATGATATTGCTCGGTGTGATGATCCCATGTTTTGGAGACGGTTGGAAGGATAGCCAAACTAGGCCGTCGGCAGTATGATGCCATTGAAAGAATTGGCCGCTTAAAGTTTGAAGTTGAAGGTGAAAGGAGCAGGGCCGAGTTCGAGGCGATGAAAGCCGCAATGGAAAATGCTTGAGCCGAAGCTGAAAATGAGAGGGCTCAAACTGCTGACCGGCTCAGGTCCGAAGCTGAGGATAGGGAAAACGCGAGTGATGAATCGCTCAAGTTAGCCCAGGAGGCGCTTGCCAAGGCAGAGGCCAAGTTAGAAGAATTGAAGACGGCCAAGGAAAATGCTGAATCTGAAGCTTCTACGGCGCTAGAGGCTGGAAAGAGTGCCGCCTTGAAGGAATACGTAGATGAGGTCCCCAAGTTCGAGAATCAGGGATTCAAACATGGGTGGTTTAAAGCCCTTGCTGCTACTGGAGTTACACTGGCCTTGCCAATTCCATACGAGCAAGTGGATGTTGAGCCACTTGAGTCTGATCCCGAGGATTGATCTGGGAGACATTCTAGTTTTGTTAAGTATCTTCAATTTCAATGTATGTTTTAGTTTAGTGGATTCAAGGTAATTTTCATGTATAAATTAGTTACTATCTGCGCTCAATTTATTAATGAAAATTTCCTTCCCCTTTCACTATTACTTGTACTTAGGGAATTTCCTTCCCGCAATGTTTGATATTAATGAAGGGTTTTGCCTTCCACTACTTTGGATAAAATGATGACTATTTGTTGTGCCTTCTAACTATCGATTGGATAACAGTGTAATCTTGGCCATTATATTAGTTTAACTTCAATTTATCCAAACAAGTAAATCGACTCTTGATGCCGAATATAACTAGTAAATCGATTCATGGAACGACTGCGGCACTCAAGTCGAATAGATTGATGAATCTGCTCTTGCCCCAGTTGGTTCGTGAATCTAAAACACCGAATAATACAATATTGATGAGTCTATTCGTGAAGTGGCTGCGGCACTCAAGCCGAATAGATTGATGAATCTGCCCTTACCCCAGCTGGTTCATGAATTTAAAATGCCAAATAACACAATATTGATGAGTCTATTCTTGAAGCGGCTGTGGTACTCAAGCCGAATAGATTGATGAATCTACCCTTGCCCCAACTGGTTCATGAATTTAAAATGCCGAATAACACAATATTGATGAGTCTATTCGTGAAGTGGCTGCGGCACTCAAGACGAATAGATTGATGAATCTGCCCTTGCCCCAGCTGGTTCGTGAATCGAAAACACTGAATAATACAATATTGATGAGTCTATTCGTGAAGCGGCTGCGGCACTCAAGCCGAATAAATTGATGAATTAGCCCTTGCGAAAGTTAAGACTACTGAATAACAGTGTTTGATGGGGGCAAGACTCGGTCGGCGCCGGGCTATTTGATGAGGTTTCGATATTAATGAGATTGCCTCGGAGGCGCTGCCTTCATAGGGAATAAATGAATAAAGGTCCTATTTATGTGCTCAGTGAGCAACTCAGTCCAGGTCTTTGATGAAGAATAAAGAAGCGCGAATGTCGAATAGACTCTTCTTTAACAACAAAGGGGAAGCGAGGACGCTAGTTGAGCTGGGAGGAGACATGAATCGAAGTGGTAAACCTTCGCGTGCGGGAGGTAGGATTTCAAGGGATCGGGAGAGACGTCAATCTCCTCGTCGTCGAAGTAGGTCGCCTAAGAGGGACAAGGAGCCACAGGGCAAATCCATGCAACCCCGTTCTGGAAGGGAGCCTGGTGCGAACCCATGCCCATTGAGTTTTGCAGTCTTCGTGGGGAATAGACCCATGACAGATACGAATTCGATCGTTCGAGATTCAAGTGTGGCAGTCGAATTTTCTCGATAGATTTTTCCTCCCGAGGTCCAGCAATCGATGGTAGGTCGGCAGGACTTCGTAGTGTTTCGTGAAGGCATTCACAGTGCGGTGAAGGGGCTTTATACTGCCTACGAAATTGGCATGCGTCTCTGTGCTTCCCGTCGAGAAATAGAGAAGAGGGATGAACGCATCCGAAGCTTGGAGGCTCACGCAAAAGCGGCTGAGCATGAGCTAAGGAAGGTCAAGGCCGTTCAGGCACAACCCGTCGGACAGGCTAACCCAATCGTGGAAGAAATGGTCACTCAGCGGCTTATCAGTACCACGCTCGCCGATCGAGATACGGCGAGTATGTTCGCGATGGAATCCGCGAAGGGGAGGGCCTATGAAAAAGGCTTCCACGAAGGTCGGAAAGTAGGGATACAGAAGACCAAGGAAAAGCTCACCGAGGAAGTTTGCCGATGCAAAAATCGTGGATTTAAGCATGGTTGGATCAAGGCGCTTCAGGCCGAGGAAGCTCTCTAAGCAGCGGGCGTCGATTCGGCATTGCCACTGTACCAACATAACCATTTTCCATTTTTCACTTTTGAAGCCGAGCAGAGTGAGGATGAGGGCGACGCCGTATAAAAACACTCAATGTAACGTTCGAACGTAGATCGCGTTCATAACTATGTAATTATTGCTTGATTGAATAAAATGTTCTATTTTAAATGTTTCATTGTAATTTTGATTCGGCACACACGTGTTTGCTTGTGTTTTATTGTATAAACATTGATCGGCTCGAGTCAACTAGGCATTTTAATTCCGAACGGTTATATGCCGGCTTGTCATGAGCATTCTTCATTAAATACATATTTGGAATGTGTCATGCACGATCAATTGTGCCGATGAGCCTCCAAATTCGGAGGTTTAATCGGCCCAAAGGTGTCATGTACCAGGAGCTCCGAATCCGAAGACAGTCAGCCTATCTATAATTGCTGTCTATATAATTAGGCCATTTTAACTCCAAAAAAGCCAAAAATTAGTGCGAGTGGCTGTGGACAATATTGTTCGGCGTCCGTCTTTTGGAGTTCAGTGTTAATGAAATTGCTTCGAGGCCACTGCAAGGATTTTAGAAATAAATCACCTCGGACTTTTCGCTCCAGTGACTTCGTTTATTGTGTTCAGACTCGATTTAAAACGATTTTGTTGCGTGGGGTTAGATTAAGTGTGAATGTCGAATGGAGTTTTCTTTAGCAGCAGAGGAGAAGCTTGGACTTTGGCTGAGCTCGACATTGCAATGAATCACAGCAGAGAGCCCACTCGTGGGAGAGGTAGGGCGTTCAAAAAACGGGAAAAACGTCAGCCTCTAAGTCGTCAAAGCAGATCACCTCGAAGGGAGAAACAGTAATGGGAAAGTTCTCCGCAACTGCGACCGAGAAATGAGGCCGACGTAGCGCCGCAACCGTTGAGTATTACTGTTTTTGTAAGGAATTCCTTTCTTGTCCTGGATCTTGGCCTTGACGTTGTCTATGGCATCAAAGCTCTCCGCCTCGAGGGTGATTATCTCGTCGGTGTGAACGTGGATTCAAACGCGGTCAGATCAAAGCATTTCAAGTTGCGGGCGTTCTCTGATCAGCGGGCATTGATTCGGCCCTGCCACTGTACCAACGCGACCCTGTATGAGAATAGATATTGTAATGCTTCGAACGCGGATTGTGTTTTTTGTAATTACTATTTAATCGAATAAGATGTTTTATTTTAAAAGTTTATCTCATTCTGAATTTTTGTATGCTTAATTAAGCATCTTATTTTGAATGCTGGAACGCTTTTTCTTGTTCATGCGGTTGTACTGGCTCAACCTACATATCCCTGCCTCGATGTGCAAATGTTTTCATTCTGGAGGGCGCTCTGAATTCGGAATATTGCTCGGCCCTTGAGCATTGCACGGTAGCACTATTTGGTTAGCCAAATTTGGAGGCTTTTACGGCCCAAAGGCATCACGCGCCGATAGGGCTCCGAATCTGGAGTCTTTTTCGGCCCAAAGGCGTCATGCGCCGATGGGGCTCCGAATCTGGAGTTTTTTTCGGCCCAAAGGCGTCATGCGCCGATGGGGCTCCGAATCCAGAGTCTTTTCTGGCCCAAAGGCATCATGCACCGATGGGGCTCTGAATCCAGAGGTTTTTTCGGCCCAAAGGCGTCATGCGCCAATGGGGTTCCGAATCCGGAGGCTTTTTGGCCAATCGTGATATCCACGAAAGGCGCTCCGAATCCGGAGGCTTTTTTCGGCCCAAAGGTGTCATTTGTCGATTGGGCTCCGAATCCAGAATCTTTTTGGCCAATCGTGATATCCACGAAGGGCGCTCCGAATCTGGAGGCTTTTTTTCTGCCCAAAGGCGTCATGCGCCGATGGGGCTCTAAATCCAGAGTCTTTTTGGCCAATCGTGATATCCACGTAGGGCGCTCCAAATCCAGAGGCTTTTTCAGCCCAAAGGCGTCATGCGTCGATGGGGCTCCGAATTCGGAGGCTTTTTGGCCAATCGTGATATCCACGAAGGGCGTTCCGAATCCGGAGGCTTTTTTGGGCCCAAAGGCGTCATTCGTCGATTGGGCTCTGAATCCAGAATCTTTTTGGCCAATCGTGATATCCACGAAGGGCGCTCCGAATCCAGAGGCTTTTTTTTTGCCCAAAGGCGTCATGCGCCGATGGGGCTCTAAATCCGGAGTCTTTTTGGCCAATCGTGATATCCACGTAGGGCGCTCCAAATCCAGAGGCTTTTTCAGCCCAAAGGCGTCATGCACCGATGGGGCTCCAAATCCAGAGTCTTTTTGGCCAATCATGATATCCACGAAGGCCGCTCCGAATCTGGAGGCTTTTTTCGGCCTAAAGGCATCATGCGCCGATGGGGCTTCGAATCTGGAGGGTTTTTGGCCAATCGTGATATCCATGAAGGGCGCTCCGAATCCGGAGGCTTTTTTTGTCGCAGAGGCATCATGCGCCGATGGGGCTCTGAATCCGGAGGCTTTTTGGCCAATCGTGATATCCACGAAGGGCGCTCCGAATCCGGAAGCTTTTTTCGACCCAAAGGTGTCATGCGCCGATGGGGCTCCGAATCCGGAGTCTTTTTGGCCAATCGTGATATTCACGAAGGGCGCTCTGAATCTGGAGGCTTTTTCGGCCCAAAGGCGTCATCCGCCGATGGGGCTCCGAATCCGTAGGCTTTTTTCGGTCGAAAGGCATCATGCGCAGATGGGGCTCCGAATCCGGAGGCTTTTTGGCCAATCGTGATATCCACGAAGGGCGCTCCGAATTCAGAGGCTTTTTCGTTGGAATGCTATTTTAAATAAGAATCCAACTTCTCAACAAAAATCCTTCCATTATAAAGGTGGAATGTGTACATGGCGAACCATTTAGAACTAGGATCATTCCCCACTAGTCGGGTTTGATGACAGAATTTTTGTCAGTGCTTCAAGAGCAATGCCGCGTACCTAATTTTCCATCAATCGGCCTCCTATCATCCGGAAATACCTTCATGAGCAACTTTCTCGGGGTGTAGCGGCGCAGCTGAACGCGTTGAGCATACGTCTTGGGAAGCTGCTGCTGGTATCGCCTAGAGCTTCCGTGGCTTTTCGCTAGGGAGCCGTCCGACATCGTCGAGACTGTTTCGATTCGGCAACTCAGTGGAGTTGACTTGCGACTCCGTTGGTGTCTTTCCAGAAATGAGATAACATGGTTGTGTGGATTGCCGGGAACCACAGATTTGCTCAATGTTGTGTTCGGTCGGGAAGCATAACAGCTGATGATAGGTGCTGGGCACGGCCTGAATAGTATGCAACCAAGTTCGCTTCGTGATGAGGTTATACGGCGAAGGGAGCTTGACGACCAAGAATTCCACATCCACTGTTTGGGAGCCCGCCTGAACGGGTAACGCGATTTTCCCCAACGGGTACTCTGGATTTGAGTTGAAGCCGAATAATGGATAAGGAGCTGGAGACAGGTCTGATTCGTTGAAGCCGAGTTTGATGAAGGTCTCGTAAAACATAACCTCCGAAGTGCTCCACTGGTCTATGAGGACGCGTTCAACGGTAAATCGGTTCATGTGTAGTTCAATGACCAATGGATCAATATGGGGGAGTGTTATGCCGATTAGATCGGAATCGTCGAAGATAATACTCGGAGCTTCGTGGGGCTATTTCATTGGTGTGTGTTGCTTCTGGGGGGCTGAATGAATTGCGTATATGGTACGTGGCATTGGAAGGCTGTATATCATATGAATAACGCCGAGGGGAGGTGACTCCTGCCGAAGGGCAACAGTTTTGATTGTGCTCTTCTAGACATGCTGCAAGAGCCGACCATTTTGCACCAATTCCTCAAGGTGGTCTTTCAAGGCATAGCAACTGTCCGTATCATGACCATGATCTTTGTGATATTCACAGCGCCTGTCCCGCCTTCTCGTGTCCGAAGGTCCCACCATCTTGGACGGCCATTTGAAGAACGGAAGATGTTGGATTTTGGACATAACCGAGCTGATTGGTTCTGATAGCTCCGTATATTTCTTGTCGGTGCGCTTTGTGCGCCTGCTATCGATTGGCAGTTGCTCATTTGCACGGTGTGAGCATTGATCGCTGGATCGACGAGAATCCCGTCTCTTGTCTCGTTTAGCCCGCTGTCGTGGTTTAGGGCTCTAAGGTGGTACGAAACTTATTGGCTGAGCGATTTTAGGAGGGGCCGTTTTGTTGGCCACGTGTCCGGCTTTAACCCGCAAGGCGTCATCTTCCACCTTGCAGTATTCCTCTACTTTCTTAATCGACCCAGACTGTTTTGGGGGGTCTTCTAGTCAAGGAACTGCGGAGGGCACTATCTGGATGTAATCCTATTTTGAAGGCAGTGATGGCCATGGAGTCGTTGCAAGCGTCATCAACGAGATTAAAGCCTTCCCAATATTGCGCCGAATATGCTCTTAGTGTTTCTCCTGGCAGGATTTGCATTGCCCAGAGAGAGTCGGCTTGTTTTGGCTGGACCTCGTTGGTGATGAATCTGGCCCTAAAGGATTTCTATAGTTGGTGGAAGGTTTTGATTGAAGTTGGCTCCAGTTTATAATATCACCTGACCGCCAATGGTCCCAAATTGCTGGGAAATATTCGGCACATGAGGGCCTCGTCGTCTGCATGCAATGTCATGGCCTGCTTGTATTTGCGGATGTGGTCGGTGGGGTCTAATTTGCCGTCATACAAGGTGAACGACGGTGCTTTGAATTTCTTGGATAGCGCAGCCTTTGTAATCCGTCGTACGAAGGGATCGTGTTGATTTTTGTCCGAATTGTTCCTTCTTCGCTTGTGCCTTGTACGGGGACTTTCTTTGGAAGAATTGGTGGTTTCATGTCGTCCCTTCTTCCTGGGCTCCGGGAATAACGAGTCGGAGTCGCTATCAGTGTCTTGTCGTGCTCGAGGTTGTCGACCACCTGGCTTCGGAGATCGTTTCGGATTTAGGCGTGCAGCTTGCTTGGATTTCGCCATTTCCAAGGCCAAATCCTCACGAAGACGTTCGTTCTCTGCGATCATGTTCTCCAACCTCTGTTCATTTTGCTTTGCTTGTTCCATGATCGCCTGCATTGTCTCGTGCTCCGAAGTCGAGGGTGAGGCGAAATTCAAGGCACGTCTTGCGGCGATAGTCTCTGTTCCAAGCATGTTTGTTAGAGTGGTTTCATCTTGTGGTATAGGGTCGACAGTGACTGTCGGAGGATCTTCCATCACGCCCGCCATGGATGTGCTTGAGTATTCCCACAGACGGCGCCAATTGTGGAGAAGTGGTTTGGAAATACTCTTCTGATCCTGGGGAACGCTCGTGATCCTCTTCTGGTCACCTGAAAAGGAATAAACACTCCGGTCGGGGGTGCCGGAATTAGCACTCCGACGGACAAGTCAGTCTCAATGCTCAAGAATGCTTGTATTCTAAGTTTAGCACAACAATTCTCATATACCTTTCTTAGTCTGTTGTTCCTTTATTTATACTCGTTTCCTGGGCCTCGTGGCCAGGCCAACTTGTCACTCATTATCCTTTTATTTACTCGGCTCCATAGTTCAATATCTATTCGGCCTATCTGTTTTATTCGGCATCCTTATCGTGCAGGATAAAGCCGTGTAATATCTGTCTTCTAGAGTACGCTTCTGATTATTCCAAATATCCGGCTCCCACAGTTGCAAAACAATGCAAGTGAGATAAGTGCAAGACAATGCACAGGTTAGGGAGTGCAAGACAATGTACAAATTAGTGGGGAGTGCAAGACAATGCACAAGTTAGTAGGGAAGTGCAAGACAATGCACATAACGATCAAGACAATGCAAGTTATAGGGGGGTGCAAAACAATGCACATAACGAGCAAGACAATGCAAGTCATAAGGGGGGTGCAAAATAATGCACATAACGAGCAAGACAATGCAAGTTATAAGGGGGGTGCAAAACAATGCAAATGAAACGTGCATGACAATGCAAGAGAGATGTGCATGACAATGAAAGATAAGGAAATTCATGACAATGCAAATGAAACGTGCATGACAATGCAAGATAAGGAAATGCATGACAATGCAAGAGAGATGTACATGACAATGCAAGATAAGGAAATGTATGATAAGAAAATGCATGACAATACAAATGAAATGTGCATGACAATGCATGATAAGGAAATGCATGACAATGCAAATGAAACGTGCATGACAATGCATGATAAAGAAATGCATGACAATGCAATTGAAGTGTGCATGACAATGCATGTACTGAAATGCATGACAATGCATGTCACATAATAAGATGTATGATGATACAAATGAGATATACGAAACAACGCGGATGGAGGGACACAAGACAATGCGACCTAAGGAATGTGGATGACAATGCAAGTATGGCGTGCGTGACAACGCATAAGATATGTGCATAACAATGCAAGCGTGATGTGCGCTACAATGCATAAAAAATGTGCATAACAATGCCAGAGTGATGTGCGCTACAACGCATAAGAGATGTGCATAACAATGCAAGGGTGATGTGTGTTACAACGCATAAGAGATGTGCATAACAATGCAAGGGTGATGTGTGTTACAACGCATAAGAGATGTTCATAACAATGCAAGAGCGAAATGACGTATAACCAACGCGCGCTCATTATAAACATGACAAAACGTCGTAATGCAACGTATTTAAAGCAATTTCCGAATCTCACAAGAGACAAAAGGATACGAAAAAGGATACACCTCGTACGTATCAAGTGCCACATTCGGAAGACACGATTCGAGGTCAACACGAAGGCCGGTTGAGCTTCAAAAGTCCACTTTCTTGCAGTTTCTTGAGGAATGAAGGTCCCAAACCACATAATTGACCCAAACAAGGGTGTGGGAGATGCATCAACCACAAGAGGAGGCCATCGGTCATCCACCGGCCATCAAAGGAGATCATCGGCCAAATATTTAGCTGATCGGCTAACAATTATTTGGCCGATTGGCCAAAAATGACAGTTTCGGGGCAGTTTTGTCATTTAGCCTCGGGTCTTTAAATATAGGGTTCTAAACCTTATATTTCCACTTCACCCTAGCTCAAAAATCACTCCTCTCTCTCTCTAGGTGATTTCCCAACCTTCGATCCGAGTTTTTCCTGCGTTTCCGAGCCTTTTCCAACATTCGATTCGTGAAACCTTTCCCGTTTCACACACTTTAAATCGAACAAAACTCGTTTTCGGTGACCCTTTCTTGGTTTCCACCACATGGGGTTTGTTTCCCTTGAGTCATACCTCGATCTTTGTGCCTTTTCCACACTCTGACCTTTTCTCCTATTTTTTACCCTCTCGGGGTTGACTTTTGGGTTGATTTTTTGCATTCTCACCCATTTTTCACATTTTCGGCCATTTTTGCACTCTTTCTGAGATGGTAGACGACATTCCACAGGGTGGGGCTCCCCCAGAGATGAACGTGGACCCTGAGGTCGAGCTCTTACCATTGAGCATTCGACGGTTCGACCCGGCGACCTACAGGCCGGTGATACATGTGTTGCCTCCTGATGGCATCCGCCACTTCAGGAGCTATGCGAGGGGCGCGCCACTGTAGCTTTTGTTGCGCGAGCTAGAGGCACATCTGTCCTACGGCGCTTCTGAGGTACACTCTTCCTTTGTTTCATTTTCTGTAATGTAAAACAATAACTGCGATAGTCAATCCTGTTCTTTAACTGCTTAACCCAGATACACTGATATATCACACACTTAGTTCACCGTGAGCACACCCAACCCAATATCTGTGTAAACTCAAACACATGCACACACACTGCATTGTCAACTGAATAACCCAAACACACTGATACATCATATGCTGTAGTTCATTTGTGAGCACACCCACACCCGATATCTGTATAATTTTGAACACATGCACACACACTGCATTTTTATCAATTCTGAATGCTTTTCAACACTGTATTTCTAACATTGCTTCGCAACTATTTGTTTTGAAAACAGGGAGATTCCCATGCCTTACGGGGGTATGGGAACATTATCACCCGCGGTTGGTACATGGAGCTGCCCGATGTAGTCCATGACATTGTTGATCATGCCGGCTTTGGCATCTTCTGCAGGGGATTCTCGCGTCTCACTGCGAGTAGGCCTCTTATGGGCGCACTGGTGGAGAGGTGGTGGGACACCACCGACTCCTTCCACCTTTCTGCTACTGGGGAGATAACGATGACTCCATTCGATTTCTCGATGGTCATCGGCATCGGGGTAGGGGGTGATCCGATCCCCTTCGATATTGATATGGATGAGTGGGACACGCCCAGATCTACCTTCTCAGTGCTCGGCCTCGTCTCTCCCGTCCGGGATTTGTGAGGTACTCTTGGTTCGAGGACCACTTCAAGATTCAGGTGCCCACGACTCGTGAGGTAGAGGAGTAGTACGCCCATGGCTTCATGATGTTCCTGCTAGGGACCACACTTTTCGCCGACCGAGCGAACACTGTCACCCTTTACTTGCTGAGCGCACTGGTGGACGTGACCAGGATCCAGCGCTATGATTGGGGTGGCGCAGGCTTGGGCACTCTCTATGGATATATGAGCTCGTCTTCCCGCTGCAGCGGACAGTTGCTTAGAGGCTACTGGCGGGCCTGGGAGGTACACCTTCCTTTTCTGTTTTACAGTTCTGCTCTACATTATCTGTACACTGCACACTACTGCGAACATGCAATCTGCTTTACACTGACTGTACACTGCACACATTGCACAATCTGCACACTATTATGTGATTTCTGCTTTATCTGCTTTACACTGACTATACACTGCACACACTGCACAGTCGGCACACTACTGCAAACACGCAAACTGCTTTACACTGACTGTACACTGCACACACCGCACAATCTGCACATTACTACGAACACACAATCTACTTTACACTGACTGTACACTGCACACACTACACAATCTGCACACTGTTCTATGATTTCTGCTCTATCTGCATTTTGCTTTATCTGATATGTGTGCCCACTGTTGCTCGGTTACATTTTGTAGTTGTGGGTGTATGCCTACTTCCCTAGGCTTGCCCCAGGGCCAGACGTGGAGATCCCCCTCGGCGTTCCATTTTCTCACCGATTCGACGTGAGGTCCGAGCGGAGGCCTAGGGAGTCTTTCCTGTTCTTTCGCCGTTATTTCGATAGCATCACCGCTGCTGAGGTATTTCGAACCTTTTAGTTCATTTAAGCTTCGTTTCACATTGTATTTTCAACAATAGATTAACAAACTGTATGTCCCATCATTTATAGATCACTTGACAGCCTTGGGCGTTATTGTCGAATAGAGTGAGAGATGGGTACGGGGGTGCTCAGGACACCGCCCGTTTTAGGATTTTACTAGAGGACCCAGTCTGCCGGGCATGGTATTTTGGGGAGCGCTTCTTGCGGCATACCCTCGGCTTGCCAGAGCAGATGGTCCCGAGGCCGCCTCCTACTTATACGAGGGACACTGAGCGGTACACTTTGCAGGAGATGATGGATTACACCATCGGCTGAGACTCTGACATTTTTCGAGGTGAGGGCTGCTACGGGGAGTTCATCCAGGCCTATCTGATGCGGCCTTTGACTAGTGCTCGCCGAATCGAGAGAGAGAGAGACCCGCAGTGCCAGCTAGAGTAGGGGCATCGAGGGCACCTCAGGCCTGTGGGAGGAGTGGGTCCCGGAGGGGACAGGGAGCTGGATGGCCAGAGCTGCTCCCGACGATGACATGTCGAGGATAGGGTGGGGAGACTTACCAGATACCCATCGCTCCCCCTCCAGCTGATCATGAGCTTGTCGGGGTTCAGGGTTCTGCCCCGGTACGTACTATACTTTTCATTCTGTATAGTCATTTCATTTCATTTCATTTGATATTCTGCAGAATACTAATGATTTCAACTCTTTTGCAGGCTTCCGTCGAGTACACTCGTCAGTCTCTGGAGCTGACGGTTTCCATGATGGGGATGCTGCAGCAGAGCATCGACCTGTTGACCATCTACGGGATCCCGGTAAGTTCCTTTAACCGTAGTCTCAAACTTTGCGTAATCTGTTCCATACTGATCTGATGTACCACATTGTTGATAAGGCACTCGATACACAGCACTCACGGCATTGATACGCTATAACTCACATATTGCTCACAGCATTGCTCACGGCATTCATACACTGTTTTGCGCAGCATAACTGATGCACTTTCCATTTGTTATTTTCAGGCCTCATTCTAGATTCCAACCGCGAGAAGTGCTCCAGCTGGACCATCTGTACCGACTCGAGGAAGAGGGGGAGTCAGGCGGAGGATGACTATCCATAACTAAGGCAGACACAGGCGCGCCCATGTTGAGAGCAGTTCACGAGACCCCTTCCTCGATGATTTTGATGAGGAGGCGCCGTCGTCTCAGGGTGAGGCCGGAGATAGCTCAGATTCTAACTACGGAGCTGGCGGTGGTGATCCTGGACCCTCATCCAGGAAGAGGACCAGGACGGATTCTCGCACTCGAGATGACTGATATTGATCCAGACTTTTGATGCTTTTCTTCTTTTTAGCTTTGTTCAGACATTTTATTGCTTTTCCTTTTTTGTTTTACTTTTCTTTTTATTGGTAGTTTGAGCACATTGTATTGCCTCAAGTAGGTTTATTTTCTTCAAAACTATGTACTTTTGCAAAAGAAAAATGATGAAATGAAACAGCTGTTTTTTGTTCAAAAAGTGTTGCATTTGTACATTCTACGCATTGCATTGCATCACATCGCATTACATCACAATGTAAATGAGATTGATCTTTTGTTTTGAAAACCAAACACTCGAATTGCAATTAATCAGATAGTGAGCCAACTAACGACAGAATAACTCGATAAACAAAACAAAGACCTTGACAAGCTAACCAAGTGTAAATACAACTTGATAAGAAAAACAAAGACCTAAAGAATGCATATTACAACTCGATAGACAAATGTACGACAACTCGATAAGCAAATCGGTGCGACTTCGCAAAATCAACACCGGAAGGCATTGGAAGTGGAACTAATCACAAGTTCCCAACATGTTCAACACATAGACTGCTCATAGAACAAGGGAAGAGGCCATCGGCCATAGGGAGAGGCAATCGGCCACATGAAATGGCCATCAGCCAACATTTTAAGCCGAGCGGCCGAAAGGGATGGTTGGTCGGCACTATATTTGGTCAATCGGCCAAAAATGGCAAGTACCTCCAGAATGTTGACACCTGTCTTCCACTTAACACCTTATCTTCTACAAAAGCCTTAGCTTCGTGGTTTTTCTCATTTCAACACTGATTTGCACCAAATTGAAGAGTTCTTTGTCCAAAATCTCACAAATTGGATTGCCAACTTGGATGGCTCGGAAAAGCTGAATTTCTGGGGCTTGGGCATAAATGCACTATTCACGTTGGGTCACACCCCGCTGCGTTTTCTACTCCTCTATGCCGTGGCAAGATTTTGGAATCCGGTAACACACGTCTTTAGCTTTTGTGGTCAAGAGATGTGTCCCACTTACAAGGATTTCCAAGCTTTAATGGAATCCGAGCGTAATGAAGAAATCTTGCCTCAACTCCGCTTCAGCCACGTCCAAGCCCTAGGACGGATGTGCGGCCTTACTTTGCATGATGCTTAGCCATTGATTCACGATGGGGAGCTGGACATTCCAAGCTTGGTTTGTCGGTTTTCTAATGCCGGTGACCGTGGCGACCATGATTGGCAGGGTTATCGGCGACATGTGCTTTGCCTGTGCATGTTGTCCCATTTCTTGCTTGCCCCAGGCTTCGGTGGGTTTAGCACCCATTTGATCGAAGTTGTCGAGGGCTTGAAGGAAGGTAAGAGCTGTATCGCCATGACACTAGCCAAAACGTTGATGCGATTGGATGTTTTTCATCGCCGGGAGACGGCTAGGTTTGCGGGGAGTCCACTACTATTGCAGGTAATGTTTACCACCCCGTCTCACATATATTTCTCACATCACTCGGCCCTCAGGCTCGCTTTTTCTCTCAAAATCCTTTTTCTCACTTTTTCTATAAACATACACCTCTCTATTCTTTAATCTCTCATTTTTCATCCCTCCCCAGGTATGGTTAATGGACAAGTTGAGAGTAGTGGACTCGTGTCCGGTATATTCAGCTTGCAGCTATTTATTCCAACAATGTCTAGTCGATGCCCCAGATGAGGGATGGTGGTACAACTGAAAGTGCAGTTTGTCCGCTATAGACATTGCTTGGCGTTGCCCTTGGCTCAATCTGCCGGCAATGAGTTACAGCATGACCCGTCAGCCTGGGATTCAGTTGATTGGCATGACACACTGTGTCTTTTATTTTCCGTTCTGCTTCTGGTGCCAGTTCGAGCATGATCAGATTTTCCCGGAAGAAGGGATTGAGTACCCTGCTACATTTCCGATCCGAGGTGCGCAGCTAGCTTGGTATGCCACGGCATGGAGGACGAGAGAGCTTCTAACCCGCCCTCCCATTTTCAGCTATACCCTCTCTGACGAGTGCATAGATTGGCTCAATGAAGGGGCACAAGTTGGGCCCTGTTTGGCATCAGAAACTTCGACCAGCTCTGGGAGGGGACGTAGGAACGCCTGACTATGCCCTAGATTTATTTGCTTTAATCAGAACTTTCAAGTTTTTTTTATGAATGTAATGAAAAGCAGCTTTTATTTGTATTCAAGAGCAGGAGAACTCTGTATTGAAATCAATAAAATTGAAGGTAGTGGGTACTGAAAATTTTTCGTTTGGTACAAAAATGGTCTAAGTTGTAAAAAGATTAATTTAGGCGAAATTAACTTTTATTAAAACATTTCAAAACCATTTTCGATATGGATCAGAACTGGACACACCTGAGATTTGTCACTGAGATGCACAACCCCGAATTCTAGCAACTGGAAAGTTGCCCCTAGTCTGAGTAGCACTGCACCGAAGATTACAACCGACCTCTTGAATGCTGAATAGACAAAGATGACCAAACATGATCACATGGACAAAGTTGATCGGGGAAGTGTTTATGGCTGGACTTCAGGATGAAGTTGCCTACGTATCCCAAAGATGGGAATCAAGCCTTACGTAGTTCGGCTCAGGTTCACTCGTGTATTAACCCGCACCTTTTACGCTTTAACTTTTGCCAAGGCCGCCCTTTGCGGGTTTTCAACCTTGCGAGCTCAGTTTTTATAATTTCAAATTTTTCATGCTCTAACTTTTGCCTAGGTCACCGTTTCGGGTTTTTGGCCTAACGAGCCTCTTAGGGAAAATATTTCTTCAACTTGTCCATGTTGATTGGTTATGAGAACTCTAGGCCATCTAGGTCCATCAGAATGACAGCTCCACCAGACCAAATAGACTTGATGATGTAAGGACCAGTCCAATTAGGTCTGAACTTGCTCCTAGGTTCATGAATGGGAGCTCAGTTGTCTTTGAGCACAAGATCCCCTTCCTTCAAATTCCTGGACTTAACCTTCCTGTTGAAAGCCCTGGCAATTCTGCGTTGATAACCCTGAACATGGTACAGTGCTTTCAGCCTTCTCTCGTCAAACAGCATAATTTCTTCGAACCTGCTCTGTTGCCAATCTGCCTTAGCTATCTGACACTCAGCCAATACTCGCAAAGACAGAACCTCAACTTCAATAGGTAGAACGACATCCATTCCATAGACCAATGAATACGGAGTCGCCCGGTAGCCCCACAGAGCAAATGGCAGCTTATTTGGCCAGTCCCGGTAGGTCTCCACCATCTTCTGCAAAATGTGTTTGATGTTCTTGTTGGCGGCCTCAACCGTTTCGTTGGTTTCCGGCCGATATGTAGACGACTTATGAAAAGTCACGTTATACTTGTCCAATAAGTCGATCACCTCCTTCTTGAAGTGGGAACCATTATCTGAAATGATCTCGTTCGGGACCCTGTAGTGGCAGATGATGTTATTCCTGATGAACTTTGCAACATACAAAGCCTTCAACACTACAAAAGACTGGGCCTCAACCCACTTTGTGAAATAGTCTATCGCGACCAGAATGAACTCATGCCCATTGGACCCCTTTTGAGTGACAGCCCCGATCACATCAATCCCCCAGACTGAAAATGGCCATGGCGAAGTCATGTTGTACAGCTTCGACGGCGGAATGTTCATGTGATTCGCATGGATTTGACATTTGTGGCATCGCCGGACAAAGCTAATACAATTCTCCTCCATGGTGGACCAGTAGTAACCTTGCCTAAGGATTTTCTGGGCTAGCATCACCCCATTCATGTGCGCTCCGCACTCTCCTCCATGGATGGCTTCCGTCAGGCGCTTCGATTCTTCAGCATCAACACACAACTTTGCATTCCCAAATGACCTCTCTTGTACAGTTTACCCCCGCAGACGATGAACTGAGCAGCCATTCTTGTAATTGCCCTCTTATCTTTGGCGTTTGCCCCTGGTGGATACGCTTCTTTTTCCAAGAAGTTCCAAACATCATAATACCATGGATTCTCATCTTGAACCTCTTCTATGACAGTAATCAGCTCATAGGTCGGCACAAATTTCTGGTTAATGATGATCGGACGCATCCAGACTCCAAAAGGGATATCTATCATGGAAGATAGAGTTGCTAGTGAATCTACAAACCTGTTGTTCTCTCTTAACAAATGAGCGAAGTTCAGCTTCTCAAACTGAGGAATCAGCAAATCCAAGGTCTGGTGGTAGATTCTCACATTTTCTTCTTTGACTTTCCAATCTCCGTTAGCTTGGGATACAACAAGGTTCGAGTCCCCGATGACATCCAACCGTTTTGCCCCTAGTTCTAGGGCAACTTCTAAACTAGCAATGCATGCCTCATACTCTGCTTTGTTGTTCGAGACTTTGAACAAGAGTTTGAATGCTAGAGGGATGCGGGAATTGTCGGGTGCTATCAGCAACACCCCTATCCCATTCCCGTATTGGTTTGACGCTCCGTCAAAGTACATCGTCCAAGTTTCATCTTCGACATGAAAAATGGCCTCGTCTGGGAATAGGTACTCAACTGCTTCATCCCCTTCCATAGGGTGATCGGCTAGGAATTCCGCTACTGCTCTCTCCTTTACTGACTTGTGCGTCACATATTTCAGATCGAATTCGAAAAGTAGAAGCAGCCAACGAGCTAGCCTACCTGTAAGTGCCGGTTTCTCGAAGAGATATTTGATGGGATCTAATCTCGAAACCAACATTACAAAGTGAGCTAACAGGTAGTGCCGCAGCTTCTTGGTAGCCCATATCACGGCCAGACAAGCCTTCTCCAACGGAGTGTAACGGGTCTCGTATTCCAGCATCTTCTTGCTCAGGTAGTAGATAGCTCTTTCCACTCTATCCTCAGACTCTTGTGCAAGCATGCAGCCCATTGTAGTTTCAGTGACTGAAAGGTACAAGATCAATGGTTTCGTTGGCTCAGGCGGTGATAACACGGGTGGGTTCTGTAAGTATTGCTTAATCTGTTCAAAAGCAACTTGGCATCAGCCGTCCCATTGGAACTTCATTCCTTTCTTCAGGAGACCAAAGAGTGGTTCACAAGTCAAGGTTAATTTTGAGATAAACTGTCTTATGAATTGCACTTTACCCAGAAAGCCTCGCACCTCCTTTTCAGTCATTGGTGGTGGCATTTCTAAGATTGCCTTGATTTTGGAAGGGTCGACTTCAATACCTTTTTGTGTGATCAAGGACCCTAGCATTTTCCCTGCTGTAACACCAAACGTACATTTCTGAGGATTCATCCGTAACTGGAATTCTCTGATTCTTTGGAAGAACTTTTGCAAGTCGGTGTAGTGGCCCTCTCTTTCCTTGGACTTGACAATCATGTTGTCCACGTAGACCTCAACCTCTTTGTGAATCACGTCGTACAATATCGTGGTTGCAGCCCGTTGATATGTAGCTCCAGCATTCTTCAGCCCAAATGGCATCACCCTATAACAATAGGTCCCCCACGGGGTGGTAAAAGCAGTATTCTTCCAGTCTTTGGGTGCCATTACAATCTGGTTGTAGCCTGAAAAGCCATCCATAAATGAGAGCAATGCATGCCCTGCAGTGAAGTCCACTAACTCATCGATATGCGACAGAGGAAAGTCATCCTTCGGATTGGCTTTGTTCAAATCTTTGAAATCCACACATATCCAAATTCTGCTGTCCTTCTTCGGCACCGGCACTATGTTGGCCAACCAAGTTGGGTATTCAAATACCAGCAGGAACCCTGCGTCAATTTGCTTGGTGACCACTTCTTTGATCTTGATAGCCCAGTCTGGGCGAATCTTTCTGAGTTTCTGTTTGACAGGTTGGGCCTCGGGGTCAAGAGGGATCCGGTGCTGTACAATCTCAGGATTGATTCCAGGCATGTCTTCATAGGACCACGCGAAAACATCTTTGAAATCTTTTAATAAAATGACTAAGCGCTCACGTTCCTCCGAAGACAACGTGGACCTGATCTGGACCAGCCGTGGGTCCTTCTCAGTACCAACGTTAATTTGGGTGATTTCATCAACCAGTGGTTTTACAAACCTCTCTTGCTCTTGTTCTAGCTAATATTTCAAAACCGGAGGAATTTCTTTCTCGTCGTTTTCATCGAAGTTTTGAAAGTCTGAATTAATACAATAAATCAAGGGCACAGAAAAAATCATTGAAGGCTACAGACGCACAATTCTCATTAAGCACTTCATCTAGTCCATCTGATTTTTCTGTTACAATAGACTCAAAAGAGAAAGAAAAAGACGACTTGGACAGGACTGTGGCATCCGGGTTGTCACCCCCAGGAATACCAGACTTAGACTCAGACGAGCTGGAACCTGATTCCGACCCTATAGACTCGGTGGAATCCGATTTCGGCTCACTACCTGACCCGGTGCTGCTCGATAAGAATCCCTCCTCGTACTGCCAGACGAGAGAGGGTGCAATGGATGCATCCAAAATGTTTGAAGGTGGGCTCGCAGCCGTTTCATTCCCAATCATAGACACTGAGAGATCATCCCCGAAGCACTCATATGCGATCAGAGGATCTGATAGTAGACTAGTCAGTGCTACCCCTATTTCGATTTCGGTACTCTCAGAATCCACTTCCTTACACTGCTCAACCTCAACTGATGAACCTGTGTGCTCCTCGGCGACATCATCCCCGGATAATTGCAAGTCGAAGAAGATCTCAAATCCCAGCAAGCGCCTATTCTCTACATTCAACCATGGCTCTGGAAAGCTATAGAATGGAAAGTCTTCCCCCTCCCGGACGAAGCGTCCATTCAGGGTGCCTTGAATAGGCCAATGCATCAAATCAAAATGCCTCCCAGTCTGCTTGGCTCTGGCTCTGGCTCTCCCAGCCATCTCTTTGCCTTTTTCTCACCTAGTCCTCTTTGGTAGGCAAGTATCCTAAACCAAAGGTATGCGGGTTATGCGGCACTTCGGCCGATGCTATAATGCCCTTCCGGCCACTTTTTCCTAATTACATCCCAAGGATATGCTAGAGCTTGTTCACGAGGTACACTGACTGTGCGCTGACATACAACCCCTTATCAATAGGTAAGATATTCTGAACAACCCGGGCCTCGGCTACGGTGAATCCTGATAAGAAGACATCCTCCGTGCCGTGCTCAATTTCCAAAACCGGTGCGGACACTTCTGGCGGCGGATGGATTGACGAATTCCCAAAAACAATAGCCACCCCTTTCTTGTGGGGGTATTTCAACATTTGATGCAAGGTGGAAGAAACTGTCTTCACCTGGTACAGCCACGGCTGCCCTAGGAGTAGATTAAAGGTTGCGGGAACATCCAAAACATGAAAGTCAATCTCGTGTTGTCCTGGACCAACCTGGGTTTGAATTTGCACAGTCCCCTTCACCTCTCTGCTAGTATTGTCATAGGCCCTTATTACTTGGGCAGTTGGCACAAAGTCTGTAGGCTTCAACCCAATTGCATATGTTGTCCTCGATGGGCACACATTAATGGCGGATCCTGTATCGACAAGAACCACCGGTATCCATTTGTTTCTACACTCCACAGAGATGTAGAGTGGTTTGTTGTGATTTGTGCCCTCGGGTGGCAGTTCCTTGTTAGAAAAGGTCAACGTCGGGAAAGCTCCTCCCGGAAAGACCAGTCTTACTAGCTGTTCAGGTGTGGTGTCGATTGAAAGTTTGGCTTTGTCCATCGCAGAAAGGACAGCTTGTCTATGAACTCTTGAAGCCATAAGCAGTCCCCAGATGGAGATATCTGCTTGTATCTTTTTTAACTATTCAGCATAACCTCTTCCTCGAGTAACTTATCTTTTTGCCTCTCCGACTCCTTGTCCTTGCGGGACACTTCTGGTTGATCTAGGTGCGGGGGCTTGAAATACCACTCACTTCTAGTCATGTGGTCGACCTCGCTAATATACCAGGTATCATCTGGCTGGTTACTCCCCCAATGCTCATCTGTGTGGGCAAGACATAGATCATCGTCTTTCCACCACATGCCATCGGCAGCCGACAGACACTTGTCTGGCTCCGTTACAACTGTTCCTGTGCCCACAACACGTTCTGTCCCCTCAGGGGCTTTGGCCTTTCTGACCCTCTCAGAATCTTCGATCCTTTCCCGCTCAAACTACATTAGTGCCGCCTGCTGTTCAGTCTCTTCTGTTCCCAAACTGCCTATATCCTGAGCAAAATTCTTAACACCGGTGCTCTCCGGTGATGCACTCTGCTCTTCGGCCCTTCCGGCCACAGTTGATGTCCCCATCCCTGACGGATCCTGTTCTAGCTGAAATTGTTCGACAATATCTAGCTGGTCATTAAGCCACCCAGTAGATTCTGCTGACTCATTAAACAAATTGACTGCCACGTCCCCTGAATCCTGCTCTTCAAAGAATTGCAGATTTGCAACGTCTTCTTCCAGGTCCGCTAGGTCATCTAGCCGCTAATTAGGTCCATCCTCTCGTACTACACAAATCTCTGCCCCCATTGGCAATTCCACATTCGGCCTATCCTGGCCTGCTGATACAATGTAACCGCTCGGGTTGTACTTGAAACTCGCAGACCCCTCAGGCTCTGTATAATTACTCTCAGTTGCCCCAGTAGTCGACCCGGTTCTATCCTCGATAGTCACCACCCCCATTTCAGGTTGGGTTTGGGAGACGTTAAACATGCACAAGTTAGCGCTATTAGGAATGAACACCTCTGGCTTGGGTAGGTGAGAAGGGGTGATATATATACTAGGGTCGTATGACACAACCCCAGTTTGGATAAGATTGATGCGTTTGGTAGGTGGAGCTTGGTTGTGTGGTGGGAGAGGGTTGGTTATGATATTTGGTTTTTCCGAGGGCACGATCACCCTGTTGTCAATGAGATCTTAGATCTCATGATGCAACCTAAAGCACTGGTCAATGTCATGACCATGCTGCTGGTGAAAGGCGCAGTATTTCGTTGGGTTATGGGAAGCAGGAAGTTTATCTGGAAATGGCCGCGACTCTTGGGCCTTTAGGTGCCCTTTCCTGATCAGAACCCCCAGAGCTTTGGATAGGGGCATGTCTAGTGGAGTGAAGGTTCTTTGGCCTCGTGGTATATACTTGGTTGCTTGTGAGCTACTTCCGGACGCACCGGTGAATGGCGTAGCTGCAAGGGTTCTTGGGGCGGCGGTGGTGGTGACCATACTCACATCTGAAGCTCTGCCAGCTACAGCACTGCTTATGCCTGCATTTGAACTGCGATTGAATGCCCTCTTGGGCTGCTCTCTGTCCTGGTCAATCAGACCCTGTTTCATTGCGTCCTCGATTTGCACCCTTATCTCATATAGATCTGCAAAGGTGGGGAGGGGGAGAACGATCATCTTCTGCATGAGCTTGGGCTGGAGGTTGCACACAACCATTTGAATCTGATCTTTGTCAACTGGCCTGATGGTCATCATCGAGGCCTTAGCCCTCCAATGGGTTACGAAATCAGAGAAACTCTCCTTCGGCTCTTGCCTGGTTGTCTCAAGATCACGAGTTGTGACCTCAATCTGCGTATTGTAGGAGTATTGAGCTATGAAGGCCTCAGCCATCTCCTCCCAACTCCTCTTGACGAAATCCTCCAGTTTTGCGTACCAGATAGCCGCTACACTTGATAGGGTCCGGCCAAACAGAGAAAGCTTCTGTAATCTGGAGAGGCCCATCGGCCTTAGTATGTCTGAAAAGAGCCGCAAATGCACCATTGGATCCCCAGACCCATAGAAACGATCTATGTGCGGCATTTTAAACCGGTTCGACAGCATCACGGCCGAGTTGGTATACCCATCTTCTATATCCAGGATGGAATGAGCCCCTTGAGACTTCTTGAACAGCTTCTCAAGATTGCTTACTTTTAACGCTGTGGGGTCCACCTCGAACTCAAAGGGAGAATCTGGTAGGTTGGTGGGTGTTTTGGACAGTTGGGGTAGAACCGGGGGTGGAGCCGACCCTATTGGAATGTCTGTATCATCCTGGACGTTAACTATCTCCCCGAGTGTAGGAACTCTTGGTGGGAGAGGAACCTAGTGTGAAGCAGATGCTCCAGTTTGCTGCTGTAGCCTAGTGATTAACTCTGCCTGTTGGGTCATGACCTCGGCCTGTTGTTTGGCAAATTCTGCTTGAGGAGCAGCATCCTGCTGCATAGTTTTCATACAGTCCTGGAGCTGACGCATCATCTCCTCTAAGCCTGACATATTGTGCTGATCTAGCTGAATAACCGGTATACCTGTCCCTACAGTGAAAACTAAGACCTCAGCCTTACTGTTTACTGGTAGGGTAGACCACTGGTTTGGCGACCGCTGTACTGATACACTACGCCTTTTTGGCCTCCGTCTAGTAACCGGGGTAAAGAAAGGAACACTGTTTGTCCGTCTATCAGATCCTCATATCGGTTAAGTCTACGACCTCTAACCCAGAGTGCTCGGGGGATATTTACCTGGTCGGATGCAATTGTGCTAAACTACCTTGCAAAAAGATAAATAAAGCATAATAAGGAAATAATGAACAGAAAAAAATAGACAGCATAACAGCTTAAATAAAGACAACACACAATTGGCAAACACAAGCTGAATGAACTGTTCTCAACCACTGATCATTGTTCCCCAAATCACTGCCCCAAATCTAAATTTGATACCCGCAGATGTAACTGATTCTCAAAATACCGATACCCGCAGGCCTGACACCCAGGCTTGCAAACTGATATATGCATTCCTGTAGAGGCACACTCTAAAAGCACACAGCAAGCAAATGAGAGCTAAAACACCCCTATGTTGGGGTAGGGTTTCCCTGTCCTATTTTGTCAGGAGCTAGGGTTTTATTACGCACGCAGCGGTTTCAAACAACCTACAATCAGGTAAGTAACCTGTTCTAGTTTTGAATAGTCACTATGGATTCCGATATGCACTAGGTGGAATGGTCAAAAAGGGTGCCCCGGTAAAACCGGGGTTTGAGTTCCCGTTGTGGCAGAGCCCGCAGCCGGTCAGCCTTATGGCACGCTTCTCAAAGCAAGCCTCCGGCAAACCGTTCAGGAATAGCATACGTCAAACACGGTGTCCTAGGCGCACCAATGCAACTGCAATGTAAAGAAACACATAAGTGTGAGAAAAATAAGATATCATGAGTTCGAGTCAAGTTCTCTAACTCCCCAGCAGAGTCGCCGGAAACTGTAGATGCGCCCTGAGGGCTTCATGCGACAGTTCGGACTCAAATGTCATAGTTCTTAATCTGATCCCACAATGTGCGATGTGCGATTGATAAATCACCAAAGAGTCCAAATCCGACAAATCGTTTTGGAAAACTAATTTTTTGTAAAGAAGTGCCAAACAAGGATTGCTTTGCCAGATACAGAGTTGCCACCTAAATATTTTGTTTGGGGGGGAATTTAGGAAATCCTGGCTCGTGCCTGAAGCCACGTGTCCGTCATCACCAAAGTTGCCTCGGCTCGGGAACGTGGGTACGATTGGGGAAGGTCATTTATGAGCACCCCCGCTCGCCCGATCAAAGATCGGCCTGTACTAAGCATGATATCTTGTTTTTGAAAACACATACGTTCTTATTCCGGTTAATTAGCTAGAATTACTATGTGATGCGCACAACACACAAGTATAGACTAGATCGCCTAATTTGGAACAAAGCATCGCATATCCGTTTGTTTGGAAAACGGCTTGAAAGTGCTACTCGCAAGTAGGCTAAAATACGAATTTGATGAATTGTTCCAATTCAAGTAATCCAACCTTCACCCACAGGCATTTAGGTAGTTAAACACTTAAGCAGTTAGCCTCATGGCAAGCATGCTTTCATGGCAAAAACTCACACTCATGCGAGATGCTAAAGCATTAATACTCACAGTGTACTCCGAGCCAAAACAAAGAATTAGTTAGTAATCAATGCATGATCCTAGTTCATGTTAGAATGGCTAATGCCTCGCATGCAAAATGCAACTAGAATAGGCTCGGGTAATCTAAAATGGCATATGAGATGCGACAATTCACTACATGTATTCAACTTGGAATTGAAATACAATGCAGTTAGTATGATGCGCCGAGCCTGGTGCATGCAATACAAATGAATGATGCAAACATGCATAGGATAAGGATGCTAAATGAAATGTGCCCTAGAACTAACCATCGTAAGCGGTTAAGTAAAAGGGAGAAAGACGTGGGGTTGGAAGACATGCATCACACACACGCACGCTTATTACACAATTGTGCCCTATCGACGGAGGGACCGAAAGAATAATACAAATCAACTAATTAATTAACCTAGCAAGCTAATTAATTATTATACAACACTTAACTAATTAAACAAATTAATTAAGCTATGAAAAACAGTAAAGCAGCCTCGGGAAGAGGGACGAATGCATGCTTGAACGGCTTCGCTGAGAAATCCATTTCCATGCTTCATGTTGCCTCTGTTTGCATTGCTCTGTACCTTTGAAAATTGTGCCAACTTCTGTGACACTTTTGAACCACCTTGTGGGTATGCTGAGGGGTCATCGACCAAGTGGTAAGGCCATCGGCCAATGGAAAGGTGCCATCGACCAATTATGAAGCTATCGGCCAACAATGGTTAGCCGATCGACATTGAAAGTAGTTGACCGGCCATTTCTTCCTGTAGAATGTTGTTTTGCTGCAACAGAGGACAACCTGAGCATGGCAATACATTTGCAAGACAATGTTTGCACGACCACCCTCCTTATCGTGTTTGAGACTCAAAGGAGTGTAGTCCTCGACCCTCGGGCCACCAATCACTCATTTCAATGCATGATGGCCAAAGGAGCCAAATGTGCACTTCAATATCAAATGAAATGCACAAAACACATAAGGGCCCCAAACCTCTATCATGCTTGATCAAGAGGCAAGGGAATGCACACACAATGCTATGCAACCTAAGTATGCAAGCAAGCATGCAAGTAACTCAAGCATGCAACAAGACTATGCAATGCAACTAACATGTGATAGGTGTACACCCTAAATATGCAAACATGCATAGCATGTAACAACATGCAAAATGAAACAAGCATGCAACAACATGGTAAGATGGACTTAAACCAAAATGAGCAACTCTCAAACATGCCCAAATCAGTGGCCAAACTCATGAATTGGAAGCATGAAAATACCAAGTAAACATACACATGTCAATGGTCCAACACCTAGGCATAGGAGGGGAACTTTCAAGAACACTTAAAAGGGAATTAACATGGACATGTAACATACATTTTAAACTCTGAAATCATGCATAGGAAGGTGCCAAACCGACCAAACTACACAAGTAAAGCATGCAAGAAAGCTTAAAGCTTGAGGCTAGCTAAAGGACTCAAACCAAGGCCACACAAGGAAAGCCCCAAAGGGCCAAGGGGACCTAAAACAGTCCCCAGGCAGGTCCAAACAAGACCGAAAACAAGCTCGAAACTAGCCAACACAGGCTAGAACATAATGCCAAAAACATGAGGCATGCAAGGCTACAAAAAGGGTGTTACACTACACCTATAAAAACCAAATATGGCATGGTAAAAGAAGACTAAAAACGCACTTAGATGGCATCCAAATGACCTAAGCATGGAAGCATACACAATGATCCATTCAAGATGCATAAAACATCAACTCTTTAAAACATTAAAGAAGTGAAAAATGCAAGTATTTGAGCATACTATATGGACTAAAATAACATAACAAGTGATACCAAATCACTGAAATGAGCCACGTAATGCATGCTAAAGGACTAAATACTCAAAGCTAACAAGCTAGATTGAACCAAGGCTATACAAAGCAATGCAAGCATGGCTAAGACAACACCAAACATACCTTAAGCATGGTAAAACAAAGCTAAGAACTTCATGGAGTTGAGCGAAAATCATGCTAGAAACATGGCTTAAAGCACAAAGCATGTTAAGGCAAATAAGAGGATTGTGAGACAAGTACATGAAGCATGTAAGAGCCAACTAAACCCACCCAAAACAGAGTTATGGCATGCAAAAACAACACCAAAAACCCACTGAAATGGAGTCAACATAAGCTAGAAAGACATGCTCAAACATGAAGCACATAAGACTAGTTTGCGTGATTTACACTGCAAGTGTATTAGGCATGCATGGAGTGACAAAATCAAACAAAAACAGTGTTATATCATGCCAAAACAAAGCCTAATATATACTGAAATGAGGCCAAAACAAGCCAAGACAACAAGCTACCAACATAAGTCATTTATGAAAGCACGCAAGACAACAAGGAGAGGGGATGACCCTCTCATATTTGAGACCTTAAAACATCATCCCCACCACTAAAATTCCTCTGGATTTCAGTGGTGAGAAGGCCAGGACAAGGTGATCTCAAAGCTTAAAAATAAAGCACAAGAACAAGTCCAAACAAGGCCTAAGAGGGGGTAAGCAACCCCAAACACAAAAGTGACCTGAATCAAAGATCAAAAGCATGTAAAAACAGAGCTTTTATCAGTTATAAGTTAAGCTCAAAACAACATGCAAGATAGGCTAAAAGCTTAAGCAAGAAAGGGGTATCTAAATGTAGGAAGCTCACCCTTGTAGAACCTCTTCAAGAACAAAGCTCCAACAGATTTTCTGAGTTCAAACGAACCCAAAAACTTTGAAATCAAACTGAAGGGACTGTAGCTCCAAGAGGATGGTGTTTTCGTGTGTGTTTGTGTGCAATAGTAAGACAATACTACACTTTTGAGCACCAAATAGGATCAAACAAGGGAGTATAGATACAAAACTATATCTAACTCTCCTAAGCTAATTTTTCTAAATCTATAAGGAGGAAGGAGATGGTTCTCTCTTATAGAGAACCAAAAACAAAGCTTCTTGGAGAAGCTAAGCAAAGGGTGCAAATCCCTCCATACACATATGGAGGGGGTGAATTGTGCATGCCAGCTGTGCCAACCAGCAAAAAATATCTGCATAAAGCAGATGAACAGTGTTCAGCCACAAAATATGGCTGATCAACCAACAAAGGGGCCGACCGACAAAAAATAGTGCGATCGGCCAACAGTTTTGGCCGATGGCAAGAAAAAGGGGCCAATGGCTTCATGCCATGGCCGATGGATTGAGGAAATGGCCAACAAGCCACCCTCTTCCCTCAAAAGAAAAAACACATATGCTTGGTCCACAACCAAGCACAAGACAGTCAAGTTAAGAGATCTTGAGGTAAGGCGCGCGGTCGAGACCTCCGGGAACTCAAAACGAACATGAGCATGGATGATCACCGAGTGTTCAAACGGTGACGTCCAAGTCTTGAGGACGGTCAAAAATGGGGTGTCTACAATTACCTGCAGCAGTAGTGGACTTCCTGCAAACTTGGTTGTCTCCCGACAATGGAAAGCATCCAAGCCCATCAAAGTTTCGGCAAGTGTCAACCCGATGCAGCTTTTGCCTTCTTTCAAGCCTTGGGAAACTTCTATCAAGCAAATGCTAGACCCTCCGAAGCCAAGGGCAAGTAGAAAATGGGCCAACTTACACATGTAGAGGGCATGTTGCCGAAAACTTTGCCAAAAGTGGTCATCGCGGTTGCCGGTGTCGGAAAATCGATAAATAAGATTGGGGATGTTCAACTCCCTGTTATGAACCAAAGCTCGGGCATCATGCAAAGTGAACCTACACATCCTTTCTAAAGCTTAGATATGGCCAAAACGAGACTGGGGCAAGATTCCCTTGTCTCACCGGGATTCCATTAAAGCTTGGAACTCTTCAATTGTGGGGCATCCCTCTTGTCCCCCAAAGCTAAATATGTACGTAACTGGATTCCAACATGTAGCCGCGACATGGAGGAATAGAAAACATAGCGGAGTACGGCTCAACGAGAATAGTGCGTTTAGCCCAAAACCTCAGAAATTCAAATTTTTCGAGCCATCTAAAGTCGCAATCCAATCAGAGAGTTTTTCGGCGAAGAATGGTTCCATTTGGAGCAAAAATGGAGCTGAAATGAAGAAACCACGAAGTTAAAACTTTTGTAGAAGATAAGGCAGTGAGTGGAGCACAGGTGTCAACGTTTCGAAGGTGCTGTTCATCGATGGTCGGCAGTGGCTCATTGATGGCCGGGAAAGGCTCATCAAATGGTTGGCAGGGGCACATTGATGGCCGGCAGGCTATTCCCCATGGCTGGCAGTCTCCCTTTCATGCTCACTAATCTCCTGTGTGAAGATTCAGTTGTTTTTAGCAGTTGTATTCTGTTATTGGACCTTTCGAGGTCTTGTTTTGGTTCTTTTCGGGCTTGAGCATGTTTGTTCAAGTTGTAATCATCTGGCTCTGTTTAAGTTGCATTTTGTTGTTTATCGAGTTGTTGCGATTGGCTTATCGAGTTGTATGTATGTTGATTATCAAGTTGTTGCGATTTGCTGATCGAGTTGTATTTATGTTGTTCATCCAGTTCTTTTTTTCTTTCAGTTGTTAGTTGGTTCACTGCCTGATTAAGACAATGTAATTTGAGTGTGCAGTTTTCAAACAAAGATCAATCTCATTTTCATGCTGTGCGATGTTATGTGATGCTTAGAATGAAAAGTGCCACACTTTTTAAACCAAAGCTGGATTTTCATTCCAATCATGGTTTTTTTTTGCAAAAGAGTACAAGTTTTCAAGGAAAATAAAATTGCCTAAGGCTGTACAATGTACTAACACTACTAGCAAAAAGAAAACAAAGTAAAAAAGCATCTAAATCAGTGCTGACTACTATCTCAAGCTCAAGAGGCCCTCTTCGTTCTCTTCCTCGGCGGAGTAGACTCCGGAGCACTGTCACTATCGGCACCGCTATCTGAAGGTGAATCAGAGTCTGAACCGGAGCCCTCCACAGTCTCTCCAACCTCGCCACTGGCAGAATCCGAGCCGACATCATCGTCTCCATCCTCAGATGACTCTGATTTGTGGACTCACTACCTCGCCCTTCTCCTCGTTCGTCTCGTCATCATCATCGCCCAGAATGGGCTCTGAGGGGCCACTCTACCTCGGCTGCGTGTCTGACCCGGTCTCTCTCTCCTCTCTGCTGCTGGGGAAGGTACTGAAGGTCCTGCGGCGGCTCCTGCTGGGACATCTGATGGGGCTAGCATCTCAAAAGAATCTAAAAAGGGCAGTTTGTTAAGATGTATTAGTTGTGGTGTGTACTAGATGCAAAAGATAATGTGCTGTGAGCAGTAAATGAATGCAATGTATGTATGCCGTGCACAGTGTATGGGAACAGTGTATCAATGCAGTGTTTTTGTGCAATGTATCAGATCAGTATAGCGTGGAACAGTTGAAGTGCTAATGTGTCAGCAGAAAATTTCGTGACATGAAGTGCAAACTGAAGGAAACTTACTGGAATCCTGTAGAGGCTAAACAAAACCAGACTCGTCTATACCATCTCTGTCAAGTAAGCCACTAGCTCAAGGGCCTGCCCTGTGTACTCTATGGGTACCTGCAAGTGCATTGAAGGGATCCGTATTCTATAAAGCATAATTGGAATGAAGTAAATATGCAGAATGCAAAGTTTGGCACATACTGGAGTCGGGCCTCGAACCCCAACAAGCGCATGCCCGGCTGGTGCAGGCTTAATGGGGATTTGGCAAGTCTCCCCAGAACGTCTCTGATAAGTCAGTGAAGTAGGCAACTCTGGCCATCCCGGCCCCTGTGTCGCTCTGGGATCTCTCCTGCCATGGGTCCTGGTAGCTCTGGCCCCTCTGCCTCTCTGTCTCGCAGCCAGAGATCTCACTCCCTCACCTCCACGGACGCCAGTCAGAGGTGGCATCAGATATGTCTGGATGAAGGTCGCGTAGTTGCCCTTCAGATGAAAGTAGTCTGCCTCTAGCCCTACCATAAACTGGATCACCTCCTCAGCAGAAAGTCTGTGTGTCTCTCTCATAGATACTGGAGGCGCCATCGGTATGAATGGGGCAGGCAGGCCTAAACTCTGGCGTGTGAAGCGCTTGCCTAAGAACCAAGCCTGCAGATCGGGCCTAGCTATCTCATACGGGAATCTGAGCCCCGAGGGTATCACATCCTACGGCTTCCATGTGATCTGAAATGAGAGAATGAATAGATGATCAGTCGTTGTCAACTAATTAATGTGTTTATCAAGTTGATTGAAAAGTGGGATGACTTTGTTTTGGATTACCTCGTGCGCCGTGGTCGTGTCGAAGTACTAACGAAAAAACATGAAGTTCTCCCGGGTCCTACAACGGAGCTGACTGTCGTATACCTGAGAAAACGGGATTGTCGTTGGGGTCTCCTCTATAGGCTCTGGAGCAAGAGCTGGAAAGTATGCGTACACCCACAACTGCGGGGAAAATGTGATTAATACAGTGTATGAGCAAATACAGAAAATGCGAGGCAGAAAGCATACAGTACATGAGCAAATATAGAAAATGCGAAGCAAAAAGCATATAGGTTATAAGCAAATATAGAAAATGTGCACCAGAAAGCATACAGTACATGCCAGATACAGAGAATGCAAAGCAGATAGTACGTGTGTTGAACAAATGTAAACCAGGAAATGCTAAGCAGAAAATGTAAAGCAGTAATGTATGAAATACAATTAGATTAAGGCAGCCAATGCAATCAGATCAAAACAGTGCATGAATGCAAACAGTTAAAGGTAGTACTGCAGAAAAGCAAAGTTCGTACCTTTACAGTGATAGCTAACAAGTGAGATATAGGCTCTCTCAAGAAAAGGTCGTCTGGCATATCCTCAGCGAAATCAGTGAAGGCTTTGATGCCTCTCGCAATAGGTACTACGTGAGTCTTCGGATAATACCTCGCCGGGTGAAAAGCACGTATGCTTAGTGGTAATGGCTCTGGCTCGGCCTCAAAGTCCACTACAAACTCTACCAGGGGAAACGCGGGGAAGGCCCCATCATGAGGGACATCATCTGCCATCTGAAATGGATGCAAGAGAAGCAAAAGTAAGCAAAAATGCAAAAAAGGGTGAAACTTTGAAAAAGTCAACCCTAGGAGAGAGGAAGAAGTCAAAGAAAGTCAAAACTCGGGAAAGTGTACTAACCTTGGGAGAAACTCGAGAGAAATGAACCTTGAACGGTGGAAATGACGAAAGAGGCATCGAAATCAAATTCTGATCGGTTCAAAGTGAAGAGAACAAGAGGGATTTAGCGAAGAAAATGTTTTTAGAGTGTTGGAAAACGAGTGGAACGCGCGGATCTAGAGAGAAGGAGCACCTAGAGAACAAGAGAAAGGATTTTTGTGCAAGGGTTTGTGGGGAAATGAGGTATAGAGATGTGTATTTAAAGACCCGTGGGTAAAAAGACAAAATTGTCCAATCTGCCATCGATCATCGGCAGTGGCACATCGATGGCCGGCACTACTTCATTGGTGGCCGGTAGTGGTCACCGATGGCCGGCAGGGGGCCGACAGGCTCCCCTAATGGCCTACAGGCTTCCACAAGCTTCCTATGCCTCTGTTTATTTGATTTGTGTCCTTGGATACGAGGTATGCTCAATGTTTGACTCAGAATGTCTTCATGGAAGCTCGGAAACACATTTCTAATGCACGATGGTCATCGCTCATCAACACGAACAAGGAGTATCCTTTTTAACATGTTGCGACTCTTTCGAGAGATAAATCGCAGGTAGCCTTTGAGTCATCTTTAGCACACTCGCTTTTGTCGTTGCATAGAATGTGCATTGCATTTATCATTGCGTGGAGCATGCATTTTGCATTGTTGCATAGAACATGCATTATCATGTTGCATTGAATATGCGTCATTGATTATGTTGCGTAGAATATGTCTCTGTTTTGTTTCTTACATGCTGTGCACAGAAGCATGCCTCTAACATCTGTGCTATAGTTATTTATCTTGCATGGAATATGCATTTGCATGGCATTGTACCTGTTAAGTTTATTTCTTATACAGGCGCGATATTGTATGTACGGTTCATTTGAAGCTGGTGCAACCAGACGATATTGTATGTACGGTTCATTTAGAGGGATTCCGGGTAAGATCATTCCTGTCCATTGAACACCTTACTTTGGTTAGAAACATTCAGGTACGCCTGGTGTTTACACCATACCTTGTTTTGGTTAGAAACATTTGGGTATGCCCAGTGTTTACACCACACCTTATTTTGGTTAGAAGCATTGGGTTGTGCGCCCGATGTTTATACCACTCCTTTGGTTAGAAGCATTTGGGACGTGTGTCGGACGCTTATACCTTCCATTGGTTAGAAGCATTGGGTTGTGTGCCCGATGTTTATACTTTGCTTTGGTTAGAAGCGTTTGGGGCGTGTGCCCGACGCTTATACCACCTCTCCGGTTAGAAGCGTTTAGATTGTGTGCCCGACGCTTATACCTCCCTTCTAGTTAGAAGCGTTTGGGACGTGTGCCCGATGCTTATACCACCTCTCCGGTTAGAAGTGTTTGGACTGTGTGCCTGATGCTTATACCTCCCTTCTGGTTGGAAGCGTTTGGGGTCGTGTGCTTGACGTTTATAGCACTTTGTTCTTGGTTAGAGACATTGGGTCGTGTGCCCGATGTTTATACTTTATTTTGGTTAGAAACATTGGGACGTGCTTTGATGTTTATACCGCCCTTCGGTGTTTTCGCCGCTTCCTTTTATCCTGTCGCATGTGACACGCTAGGATGTGTTTTGTTTGAGACTTCGGGTACACCTGATAGTCGTTTTTGGCTATTTCTGTGCGATGCGTAGTTAAGATTGCATAATTTCCTTATATCTTTTCTGTGTGAAAGGCGGTTCGGCTAGTGATTCTCACGCATGGCGTGTTTATTGGCTCACTTCTTCTCATGTGTGAGATTGTTATACCTCATTGGTTTGCTTAAAATGTCACTTTTTCTTTGCATGATACTTGCATTCAAATGATTCATTACAGCTTTCTTTGCATAATCATAAGTTATGCTCTTGCATCATGCATGTCATTTGCATTTTGTCCCCAGCCTGCGGGCACATCTATATATTGTTATCATGAATGTCAGTCTAAGTCTTCGGCCTTGTCAAAAATGGGTCGTCTCTGGGCTTTGACATTGACTCACGTCATCTTTGTGACTTTGAGTTCTGTCAAAGAGGGGCAATTGTAGACACTCCATTTTTGACCGTCCTCAAGACTTGGATGTCCTTGCAGGTACATCCAGTGACAAGTGTGATTTCTCGTAGAGCACTCGAAATCCACGGCGGAACGCCACAGGTTTGAGCTTTCCAAACCTTGCATCCATTCTTTCTCATTTTTGGACCAAGTTTTGGTCCTTCCAGCTTGTTGTTTGTGGTGCATTGCCGGCCATGCATCTTGGCCTGCGGGCCGTTGATGAGCCCTGCCGGCCATCAATGAGACCTTGTCAGCCATCATTGATGGCCGGCCGGCCACCAGTGCATTAGTAGATATTTTGTGATATTTTTGACAGCTTTATGCACAGATTAACCCATCTGCTTGCACGTGAATGGCTGGATTTCTTTGAAGGCTTCTTATATCCTCTATATATAGAAGCCATCCTCTTGGATGTTGGGGGTTACAAAATTTTGTGAGCAAAATTTCTCTCTCCCTCTCTCTCTCTCTCTCTTTCTCCAGAATCCTCTCTCTCTTGATTTTGTGCTTGAAAGTGGGAATTCTCTACACATTTGTTCTAAGAACCTTGACCAAACACCTTCATCTTGGAGCTGAAGTTCTTTGAGGCATGGTTTAAGGTCTTGAGCTTGGTTTCTCTCTCTTGATTTTGTGCTTGAAAGTGGGAATTCTCTACACATTTGTTCTAAGAACCTTGACCAAACACCTTCATCTTGGAGCTGAGGTTCTTTGAGGCATGGTTTGAGGTCTTGAGCTTGGTTTTGGCTTAAAATTTCAGCTGTTTTGTTGCTGTGCTTCAAAGGTATACGCTTGTCCCTTTTAAGCTTTATTTTTGGTTAAGTGTTTGGCCATCTTTTTACAATATTTTGAGACTGGTTTTAACCTCTAAAAAGCTCTATTTTTATGGTTTTAAAATCATGGTTTAAGCCTTGTTTAGTTAGGGGGTGGTTTCCTCATTTGCTCTTTGGCTTGTAAAGCCTTTTGAGCCATCTTTCAAACCTTTTGAAACATCATTTTCTTGGCCTTCTAACCACTGAATTCCAGGGGAATTTCAGTGGTGAAAAGTTGGTTTTGAAGTCCAAAATAGGAGGGGGTGGCCTCCCCTCCTTGTGTCTTGTTTGCATGTGTTGATGGCCTAGTGTAGACGTCCCTAAACGCCCCGGGAAGAATCCCGTTTTGTTCATTGGGCTTACTACAGTTCAGACTCAAATGTCATGGTTCTGAATCTAATCCTGCAAAGTGCGATGCGAGACTGATAAGTCACCAAAGAATCCAAATCCAGCCAATCGTTTTGAAAAATAGATTTTTAGAAAGAAGTACCAAACATGGATTGCTTTGCCAGATATAGAGTCGCCACCTAAACATTTATTTTGCGGGAATTTAGGAAACCCTAACTCGTTGCCTAACGCCATGTGTCCGTCATCACCAAAGTTTCCTCGGCTCGGGAACTTGGGTACGATTGGGGAAGGTCATCTATGAGCACCCCCGCTCGCCCAATCCGAAGATCAGCCTGTGCTAAACATGATATCTTGTTTTTGAAAACACATGCGTTCTTATTCCGGTTAATTAGCTAGAATTATTATGTGATGCGCACAACACATAAGTATAGACTAGATCGCCTAATTTGGAACAAAGCATCGTATATCCGTTTGTTTGGAAAATGGTTTGAGGTTTGCTACTTGCGAGTAGGCTAAGACACGGATTTCAATGAATTATCCCAATTCAAGCAACCCAACCTTCACCCACAGGCATTCAAGCAGTTATGTTACATAAGCAATTAGCCTCATGGCAAGTATGCTGTCATGTTAACATTCACATACATGCAAGATGCTAAAGCATAAACACTCACAGTGTACTCCGAACCAAAACAGGAAACTAGTTAGTAATCATGCATAATCCTAGTTCATGTTAAGATGGCTAATGCAACGCATACAAAATGCAACTAGAATAGGCTCGGCTAATCTAAGAATGGCATATGAAATGCGACAACTCAATACACGTATTCAAGTTGGAATTGAAATACAATGCAATTAGTATGATGAGCCGAACCCGGTGCATGCAATACGAACAAATGTATGTAAACATGCTATCATAAGTATGCTAATTGAAACATGGCCTAAAACTAACCAACAAAAGCTAGTAACTAAAAGGGAGAAAGAAATGGAGGTTGGAAGACATGCTTCACACACACGCATGCTTATTACACAATTGCTCCCTCTCGAGGGAGGAACCGAAAGAATAATACAAAATTAACTAACTATCAAGCTAATTAATTATTACAAAACCACTTAACTAATTAAACAGATTAATTGAGCTAAGAAAACAGTAAAGAGGCCTCGGGAGAAGGATAAATGTATGCATGCTCGACTCCGCTCGGAAATCCGTTGCCATGCCAACTGTTGCCTCTGTTTGCACTATTTCATGTCTCTGAAAGCTTTGAAAATCCCAAGACTGCTTATGAACTACTCCCTGAGCACTTGGGGGAGGTCATCGGCTAACAGGTGAGGCCAGCGGCCATGGGGAACTGGTCATCAACCAAATATGGGGCCATCGGCTGGATATTGGTACCCGGTCGGCACTGAAAATGGCCGACCAGCCATTCTTTCCTGCAGAACATTGGTTTTGCTGCAACAGAGGACAGACAGTGCATGGCATGGAATTTTCAAGCCAAATGTATGCACGACCACCCTCCCTATCATGCTAAGAACTCAAAGGAGTATGGCTCTCAACCCTCGGGCCACCAATCACGCATTTCGATGCATGACGGCCAAAGCTGTCAAGTGTGCAAATTAATGTAGAATGAGTGCAACAAAGAAAATGAATGCTACACACTCTATCATGTTGGATCAAGAGTGTCGGCGACCGAAGGTTGAGGTACGTTTCGTCACTTCAAGTACGAACGTCCCTCATTCCTCATGTTTGGTTTGACACCGCAAACCAAGCATGATGCAATGCATGTATGCCATATTCAATGTGAAGCATGTAACCAATGCAATGCAACATGGGAATGTAAGGCAATGTAACATGAGTATGTCAAATACAATGTGATACAACCTAACATGCAAACATCATGGAAATGCAACAAGTACGCAACACTACAATGCAACCTAGATATGGGAATACACAAAGTCATAGGCATGCAACAATGATACCAACCACAAGGATGCGACAACATGCAATGCGGTAAGCCTACAACAATACATAA
The DNA here is from genome assembly GCF_055761805.1 of Camellia sinensis. Taxonomy (NCBI): domain Eukaryota; kingdom Viridiplantae; phylum Streptophyta; class Magnoliopsida; order Ericales; family Theaceae; genus Camellia; species Camellia sinensis. The sequence goes on along the minus strand of NW_028128998.1, from coordinate 1,436,272 downwards.
ATGCATGATACATGGGCTGACACTAAGGATGGATAGGCCTCAGCTGTGTCCAAAACAGTGGCCAAAACACCCAAATCAAGGGACCAAAAGCGGAGGTATGCACACACACACATTGGTCCTTAAGCTAGACCACAATGCACAATATTCAAACATGAGCAAGACGGGATAAACATGAGGATATGATGATACAACAAGCTCTGAAATCATGTCAATAATGATGCCAACTCATGCAAATATCTCAAATAAAGCATGCCAAGAGACTTGAAATACAAAGCTAGTCAAGGGCTTTACACTACAACCATACCAAGCAATGCTCAAATGACCAAAAGCACTCAAAACAGACCTAAGGCAGGTCAATGTGGTAGCAAAAACATGTTGTACTCACAACAAAGATGGCAAGAAAGATAGGCTCCCGAATTAGCTCACAATCAAGGCATAAGGGCACAACTCTTAAACACAATGAAAGAGTGATAATCATGGGAGCATGGCAAAAGTTTATGGCCTAAAATTACATACAAAATGATTCCATATCATGCAAATAGTTCAAATATGACATGCTAGGGGGCCCAAAGTGTAAGGCTAGCAAAGCCAAATACACCATAGCTATGTAAAACCAAACATGCATGCCCAAAACCACTTAAATTAGACCTCAAGCACGTTAAATCAAAGCCAAAAATGTGCTGGAATAGAGCCAAAACATGCTAGAATAATAGGCTATAACATGACGTATATAAGGCTAGCAAAGAGGATTTACACTAGAAGTGTATAAAGCATGCAAGAGCTGAGTAAGACAGCCTAAAACAGAGTTGTAATAGGTTTGGAAAGTCACAAAAATGAGGCTAAACAAAGCCTCCCAGAAGTAGAAACACATGCTCTTTTGGAGGGCCATCAATACAAGCAAACAAGAGAAGAGGAGGGGGGACAACCCCCTCCTATTTTGACCCTCAAAACAAGTTTTCTACCACTGAAATTCCTCTGGAATTTAGTGGTTTTAAGGCCAGAAGGAAGTTGTTCTAAAAGTTTGAAAGTTGGCTCACAAGGCCTTACAAGACAAAGAGCAAAATAGGGGACAACCCCTTAGCCAACCAAGGAACAAATCAAGACTTTTAGTGCTGAAAAACAGAGGAAAAACAAGAGTTTTTATAGTTCAACACCACCCCCAAAACAGCCCCAAAGTGGTGTGAAAAGATGGCCAAACAAATGTGTAAAACAAGCTTAAAGGGAGAGAGATGTTACCCTTGATGCACAGCTGCAAAACCAGCTCAAATCTGAGCCAAAACACCCTTTTGAGCTCGAACAAAGTCCCAAATAAGCTTAAAGCAACCTCCTCCCAAAGAAGGACCACTTTCACCAAGGATGTCTAGGCAAAAGAGAGGTATTTCTCTAAGTATAGCTCTTGTTATGCACACCAAGGCAAGAGAAGGAGAGAGAGGCAGAGATTTTAGGTCTGAAAATTCTAGAGCGAGAGGAGTTTTTAGAGAGATAGGCTCCCAAACTTGCCCAAGAACTTCTCCCTTGCAAAATGGGAGATATATGTTCATTTATAGCACAAATGAGCTTTTGGTCGAAAATATCTGATTATAGGACAGTTGGAGCTTGCTGGAAACAGCTGGAGATGAAATATCTTCAAAAAAAAATTGAATTTGGGTCACTGTTGGCCGATCGGCCATCTTTAGTGCCGGTCTGCTACTTTTTTGGCTGATCTGCTACTTTTTAGGCCGACTGCACATATTTGTGGCCGATAGCAAATTCTGCTATGCAAGTCCAACTTCAAATGGGCATAACTCCTTCATATGGACTCCTTTGTAGGTCATTCTTGAGCTTAAGCTATAGCCCCGGAAGTCTTCTTTCCAAATATGCAAGCCTCACCTCAAAAATCCAACTATGAGAAAAGTTATTCCTCTTTTGGTGAAGCCACTCGGTTTTGGTCCAACCGGAATGATGTCCAACTTCAACCAATCATATCTCCCCCGTCCGGACTCAGCTTTGGGAGATTCTTGAGTGTAAAATGAAGTCCCAGAAGTCTTCTTTCCAACGGTGGTGGACTCATAGCTTAAATCCAAGCGCATAGATAGATAAGCCTAATTTAGCGAAGACCGCTCAACTCTCTCTTAGCGATTCATACCCAACTTCTTCCTCAGCTAGGTTTCTTTCCTCTTCTCCTCTTTTCTTCAACTCCAAACTCCCGAACAAGGTTTTTTGAAAGATTTTTCCAAGATTTCATCTCTCTTTCATTCATTTTCCCTTTGTCCTTGCTCGGTTTACTGAAAGCGCAACATTTTACAAAATGCGAGCCTCGAAACATCGTAGGAACTTTATTTCAAAAATATTTTGAAAGAGAGGGCTTTAAAGTCTAAAAACCATTCAAAATAGCTTTGGTCCAAAATGGGGTGTGAGGTTAAGATTTGACTCTCCTCTTGCCGAAGAAATCGAACCTTTCCTCGGCGCATCTTTTATCCCCAAGTAAACCATCAACAGCGCCCAAGTCTTAAGGGCGGTCAAAAATGGGGTGTCTACAGTTGCCCCTCTTTGACAGAACTCGAAAGTCACGAAGTGATAGGAGTGAATGTCAAAGCCTAGAGATGACCTATTTTTGACAAGGCCGAAGACTTGGACAAACAAACAAAATAATATAGATGTGTTCGCAGGCTGGGGCTAAATGCAAATGACATGCATGATGCAAGAGGATAATTTATGATCATGCAAAGAAAGCTGTAACGAAGCATAACATGCAATAGTTTTAAGCGATCGAATTCGAGCCAAACTACATTTCATGCAGAAAGGATGTAAGAGAATTATACAATTCTCGCTACGTCTCACACAGAGAATATACAATACCTGTGCGGTTCGTCTGGTCGCGCCAGCCTCAAATGAACTGTACATACAATATCGTGCCTAAAAGAGGAAGAAACTCAACAGGTGCAATATTGTTAGCAACAATGCATAACAATGAGAGTGAAAAGTGCGTGACAACGCAAGTCGAGGGATGCATGACAATGCAACCTGAGTGTGATGCATAACAATGCGGTATGGATGCAAGATAATGCAGCCTAAGTGTGACGCATAACAATGCGGTGAAAACAAGCATAATACCGCAAGTGAAGTATACATAACAATGCAATGCACTAACAAGTGCAGGTAAGGTGCGCAAAATAGCGCGAGCAATGTACTAACAAGTGCAGGTAAAGTGCGCAAGAAAGCGCGAACAATGCAATGCACTAACAAGTACAGGTGAAGTGCGCAAGAGAGCGCGAGCATAAATCGCACAAAACAGTGCGATGCGCAAGAAAGCGCGAGGGTAAACTGCATAAAATAGTGCGATGCGCAAAATAGCGCGATTGAATGCAATGCATAGAACAGTACGATGAGGTGCGCAAGTTAGCGCGAATGAAATGCAATGCACAAAACAGTGCGATGCGCAAAATAGCGCGATTAAAATGCATGCAAGATGCAATGAGATGCACAAAATAGTGCTATGCGCAAAATAGCGCGATTGAATGCAATAGACAAAACAGTGCGATGCGCAAAATAGCACGAGTGATTTGAAATGCACTAAACAGTGCAATACGCTAAACAGCGCGGGTGTAATGCAATGCACAAGATAGTGCAAGCGAGACACAACCGCAAGATGCACAAGAAAGTGCGAGTGAGATACAAAGTGTAAGTGCACGAGACAGTGCAAGTGAGATAAAAATGCATATTCTATGCAAGTAAAGTGCACAAAAAAAGTGCGACAAAATGCATTTTCTATGCAAATGGGGAAGAATGCATTTTCTATGCAAGAGATACGAGAATTTTCTATGCAAGTATGGAAGCGTGCATTTTCTATGCAAATGAGGAAGAATGCATTTTCTATGCAAGAGATACGAGCATTTTCTATGCAAGTATGGAAGCGTGCATTTTCTATGCATGAAACAAGAGTATATTTTATGCAATATTGAAAGTATATTCTATGCATGAGACAAGCAAAGCATATTCCATGCGGAATCGAAAGCAAGCATATTCTATGAATGAATCATAACGATGCACGGCACGCATGAAACAGAAGTGTATATGAAAGTGCACATTCTATGCAATAGAGGGGCATCAAACATGTACTCTGGTGCCTCTGATTTATCTCTTGGAGGGCTTTGTAACACACTCAACTCAAAAAGGGTACACCCTGTTTATATTGACAAGAGATAACATCTGCATGTGAAAACCACAGGTGCTACTTGGACTGCCATTCTGACTTGAAGTAGGCTGAACTTAGGGTCGAGATACACTCATACTCCCGAGAAAGGTGAGGCCTGAGAAGGTGCACCTGAAATGCAATCTCGGAATTTGCTGGAGTTGAAACATACTAAGATGCTCCAAATTTTCCCTCTTTTCTTTTGCTTCGCAGTCCGGGACCCATATAGCTTCAGATAGGTTCCGGTTCCACTGTTCTGACATGACCTGGGTTGAACCCTGCGATTTTATGAAACAGCAAATCTTATTTTGCTCAAATGTGGAGAATGGCGCAGCACTCTGAGCACAAAACAAATCATTTTGAAATTAGTTTTTAACTGGGTATTGAGCCTACGACTGAACACAACGAAAAAGACTCAACAACGGAAAACAAAAAGGTAAACAACCTAAACACATCGAGAAACACTCGAAATGACTCACAACAAGAATCGAGACAAACAAAACAACGAACACGACACTCAGACGTGTTCCAAAGATAAGGGGCCTCTCAGACCACGAGAAGCCAGTTTATCCAGGTATTGTTTCCCATCATTTCTCATTTGTGATTCTCACATCACTCTGGCACTCAATCTCTATTTTTCTAAAAAAGCCCTTTTCTCACTTTTTCTCTCATCGTACATCTCTCTATTCTTCAATCTCTCATTTTTTATCCCTCCCCTGGGTGTTTGATGGATAAACAAGAAGTTGCGGGCTCTTGCCCCTAGCATTCTGCAAGATTCTCTTTCTTCTGCTCACAACAGTGAACTTTCTCACAGTGGGGTTACGCTACAACTAGGTGTGTAGCAAATCTGCAGATGACATCGGTTGACGATGCTTTGGTGGGGAGTTTGGACGTGATCAGATCCGTCCAGATGAGGGAGTGGAATATCCTGCTCCATTTCCGGTTCGTGCTTCGCACTTAGCTTGATACCTCACTGCTTGGAGGATGTGAGAGGTTTCTGTCCCTTGTTGTTAACTTCAGTCTTGTCCTTTTTGGCGAATACGGTGCCCTTTCTGGAAAATGCATTGACAACGAGGAAAAGAAAGAACACCTGACTCAACTGTGCCCCTAGTTCATCATTTTGACCAGTTTTTGTTTTGGCTTTCTACTAAAACAATTTTGACCAAAATGAGAGTTAGATTAACTTGCTTATGCGATTTTCTGATTTGAAATCATGCAAGTCAGGCTATGAGCACTGAAAATTTTCTTTTTTTGGGTCCATGAAATGGTCCAGCTTTGAAAAAAAAAATGGAATAATTTTCGAGAGAATTAGTCAACTTCATTAAAAATCCTCAAAAACTATTTTTGCAAATGGCCACTGCTTGACCAATACGGAACTTACCCTTGAGATGCACAACCTCAGATCCAAAACAATGGAAATTTGCCCCTTGTTTGAAGGGCATTGCATGGCAACTGAAAGTTGCCCCTAGTTAGAATAGCACTGCAGCACATGGCAACCAGTCCTCACAGTGACAATTACAACCGAATTCTCGGATACAGAGAAGACAAAGATGACCAGAACCATCACATGGACACTGTCAAATTTGAAGTGTTTTACAGTTGGACTTCAGAATGAAGTTGCCTACGTATCCCAAAGATGGGAATCAAGCCTTACGTAGTTCGGGGTTAAGGTACACTCGGTTATTTAACCTCTCATTTTGCGCTTTAACTTTTGTCAAGGCTGCCCTTCCGGGTCTTCAACCTTGCGAGCTTTGTTCTTCTTTTTAATTTCAATTTTTTTCATTTATTTTCTTCTTTTTCATCTTTTCTTTTCATTTTCTTCATTTTTTCTTTTTTTTATTCTTTGCATTTTTCTTTTTTTTTTTTTTTGTTCTTTGCATTTTTGTTATTTTTTTTTTTGTGTGTTCTTTTTCTTCTTTTTCTTGCTCTAACTTTTGCCTGGGTCGCCCTTCCGGGTTTTCGGCCCAGCGAGCCTCTCAAGGGTAAAAGTGTAGTTTTGTCCATGTTACATGGTTTTGAGATCCTGAAGTCATCTGAATCCAGGAGAATGGTTGCTGTTCGCTGACGATGCAAGAGTCCATCCAATGGGGGGCTGAATTTGCTCCTAGTGTTGTGGATAGGAACTTGGTTGTCCTTCAGCAATACTTTCTTCTTTTCCCCATCTGGGATTTGGCGTTCTTGCCAGTCTTCCCTAGTTCATAGAAAAAGACTCGTCTTTGACTCTTCGAGTGCATCTAACATTTTTTTTTTGCCCCTAGTCCGAGGGGTGCTTCTCATCCAGCTTTGCAAACTTTCTTTTGACGACATCCGACCTTCTTAATCTAACTTTCTTGCCCCTAGTTTAAGGGCTGCTTCTGATCTGGCCACACAGGCCTCACATTGTGGTTAACTGTTGAACATTCTGAATCCAAGTTCAAGGTTTGAAAGTTGAGGGGTCGAGTCTTGAGGCTGAGAGCGATCCTAGGCTGCATAATCTTAAGAGCGATTCCACACAGGTCTTCGCAAGACCGCGCAAAACATTTTTTGAAATCTTTTAAGAAAGCGACAAATCGCTCGCGCTGAAGACAGTGTAGAACCAATCTGGATCAAGCCAGGATCCTTCCCAGTACTCACACTAACAAGCATGATCTCATTCATTAAGGGCTTAGCATGCCTCTCTTTCTCTCAATTGATCAAATTTTCACAAATCCTGAGGAATTCCTCCCTCTTTGTTTTCATCACAATGTTCAAAAAAGTTTTGAAAAACTTAGGTCAATGCAATGATTTCAAGGCACAGAAAAAGCAAGTGGAATGTACTGTCGTTTCATTTGAAATTCCGGCACAACCGGGACGAAGCAGAAATGAGCACAAAAACATGAAACCCACAGCTGTTTCATTTAGATCTCCTGGTGTAACTGGCTCCACGGCAGAAACAGACTCAAAAGAAAGTGAAAAGACAATCATAAAACAAAATAGTGATATCCGAGGTAACACCCCTGGAATCACTCGACTCCTATACAACAGGACTGACTTGATTTAACAAGACAGACCCCAAACAAAAAGGCTAACTCAAAACAAAGAGACAGACTTTAAGCAACATAACAAAACTGACTCAATGCCCAACCCAGAATGCAAAACAAATAGCATTCGCAAGTGCTCAAAACAGTGCGTGCCATACGCCACATCTGGAGTAAACTGAGCGTTGCCCGCAGGTGGTTCATCCCCCGATCACATGGTCACATTATCCCCCACAAGTTCACTGATCAAGTGATGATAGACTTTGCAACATTGGTGCGGTGATGACCTTCTTGTCGATCAGATCTTGTATTTCATGGCGAAGACGGTACCAACTATCAGTGCCATGACCGGTTTGTTGATGAAAGACGTAGTACTTGGCTAGATCATGGGTGGGAGGAAGTTTATCTAGCAGTGGCTGTGGCTCCAGGGGTTTCATATCCCCCTTTCTAATTAGGACCCTCAAGGCCGCTGATAGAGACATGTACAGTGCGGCGAACACCCTCTGGCCCCGAGGTGGGTGTTTTGAGGTTTGTGGAGTTTTGCTGGATGCACCAGCAAAAGGATTGACAGGTGCTGACTGGGTTTGCTGATCTCTTTCGAGTGGAGGATTAGAGCTGAAAGGAATATTCCTGGTACAACGGCCCTTCTCCCGGCTTGCCCCTTGATTTAAACTGCCCCCAACTTGAGTGGCGAAAGTGTCATCCACAATTTTTACAACAACTACGAGCACTTGCTGTCTGTTCAGCCCTTCGGCTTTCAAAGCCTCAATATCCCACTGAAGGTGTTCATGGGGACCAATGCCTGTCCCTACCTTGTTCATACCACTTGCCTCCACTTTGCCAAGGGATTGGCCTTCTTCCAATACAGCCTGTCCCAAGGTCAGGGAGCCTTTAGACATGAACTCCCTGGTACGTGACGTGGTCGTTGATGGGGCCAAAACCCCAAAGGCCAGATCTGCCACAGTTCTCTGAAGGTCTTCAATCATTTTCATCAGCTCAGAAGTAGTGGGTTCACGGGTTGGAGATGATTGGGGTTCAGATGCACCCATCAGGCATAAGTCCAGGCTCTCTGGGATAAACACATTAGGCTTGGGTAGATGGGTCGGGGTGATGTATACGCTGGGGTCGTAAGGGACGTCTAGTGTGTGGATTAGATTGAGATGTGGATGAGGTACTTGGTCATTGGGGTCTGAAAGTGGAGCTATCGTCCGGTTGTCGATGAGATTATGGACCTCATGACAAAGGCGTTAGCAATGGTCGGTGCCATGACCACGCTGTTGATGATACACATAGTATTTGGAGGGGTTATGTCTGGTTGGGAGTGGGTCAGGCAGAGGTTGAGGATCGAGGGGTTTGAGATACCCTCTTTCCATCAAGACTTTTAGTGCGCTAGTCAGGCTCATATAGAGGGGGGTGAAAGTTCTACCCTGAGCTCGGGCTGGGCTGGCGGTTTGTAGGCTTGGATTAGCAAAAAGGTCGGTTGTGGCAACTGTATTGATTTCGGTGGGTTTGGGAATAACGCTACTACCAGCATTGGTACTCCCTGAAATCGCCCTCCTTGTCAGCTTACTTGTTCTGGGAATGATCCCACCGTTGAACGCATTCTCGACCTGAACCCCCAGTTCATGCAAACTTTTAAAAGTGAATAGTGGAGCGACTATCAACTTTTGCAACATATCATGCTCGAGGTTTCGCACCACTATTTGCACTTGATCCCTCTCAGAAGGGCGATCTGTCATTTGTGCTGCCTTTGCTCTCCACCTTGCAACAAATTTCGCAAACGGCTCTGTAGGATTCTGGCGGGTTGCTTCAAGCTCTTTGATTGTCATTTCAACCTGGGTATTGTAAGAGTACTGATCAACAAAGGACTCAGCCAATTCTTCCCAGTTCTGCTTCACTGTATTCTCCAATTTGGCATACCAAGTGACTACTACACCCGACAGGGTTCTTCCATACAGAGAGAGTTTCTGTGGCTTAGTCAGTCCTATTGGCTTCAGGATATCCAAGAAAAGCCGGATATGTACCATAGGATCTCCAGACCCGTCGAAACGGTCAATACGTGGCATTTTGAATCTGTCTGGGAGCCGTACGGCAGCCTCGGTGTACCCATCCTCAATGTCAGGAATGGAGTTAAGGCCCTGTGCCTTTTTGAATTACTTCTTAAGGTTCGCAATTTTCACCGCGGTCGGATCGAGGTCATTAGCATTAAGAAGGCAAAGCCTCTCATTAGGTTGCACCAAGGGTGTGAAAACTCGAGGTTGAGCCAACCCTTCTCGGGGATCCGGACCTTGCAAATCTTCAGTTGGCGGAAGTGGGTCAAAGTTCGGTTGGGGTCCCAAAACCGAATGTGTGGCGGATGCCCCAGATGGGCGTTGCATTTCAATATTAGTCTCATCCTGCATAGCAATTCCTTGGTTTAATACCGCTATCACGGCCACAACTTCTTCTGAACCCTGTGCCATCACGACCTACTGGGTTTGAACAAAGGTAATGTGACTCGTGACTGACGGATCAGTTGTACCGGTGAGCCCTGATTGGCTTTTTTACCCTGCCTCAGCGAAGGAAACACTAGTTGCCCTTGAACTGAATTTTTGACTTGATAAAGTCTATTAACACAAATCTGGTGTATTCAGGGGATATTGGAGCCTTCTAAAGCTATGGTTCCAAGACTACCCTAGCAAAAGAGAAAACAATCAGCATCTCAGTCTGATTTCACCAGAACAGACATAAGCATAGTTGAATAACTGTATTCGACCACTTATCACTGTTCCCCAAACTACTGCCTCAAAACTGAATCTGATACCTGCAGATATAACTGATTCTCAAAACACTGATGTCCTCAGGCTTGATACTCAAACTTGCAAACTGATACGTGCATTCCTTGTAGAGGCACACTCTAAAAGCACATAGCAAGCAAATGAGAGCCAAAATACCCCTATGCTGGGGTGGGGTTTCCCTGTCCTATTTTGTCAGGAGCTAGGGTTTCACTATGCACACAACGGTTTCAAACAACCTACAATCAGTTGTTTTGTTGTTGTGCTTCAAAGGTATAAGCTTATCCCTTTTAAGCTTTATTTTGGTTAAGTGTTTGGCCATCTTTTTACAATATTTTGAGACTAGTTTTAACCTCTAAAAAACTCTATTTTTATGGTTTTAAAATCATGGTTTGAGCCTTGTTTAGTTTGGGGGTGGTTTCCTCTATTTGCTCTTTGGCTTGTAAAGCCTTTTGAGCCATCTTTCAAACCTTTTGAAACATCCTTTTCTTCGCCTTCTAACCACTGAATTCCAGGGGAATTTCAGTGGTAAAAACTTGGTTTTGAAGTCCAAAATAGGAGGGGGTGGCCTCCCCTCCTTGTGTCTTGTTTGCATGTGTTGATGGCCTAGTGTAGACGTCCCCAAATGCCCCCGGAAGAATCCCATTTTGTTCATTGGGCTTACTACAGTTCGAACTCAAATGTCACGGTTCTGAATCTAATCCCGCAAAGTGCGATGCGAGATAAATCACCAAAGAGTCCAAATCCGGCAAATCGTTTTGAAAAACAGATTTTTAGAAAGAAGTGCCAAACATGGATTGCTTTGCCAGATATAGAGTCGCCACCTAAATATTTATTTTGGGGGAATTTAGGAAACCCTGACTCGTTGCCTAAGGCCACGTATCCGTCATCACCAAAGTTTCCTCGGCTCGGGAACTTGGGTACGATTGGGGAAGGTCATCTATGAGCACCTCCGCTCGCCCGATCCGAAGATCGGCCTGTACTAAACATGATATCTTGTTTTTGAAAACACATGCGTTCTTATTCCGGTTAATTAGCTAGAATTACTATGTGATGCGCACAACACATAAGTATAGACTAGATCGCCTAATTTGGAACAAAGCATCGCATATCCGTTTGTTTGGAAAATGGTTTGAGGTTTGCTACTCGCGAGTAGGCTAAGACACGGATTTCAATGAATTATCCCAATTCAAGCAACCCAACCTTCACCCACAGGCATTCAAGCAGTTATATCACATAAGCAATTAGCCTCATGGCGAGCATGCTGTCATGTTAACATTCACATACGTGCAAGATGCTAAAGCATAAACACTCATGTAGACACCCCATTTTTGACCGTCCTCAAGACTTGGACGTCACCGTTTGAACACTCGGTGATTATCCATGTTTGTGTTCATTTGGAGTTCCTGGAGGTCTCGGCTCGCGCGCCCTGCCTCAGGATCCCCGAACTCGACCGTTTAGTGTCTGGTTTTACACCAAACACTTGTGTTTTGCCTTGGAAGGGCAGGGTAGGGCTTGTAGACCATCCCCACCCATCACCGGCAGTGGCTAGATGCCACCGGCTGGTTTTTGCTGCCACCGGCAAAATAGTTTGCCGGTCGGCACTATTTGTTGCCGGTCAGCACTTTTTTGTGCCGGTCGGCACTTTGTTTGGCCAAGATGGCATTTTTTGCCGGCCGATTGCTGTTCATCTGCTTTTGCAGATATTTTAGGACAGCTGTATAACTTTTTCTCCCCTCCATACACGTGTATGGAGGGATCTCCCTCTTGCAAAGCTTGTTGAATAAGCTTTACAAGAGGCTTATAGAGAGGGCTCTCTCTAAGGCTTGAAAGGAGAGGCTTAGACATTTTAGAGAGAAGAAAGACAGAGAAGAGCTCTGGTTTTCTAGGGTTAGGGTTAGATACACTCAATCTATCTCTCTTTTCCTCCCATTTTACACACTAGGTGTTTTGTGCCTTACTATTGCACACAAACACCTAGTGTTTCACCTTCCTCTTAAGATTAGAGTTCTAAGGGGTTGTTCTTGAGTTTCTTGACTGATTTGGAGCCAAAGGAGGCCATTGGAGCATCCTTGTTGAAGAGGACTACAAGGGTAAGAAACTTACACCTTTATTCCCCATTCTTGCATCAATTTTATACCTATCTTAGAGCTGTTTTTGTGATTATTGTATAACATAAAAAAGTTCTATTTTTAAGCCCTCTTTATTGTTTATTAAGAGTGTTTTGTTGTTTGAGGGGTGTTGACCACCCTTAGGCCCCAAAAGGCCTCATTTTGAGCCATTTTGTGCTAGCTCCGGGATTTTGGTTTTGAGGTCTCTTCACCACTGAAATCTTGAGGGATTTCAGTGGTAAAGATGATGCTTTGAAGTCCCAAGAAGGAGAGGGCCACCCCCTCTCCTTGTTGTCCTTGAAAAGGGCACATCTTGGCCTCTTAAAGAAGCCTATGCTTGAGTGTGTGTTGAGCATGTTTGGTTTGTTTTTCATGCTTATATATCCATGATATAACATGATTTCAAGTTGGTTTTGGAACCTTATGCTTGTTTAGCATAGTTGCCTTGTAATGCCATATTTGTGCCTTAACATGTCTAGGTTGTTAGCCTTTGTTGTAGCATGTTTTAGGCTTGCATTTGTGAAGTTTATGTGCTTATTTTGCCATGCTTTAGCTCTGACCATAGTCGTTTGGGTTGATCTTTGCATGCATTATATGGCTCCTTTGCATTTAGGCTTGTTGGCTTTGAGTATGTGCATGTGTAGCATGCCATCTTTGCATGAATTTGATGATTTGGAATCATCTTGCATGCTATTTCAGTCCCATTTCCATGCTCGTTTGATTGCCTCGCATGCCTCTTTAATGCTTTGAAAGCATGTGTTGCAATGCTCCATGTTTTGGCCATGGTATATGCCTTTGTATTTGGGCCATTTAGATACCATCTAAGTGGTCCTTTAGGTTTGTTTTAACATGCTAAACCTCTGATTTTGGTCTCTCTTTGCATGCCTTGTTTGGTCTTGCTTAGTGTAGTTCAATGCCTCATTGATTTGCTTTGAACGCTTAGGCCTTTTGGTGCATGTTTTGGCTTGATTTATAACTTGATTTGGCATCATTTTATAACATGATTTTAGGGCTCATGTTGCATGCTAATTAGTCCATGATCCCTCCTTTCAAGTGTGCTTGAATGTTGTTTGATTCATGCTTAAGTGTTGGTCCTTATGTGCATGTGTGTGTGCATGCCATTTAGCTCTCACTCTTTAGCACTTTTGGCTACTGTTTTAGGCCTATTTTAGAGTCGCCTAATTCATGTTTAAGTCCATCTTTGCACTCATTTGTATTGCCATATGCATGCTTGTATGCTTGCATAAGTGTTTTGCCATGCCATGTTGCATCCTTAGCTTGTATGCCTAGGTTGCATTGCATCTTGCATGCATGCCTTGTTCCTTGAATTGGTGATAGGAATTGGGCCTAATTCGTTTGATTGGTTTGCATGCATTTGAAACCAAAGTTGCATGCTTGGTTCCTTGGGCCATCATGCATGGAAATGCGTGATTGGTGGTCCGAGAACCGAGGCACATGTCCCTTTGAGTCATTACAATGATAAGAGACATGGTTGGTGCATACATGCCTTGAAATATGCTGCCATGCCTTGTTTTGCCCTCTGTTGCTGTGAGTTGCAGGTTCTGCAGGAATACTCTGCCGACCGGCAGTGTAATGTGCCGACCGGCACTATTTTCTCTGCCGACAGCTTCAACTTTGTGCCGATGGCCATACAACACTGCCGGTGGAAATTTCATCTAGCCGATGATGATCCCCTCTGTCCAAGGATGTAGTCCTGAGGTTTTGACAACCTCCAGAGGAGGAAAGGGAGGAAAACAGAGGCAGCTTGCGCATGGTGGCGCGTTTCCCGAGACGCTTTCTTGCTTTAATTAAATTAGTTAATTTGTAATATTAATTAGCTTGTGTAGTTAATTAATTTGTAATATTTATTCGGTCCCTCCGAGTGAGGGTAAATCTGTAATAAGTGTGTGTGGGTGGTGTGTATGTCTTCCAACCTCACTTCTTTCTTCCCTTTTACTTACCCGCTTTAATGGTTAGTATTAGGGCACGTTTAATCTAGCATACCTTATGCTATGCATGTGTGCATCCATGCATTTGTATTGCATGCATTAGGCTCGGTACATCACGCTAATTGCATCAATGCTTCAATTCCCAAACTGAATACGTGATAATTGTGCATTTTCACATGACATGTTTAGGATAGCCGAGCCTATCCTAGTAACATTTTGTATGCGATGCATTAGGCACTTCACATGGACTTGGATCATGCATGTTTGCTAACAAGTTCTTTGTTTTGGCACGGAGTACTATGTAAGTATTTCCGCTTTAGCATATCGCATGAGTGTGAATGTTACCATAACAGCATGCTTAACATGTGGCTAGATGCTTATGTGTTAAACTGTTTTGAATGCCTGTGGGTGAAGGTTGGGTTGTTTGAGTTGGAAAAACTCGTTGAAATCCGTATTTTAGCCTACTTGCGAGTAGCAAATTCCAAAGCATTTTCAAACCAAACGGATATGCAATGTTTATTTCCAAATTAGGCAATCTAGTCTATACTTGTTTGCTGTGCGCATAACATAGTAATTCTAGGCTAATAAATGGAATAAGAACACGTAAAGTTTTCAAAAACGGATATCACGGTTAGTAGAGGCCGGTCTTCGGACCGGGCGAAAGGGGGTGCTCATAGCTGACCTTCCCCGATCGTACCCAAGCTCCCGAGCCGAGACAACTCCGGTGATGACGGACATGTGGCCTTCGGCACCGAGTCAGGGTTTCCTAAATTCTCCCATAAAAAATATTTAGGTGGCGACTCTGTATCTGGCAAAGCAGTCCATGTTTGGCACTACTTTTTCAAAAAAATCTGTTTCTCAAAACGATTTGCCAGATTTGGACTCTTTGGTTCAGATTTAGAACCGTGACACAAATCGAGAGTCCGAACTGTAGCATGAGGCCCACGCGGGCGCTGTTACAGTTTCTGGCGACTCCGCTGGGGAGTTTAGAGAGCTTGACTCGAACTCATGATATCCCGTTTTGATTACAGTTATGTGTTTCTTTGCATTGCATGTGCATTGGTGCGCCTAGGAACACAGTGTTTGCCATCTGCCATTCCTGAACGGTTTGCCAGAGGCTTGTCTTGTCAAGGCATGTCCATAAGGTTGACCGGCTATGGGCTCTGACAGTATGGGAGCACAAACCCTGGTTTTACCGGGGCACCCTTTTTGACCATTCGACCTAGTGCATATTCGGAACCATAGTGACCATTCCAAATTAGGACAGGTTGCTTACCCGATGCTAAGTTGTTTGAGAACTGCTGTGTGCATAGTGAAACCCTAGCTCCTGACAAAATAGGACAGGGAAACCCTACCCCAACATAGGGGTGTTTTGGCTCTCTCTTACTTGCTATGTGCTTTTAGAGTGTATCTCTACAGGAATGTACATACCAGTTTGCAAGTTTGGGGCATCAGGCCTAAGGGCATTGGTATCAGAATTTGAGAATCAGTTATCCGCGGGTATCAGATTCAGTATTTTGGGGAACAGAAATCTGGGAACAGTGATCAGCAGTAGGGAACAGTTGTTCGGCTACACCCGTGTTTGATCAGTTTGGGCTGAAGTGCTGTCTGTTTTTCTTTCAGTTCAGAGAGTTGCAGAGTTGATACAGAACAGCCAGTGTCTCCCCTTTGCTGAGGCAGGATTTATGGCGGCACAAAATTCAGAAGAAGTTGTGGTTATGACGGCTGCATTGGAGCAGGGGATCGCTCCACAGAGTGAGGCCAACATCAGTATGTCATATCCACCCAGGTCGCCCGTTGTGCACCCGGTTTGGGCTCCCCAGTTATACCAGGCTCGTGAGCCCACCACCTTTGAACTGATGGGGATGATAGGTGACCTCCAAAGGTCTGTGGCAGACCTCGCCTATGGAATGTCCGCTTCACCGCCAGCGGCGTCGTATGCCGGGAATTTTGTACCACAGGAGCCCCCGCTACTGGGGCGGATTGTGATAGAGCTCAGCCAGCCAGAGGTGGCTTCCGGCTATAGCCACGACATGCCAGAACCAACCCAGGCCCTCGATCAAGCTGAGGCCAAAGGAAAGGACAAGGCAAAGATAGACGCCGACCCCATTGAGCAACTGCTGTGGGCAGTCGAGGCTTTGAAGGCCAGAGGGATGAACAAGCAACAAACATCTGCAATAGTGACCAAAGCTGTAGATGATGCTTTCCCCGCTCCGATCAAAGGCAGCTCAAGCCAGACAGAAAACCGGGATGGGCCCCGTCATGCCCAGACAATTCCAGTAGCTCCCACCCCTGCACCGGGGAAGGTTCAAAAAGCCAAGGCAGCGCCAGCTGATCCTTTCGCCAGCGCATCTGGCAAGAATCCTCAAACTGCAAAGTACCTGCCCCGAGGGCGCAGGGTCTTTCACGACCTCCACATGCCTTTGTCTAGGGCATTGCTGATATTGGCGAAGAATGGGCATCTTAAGCCTTTGGAGTCCCGGCCACTCCCGAAGAATCTCCCCGCCACTCATGATGCTACCTTGTACTGCGCGTACCATCAGCAGTCCGGTCACAGTACCGATGGATGTTCCCGCCTTCGTCATGAAGTGCAGGATTTGATTGATAACAAGGTTATCCTACCACCCACCTCAGGCAAGCCCGTCACCACTCAGTTGTTGGATTTCGAGGGCTCAGATACTGCGAGTATGTAAAGTAAACCGCCTGCGGGCAACATTTGGTACATTTTTGATGAAGCGTCTGGCACGCATTTTTGAGTATCGGTGAAACCGAGTTTTGTAAATCTCGGCTTGGATGCCGAGTCAGTCTTTTGTTTTGAGTCTGTCTCTTTGTCTTGAGTCAGTCTTTTTTGCTTAAGGGTCTGTCTGGTTGTATCGAGTCAGTCCCCGTTGTATATAATACCAGGTGATTCTGGGGTTGTTGTCCCGAACACCATTTTGTTTTGTAATTATTATCTGTTTTTTTTGTTTTGAGTCTGTTTCTGCCGAGGGGCCAGTTGCACCAACAGAGCCGATTGAAACAGCTGTTGCTATCTCAACCTTCATGCTTGCTTTCAGCATAAGGACCAGAGAATTTGAATGGGCTGACAGTACATCTCGCCTGCTCTCCTGTGTGCCCAAACTCATTGCATTAACCTAAATTTTTCAAAAAAAAACAAACTTTTGAACACTGCGGTGATGAAAACGAAGAGGAAGGAATTCCTCGGGTTTTGCAAAATTTTGATCATTTTGAGAGAAAGAGAGGCGTGCTAAGCCATTTTATGAATGAAATCATGCTTGTCGGCGTGAGTACTGAGAAGGACCCTGGCCTGATCCAGATTGGTTCCACACTATCTTCGGCACGAGCGATTCGTCGCCTTCTTAAAAACTTTCAAAAGCAAATGTTTTACGCGGCCCTGCGAAGACTTGTGTGGAATCACTCTTCAGATTGCGCAGCCTAGGATCGCTCTCAGTCTCAAGATTCAACCTATTTGTTTTCCGAGTTTGAACCCGTTCAGAATGTTCAGAAAGTTCAACGGACAAACGCCATGGAGGCCCGTGTGGCCAGTTTCGAAACAGCCCTCGAGCAGGAGGTACCAAAGCCGAATCAGAAGGAGTAGATCTCGTCGGAAGAAACTCGTAGAGCAACCGAGATGGATTCTCCGCGAATCAGTGCAACAGCCGTTCTCCTAGATACAGAGAGGCTTCAATTTCAAAAAAACCATTTGGCATGGACTTGCTACACTTTTACCCTTTGAGAGGCTCGCTGGGCCGAAAACCCGGAAGGGCGGCCCAGGCAAAAGTTAGAGCAAGAGAAAAATACAACAAAAAAAGAGAAAAATACAAAAAGAAAGATTGAAAAAGAAGAAAAGAAAAAAATAGAAAAGAAAAAGAAATGAAAAAGAAATAGAAAATGAAAAGAAGCTCGCAAGGTCGAAAACCTGCATTGGGCGCCTTGGCAAAAATAAGAGCCAAACAAAGTGAAGGTTAAAATACCCGAGTGGACCTTAACCGGAACTACGTAAGGCTTGATTCCCATGTTTGGGATACGTAGGCAACTTCATCATGAAGTCCAGCCCCCAACGCTTTCATAAGCGTCTCAGTCCATGCAATGGTTTCAATTTCGTTCCAAAGTCCAGTGGCCAACACCCTTCAAGGTGACTGTGTCCATATATGTGTTGTGACCGTCTTCGTCATCGCTGTGTCTAAGAGCTCGACCACCGCCAATGAAGACTGTCTGTGAATTGCTGCGGCACCATCCCAAACAAGGGGCAACTTTCCGTTGCCACGAGCCGCTGTGAGCCGCCTTTCAAACTAGGGGCAACTTTCCGTTGCCTCCCAACCTCCTTCAAACCAGGGGCAATTTTCCATTGCCTCCGATCCGAGGTTGCGCATCTCGAAGGGTAAGTTTCATGCTTGTTGAGCATCACCTATTTGAAAAATAGTTTTTGAAAATTTTTACTGAGGTTGACTATTTTCTCGAAAACTATTTCATTTTCCAAAATCGGACCATTGTCTTGGACCTAAAAGGAAAATTTTCAGTGCTTGCTGCCTGACTTGCATGCTTTTCAAAACAAAAGTCGAACAAGTACGTTAATCCGACTCTCATTTCGATCAAAACCGTTTTAGTAGAAAGCAAAAACGAAAAAAATGGTTAAAATGATGAACTAGGGGCACAGTTGAGCCAGGCGTTCTGTCTCTCCCCCGTCATCGACGTACTTGCCAGAAGAGCACTCTGCCTGCCGGAAGAATAGCCGTGAGCTAACGTTGTTGAGCATAAACCCGCACCTTTCCATTTATCCATCAATCACCCCGGGGAGGGATGAAAAATGAGAGAATGAAGAATAGAGAGGTGTAAGTTGAGAGAAAAGCGAGGAAAAGGGTTTCGAGAGAAAATCCGAGCTTGAGAGTTGAGTGATGTGAGAATCACAAATAAGAAGGGGTGGGAAACAATACCCAGATTGAACTGGCTCCTCGTGGTCCGAGGTCCCCCATCTTTGGTTACGCGTCTGTGTGTCGTGTCTCTTTCATTTGACGGTCTCGTCTTTTGTTTTTAGTCTTTCCCGAGCGTGTCTCGTTGTGTTTAGGTCGTGTACCTATATTTGAGTCCTTTCCGCTCTGTTCAGTGGTAGGCTCGATATCCCGGTTTGAAAAACCCTTATTCGATTTCAAAAATCGCTTATGCTCAGAATGCTGTGCCATTCTCTACATTGGAACGTGTTCCGACTCCAACCGGTTCCATCTTTGAGGTCCGTCCTGATTAGATTGGGCTGTCTTGTTTGAGAATTGCAGTGTGCAGAATGAACTGAATGCTGTGTTTTGGGCTGTATGCAGATCAATCCCCAACAGAGTAAGGGCTGTGTGTCTAAGAATCAGGCAGTGGGTTGCTTGGGTTGTTTCGGTTGTTAGCTGTTTAAGTTATCTGATTATTACAGTGCAAGTGTTCAATTTTCAGACAACCAATCAGTTCCGTTTACATTAAAGTGTAACATGATGAGATGCGATGTAATGCATGAAATGTGTAAATGTAAACACTTTTTCAGATAAAGAGTCTGTTTCATTTCACTATCTTTTCAAATGTACAAGCTTTGGAAACAAAACCTGCCTGTGGCAGTACAAGGTAATCTATCTACCAACCAAAAAGAAAAGTACAAGGAAAGAAAGAAAAGATAGCAAAAATCTACATCTATGTCAAGCACTCCGAAGGGCCGTCAGTCTGTCCTGGTCCTCTTCCTGGACGAGGGTCCAGGAGCATCAACAGCGTCGTCGTCAGAGCCTGAGCTAGAACCGTCTGCGGTCTCCTCCTCCGATGACCCTGCCTCCGCCTCTGACTCCTCGTCGTCGTCATCGTCCGGGACTGGAGCCCGCGAGCTGCTCCCGACGTGAGTACGCCCACCCCTAGTGCGGGGAAATATCCTGCCCTCCTCATCTCTCCCCCGGGCAGGGACAGAAGGTCTGGCTGGAGCACCTCCTGCCATGGGAATCTGGAAGGGAGGCTGAAAAGTACACAAAAAGTGAAATGCATCAGTATACTGTAGACAGTTTATCAGTGCAGAATGCAGTGTATGGATACAGTGTATGAATGCCGTGAGCAGTTTGTCAGTACAGAGTTCAGTGCAGAATGCAGTGTGTGCAGTGCTCAGATACAGTGAGATCAGTGTATCAGGTGTTGTGCCGTGAATCAGATTATGCGAAGCAGTGTATGAATGGTTTGAGGCCAGTGTCAGAAGGACATACCGGTATGCTGTAGACAGCCAGAAGGTCAAATGTCCGCTGGAGCATCCCCATCATCGAGGCATTCATCGCCAACGACTGACGGGTGTACTCAGAAGAAGCCTGCAAAGGTATCAGATGCATTAGTATTCTGTGGAATATCAGTAAACTGAAATGAATAACTGTACGAAATGCAGTAGAACATACCGGCGGTAAGTCGGAGATGTCAATGAACTCGTGACCAGCCGGTGGAGGGGCGAAGGGGATCTGATAGGTCGACCCACCCTGCCCCTGGAAAGTCAGTACAGCAGGCAGGGCAGGCCAGCCAGCTCCTCGTCCACCCCGCACTCCGCCCCTGCCACGGACCCGGGCCCTCCTCGAAGATCCAGCCCCTGCTCCCGCTCCGGCCCCAGCCGCCGATGCCACAGGCCTGGCCCCCTCTGCTCGACGGCCGCTCAAAGGTCGCATCAGGTACGTCCGCACGTACTCCTGATAGTCGCCGATGCCTCGGAAGCCGGCCTCCTCCCAGCCGATGGAGTAATCATCCAGCTGCTCATCGGTAAGCCCCTCGGTCTCCCTCATCTCTGCAGGAGGGTGAGCCGGGACTATCTGCTCAGGTAACCCGCGGGTCTGGCGTAGAAAACGCTCCCCCAGGTACCAACCCCGACAGACCGGGCCCTCTAGCAGAATCCGGAAACGCGAGGTCTCCTCAGCACCAGGGAACCGACCCCGCATCGCCGACGGCAGCGAAGCCCATGGCCGCCATGTGATCTGAAAGTAACAGACAGTTTGTTATCTACTGTTATTGAAATATGCAGTGGGAAAGCGAAGCTAAACGAACTGAAAGTAAAGCATACCTCTGTGGGGGTGATGGTGTCGAAGTATCGGCGGAAGAAGCCGAATGTCTCCCGAGGTCGCCGGGTGCATCCCCCGTCAAAGCGACTCGAGAAAGGAACAGCCGGAGGAGGCTCCGCGACTGGCACAGGTGCAAGCCTAGGGAAGTAGGCATAAACCCACAACTGCAAAACAGATGTCAGTATGACCATCAGATAAAGCAGGATATACAGAATGAAGCAGAAATGGCAGAGCCGTGTGTTGAGCCGTGTATTGTGTACAGTGTGAGCAGTGTACAGTCAGTGTGAAGCAGAATGTATGTGCGTGCCGTGTGTACAGTATACGGTAAGTGTAACGCAGACTACAGTGTGTGCAGTGTACAGACTACGGAAAGTACGAGACAGAAAGGAAAAGAGGAGAAGAAATGTACCTCCCAAGCCCGCCAGTAACCTCCGAGCAGTTGGCCGCTGCCGCGAGAAGCCGAGCTCATATAGCCGTACAGGGTGGCCAGAGCAGCGCCGCCCCAGTCGTAATGCAAGATATCTCGGACGTCCACCAGTGCACTGAGAAGGCAGAGAGGCACGGTGTTCGCCCGGTCGGCGAAGATAGTAGTCCCGAAAAGGAACATGAGGAAGCCCCGAGCATACCTCTCCACGTCCTCCTCGGTCATCTGAGTCTCCTCCCCCAATGCGGGCAGGACCCTGAACTGTGCCTCGAACCAGGAATAGCGGACGAAGCCTGGGCGAGCTAGCGGAGGGGCCTCCCCCAGTAAATGAACCTGAGCGGCGGTCCACTCATCCATCGCTATGTCGAAGGGGATCGGATCACCCCCTACCCCAATGCCTGTGAGCATCGAGAAGTCATGAGGGGTCATCGTCATATCTCCTGTAGCAGAGAAATGGAAAGAATCGGTGGTGTCCCACCACCTCTCCGCCAAAGCAGCAAGGAGAGGTCTGCATGTGGAGAGCCTAGAGAGCCCTCGGCAGAAGGTGCCGAAGCCCGCTCGGTCCACGATGCGCTGGACCACATCAGGGAGCTCGTCATACCACTCCCGCGCACCAGTATTCCCATACCCGCGAATGGTATGGGAACCCTCCTGTAAACAGAAAACAACAATTGCAGGACAACATTCAAAATGCGATTTTGAAAAGACAGATATGGCATGTATGCAAGTTTGTCAGATTCAGGCAGATACCGGGTGCCGGTGTGCTTATAGAAAATACGTGTGCTGTGTCAGCGTGTTTGAGCGTTTCAGAACAGATGTGGCATGTGTGCAAATCGAACAGATTCAGACAAATACTGGGTACCAGTGTGTGTGCAGTAGAATACAGTAAGTACAGTGTGTTTGAGTAATTCAGGGCTAGTGCAGTGTGTGTGCATGTGTCAGTCTCAAGCAGATATCGGTTGCATGTATGTTTACAGTCAACTACGGTCTACGGCATATCAGATTTCAGCAATTAAAGAATACAGCTAACTATGGCAGTTTTGTATCCTACATTGCAGAAAGTAAAGCAGAAGATGAAGAGTTACCTCGGGAGTGCCGAATGAAAGGTGGGAGGTAGGCTCGCGTAGCAGTAACTCAGGGGGTGCGTACCTCTCGAAGCTCCGGAACTGACGCAGGCCGTCAGGGGGCAGAACGTGGATCGCCGGCCGGTAGGTCGCCGGGTCGAACGGGCGCTCGCTCAGTGGTAAGAGCTCGACCCCGGGGTCCATCTCGTGGTCCGGGGGAGTCCCGACATGCGGAATGTCGTCCGCCATGTAGAGAGTGGTGTGAAAATGGCCGGAAAAGGAAAACCGAGCCGGAATACGAAGAGTCAACTGAAAAGTCAACTCCCGAGAGGGTCGGAAATGGCCGGGAAGGCCGGAATGTGAAAGGACACGGAAATGAAGAGGAAAGTGAGGGGAACAAACCCCGAGAAGGCGAGAACGCCGAACGAGGCGCCGAAACGAGAATGTGATCGGTGGAAAATGTCTGAAACGCGAAGAGAAACGCGAATCCGACGACGAAACGGGCGTAGAACGCGAAGAAACGGGCGAAAAATGAGACAGAAGCACTCTAGAGAGAGAGGGCAAGAATTTTCGGCGGTGGAAAAGTGAAGAATAGGGTTTTCAAGCCCTATTTTATAATGCCCGAAGTGAAAAGACAAAATTGCCCCGATTCAGCAACTGTTTGCCGGTCGGCAATGTTTTGTGCCGGCCGGCACTTTTTTGTGCCGATAGAATTATTTTTGTGCCGATGGCCAGCCGGTGGCCTCCCCTTTCGGCCGGTGGGGTTCCCACAGCCTTGTTTAGGCCTTTTGAGTTGTTTTGGGTCTTCATAGCTGAAGAAAGTGCAAGAAAGCGCATCTCCGACATTCAACCGGCCTCCGTTTTGACTTCGGGCCGTGTCTCCAGTGCGTGGCACTCGAATTCGTGCAAGGTGTATCCTTTTTGTATCCTTTTTGAATTCAAAGGTTGCCCCATGTGTGTTGCACAAATTCATCACACTACTTCGGTGCATTACATCGCACTGTCGTGCGCCACACATTTGCATTGTTATGCACGTGTTACATGCGTTGCAACACGCACCCCTTTGCATTGTCGTGCACATTTCTCATGCATCATCATTGCATTTCCATTCCATGCATTGTCATGCATTCCGGAATACGTGCGTTGTTGCGCATTTAAGCCCATTTACACTCTGTGTGGCATGCACGTCACACTTGGCATTGCACTTGTTAGTGCATTGTATTTTGTTCGCGCTATCTTGCGCACCTTACTTGCACTTGTTAGTGCATTGTATTTTGTTCGCGCTGTTCTGCGCATTGCACTTGTTAGTGCATTGTATTGTTCGTGCTGTTCTGCGCATTGCACTGTCTTGTGCATTTCAAACCTCGCGCTGTTCTGCGCATCGCACTGTTTTGTGCATTTCAAAATTGTTCGCGCTGTTTTGCGCATCTCATTGCATTTTGCATGCATTCCATCGCACTGTCCTGTGCACTCGCGTTGCCTAACGCATTGCGCTATTTTGCGCATCATACCGTCGTGCAATACCGCCGGTCTGGCGAGACCTTAAACACGCATGGTCTGGCGAGACCTTAAACACGTACGGTCTAGGAGACCTTAAATCCTTGGAAGGTGTAAGACCTTTAGTGTTCGCATTGTCGTACACTTCGAGAGCCGCGTGTTGTCGCGCATTCCATGCAACATGCATTTCACTTGCATCATTTGCATTTCAAAAAAAAACATGCATTGTCATGCATACATTTTGCATTCCGGTCTAGGAGACCTTAAATCCTCTGAAGGTGCAATTCCTTCGGTGTTTGTCGTGCCCGAACGACTTTTCGGTGGTCTGGTAAAGCCACCTGTCTGTGCTTGCGATGAGTTCCTAGAAGACCAACGGGGACGGTGGAAACTAGAGTTCGAACGGCTTATGCCTAGAACGCAAAGGTTCGGGAGTTCCGAGACTAAAGTCTGGTTTAAATACCCAGAGGTTTACCCTCGGCTTGAAATCTGTATGGAAGCCCCATAGGTTGAGGCGGCATGTCTACGCCTCAGTTCTGGATACTGAACCAACCTAGTATATCACCCTGTTGGTAAGATAGGGAAAGTTGCAATCATAGTCATTGCATATTTGCATTGTCTTGCATTTGCATTGTAGTTTGCATGCATTCATTGCATCACCTTCCGCCTTTGGCTTGCGCCTTTCCATGTTAAGCTTGGTCTGGTATGTGCCCTTACTTTTCATGTTAGAACACAGTTCTGTATGTGTATCGCGCCGATTCCACGTTGATATGTTGGTTGAGGGTTGCGGCACCTTTTCTGTGTTACACATGGCTCGTATGTGTGCATGCCTTTCCTAGGCAAGATTTGGTTTGGCTTGTATGCCATATCCATTGTATCCATTCCATTGCATATTTGTAAATATTGCATTGTAGATTGCATGCATTCATTGCATCACCTTCCGCCTAATGGCTTGCGCCATTCCAGGTTGAGCTTGGTCTGGTATGTGCCCTTACTTTTCATGTTAGAACACAGTTCTGTATGTGTATCGCGCCGATTCCACGTTGATATGTTGGTTGAGGGTTGCGGCACCTTTTCTGTGTTACACATGGCTCGTATGTGTGCATGCCTTTCCTAGGCAAGATTTGGTTTGGCTTGTATGCCATATCCATTGTATCCATTCCATTGCATATTTGTAAATATTGCATTGTAGATTGCATGCATTCATTGCATCACCTTCCGCCTAATGGCTTGCGCCATTCCAGGTTGAGCTTGGTCTGGTATGTGCCCTTACTTTTCATGTTAGAACACAGTTCTGTATGTGTATCGCGCCGATTCCACGTTGATATGTTGGTTGAGGGTTGCGGCACCTTTTCTGTGTTACACATGGCTTGTATGTATGCATGCCTTTCCTAGGCAAGATTTGGTTTGGCCTGCGTGCCATATCCACCCATTACATTGTAGTGTAATTTTTGCATCCGGCATTAGGATCGTAGTCCTTTCTCCAGCGGTTTGTTTCCCCACTTGTGTCATTCCACCCAATACTTGTTCTTGCGTCTGTCTACAATACTCATAGTTCAGTTGACCGTTCTATGGTAGACAGACTTGTTACCTCCATCAATCTATTTGACATAGGTGTGGTTTCGAACCGCTCGTGATTGGATCACGATTCAATTGCTTTGCATGTAGCTTGCATTGTTTCAATTACATTGCATCTGCATTTGCATTGTTTATACATTGTTTTGTATATATCGCATATCGTTTTGCATCCACATTTGCATTGTCATGCATGTTGCTAACCATATTGTACCTGTTAAGTTTGTTTTCTTTGCAGGCACGATATTGTATGTACGGTTCATTCGAAGCTGGTGCAACCAGACGAGCCGCACAGGTATTGTATCTCCCGAGTGAGACGCATTGAGAATTCCATAATTCTCTTACATCCTTTCTGCATTGTAGTGTAGTTTGGTATGCTAGCTTAAAATTGCCGCATGTTTGCTTCATTACAGCTTTCTTTGCATGATCATAAGTTATGCTCGGCTCCGTGCATTGTCTTGCATTTTGCCCCTGCCTTCGGGCGCATATCTTATTTGTATTGCATGTTTGTCTAAGTCTTCGGCCTTGTCAAAAATGGGTCGTCTCTGGGCTTTGACATTCACTCCCGTCATTGTTATGACTTTCGAGTTCTGTCAAAGAGGGGCAACTGTAGACACCCCATTTTTGACCGTCCTCAAGACTTGGACGTCACCGTTTGAACACTCGGTGATTATCCATGTTTGTGTTCATTTGGAGTTCCTGGAGGTCTCGGCTCGCGCGCCCTGCCTCAGGATCCCCGAACTCGACCGTTTAGTGTCTGGTTTTACACCAAACACTTGTGTTTTGCCTTGGAAGGGCAGGGTAGGGCTTGTAGACCATCCCCACCCATCACCGGCAGTGGCTAGATGCCACCGGCTGGTTTTTGCTGCCACCGGCAAAATAGTTTGCCGATCGGCACTATTTGTTGCCGGTCAGCACTTTTTTGTGCCGGTCGGCACTTTGTTTGGCCAAGATGGCATTTTTTGCCGGCCGATTGCTGTTCATCTGCTTTTGCAGATATTTTAGGACAGCTGTATAACTTTTTCTCCCCTCCATACACGTGTATGGAGGGATCTCCCTCTTGCAAAGCTTGTTGAATAAGCTTTACAAGAGGCTTATAGAGAGGGCTCTCTCTAAGGCTTGAAAGGAGAGGCTTAGACATTTTAGAGAGAAGAAAGACAGAGAAGAGCTCTGGTTTTCTAGGGTTAGGGTTAGATACACTCAATCTATCTCTCTTTTCCTCCCATTTTACACACTAGGTGTTTTGTGCCTTACTATTGCACACAAACACCTAGTGTTTCACCTTCCTCTTAAGATTAGAGTTCTAAGGGGTTGTTCTTGAGTTTCTTGACTGATTTGGAGCCAAAGGAGGCCATTGGAGCATCCTTGTTGAAGAGGACTACAAGGGTAAGAAACTTACACCTTTATTCCCCATTCTTGCATCAATTTTATACCTATCTTAGAGCTGTTTTTGTGATTATTGTATAACATAAAAAAGTTCTATTTTTAAGCCCTCTTTATTGTTTATTAAGAGTGTTTTGTTGTTTGAGGGGTGTTGACCACCCTTAGGCCCCAAAAGGCCTCATTTTGAGCCATTTTGTGCTAGCTCCGGGATTTTGGTTTTGAGGTCTCTTCACCACTGAAATCTTGAGGGATTTCAGTGGTAAAGATGATGCTTTGAAGTCCCAAGAAGGAGAGGGCCACCCCCTCTCCTTGTTGTCCTTGAAAAGGGCACATCTTGGCCTCTTAAAGAAGCCTATGCTTGAGTGTGTGTTGAGCATGTTTGGTTTGTTTTTCATGCTTATATATCCATGATATAACATGATTTCAAGTTGGTTTTGGAACCTTATGCATGTTTAGCATAGTTGCCTTGTAATGCCATATTTGTGCCTTAACATGTCTAGGTTGTTAGCCTTTGTTGTAGCATGTTTTAGGCTTGCATTTGTGAAGTTTATGTGCTTATTTTGCCATGCTTTAGCTCTGACCATAGTCGTTTGGGTTGATCTTTGCATGCATTATATGGCTCCTTTGCATTTAGGCTTGTTGGCTTTGAGTATGTGCATGTGTAGCATGCCATCTTTGCATGAATTTGATGATTTGGAATCATCTTGCATGCTATTTCAGTCCCATTTCCATGCTCGTTTGATTGCCTCGCATGCCTCTTTAATGCTTTGAAAGCATGTGTTGCAATGCTCCATGTTTTGGCCATGGTATATGCCTTTGTATTTGGGCCATTTAGATACCATCTAAGTGGTCCTTTAGGTTTGTTTTAACATGCTAAACCTCTGATTTTGGTCTCTCTTTGCATGCCTTGTTTGGTCTTGCTTAGTGTAGTTCAATGCCTCATTGATTTGCTTTGAACGCTTAGGCCTTTTGGTGCATGTTTTGGCTTGATTTATAACTTGATTTGGCATCATTTTATAACATGATTTTAGGGCTCATGTTGCATGCTAATTAGTCCATGATCCCTCCTTTCAAGTGTGCTTGAATGTTGTTTGATTCATGCTTAAGTGTTGGTCCTTATGTGCATGTGTGTGTGCATGCCATTTAGCTCTCACTCTTTAGCACTTTTGGCTACTGTTTTAGGCCTATTTTAGAGTCGCCTAATTCATGTTTAAGTCCATCTTTGCACTCATTTGTATTGCCATATGCATGCTTGTATGCTTGCATAAGTGTTTTGCCATGCCATGTTGCATCCTTAGCTTGTATGCCTAGGTTGCATTGCATCTTGCATGCATGCCTTGTTCCTTGAATTGGTGATAGGAATTGGGCCTAATTCGTTTGATTGGTTTGCATGCATTTGAAACCAAAGTTGCATGCTTGGTTCCTTGGGCCATCATGCATGGAAATGCGTGATTGGTGGTCCGAGAACCGAGGCACATGTCCCTTTGAGTCATTACAATGATAAGAGACATGGTTGGTGCATACATGCCTTGAAATATGCTGCCATGCCTTGTTTTGCCCTCTGTTGCTGTGAGTTGCAGGTTCTGCAGGAATACTCTGCCGACCGGCAGTGTAATGTGCCGACCGGCACTATTTTCTCTGCCGACAGCTTCAACTTTGTGCCGATGGCCATACAACACTGCCGGTGGAAATTTCATCTAGCCGATGATGATCCCCTCTGTCCAAGGATGTAGTCCTGAGGTTTTGACAACCTCCAGAGGAGGAAAGGGAGGAAAACAGAGGCAGCTTGCGCATGGTGGCGCGTTTCCCGAGACGCTTTCTTGCTTTAATTAAATTAGTTAATTTGTAAT
The DNA here is from genome assembly GCF_055761805.1 of Camellia sinensis. Taxonomy (NCBI): domain Eukaryota; kingdom Viridiplantae; phylum Streptophyta; class Magnoliopsida; order Ericales; family Theaceae; genus Camellia; species Camellia sinensis. The sequence goes on along the minus strand of NW_028128998.1, from coordinate 1,407,435 downwards.
ATTAATTAGCTTGTGTAGTTAATTAATTTGTAATATTTATTCGGTCCCTCCGAGTGAGGGTAAATCTGTAATAAGTGTGTGTGGGTGGTGTGTATGTCTTCCAACCTCACTTCTTTCTTCCCTTTTACTTACCCGCTTTAATGGTTAGTATTAGGGCACGTTTAATCTAGCATACCTTATGCTATGCATGTGTGCATCCATGCATTTGTATTGCATGCATTAGGCTCGGTACATCACGCTAATTGCATCAATGCTTCAATTCCCAAACTGAATACGTGATAATTGTGCATTTTCACATGACATGTTTAGGATAGCCGAGCCTATCCTAGTAACATTTTGTATGCGATGCATTAGGCACTTCACATGGACTTGGATCATGCATGTTTGCTAACAAGTTCTTTGTTTTGGCACGGAGTACTATGTAAGTATTTCCGCTTTAGCATATCGCATGAGTGTGAATGTTACCATAACAGCATGCTTAACATGTGGCTAGATGCTTATGTGTTAAACTGTTTTGAATGCCTGTGGGTGAAGGTTGGGTTGTTTGAGTTGGAAAAACTCGTTGAAATCCGTATTTTAGCCTACTTGCGAGTAGCAAATTCCAAAGCATTTTCAAACCAAACGGATATGCAATGTTTATTTCCAAATTAGGCAATCTAGTCTATACTTGTTTGCTGTGCGCATAACATAGTAATTCTAGGCTAATAAATGGAATAAGAACACGTAAAGTTTTCAAAAACGGATATCACGGTTAGTAGAGGCCGGTCTTCGGACCGGGCGAAAGGGGGTGCTCATAGCTGACCTTCCCCGATCGTACCCAAGCTCCCGAGCCGAGACAACTCCGGTGATGACGGACATGTGGCCTTCGGCACCGAGTCAGGGTTTCCTAAATTCTCCCATAAAAAATATTTAGGTGGCGACTCTGTATCTGGCAAAGCAGTCCATGTTTGGCACTACTTTTTCAAAAAAATCTGTTTCTCAAAACGATTTGCCAGATTTGGACTCTTTGGTTCAGATTTAGAACCGTGACACAAATCGAGAGTCCGAACTGTAGCATGAGGCCCACGCGGGCGCTGTTACAACTCACAGTGTACTCCGAGCCAAAACAGAAAACTAGTTAGTAATCATGCATGATCCTAGTTCATGTTACGATGGCTAATGCAACGGATACAAAATGCAACTAGAATAGGCTCGGCTAATCTAAGAATGGCATATGAAATGCGACAACTCAATCCACGTATTCAAGTTGGAATGTAAATACAATGCAATTAGTATGATGCGCCGAACCTGGTGCATGCAATACGAATGAATGTATGTAAACATGCTATCATAAGTATGCTAATTGAAACATGGCCTAAAACTAACCAACAAAAGCAGGTAAGCAAAAGGGAGAAAGAAATGGAGGTTGGAAGATATGCATCACACACACGCACGCTTATTATACAATTGCGCCCTCTCGAGGGAGGGACCGAAAGAATAATACAAAATTAACTAACTATCAAGCTAATTAATTATTACAAAACCACTTAACTAATTAAACAGATTAATTGAGCTAAGAAAACAGTAAAGAGGCTTCGGGGAGACGGATGAATGCATGCATGCTCGACTCCGCTCGGAAATCCGTTGCCATGCCAACTGTTGCCTTTGTTTGCACTATTTCATGCCTCTGAAAGCTTTGAAAATCCCAAGGCTACTTATGAACTACTCCCTGAGCACTTGGGGGAGGTCACTGGCTAACAGGTGAGGCCACCGGCCATGGGGAACTGGTCATCAACCAAATATGGGGCCATCGGCTGGATATTGGTAGTCGGTCGGCACTGAAAGTGGCCGACCGGCCATTCCTTCCTGCAGAACATTGGTTTTGCCGCAACAGAGGACAGACAGTGCATGGCATGGAATTTTCAAGCCAAATGTATGCACGACCACCCTCCCTATCATGCTAAGAACTCAAGGGAGTGTGACTCTCGACCGTCGGGCCACCAATCACGCATTTCGATGCATGACGGCCAAAGGTGTCAAGTGTGCAAATTAATGTAGAATGAATGCAACAAAGAAAATGAATGCTACACACTCTATCATGTTGGATCAAGAGTGTCGGCGACCGAAGGTTGAGGTTCGTTTCGTCACTTCAAGTACGAACGTCCATCATTCCTCATGTTTGGTTTGACACCCCAAACCAAACATGATGCAATGCATGTATGCCATATTCAGTGCGAAGCATGTAACCAATGCAATGCAACATGGGAATGCAAGGCAATGTAACATGAGTACGTCAAATACAATGTGATACAACCTAACATGCAAACATCATGGAAATGCAACAAGTACGCAACACTACAATGCAACCTAGATATGGGAATACACAAAGTCATAGGCATGCAACAATGATACCAACCACAAGGATGCGACAGCATGCAATGTGGTAAGCCTACAACAATACATAAATGCATGATACGTGGGCTTACACTAAGGATGGATGGGCCTCAGCCGTGTCCAAAACAGTGGCCAAAACACCCAAATCAAGGGACCAAAAGGGGAGGTATGCACACACACACATTGGTCCATAAGCTAGACCACAATGCACAATATTCAAACATGAGCAAGACGGGATAAACATGAGGATATGATGATACAACAAGCTCTGAAATCATGTCAATAATGATGCCAAATCATGCAAATAGCTCAAATAAAGCATGCCAAGAGACTTGAAATACAAAGCTAGTTAAGGGCTTTACACTACAACCATACCAAGCAATGCTCAAATGACCTAAAGCACTCAAAACAGACCTAAGGCGGGTCAATGTGGTAGCAAAAACATGCTGGACTCGCAACAAAGATGGCAAGAAAGATAGGCTTCCGAATTAGATCACAATCAAGGCATAAGGGCACAACTCTTAAACACAATGAAAGAGTGATAATCATGGGAGCATGGTAGAAGTTTATTACCTGAAATTACATACCAAATGATTCCATATCATGCAAATAGTTCAAATATGACATGCTAGGGGGCCCAAAGTGCAAGGCTAGCAAAGCCAAATACACCATAGCTATGTAAAACCAAACATGCATGCCTAAAACCACTTAAATTAGACCTCAAGCATGTTAAATCAAAGCCAAAAATGTGCTGGAGTAGAGCCAAAACATGCTAGAACAATAGGCTATGACATCAAGTATATAAGTCTAGCAAAGAGGGTTTACACTACAAGTGTATAAAGCATGCAAGAGGTGAGCAAGAGAGCCCAAAACAGAGTTATAGCAGGTCTAGAAAGTCACAAAAATGAGGCTAAACATAGCCTCCAAGAAGTAGAAACACATGCTCTTTTGGAGGGCCATCAATACAAGCAAAGAAGAGAAGAGGATGGGGGGACAACCCCCTCCTATTTTGACCCTCAAAACAAGTTTTCTACCACTGAAATTCCTTTGGAATTTAGTGGTTTGAAGGCTAAAAGAATTTTTTTTTTAAAGTTTGAAAGTTGGCTCACAAGGCCATACAAGCCAAGGAGCAAAAGGGGGGACAACCCCCTAGCCAACCAAAGCACAAATCAAGACTTTTAGGACTGAAAAACAGAGGAAAAACAAGAGTTTTTGTAGTTCAACACCACCCCCAAAACAGCCCCAAAGTAGTGTGAAAAGATGGCCAAAGAAATGTGTAAAACAAGCTTAAAGGGAGAGAGATGTTACCTTTGATGCACAGCTGCAAAACCAGCTTAAAATCTGAGCCAAAACACCCTTTTGAGCTCCAACAAAGTCCCAAATAAGCTTAAAGCAACCTCCTCCCAAAGATGGACCACTTTCACCAAGGATGTCTAGGCAAAAGAGAGGTATTTCTCTAAGTATAGCTCTTGTTATGCACACTAAGGCAAGAGAATGAGAGAGAGGCAGAGATTTTAGGTCTGAAAATTCTAGAGAGAGTGGAGTTTTTAGAGAGAGAGGCTCCCAAACTTGCCCAAGAACTTCTCCCTTGCAAAATGGGAGATATATGTTCATATATAGCACAAATGAGCTTTTGGTCGAAAATATCTGATTATAGGACAGCTGGAGCTTGCTAGAAACAGTTGGAGATGAAATATCTTCAAAAAAAAATGAATTTGGGTCACTTTTGGCCGATCGGCCATCTTTAGTGCCGATCTGCTACTTGTGATGGCCGGTCTGCTACTTATTTGGCCGATCTGCTACTTTTTTGGCCGACTGCACATATTTGTGGCCGATAGCAAATTCTGCTCTGCAGGTCCAACTTCAAATGGGCATAACTCCTTCATATGGACTCCTTTGTAGGTCATTCTTGAGCCTAAACTGTAGCCCCGGAAGTATTATTTCCAAATATGCAAGCCTCACCTCAAAATTCCAACTGTGAAAAAAGTTATTCCTCGTTTCGTGAAGCCACTCAGTTTCAGTCCAACCAGAATGATGTCCAACTTCAACCAATCATATCTCCCCCATCCGGACTCGGCTTTATGAGATTCTTGAGTGTAAAATGAAGCCCCGGAAGTATTTTTTCCAATGGTGGTGGCCTCATAGCTTAAATCCAAGTTCATAGATAGATAAACCTGATTTAGCGAGGACCGCTCGACTCTCTCTTAGCGATTCATACCCAACTTCTTCCTCAGCTAGGTTTCTTTCCTCTTCTCCTCTTTTCTTCAACTCCAAACTCCCGAACAAGGTGTTTTGAAAGATTTTTCCAATATTTCATCTCTCTTTCATTCATTTCCCCTTTGTCCTTGCTCGGTTTGCTGAAAAGCACAACATTTTACAAAATGCGAGCCTCGAAACATCGTAGGAACTTTATTTCAAAAACATTTTGAAAGAGAGGGTTTTAAGGTCTAAAAACCATTCAAAATAGCTTTGGTCCAAAAGGGGGTGTGAGGTTAGGATTTGACTCTCCTCTTGCCAAAGAAATCGAACCTTTGCCCTGCGCATCTTTCACCATCAAGTAAACCATCAGCAACGCCCAAGTCTTAAGGGCGGTCAAAAATGGGGTGTCTACACCTAGCATGTGAGGATGTTTTTCTACCTATTTGAGACTTGATCTCAGTGTGTTTTTGCCACTGATTTAGCATGCTTTAGCTCTGTTTTGAGCCTTCTTGGTCATATGAGTCTTGTTATGCATGGTTGTAGTGTAAATTGCTTTACTAGCTTTGTGTTTTAAGGTCTCTAACATGCTTTATTTGAGTTGTTTACATGATATGGCATCATTTAACATGTAATTTCAGTGTGTATAGCTTTGTCACACTCTCACTTTTGTCACTCTTTTATTGCTTTTGAGAGTTGTGCTTTGTATCTTACTTATGAGAAAACATGCGAGTATGTTTTTCTTGCCATTTAAGCTTCCATCTCAGCATATTTTGGCCACTGGTTTGGCATGTTTAAGCTCTATTTTGAGTTGGTTTAATCATTTGAGGTTGATATTGCATGCTTCCAGTGTAGTGCTCTTCACTAGTTTCAATGCTTTTGGCTCTTAACATGTTGTGCATGTGTTGCTTGCTTGTTTTAGCCTTATTTATCATGCTGTTTCAGCACTAAAAAGTCTACAACCTCCCTCATTTCTTCACTTTTCATTTGGTTGAGGGTTGGTTAGTCTTAAGGTTGTGTTTAAGCTTAGGATTGAGACTTCTGATCAATGGCTTTAACTCTCTTTTGAGGGTTTCTACTAGTCAAAGGCATGATCTATCTCATGTCTTAAACCATCCTTTGGTTGACCCCTCTCTCATTAGAGGACACTCATCTTGGACTTAACCAATTAAAGAATGGCTTGGTAATGCTAAAATGAGTAAATAAAATGAACCAAGTAAAACATGACCAAGATAAGCATGTTATTAGTGCATTACATTGTGTTCAATCGGATGTTATATTAAACACAAGGAAGATTGGTCCATTTCATACTCAAAGTGATGAAATGGGCCAATCTCCTTTGTCTCCATTGCCTTTGATCATCCATGATGAGGTGGTGCATCTTTGAGTCTTGTTTTTTTGCATTTATTGAAAGTGTACAACTTAGACCTTTGGCCATCATGTATTGAAAATGCTTGATTGGTGGTTTTGGATCCAAGAGTGCCTCTCCTTTGATGTTTGAGATGATAAGGAGTGGCACAGTACAAACATGTCCTTGGAAAACCCTCAATTTTCCTCTGTTTGTGCTCTGTTGCAGTGTGGCAATTTAGCATACCAGTGGCCGGCACTGGCACATTGATGGCCGGCAGTGTTTCATCATTGGCCGATAGTGCCTCTCTTCGGCCGGCAGATGGCCGGCACCATGCACTCATGGCCGGCAGGCCACTGGTGCAATCCTCAGCAATGAATTGGTAAGGTGGAGCAAAAAGTTCTTGGAGTAACCTTGCAAACAGAGCCTCTCAAGAGGAAACCGAAAGGCTTTTCGGGGCGAAAACTGAATGCATGCATGTTTGACTTTCCAAAGCAGAGCTAAGACCGTATAGTTTAATGCTTTACTTGGCAGTTAGCATGGTTTTGTAATTTAATTAATTAGTGTGCTAATTAGTTGAATGTTGAAATAATTAAGTAACTTAGCTTATCTATTTCCTTATTCAATTGGTTTGTAATAATTAGTCTATTTAGTTTAATTAGATTAGTTAGATTAGCTTAGCTTAGTGCAGCTTAGCTTATTCAGACCCTCCTTCGCGAGGGCACAATGTTGTAATAAGGGTGCGTACGTGTGTGCATGTCTTCCAACCCCACGTCTTTCTCCCTTTTACTTAACCGCTTTCCATGGTTAGTTTTGGGCACGTTTTGATTAGCATACCTTATGCTTGCATGTTTGTATCATTCATTTGTCTTGCATGCACCGAGGCTCGGCGCATCATTCAAACTACATTGTATTTCAATACTTATTTGAATACGTGTATCAAATTGTTGCATTCATATGCCATCTTAGATAGTCGAGCCTATTTAGTTGCATTATTGCATGTGTTGCATTAGGCATCTTACATAGTTAGGATCATGCATTGTTTCTAACTAGCTTTTGTTTTGGCTCGGAGTACACTGTAAGTTTTATGCTTTAGCATACTTGCATGTGTGTGAGTGTTGCCATGATAGCATGCTTGCCATGAGGCTATGTGCTTATTTGTTAAAAATTGCATGAATGCCATTGGATGAAGACTTCGTTGCTTGAATTGGAACAATTCGACAAGTGCGAGTTTTAAGCCCACTTTGCGAAAATGACAAATCATGTTTTAAAGCCCACTTGAGGGTGGCAAATCCGCACTTTCGCCCACTTGTGAGTGGCACTTTCAAACCATTTTAGAAAAACAAACATGAGTCGATTTGTTCCAAGTCTTGCAACTTAGTCTATATTTGCTTGTGTGCACCACATAGTAAAGTTAGCTAATAAACCAGAATAAGAACACATGAGGTTTATAAAACAACATATCATGATAGTAGAGCCTAATCTTTTGATCGGGCGAGCGGGGGTGCTCATTTCATGACCTTCCCCTCTCGTGCCCAAGTTCCCGAGCCGAGATAACTTTGTTGATGACGGACATGCGGCCTTTGGCACGAGTCAGGGTTTCCTAAATTTCCCAAAAATAAAATATTTAGGTGGCGACTTCGTAATCTGGCAAAACAATCGAGTTTTGGCATTATTTGATTTAAAATCTGATTTTCCAAAATGATTTGCTGGATTGGACTCTTTGGTGTTTATCAGTCTCACATTGCACTTGTGAGATTAGATTTAGAACCGTGACAGGAGTCCGAACTGTAGAAGACCAATTCGCACCTCTCCAAAAGGGAGCGCACGAAGAAAGTCGAGTCTACAATATAGTTCTTCTTACATTGAATGGATTACCTTCTGAGTATGATGCTGTCAAAGTTTCCATTCGAACTCGTGTAGAGTCAATTTCCATGGAGGATCTTTCTACTTTACTTTGTTTTGAAGCCATTCACATTGAAGGAAAATTAAAACAGTCTTCAGATCTAACTATTGCTTATGTAACTGTGAAAGATTCCAATCCCTTTTCTAAAGGATTCTCTTCTTATCATCATAGTAGAGGTTTTTCTTCACCAAGTGATATCTGAAATTTCCATAGAGGAACTCGTTCCTATTCAAGCAGATCTTCCTGTGGAAAATATCAATCAAGAGGAAGGAATTCATTTGGCATTGTTTGCCAAATCTGTGGTAAAGCTAACCACGTGGCTTTTGACTGTTGGTATAGATTAGACAATCAATTTCAGCCTCCACAAGTGCCTCAGCACCAGCAGTTTCAGGCTCCATCTCAGCCATATCAGTCTCAACAGTCTTCCTCTATGCCTTATCAATCTAAAGCTTATGTTACCTCTCTAACTAATGATAATGTTTCTTGTTCTTCTCCTTGGTTTTTGGACTCAGTTGCCTCTGATCATATCACTAATAATCTTCACCACCGCAACTCTATTCAGCCTTACACTGGTGGAGATCAAGTCACTATTGGTAATGGTTCTTCTTTTCCCATAGCTCACACAGGTCATGGTATCCTTTCTACTCCTCACCATTCTCTCAAACTAAATAAATTTTTACATGTCCTTTCCATTAAATCTAATCTTGTCTCAGTGCATCGGTTGACTAAAGATAATCACTGTTCTATAACATTTTATCATTTTCTTTTGCTATTCAGGACAAGCTTTCCAAGGCCATAATTCATAAAGGCTTTTATGCCAATGGATTATATCAGTTTGCTACTCCATCTCCTGCATCTCCACATGCTTACAATAGCTCAGTTACATCTACTACTTCTACTGACATTTGGCATCAGTGATTAGGCCATCCATCCTCTCTTAAGTTTCGTTTGCTTCAAAGCAAATTACCTTTGTCTGTAGCCAAATGTTATAGGCTACCTTTTAAACTATCTAATTCCACTGTAAATAATTCAATGGCTTTGATTCACAGTGATGTATGGGGTCCCTTTAGCAGCTTTGTTTCTCCTTACAAATATTATGTGTTGTTCATTGATGATTTTACCAAATTCACTTGGTTTTATCCTCTTGTTTATAAAAGTGAAGTATGTGCCAAATTCATGGACTTCAAAGCTTTTGTGGAAAAACAATTTGGTTCTCTTAAAATTCTTCGCACTGATGGTGGTGGTAAATACAAAAATCATCCTCTCCAACATTATCTTCACACTCATGGTATTCACCATCAATTTTCATGTCCACATACTCCCTCTCAAAATGGAGTGGCTGAGAAGAAGCACCTCCATCTCACTGAGACTGCTATCTTTCTTCTTCATCAATCTTCTATGCTACTTACCTATTGGTTTGATGCCATTGCAGCTGCTACCTATTTGATCAATAGGTTACCTTCTATTTCTCTTGATAATTGCTCTCCCTTTGAGTTGTTTTTTCATTAATCTCCTGATTACTCCTTGCTTAAAGTGTTTGGTTGTCTTTGCTTCCCATGGCTTAAACCCTATACTCCTCATAAATTGGCTCCAAAGTCTACTCCTTGTGTTTTTCTAGGCTACCATCCTAGTGTCAAAGGCTACAAATGTTTAGATCCCCAAACAGGCAAAGTTCATTTATCTCGACATGTTATTTTTCATGAAAATGAATTTCCCTTTTCCTCTTACACTTTTCTTTCTTCCGTTTATTCTCTACCTCAATTGTATGATTTCTTTTGGTCACCATCTCCTCATTTCAGCCCTAGCAGTCTGCTCACACCAGGCCCTCTGCCCCTCCTGCACCACTTGTAGTTGCACAGTCTGCTCCTGCACCACCTGTTCATCCTAGTTCTGTTTCTGCCCAACTTGGTTCTGCTCAGCTCCCTGCTGCTCCTGCCTAGTCTACTCTACCTCATACCTATACTGTTATTTCTCTTGCAGACAACCTTACATCTGTCCTGGTCTTGTCTTATCCTGCCTCTTTTCCCCTGCCTCCATTCCAATTAACTCTATTTTTGTTGTTTTACCTCTTCCTTGTCCTTTTACTTTTAATACCCATCTTACGCAAACCAAATCCAAAGCTACTTCTACCTATTTTTCCTCTACTCTTTCTTCTCCTTCTTTTGATGCCGAGCCTCTCTCTTACAAAACTGCTCTTGCTTCTCCAGTTTGGTTTCAAGCCATTCTTGATAAATATGCAATCTTCAACATCAAGGCACATGGTCTCTTGTTTCTTTTCCTCTACCCAAGCAAGCTATAGGATGCAAATGAGTCTTCAAAGTTAAGAAGAATTTTGATGGCTCCATTGCCAAGCACAAAGCCAGACTTGTGGCTAAGGGTTTTCATCAGCAATTTGGCATTGATTTCCATGATACTTTTAGCCTTGTGGCCAAACAACCCACTATTCACATTTTCATTTGTTTGGCCATTCATCATCATTGGCCTCTCAAGCAACTGGACATCTCTAATGCCTTTCTTCATGGCAAGTTAGATGAAGAAGTTTACATGGAATAGCCTCTTGGCTTTGTTGATTCTTCTCAGCCTACTCTTGTATGCAAACTTCACAAGCCTCTTTGTGGCTTGAAACAGGCCCCTCGGGCATGGTACTCTACTTTATCCTCTCTCAAGGTTTTCTTTAGTCATTGTGATTCTTCTCTTTTCATCTATTCCACTTCTTCTTCCATTACCTTTGTTCTTATCTATGTAGATGATATTCTACTCACTGGCTATGATCCTACCTTGCTTCTTTATTAACTCAAATGCACATTGCCTTTTAAGGTTTGAAGTTGTAATGGCATATAAAAGAACATTTGAGGAAAAAAGTGGGTAATATAGACATTTGGTTAATGAAGTTAGTCTTTAAATATATATTTCTAAACTCGAAGGTGGTAATGTGTTTTTGGGTCAAACTACAAGGGGCTAAACTATAATTAACCCATTTAGGATTTAGGAATAACATCCCTCTTTTGCATTTTTAGCAATAAAATTGGATATTTAGAGACAAATTACTATCTTTTTGGAATCAATTTTTTTTTTTTTTTTTTTTTTTTGTTTTTCTCCAAAAGATAAACCTTTTTTTAATCAAATTATTTTGTCTTTAAAAGTGCATTTATTGATGCTAAATTTTGACAAAGTACATTTTTTAAAATTTTGTTGCTAATTTCCCCCCCCCCCCTCAACTTTTCAGAATGATCTTTTAATGACTATCATCGCATTAAAATGAATTGATCCACAAATATTGTTTACAATAAATTTTTTATTTTCAGTAAAAAAAAAAATTTAACCTCTAAAACCTTTATCTGTTGTAGGGAAACGAAAAAATATCTCACTCCAATAAACATGATATGTGCCACATTTGTCATATTATAATGGAAGTAATGCAGTCAGATTTACGTTGTTTTTGCATCATAATGTCAAATAAGCACCAGAAACCTTGATTCGGGCTTATGTTGATAATTTAAATTGTTCAATATATAGAATTTATAAAGTACATTGTTCACGTTAATTGGATATTGATAACTATTTGAATATATCACATTTTCAAATATAATTTTCGAAGTGAATTGCGATATAAATGCAATCGGATCAAGTGGTTATCGATATCTAATCAACGTGATTTTTTACAGGAATAATGTACTCGACGGATTCTATACATTAAACGGTTTGGATTATCGACACGAGTTGAATCAAATTATAAAAAATAAACCTCGTATACAGAAGATTAAAACATTACAGGTGGAGGACCATGATTTTGTTGATGAGATGAGCGGTCGAAATGGGTGAAGGAGGTCTCGTAGTATCACAGCTTGTGCTGTCATCTCTTCCTCTGAAGCTTATCACTGTATGCTTAGTGTCCCTTCTTCAAGAAATTCTATAGAAGGGATTACTCGGAAAATTTAAATTTTAAAATTTTATTAAAAAAAAATTAAACGAATTAACATTTGAAGTTCTCTACTTTCAGGTAAAATAAATTTAATAAAATACTATCGTTTTAACCAAATATATATATATATATATATAAACTTTTACAATCGTATTCGATGAGATATCATTTGTATTAAAAAAATTATTACATGATAATCTTATTATCAGTAGTGTCAAACACAATATTTCTTATGAATTTTAATCATTTCCATTGCATATTTATAATTGAGAGATTTCATTATATCAATTAAAGAGTGTAATGTACCTTTTTTAATTTTGAATTTATTCTTATTTCATAATTATTTGATATGTACATTTTCTTTTATTTATTTATTTTTTATGAATAACCACAACAACATCTTGACTCAGCACTCGAATTCCATTTATCATATTTATCATAGTTTGAGAGTCAATTTCGATAACAACTTGCGAAACTCCCAACTAGAGGTCTAGCTGCTGCCCTTTCCTTATAGCAACGACTTCCATGAACAATGGGCTGACACAATAGTTCAAAGATTGAGCGATAATATAGACACTTTATTTTGACCAGCCTTAAAATTTAAACGCTTTCTTTTGAATATTCAATGATGAAAATTAGAATATGCTATTTCATGAGTTTCTCAGCAAAAAAGTTAGATTTAATACAAAATCATGTAAAATTATAAAATACTACAAAATAATAAACTAATAAAATATATTTTAGCGGTTTAAAATAATTTCGTCAAAACGGGTAAATGTTAGGATTAAAGTTTAAATCTGACATTTTTGCTGAAAAACATAAAACTGGATTTTCTATAAAAGTTATCAGATTTGGACTTTTATCTATGTTTCACATTGCACTCATGAGATTAAATCAAAGAGATCAAATCAAAGAGATCAAGCGTCCGAACTATTTAGAGTACTCGGGTAACCTTTGGACATGCGACAATTAGCTGCCACAAAACTATCGTGCAATCACTCATAATAGCTCTAACACTACCCCGATATTGCTTTTTTCACCATGCTACATCAACATTTATTTTCAACACTACTAGGTCGACGCCAAGCATCCCCATGAGCTTGCACAATTTGATCCACAATATGAATTCTTTGTTCTGTATTCTCACTAATTGTCCATAACTTATGGACATTGTCCCTCACAATTTTTCACACCTTGTCCAGACTAACCATACACCCATTAAAGTGAGCTGAATTCATTTCCAAATACGCCAAAGAATAGTAAAGCCACACTCCACTGAGAATCTTGAGAGCCTTTCCATTTATAACATAAGTTCACCCGCTACACACCAATTGATTGTCCAAAAATTAATCCAGACTGAACTCTAAGCGGGGATACGTACCAAACCATTTGTGAAAAAAGACATTCAGCAACGAAGTGTGTAGAGAGTCAGAAATTAAACCCCAAATTAAGTATGGGCCTACGTGCCGAGGTCGCCTTTCTGAGGTGACTAGGATTAAAAAAAAAAAAAAAGCAGGATGGGCTAAAGCCCAAGGGAATGGGCCAGCGGTGGGCCGAAGCAATCTGACCCACCTAGGGTCCGAACAGACTCCATGAAGGAAAATACTTAAGTCAAGTTGTAGAGGCAACACATGCAACGATCAAGTTGCTCAGGCACTTTGCCTTAGTGCTGCCATTTCCCAATATTGTCGGTTCTGCCACCATTTGAAGTTGCTGAGGGAAAAAGAAAGTTGAAGCAACTAAGTTACAACAGCCAAGTTGCAGAGGCACTTTGATTCAGTGTCGCAACTCCAAGTATTTTTGGTAACGCTGCCATTTCAAGTATCGTCAGTACCACAACCATCTAGAGTTGTTGAGGAGAGGAGAAAACTGAAGCAACTAAGTTGCAGAGGTAGTACTTACAGCGCCTAAGTTGCAGAGATATTTTGTCGGCGCCGCCATTCCTAATATTGTCGATTCTTGCCATAGGAAATGACTGTCGTAACAACTATAGTTGCTGTAACTGACATGTGAGGGGAATATCTTACCAAGATGATGGCAACCTCTGAGAGAAGTTTTCTCTCTGCAAGTAGAGGCAAATGCTTGGCGCTGATAGCAGGCCCCAAGACTTACTGGTTGGAGCTGATAGCAGGCCCAGAGATACCAGTTTACCGTGGCGATCCCGCGAAGATGGAAGTAGGGTAGCCCAAGTATAAGAGACTCCCTTTCTATTACCCAAGTCATGGACCTGCCTTAGTCGCATAGGCAAGACCAAGGAAGCCCCCTTGGGCTTGGTACTAAGGCACAACATTGTTGATAGCAATCTTGGTTGTGGCCTTCGCACTGGGAAGCTAGGGAGTTTGTGGTTAGGTTAAAGGCTTTGCTGAGGTGAACACGAACATTGCCGATAACAGGCTAATAGAGTCCTGAGAATGCATGTACTGGCTAAATAGAACTGAGAAGGCAAGTGCAGCAGCAAGGTTTACCACTGCAACTGCACTTGCCGAGGTTCGAGTTGAGAAGGCAAGTACAACGACAAACACTCCCACTGTAACTGCACTTGCTGAGGCTCAAAAGGGAGTTGTAGTGCTAAACACTCCTGTGGCATTTACACTTGCTGAGGTTCAAAAACGTAGTTTTGGAGGCAAACAGATAGTACACAGTACATGCAGAGGGCACCTTCAGACTGGTGGCTCAAGGTAGAATGTTTTGTGTGATCCTTAGGGACGCCTGTCTTCTTTCAATTTGGCCACTTGGTGTCCTCTTGGTACCAAGGAAAAGCCTATAAATAGGTCCCATTTCCCAAGGTCTAAAGTGAGAAATTTTGGGGATTTGGGAGAGATGCTGCTTATTTGTGCACTGCCATTTATTTCTACTTGAGTTGCCTGCTTCACCCGCACCTAGCTACTCACTGTCCAGTCTTTCCTTCATTTTTGGACCATTAACATAGTTTTGCCTCTCTAATCATCTTCCTAACCTTGCACCCCCTTACATTTCTAGTGACTTCACTGGGAAGGCTGCTTTGTTGATGGTTCATACCCGCAGTGGCTTACACACTTCACAAGAAAAAATGGTAGAGGATGAAGTTCAGCAACTCGCAGGGCAGCAAGGCTCTTCCAATGGAGGAGCAACACATGCCGAGGACCATGACCACAGTGTTGTGGTTGAGGCAGTCCAGTCACTCCAGGATAAGTAGAGGGAGATCCTAGCAGCTTTACAAACCGTTATTGAGGCTATTATGGCCATGGCTTCTAGACCAGCTCCAGTGCAAGCACCTCCACCTATAGTAGTCCCAAACCCAGTGCCTACTCTGTTCCCTAAGAATCAGGTTCCAATCTAGGTGGCTCCAGTGGTACCCCAGGCGAACGGTATGGTTGCTAGTTCCGCTACCTAGGAGCAGACTAGACCTTTCCAGCCGACTCGCTTTGTTACTTTAGCTGATGTACAAGCTATGCTCGAGCAAGAGCATAGCAAGAAGCAACTACCATCTCTCCCTGACCCAGATGTGAAGCCCCCATACTCTTAGGAGATATTGGTCATGCCATACCCAATTGGGTATACAGTACCCAAGTTTATCAAGTTTGATGGGAAGCAAGGCAATGCAAGAGAACATGTGGTGAGGTTCAGTGAAACTCTTGGTGTCCATGGTAGTGATCACTCTCTACACCTTTGGGAGTTCTCCAAATCACTCACTGAAAGGGCTTACAGCTGGTTTGTGAACTTGGCCCCCAACTCGATCAAGAGTTGGGAGGAGATGGTGAACAAGTTCTATACGAAGTTATTTCAAGTCTAAGAGAAAGTTACAACCCTCACACTTGGGTAAGATGTCCAAAAAAAAGGTGAAGATATATTGGACTATGTCAAGCGGTTCCAGGATAAGGCTATTGACTATCATGAACCAGTAGATGAGGCCCACTTAATCAACTTATGTGTGGAGGGTGCCATACGCGATTAGAAAATTTTCTTGGTGAACCATAATCTACCTACTTTTCAGCCTTGATTGAGGTAGCTAGGAACCTCAGTACCACTGGTCCTTTGCATAGATCTCGTGACAGTCACCGTTACTCTTGTAATAGCAGAGTTGCTGGGGTAACCTCCGCAGGAGGGAGCCGCTTGCAAGGGGAGGCATCATCTTCTCGGAAGAGGAAGAGTTATGAGGACAGAAATTCATATCCTTGCAATCTTGAGAACGTGAAAGCCTTGGTTAAAGAATAGGTGGCCGATGGTGAACTTACTTTGCCTTCAGTTGATGTTCCCCCCAACCAAAAAAGACAAAGAAAGCCTAGATTATTGTATCTATCACAAAGCCACCAAACACCTTACTAGGAACTGCTGGACTTTGAAAAGCATCTTCAAATAGAAGGTTGCTACAAATGAGCTAAAGTTCAAAGATGCCGGTCACCGCGATGTAAGAAAGGACCCTCATCCTAACCACAAGGAGAAATGAAAGAATGTACACATGATTGGGTATCTTGGGCCTGTGCGCGTTCAAGTGCACATGGCGTCCTACTATGACAAGTTAGAAGAAATCGCAACTGGCCAGCTCCCTGAAACAGTACTTGTTGAGGCAAAACTCGCAGAGGATACTTATGCTCAGGCCTTACAAAACTCTGTCAAGTTTTGTACCTTCTTTGACCAGCTGGGGCTGAGCCAAGCCACCAGGCTCGAAGCAACAAAGGCCCTCATCAACATTTTTGAAGTGCATCATCCTGAAGTTACTGAGGCTAAGGAATATGTGCCTTGGCACATCTAGGAAGATTATGGGACCATTACCTTTTCAGAGGCAGACAGAGCATACCCATTTCCTTATAATCGTCCTCTTTTTGTCATAACTTACATTAATGATGTAGAGTTCAAGCGTGGTTTCCTTGACGGCGGAGCATCCATAAACATCATCACTATTGACACCTTTACGAAGGCCGTATCCTAGAGTCTAGGATGGTTCACCAACCCATTATTGTGACAGGTTTTGGTAGTGAGAAAAAAGTTACTAAGGGTCATGTTGTAGTGGACTTAGCAGTTGGCGAGATCCACTCCACAACTAAGTTCCATGTGATTGATGCAGACACAAATTACCACATGATACTTGGCAAAGCTTGGATGCACCGATATGGGGCTATCCCGTCGAGTTATCACCAATGCGTAAAAGCAATGTTAGGAAGGCGCACAGTGACCATAAATGCATTTGACAAGCCATTTGGAGTAGAGGAGGCACACTATTCTGATGTAGTTTTCTTTACTGAGCTGTCAACGGATGAGGCTTCAAGGACTGGTAAAGTTGCAAGGGTAAAGTTGCCGAAATGGGAAGACATTCAATATGTAGAGGCTACTCCAGAAAGCAGTGGGCACAAGAGAAGCAGCAAGTCCAGAAGTCCTCCGCACAAGATTGTTAAGGTGTGCGAGGGTGGCAAGACAGTTTACTACCTATAACGGTCTTGAGGCCCAGACTTCATATCTTGGGAGGATGGCCTCGAGACCAACAAGTGTGATCGCGATGAATTCCAAGAAGGGTTGGTGGAGTCCCTCAACCCCGCTCCTAAGTGCATGTAAGACAGACCCAAACCACAACAGGAAGTACTTGCTGAGGTAAACCTCAGCGACTTACCAGGGCAGAGCAAACCTGTGTTTATCAGCAACACAATGGCTCCAACAGCTAAGGAAGAATTGATAACACTACTAAAGCGATATAGTGACGTCTTTGCTTGGACATATGATGAGATGCCTGGTTTTGACCCATCCTTTGTCACCCATCACCCAGACACTTTTCCCAACTCTAGGACAATAAAGAAGCATACTCGAAAGTATCACCCTGACATTAAGGTGAAGATTAAAGAAGAGGTAGAAAAGTTGTAGAAGGCCAAGTTCGTTGAACTTATGCAGTACCCAACTTGGTTAGCAAATATTGTGCTTGTGAAGAAGAAGAACGATCAGATCAGGGTCTGTATAGACTTTCGCGACCTGAACAAGGCCTACCCGAAAGACGAGTTTTCATTACCTCATGTTGACACATTCGTCGATTCTACTGGGGGCCATCATATGTTCTCCTTCATGGATTGTAACGCCCTCAAAATAATAACAATAAACCCATCAGATAAGACATGCATTTACATTTAAACTAACTGCATTCCTTTCATTCATTAGAATTCCAAGATGTAAGTAGTACATGTTAACCTCATAACAAAATGCCCTACGGGCTTACAGCTTTCCAAGTTAACACTTGGTTACAACAAAGAGTTCTAACTCGTTTACACATTAAGCCCTTGGCTTGAAATTACATGTAATACATCAACAGTAAAACGACAAAACTATGTCCGCCACTAGCCTCCCAGCTATGTCCTTGGAGGTGGCATGCTTCCTGTACCTGAAAATGATATTCCCATATAGGGTGAGCCACAGCCCAGTAGAAATACACTAAACCAACCATGGACAATGACTAAAACATTAGCAATTGATAGTTGGTCACCACTGATTCAATCACATAAATTACATATTTATGTCAACGACTTACAAGTCCCAATTACTTTTCATTTTCCCTTTTTTTAACAGATAAGCATGCTAGCTCTATCATCATTTCCACAGATACGTATAAAAACTATATCTCACATTCAGATAAGCATAAAAGCTATATCCACATTCTCAACAGATATGTATATCAACAATATCCACAGATAAGCATACAAGCTGTATCCACACTTCATAACAGATATGTATATCAACAATATCCACAGATAAGCATACAAGCTGTATCCACACTTCATACTTCACAAAGATAAGCATATGAGCTCTATCTTCACTTCTCTAGACAAGCATATGAGCTCTGTCTACGGAGTACATCCCCTATCTCCTCCAAATACCTATCCGGTTTAGAGGTCCATCCCCTATCTTCCCCTAAACCGCGGAGTACATCCCCTATCTCCTCCTCTACACATAACGTATATAAACACATTGGTTCTATATACAATCACACAATACAAACAATTAATGTATTCTAGCAACTGTTAAGTTCCATAACACATTCCATTGATTAGTTTCAGTTTGCCTAATCAACATACATTGTCTACAACAATCACGACTATCCTCCACCGATAGCCCAAAGCAGTTATTTCTAAAACAGAAAATAAATGCACAAATGGATATTCAATCAACATTTCATTTCCTCATTTCTCATCAATTAATTATCCCAATTAATTAAACAATGTAATTAGACCATTTTCCATAATTACCATTTCAACCCTTAGGTCCCATTTTCGTCAATGATTCAACAATCATTCCATTTTTCTAAGCCAAACATGCAACTAGGTTTATTATGAATAAAACCCCAACCTTTGTAAAATTACACAAAAGCCCCAAACCTTTACTTACCAAACCAAGCCCAACATCTCAAAATACCAAAATTTAAAGACAAAACCCATAGAGAGGAGTAGGTTATCCCTACCTCAAATTCGGAGTCCCAAAGGACAAGACGACAAAACCCAACGTGCTCCAAAACCCGAGATTTTCAGATTAAAATGAAGCCCTCGACGATCAACAACTTTTTTGTAAAGGCCAAAGGTGAGTAAATCACTCCTACTAGATCAAAACCTAGAGAGAAGGTAGAGTCTAGAGTGAGAGGCTCAACAATGGTGATTTTGGAAAAGTAAGAGAGAGAAGAGAAAGCAAAAAGTGATTTGGAAAGTCACAACTTCGGGTCTTTAACCCAGGTCTCCGCTCGAGCGTAAAACACGCCGCTCGAGCGGCCACTCACAGACTTACGCTCGAGCGGCCAACCTCCCGCTCGAGCGCAGAATGCACTCGCTCAGCACTTTTGCAGAAACAGACCTACGCTCGAGCTCCCAACCCTACGCTCGAGCTCACAACACTGCACAACAAGATACTGGATGGATGTATTCCCCGCTCGAGCGCCAACACCTCCGCTCGAGCGGACAGGCCAAAAATCTGGGCAACTAGTTTTGGTTTCTAAACTCAACCAACCTGTAACAAACCCGCTCAACACATCCTATAACTCAAATACAAAGTAAGAAAGGATGTAAACAAGATAATAAACAACTACCAACATCCACGGACACATGTCCGGATCGCTATACAACAAGGGTAAACCCGGGATCGCTATAACCTCCCCCCCTTAAAGAATTTCGTCCCCGAAATTAAGCACAAGTTTTCAAAAACAAGTTTTCCTCTATTTTAAACAATGTTACACTTTAACATTCAACAATCCGACCCATTACCGGTCACCCCCTCCATTTAACAAGAGGCATATCACAATATGTAAAGAACATATGTACCGTCAACATGCATCAACATTATGCATTAACTTTCCAATTTCAACAATATAATCAACATATATAATGTTATATTCAACTTCCATATGAGGCAAGTTCCCAAAACATATTTCCAATAACCAAAACATTTTCAATGTTTCACAACTTAAGACATATATAAAAGCTCTTAAGTTCAACGAAATGTAAAATTTAAATATAAGATTACATAACAACAAACAAGTCCGGATATTTCTCTCGGACTTCCAACTCACGTTCCCAAGTGGCTTCCTCCACTCCGTGATGTTTCCACAAGACTTTCACCAAAGGAATGGTCTTGCCACGCAGGACCTGATCCCGCCCATCCAAGACCCGAACCGGTCTCTCCTCATACGAGGCATCCTCATCTATCTCTAAATCAGTCCAATCCAACACATGTGATGGATCTGGCTCATACTTCCGGAGCATACTCACATGAAACACGTCATGCACTCCGGACAACTGCGGCGGTAAGGCTAACCGATAAGCAACCTCACCTATCCTCTCAAGGATCTCAAAAGGACCAATAAACCGAGGGGATAACTTCCCACTCTTCCCAAACCTCATCAGGCCTCGCCTAGGTGATATCTTCAGAAAGACATGATCACCCACCTCAAACGCCAAAGGCCTCCTCCTACGGTCGGCATAACTCTTTTGTCGACTCTGGGCTGTAACAAGCCTCCTACGGATAAGCTCAACTTTCTCTGTCGTCTCCCTAACCAACTCCGGACCCAACAAAGGTGCATCACCCACCTCGGCCCAACAAACTGGAGACCTACACGGTCGGCCATACAAGGCCTCAAACGGTGCCATACCGATGCTAGACTAAAAACTGTTGTTGTAGGCAAACTCTACCAATGGCAAGTGCCTCTCCCACGTCCCACTGAAATCCAGGACACAACCCCGAAGCATATCCTCGAGGATCTGAATAGTACGCTCGGACTGCCCGTCTGTCTGAGGATGATAAGCCGTACTAAAGGTCAACCTAGTGCCCAAGGCACTCTGCAAACTCCGCCACAACCTAGCAGTAAAACGAGGATCTCTATCTGAGACGATCGTCACTGGGACCCCGTGCAATCTCACTACGTCCCGAATATACAAATCGGCTAGGTGATCTACCGAATCTCTCACGCGCATAGGAATAAAGTGCGCCGACTTAGTCAACCGGTCTACAACCACCCAAATAGCATCACTACCCCGCTGAGTCCTCGGAAGACCTACAACGAAGTCCATAGTGACATGCTCCCACTTCCACTCGGCAATAGGCAAGGGTTGCAACAAACCCGCTGGCCTCTGATGCTCGGCCTTCACTTGCTGGCAAGTAAGGCACTTCGATACGAAAACAGCCACATCTCTTTTCATACCCCGCCACCAAAATTGGCGACCCAAATCCCGATACATCTTAGTACCTCCCGGATGCACCGCAAGGCGCGAATGGTGAGACTCTCGGAGTACTTCCTCACGGCAAGCCTCCGGTACAAACAAACGGTCTCGGTATCTCACACTCAGGTCGGGATACACCGTCAAACCCTTCTCAACTTTCCCACTGGAGATCTTCTCTCGGAGGGATTCTACCTCAAGGTCACCTCTCTGTGCCTCTAACACTCTAATCATAAGTGTAGGCTGCGCAACAACAGAAAACAAGGCCGCAGCCTCGACAGATTCGCCCAGTAGCAAATCAAACTCGCCAAGTGCTCCCAACATCACCCATTCCCGGATGGCTATACAAGCTATATCACTAATGGTCTTCCTACTAAGGGCATCGGCCACAACATTGGCCTTTCCCGGATGATAATGCAACTCAAAATCATAGTCCTCGATGAACTCCATCCACCTCCTCTGCCTCAGATTCAAGTCTCTCTGTGTAAACAGATACTTCAAACTCTTGTGATCCGAGAATACCTCGAACCTCTCACCATAAAGGTAGTGCCTCCAGACTTTCAAGGCAAAGATCACTGCTGCTAACTCTAGGTCGTGAGTAGGATAATTCTTCTCGTGTATTTTCAACTGACGTGAGCCATAAGCTACCACTTTCCCCTCTTGCATCAACACACAACCCAAACCCTCTCGTGAGGCATCACAATAAACCGCAAAACCCAACCCTCTCTCCGGAATAATCAACACCGGAGCGGTGGTCAATCTAACTTTCAACTCTTGGAACGACTTTTCACAAGTCTCACTCCACACAAACTTGACTCCCTTCCGAGTCAGTCTAGTCAACGGTGACGCTAACCTGGAGAAATCCTTCACAAACCGACGATAATACCCAGCTAATCCCAGAAAACTGCGGATCTCAAACACACTCTTAGGCTGTGCCCAACCTTGCACTGCCTCAACCTTGGATGTATCAACAGACACCCCTTCCCCGGATACCACATGGCCTAAGAATTTGACTTCCCTCAGCCAGAACTCACACTTCCCAAACTTGGCATACAGCCTATGGGCTCTAAGTAATTCAAGCACCACTCTCAAGTGTTCCTCGTGCTCTTCCTCAGAAGACGAATAGATAAGGATGTCGTCCACGAAGACAACCACAAATCGGTCTAAGAACTCCCGGAAAATCCGGTTCATCAAGTCCATAAAGACTGCCGGTGCATTGGTAAGCCCGAATGGCATCACCAGAAACTCGTAATGGCCATACCGCGTACGGAATGCCGTCTTAGGAACATCTTCCTCCCTGACCCTCAACTGATGGTAACCCGATCTCAAGTCTATCTTAGAGAAACAACGGGAACCCTTCAACTGGTCAAACAAATCATCTATACGGGGCATAGGATACTTATTCTTAACCGTAGCCCGATTCAACTTCCGGTAGTCTATACACAATCTCAAGGCACCATCTTTCTTTTTAACAAAGAGGGCCGGTGCTCCCCACGGTGAGACACTAGGGCGAACAAAGCCCTTATCTAGCAATTCCTGGAGCTGAACTTTCAACTCAACCAACTCTGCTGGAGCAAAACGGTAAGGTGCCATAGAAATCGGCGCCGTACCAGGCACTAAATCAATAGAGAACTCTATCTCTCGGTGAGGTGGCAAACTAACAAGATCTTCGGGAAAGACATCCGAATACTCACAAACCACCCTCGGCAATACATGCTGGGTCTCACCACTCTCACCACTCTCAAAGCTGGCAAGTAGACTACTAAGCTCACTTCGCCCTCGCGAATCATACCCCGGTGGCAAAACACTACCAACCCGGTCTCCCAAGAAATGGAACCACTCCCCGCTCAAGGTACACAATGTAACCCTCTGGCGGTAGCAATCAATAACAGCCCGGTATGACGATAACCAGTCCATACCCAAAATAACATCAAAACCCTTCATGGGCATGACAACAAACGGAAAAGGAAGCCTATAGTCGGCGACCTCTATATCACATCCTCTAACACCCTGTTTCAGAATCAACTCACCACCCAAAGGCGATACCACACAAATAGGAGATGCTAACTGTGCTAACTCCAATTCCAAAACAGATGCAAATGCAGCAGATACAAAAGAATGAGATGCACCCGTGTCTATCAACACATTAGCAACTGAGTTGCAAAACAGAAAAGTACCTCTCACTACTGATGGAGCCGGTACTAAATCCTGCGCGGTAACAGCATACACGCGCCCCGTAGGCCCCTGGTCTACCTGCTCACCTCTCGGAGCAAAAGACTGCTGCACAGACTGGGATGACGAAGCTCCCGGATTGGCCCTCGAGGCCTGCACAGACTGAGCTGGCTGAAAACCCTGCGTCTGCCTAGAACCAGACGCTCCCGAAGTGGCACTCAACTGTGGGCAAAACCTCTTCATGTGCCCAGGTTGTCCACACTGATAACAAATCAAGAGCTGCCCCCTGCCCAAACTCTGACTCTGCGGTCTAGCTGAAGAAGAAGCAGCTTTCTGACCCCCACCCTTCTGCGGGCAAACAGAAACCTTGTGACCCAGCTGGCCACACTTATAACAAGTGAATTCTCCCTGACTGCCTCTCCCCGAGCCTACACTCGGCACTGGAAAGGTCGATCTAGAGACTGCACCCTGAGACTGCTGAGGGTTATAACCCTTCTGTCTCCTGCCATCACTCTGACTATCCTGGCTCCTCTTGGAACCTCTCTGACCCTCATCCTCCTCCTGCATCATAAGCTCCATATGAGCTGCAGCATCCACTAGGTGTCTATACTCTCGAATATAAGACCCACCAATTCTCAACTTGAGGCCCCGCCTCAACTTCCGCTCAAACTCATAGCAACGGCGTTCCTCAGACGCCACCAGTTCAGGTGCAAACCTAGACAGACTGGTAAAAGTAGCCTCAAACTCGGCCACTGACAAGCCCTGCTGATTAAGCCGGCTAAACTGATCTCTCAGCTTCTCCCTAGCTGCTGCTGATAAAAACCTCTCCTGAAAAGCATTCACAAACGCCTCCCAAGTACCACCAACACGAGCTTTCTCGTATTTCCACCATTGACCCGCATCTCCCTTCAGTTGGAAGGATGCCAAGGTCACTTTCAGTGCTCCGTCCTCGATGCCAAGCATCTCAAACGTCTTCGTTGTCTGTTCGAGCCATTCATCTGCCTTAAGCGGCTCTTTAGGATCCCCGATAAACTCGTCCGGATTACACCGAAAGAACTCCCTCTTCAAGAAGGAAGGCCCTGCCTCAGCTGCCTGATTCCCAGCTCTAAGAATACCTAAAGCTCCTGCTATCTCTCTGGCCAAGGCACCCATAGCCTGCTGACCTACTGGCTCGGCCACATTGGCCTGCCCAACTCCCTCCTGCACTGCCGGAATCTCACCCTGTAACGGTGCTTCCTGCCTCGCAGGTCTACCACGCCTAGCACCTCTTCCTCGTCCTGACATCCTAATAAAGGCAACACAGAACGTTAGCACATTCATAGGTGTGCCGAAACTAATCACTCACGTCCTAATGCATGGACAACTGTAATTCACTCCACATAAGCACATAAACACATAAGCACTTACGAACTTCATTTCCGGATAATGATAGTCCCGAGGCGTTACTAGAGTTCCGGTTAGAAACAGCATTGATCAAGTGCCTTTCCAACAAGACTCCCAGAAACTCAAGGATCCAATCAACATCCCAGAAATTAAATCCCATACCCACATAGTCACATAAGCATGTTAGCATTTAAGCACATAGCATATGATACTACATCTAAGTCTCTATCAAGCGAGACAAACCCATTGTGATCCTAATCACTTCCCACGTACCCAAAGTATTCGAACCCGGTACGCTCTGATACCAAGTTGTAACGCCCTCAAAATAATAACAATAAACCCATCAGATAAGACATGCATTTACATTTAAACTAACTGCATTCCTTTCATTCATTAGAATTCCAAGATGTAAGTAGTACATGTTAACCTCATAACAAAATGCCCTACGGGCTTACAGCTTTCCAAGTTAACACTTGGTTACAACAAAGAGTTCTAACTCGTTTACACATTAAGCCCTTGGCTTGAAATTACATGTAATACATCAACAGTAAAACGACAAAACTATGTCCGCCACTAGCCTCCCAGCTATGTCCTTGGAGGTGGCATGCTTCCTGTACCTGAAAATGATATTCCCATATAGGGTGAGCCACAGCCCAGTAGAAATACACTAAACCAACCATGGACAATGACTAAAACATTAGCAATTGATAGTTGGTCACCACTGATTCAATCACATAAATTACATATTTATGTCAACGACTTACAAGTCCCAATTACTTTTCATTTTCCCTTTTTTTAACAGATAAGCATGCTAGCTCTATCATCATTTCCACAGATACGTATAAAAACTATATCTCACATTCAGATAAGCATAAAAGCTATATCCACATTCTCAACAGATATGTATATCAACAATATCCACAGATAAGCATACAAGCTGTATCCACACTTCATAACAGATATGTATATCAACAATATCCACAGATAAGCATACAAGCTGTATCCACACTTCATACTTCACAAAGATAAGCATATGAGCTATATCTTCACTTCTCTAGACAAGCATATGAGCTCTGTCTACGGAGTACATCCCCTATCTCCTCCAAATACCTATCCGGTTTAGAGGTCCATCCCCTATCTTCCCCTAAACCGCGGAGTACATCCCCTATCTCCTCCTCTACACATAACGTATATAAACACATTGGTTCTATATACAATCACACAATACAAACAATTAATGTATTCTAGCAACTGTTAAGTTCCATAACACATTCCATTGATTAGTTTCAGTTTGCCTAATCAACATACATTGTCTACAACAATCACGACTATCCTCCACCGATAGCCCAAAGCAGTTATTTCTAAAACAGAAAATAAATGCACAAATGGATATTCAATCAACATTTCATTTCCTCATTTCTCATCAATTAATTATCCCAATTAATTAAACAATGTAATTAGACCATTTTCCATAATTACCATTTCAACCCTTAGGTCCCATTTTCGTCAATGATTCAACAATCATTCCATTTTTCTAAGCCAAACATGCAACTAGGTTTATTATGAATAAAACCCCAACCTTTGTAAAATTACACAAAAGCCCCAAACCTTTACTTACCAAACCAAGCCCAACATCTCAAAATACCAAAATTTAAAGACAAAACCCATAGAGAGGAGTAGGTTATCCCTACCTCAAATTCGGAGTCCCAAAGGACAAGACGACAAAACCCAACGTGCTCCAAAACCCGAGATTTTCAGATTAAAATGAAGCCCTCGACGATCAACAACTTTTTTGTAAAGGCCAAAGGTGAGTAAATCACTCCTACTAGATCAAAACCTAGAGAGAAGGTAGAGTCTAGAGTGAGAGGCTCAACAATGGTGATTTTGGAAAAGTAAGAGAGAGAAGAGAAAGCAAAAAGTGATTTGGAAAGTCACAACTTCGGGTCTTTAACCCAGGTCTCCGCTCGAGCGTAAAACACGCCGCTCGAGCGGCCACTCACAGACTTACGCTCGAGCGGCCAACCTCCCGCTCGAGCGCAGAATGCACTCGCTCAGCACTTTTGCAGAAACAGACCTACGCTCGAGCTCCCAACCCTACGCTCGAGCTCACAACACTGCACAACAAGATACTGGATGGATGTATTCCCCGCTCGAGCGCCAACACCTCCGCTCGAGCGGACAGGCCAAAAATCTGGGCAACTAGTTTTGGTTTCTAAACTCAACCAACCTGTAACAAACCCGCTCAACACATCCTATAACTCAAATACAAAGTAAGAAAGGATGTAAACAAGATAATAAACAACTACCAACATCCACGGACACATGTCCGGATCGCTATACAACAAGGGTAAACCCGGGATCGCTATATGGATGGGTTCATTGGTTATAACCAGATCAAAATGGCACCAGAAAACAGAGAAAAGACAGCTTTCAGAACGCCCTTGGGAAATTTTTTCTATACAGCGATGCCCTTTGGTTTAAAAAATGCGGGGGCAACCTATCAACGGGCTATGACTGCAGTATTCCATGATATGTTACATCATGAAGTCGAAGTGTATGGGATGACTTGGTGGTAAAGTCTACCGAAGCAAATTAGCACCTCTGTGACTTGGAAAAAAAATTTCAGCGTTGTCGAAAGTTCTGCTTAAAGATGTACCCTCTCAAGTGTGCCTTCAGAGTTACCGCGGGTAAGTTCCTCGGCGAACGGGGGATTGAAGTAGATGGGGATAAGATCAAGTCAATCATGGGGATGCCACCTCCACACTCTCAAAAAGCCTTGAGAAATTCCTAGGCAAAGTGTCATACCTTAGGAGGTTCATCCCAGCCTTTGAGGAGATAACCTTTTCCTTTGGGACACTACTGAAAGGGAATCACAAGTTTGAATGGTTACGAGAACACTAACAGGCATTCGATATGGTGAAGCAAGCATTTACCTCTCCACTTACAATGCTACTGTACCTCACTTCTACACCTTGGTCTATTAGAGCTCTACTTGTCCAAGACATAGACGATATTGAGAAGCTAGTCTATTATATCAGCCACAAAGTCAACGGTGCCAAATCACGGTATACCCCAATCGAGAGACATTGCTTAGCCTTAATCTCCAATGCATAGAAGTTACGCCATTATTTTTTGGCACACCCGATCCAGGTTGTAACCGGGAGTGACCCGGGCCGTCCCTCTACATTCAGGACAGGACGACCCTCTACATCAAGGACTTCATTGATAAAAAAAGGACTCATACTCTTTAGGGGCGTGGCCCATGGAAGGAAACTACTCGTAGAATGAGGTGGTCAGGAACGGGGTATGAACAAAGCTCCATACATCGTAATGGCCCATGCATCTATCCATGTTCGAATGAATGAGGTCTAGGCAAAAGTATAAATTCCTCAAGAAGAGGGGAGCCAAAGGGATCTAACTGCTGCTGCAAAGTTTGACAGCAAGAGGGAACACCGAGGGATTAATGCTCTCAACAGGGTTGTTGGGAAGAACAAAAAAGGAGATGAAATAACTAATAATGGTGGCCAAGTACAAGTCGCCGCGGTAGCCCGACCCAAATATGGACTCATGATTATCTTTAGTAATGTCACCCACAACCGGTTACACGTCCTTAAAAAAATGTTTCAGCCAGGAGAGGTAGGTGGTCTTTTCCCTCTTGGGCCTCTCTTGAAGCAATTCCCCAGTCCTAAGATTGTACCAAGAGCCATACTTTTGTGCCTCTCGAAAGGCACCTTGGAGAGCAGACATAATCTAACAATTGAAAAAAGGCCAAGGAACGATCAGACCAAAAGAACTTGCATCATTCTTGCTCCTCAGAGGAGAGTTATATTTTTGTGGTCCTAACAACCTGTTAGCAAGGTGCGTCGGCAGACAAGAAGCAACTTACAGACTTAAGCAGATCCATGCTAAGTCCTGTGGAGATGGAGATATCAGTCTATACCAACGGATGCAGAGGTAATGGTATTACTGGCTAGATATGGAAAATGAAAGTACCGAGTTACAGAGGTAATGTGCAAAATGTTAGTCCTATCTTAAAAAAGAAGAAGCCCATTTCTTAAGCAGTGAGAAATGGAGGCAGCCACATATTGACTACCTTGGAAGCGGCACACTGCTCGAGAACAAAGCTGATGCAATCAGAGTTAAGAGGCAGGCCCTCCGCTTTTTCCTTAACCAAGGCAAGCTGTACCGCAGAAGCTTCGAAGGGGAACCTTTGGCATGTTCATCAAAAGACGAGGCAAACGAAGTGCTAAGGGAAGTCCACAAGGCAGAGCATCAAGGAGCTCATCGATTATATGGGCACCTTATTCACCTCGACTATTACTGGCAGACAATGGAAAGAAGATGCTATAAACTTTGTAAAGAGATGTCAATCCTGCCAGAAATTTGAGAACTTGATACATACACCGGTGGTTAAACTGCACAACATCAAGGCCCTTATCTATTTCATACTTGGGCATTTGACCTAGTAGGTCCTATAGCGCAGTAATCCAAAGGCCACACATGGATACTTGTAGCGACTGAAGTTAGTAACAAGTGGGTAGAGGCTATACTGATAAGGAAGGCAGATGAAGCAGGAGTGGCCAACTTCATCAAGGAAAACATAATCTGTAGGTTTGGCATACCCAAGGTGATGTCTGATAATGGGACCCCCTTTGTGAACTGCCATGTGGGAAGATTGTTGGACACTTACCAAATCAAGCACCACAAGTCTACCCCGTACTATCCTCAAGGAAACGGACAAGTTTAGGTAACCAACAAAACCCTCATCCGAATACTGAGTAAAATGATGGATGAAGCAGGGGGCACATAGTCCGAACAACTCCTCGTAGCACTCTGGGCATATAGAATGTCAAAAAGGAAGCCAACTCAGGCAACCCCATTTTCCCTAGTTTATGGGTTCGAAGCTTTGTTACTAGTTGAGTTGGCAGTGTCCTCGTATAAATGGCTATGTCAGCACACTTAGCTCCAGACAGCAGGAAGAATGACATAGAGGTAGCCGAAGAAAAAAGAGATCGGGGCCTCGCAAGCAATGGAAAAGTATCATCAATCCATAGCTCACGCCTACAATCAATCTGTTCAACACAGGGATTTCAATGGGGGGGGACTTGGTATAGAAAATAGTGGATGCAATCATGCGGGGGCAACCAATCCCCAAGTTCTTGCCAAGATGGAAAGGCCCCTACAAAGTTGTTAAGGCAAGCAGTAGCGGGAATTACAAGTTGAGAAGAGTAGATGATGGGTTCAGAACTGGCCCTATCAATGCTAAGTATGTAAAGGAGTATTTTCCTTAATTTCTTTTGTTCATAAAAAAAGTTTTACGTTTCTTTGTTAGTACTTCCAAAACAATGTGTAAGAAAGTGTCATGCACATAGCGTGAAGAAATTTTTCCATACTTAGTGAAATTTTGTCCATGTAAAAAGCTTAGTCATGACAAAGTTTTGTTCATGGCAAGAGTTTCGCTTGTCTTTAGAAGTTATGTGAAAGACAATGAAAGGAAGGCAATAATGTAACGCTCAATTTCTTTGATTCTCATAAACATCAAAGTTTTCCTTAGCATGATTACAGTGTTGAAAGGGGGACAAAAAAAAGAAAAAAGAAAAAGAAAAAAGAGAAAGAGTTAGCAACAGTACAAAGAAAAAGAGCCACAACAAAGCCCCAATACATCAAATCAAACCCTTCATGAGGGAGTCCATTAAGGTCACATCCCGAGGTAACTGAGTAACGACCGTAGAGTCCTTTTCCCTGAACCGAGCCAGGTTTTGTTTGTGCTGCTCCAATGCACCCTCACACTCCTTGATAGTCTCCTCCAAGGATGCAATCATTGCTACATTGTCTGCATGCTCAAGGAAGCCATTGACTGCCTGAAGCCTATCCCTTATCCACGAAAGGTCCAAATCATTCCTCTCAAAGCTGCTCGGATTGGCCTTAGCACTTTCCACGAACTTGCTAGGAGTTGTCAGAATCCTCTTAGTAGCAAGGTCGCGAATGAAACTGGCAAGTGACTCTAACAGTGTTGTCTGCACTATAGAGCTAGGAACGTTAAAAGTAGTAAAGGTGCCAGGGTGCAGCGCCTAGATACGGGTAAGAGTGGGAGCAGCTTCGGAGAAGACCCAATAATTTAGAAAAGAAACTCTCCCTGAGGACTAAGGGGACTGTCTCACACCACCGTTAGCTTGAATCACAGGAGGGAGACTGGCAAAGCGACCAAAGGTCTTAGGATGACGCACCTCCCCTAAAGATGACTGCCCAGTAGCGTTGGAATGAGTAGATGCTGGGAGGCAACCAAGCGAATTGACCTCGCGAGAAAGGCCAAAGCTACTTACACCGTCATGTCGCTCCGAAAAGAGGTCGTCCATATGGTAGTCCTCAATATTCAAATCTAGCACAACAGTGGTGTCCATGCCCACATAAAAGTCTCGTGATCTCCCAAGATTACCTGGCACCTCAGGGAAGTGAATGGGGTACAGATCAACAAGCTGCTCAGAAGTTGCTGAGGCAACTGGGTTAGAAACATCAGCAACAGCAGTGGTACCATGAGTGGCCAGATTGACAGCTACCTCTGCCAAATTTTGGGGGCCCATAGCAAGAACAGCTACTACATTTGCACCTCCCTCAGTAACTTGAACATAAGAAAGTGGGATTTGTGGAACCAGTGGAGACTGAGTGGACTGGAAAGAACCTCTAGATACAGCTCCCAAGGGAGGTGGTACAACTTCTAGTGGCTCTCTTATGCTACGCTCATCTCTCAGAGTCTCTGGAACAAAATCATTCCTGCCGATGGAGGAACGGTCAGAATGAACAGAATTAATAGGGTTTGGAGGTTCTGCACCCTCAGTAACGATGCCACCCGCTGCAATTTCCACAGTAAGGGGGGCTCGTTCGTTTCATCAAGGGAGGTATCACGACCTCCTTCCATGTCTGCAACCTCAACAATTGGCTTAGCCTCAGCAACTAGCTCAGCCTCAGTAGTTGGTTCGACCTCAGCACTTGGTTCTTCTTCAATGTCCAGAAGTACCATTATGGGGGTTCTGAGTCTTGTGACCCTTGAAGCAATGGGAAGGTCGTCGTCGTCGTCTGAATCTAAGGAAATTCTGATGGCAGTAGAAGAACCTCTGGGGCCCGAAAGTGGTATAGCCGAACGGCCCTAAAAAGGAAAAAAGATCATGTGATTACTAAAGTAGAGATAAAAAGCCCAAAGAAGTGTGAAAAATGCAGAATATTTTCTAAGAATGGATACCTTTTGGAGTCTATTCCTACTTGGTGAGGCACGAGCCTCAGCAACGGATGTCGCTGCCTCTTGGACTGCTCTCAAGCGGGAGCGGGTCACACACACTGTTGTACGGATTGGGGAGAGAACAAGTTGCAAAGGCTGGACAGACATTGCCCCAGACTGATGAGGCTCCTCTACTGCAAGCAAGGACAAAAGCTTGAAACAAAAAAATACACTGGTCGGCTTTCTACAACTAGAAGGGAAACGAAGGGATAAGTCAAGTTGCAGAATGGGTTCCACTATAGGGATGACTAGGTCACTATTGCAAAAATTGAAAAAAGAGTTGAGGTTGCAATGCCATAATAGCCTGTTGCTAGAGGTGAAGATGCCTTCTCTTCCAAGCGAGGGCAGCTCTATGAGTCCTAAACCCTCCACAAGTAAAGCAGTGTAATCACAAGCAAACCGCTGGAAGCACTGGTGAAAAATCTGTCTGAGGCAGAGGGGCATGTGGGACACCGATCCATACCAAATTGTCTAAGGACCCTATCCGATCGATAGACGACACTGGACATGCCCTCCTTATTCCATACGAGCAAAAACCCATGACATATCATAGCAGTGATAAGAAGGGAGTTGGCTTGGACACTATCAAGGGAAAAATCTACATGACGAGCCTTAAAAAAATAGAACGGAACAACAGAGATGCCAGGAAGAAGCTGGGTAAAAGGGCGGAACACGCACTCCTTCATACGATCAATGTAGTCCACAAAAGGTCTGTTAGTGCCAACACCAGACCACCTGGAGATGCGAGGGAGAGAGTGGCACACTTGTCATGTGACGGGCCGTCCCTCTACATTTAGGACAGGACGACCGTCTACATCAAGGACTTCATTGATAAAAAAAGGACTCATGCTCTTTCGGGGCGTGGCCCATGGAAGGAAACTACTCGTAGAAGAAGGTGGTCAGGAACTGGGTATGAACAAAGCTCCATACATCGTAACGGCCCATGTATCTATCCATGTTCGAATGAATGAGGTCTAGGCGAAAGTATAAATTCCTTAAGAAGAGGGGAGCCAAAGGGATCTAACTACTGCTGCAAAGTTTGACAGCAAGAGGGAACACCGAGGGATTGATGCTCTCAACAGGGTTGTTGGGAAGAACAAAAAAGGAGATGAAATAACTAACAACAGTGTCCAGGTACAAGTCACCGCGGTAGCCCGGCCCAAATATGGACTCATGATTATCTTTAGTAATGTCACCCACAACCGGTTACACGTCCTTAAAAAAATGTTTCAGCCAGGAGAGGTAGGTGGTCTTTTCCCTCTTGGGCCTCTCTTGAAGCAATTCCCCAGTCCTAAGATCATACCAAGAGCCATACTTTTATGCCTCTCGAAAGGCACCTTGGAGAGTAGACATAATCCAACAATTGAAAAAAGGCCAAGGAACGATCAGACCAAAAGAACTTGCATCATTCTTGCTCCTCAGAGGAGAGTTATATTTTTGTGGTCCTAACAACCTGTTAGCAAGGTGCGTTGGCAGACAAGAAGCAACTTACAGACTTAAGCAGATCCATGCTAAGTCCTGTGGAGATGGAGATATCAGTCTATACCAACGGATGCAGAGGCAAGGGTATTACTTGCTAGATATGGAAAATGAAAGTACCGAGTTACAGAGGTAATGTGCAAAATGTTAGTCCGATCTTAAAAAAGAAGAAGCTCATTTCTTAAGCAGTGAGAAATGGAGGCAGCCATATATTGACTACCTTGGAAGTGGCACACTGCCCGAGAACAAAGCTAATGCAATCAGAGTTAAGAGGCAGGCCCTCCCCTTTTTCTTTAACCAAGGCAAGCTGTACCACAGAAGCTTTGAAGGGGAACCTTTTGGCATGTTCATCAAAAGATGAGGCAAACGAAGTGCTAAGGGAAGTCCATAAGGCAGAGCATCAAGGAGCTCATCGATTATATGGGCACCGTATTCACCTCGACTATTACTGGCAGACAATGGAAAGAAGATGCTAAAAAGTTTGTAAAGAGATGTCAATCCTGCCAGAAATTTGAGAACTTGATACATACACCGGTGGTTAAACTGCACAACATCAAGGCCCTTATCTATTTCATACTTGGGCATTTGACCTAGTAGGTCCTATAGCGCAGTAATCCAAAGGCCACACATGGATACTTGTAGCGACTGAAGTTAGTAACAAGTGGGTAGAGGCTATACTGATAAGGAAGGCAGATGAAGAAGGAGTGGCCAACTTCATCAAGGAAAACATAATCTGTAGGTTTGGCATACCCAAGGTGATGTCTGATAATGGGACCCCCTTTGTGAAATGCCATGTGGGAAGATTGTTGGACACTTACCAAATCAAGCACCACAAGTCTACCCCGTACTATCCTCAAGGAAACGAACAAGTTAAGGTAACCAATAAAACCCCCAGCCGAATACTGAGTAAAATGATGGATGAAGCAGGGGGCACATAGTCCGAACAACTCCCCGTAGCACTCTGGGCATATAGAATGTCAAAAAGGAAGCCAACTCAGGCAACACCATTTTCCCTAGTATATGGGTTCGAAGCTATGTTACTAGTTGAGTTGGCAGTGTCCTCGTAAAATGGCTATGTCAGCACACTTAGTTCCAGACAGCAGGAAGAATGACATAGAGGCAGCCGAAGAAAGAAGAGATCGGGGCCTCGCAAGCAATGGAAAGGTATCATTAATCTATAGCTCACGCCTACAATCAATCTGTTCAACACAGGGAGTTCAATGGGGGGGACTTGGTATAGAAAATAGTGGATGCAATCATGTGGGGGCAACCAATCCCTAAGTTCTCGCCAAGATGGGAAGGCCCCTACAAAGTTGTTATGGCAAGCAGTAGCGGGAATTACAAGTTGAGAAGAGTAGATGATGGGTTCAGAACTGGCCCTATCAATGCTATGTATGTAGAGGAGTATTTTCCTTAATTTCTTTTGTTCATAAAAAAAGTTAGTACTTCCAAAAACATGTAAGAAAGTGTCATGCACATAGCGTGAAGAAATTTTTCCATACTTAGTGAAATTTTGTCCATGTAAAAAGCTTAGTCATGACAAAGTTTTGTTCATGGCAAGAGTTTCGCTTGTCTTTAGAAGTTATGTGAAAGACAATGAAAGGAAGGCAATAAAATAAGGCTCAATTTCTTTGATTCTCATAAACATCAAAGTTTTCCATAGCATGATTACAGTGTTGAAAGGTGGACAAAAAAAAGAAAAAAGAAAAAGAAAAAAGAGAAAGAGATAGCAACAGTACAAAGAAAAAGAGCCACAACAAAGCCCCAATTCATCAAATCAAACCCTTCATGAGGGAGTCCATCAAGGTCACATCCCGAGGTAACTGAGCGACGAGCGTGGAGTCCTTTTCCCTGAACCGAGCCAGGTTCTGTTGGTGCTGCTCCAATGCACCCTCACACTCCTTGATAGTCTCCTCCAAGGATGCAATCATTGCTACATTGTCTGCATGCTCAAGGAAGCCATTGACTGCCTGAAGCCTATCCCTTATCCACGAAAGGTCCAAATCATTCCTCTTAAAGCTGCTAAGATTGGCCTTAGCACTTTCCACGAACTTGCTAGGAGTTGTCAGAATCCTCTTAGTAGCAAGGTCGCGAATGAACTGGCAAGTGACTCTAACAATGTTGTCTGCACTATACAGCTAGGAACGTTAAAAGCAGCAAAGGTGCCAGGGTGCAGTGCCTGGATACGGGCAAGAGTGGGAGCAGCTTCGGAGAAGACCCAATAATTTAGAAAAGAAACTCTCCCTGAGGACTAAGGGGACTGTCTCACACCACCGTTAGCTTGAATCACAGGAGGGAGACTGGCAAAGCAACCAAAGGTCATAGGATGACGCACCTCCCCTAAAGATGACTGCCCAACAGCATTGGAATGAGTAGATGCTGGGAGGCAACCAAGCGAATTGACCTCGCGAGAAAGGCCAAAGCTACTTACACCGTCATGTCGCTCCGAAAAGAAGTCGTCCATATGGTAGTCCTCAATATTCAAATCTAGCACAACAGTGGTGTCCACGCCCACATAAAAGTCTCGTGATCTCCCAAGATTACCTGGCACCTCAGGGAAGTGAATGGGGTACAGATCAATAAGCTGCTCAGAAGTTGCTGAGGCAACTGGGTTAGAAACATCAGTAACAGCAGTGGTACCATGAGTGGCCAGATTGACAGCTACCTCTGCCAAATTTTGGGGGCCCACAGCAAGAAACGCTACTACATTTGCACCTCCCTCAGTAACTTGAACATTGGAAAGTGGGGTTTGTGGAACCAGTGGAGACTCAGTGGACTGGGAAGAACCCCTAGATACAGCTCCCAAGGGAGGTGGTACAACTTCTAGTGGCTCTCTTATGCTACGCTCATCTCTTGGAGTCTCTGGAACAAAATCATTCCTGCCGATGGAGGATCGGTCAGAATGAACAGAATTAATAGGGTTTGGAGGTTCTGCACCCTCAGTAACTATGCCACCCACTGCAATTTCCACAGTAAGGGGGGCTTGTTCGTTTTCATCAAGGGTGGTATCACGACCTCCTTCCATGTCTGCACCCTCAACAATTGGCTTAGCCTCAGCAACTAGCTCAGCCTCAGTAGTTGGTTCGACCTCAGCACTTGGTTCTTCTTCAATGTCCGGAAGTACCATTATGGGGGTTCTGAGTCTTGTTACCCTTGAAGCAATGGGAAGGTCGTCGTCGTCGTCTGAATCTAAGGAAATTCTGATGGCAGTAGAAGAACCTCTGGGGCCCGAAAGTGGTATAGCCGAACGGCCCTAAAAAGGAAAAAAGATCATGTGATTACTAAAGTAGAGATAAAAAGCCCAAAGAAGTGTGAAAAATGCAGAATATTTTCTAAGAATGGATACCTTTTGGAGTCTATTCCTACTTGGTGAGGCACGAGCCTCAGCAACGGATGTCGCTGCCTCTTGGACTGCTCCCAAGCGGGAGCGGGTCACACACACTGTTGTACGGATTGGGGAGAGAACAAGTTGCAAAGGCTAGACAGACATTGCCCCAAACAGATGAGGCTCCTCTACTGCAAGCAAGGACAAAAGCTTGAAACAAAAAAATACACTGGTCTGCTTTCTGCAACTAGAAGGGAAACGAAGGGATAAGTCAAGTTGCGGAATGGGTTCCACTATAGGGATGACTAGGTCACTATTGCAAAAATTGAAAAAAGAGTTGAGGTTGCAATGCCATAATAGACTGTTGCTAGAGGTGAAGATGCCTTCTCTTCCAAGCGAGGGCAGCTCTATGAGTCCTAAACCCTCCACAAGTAAAGCAGTGTAATCACAAGCAAACCGCTGGAAGCACTGGTGAAAAATCTGTCTGAGGCAGAGGGGCATGTGGGACACTGATCCATACCAAATTGTCTAAGGACCCTATCCGATCGATAAACGACACTGGACATGCCCTCCTTATTCCATACGAGCAAAAACCCATGACATATCATAGCAGTGATAAGAAGGGAGTTGGCTTGGACACTGTCAAGGGAAAAATCTACATGACGAGCCTTAAAAAAATAGAACGGAACAACAGAGATGCCAGGAAGAAGCTGGGTAAAAGGGCGGAACACGCACTCCTTCATACGATCAATGTAGTCCACAAAAGGTCTGTTAGTGCCAACACCAGACCACCTGGAGATGCGAGGGAGAGAGTGGCACACTTGTCATGTGACGGACCGTCCCTCTACATTTAGGACAGGACGACCCTCTACATCAAGGACTTCATTGATAAAAAAAGGACTCATGCTCTTTAGGGGCGTGGCCAATGGAAGGAAACTACTCGTAGAAGAAGGTGGTCAGGAACTGGGTATGAACAAAGCTCCATACATCATAACGGCCCATGCATCTATCCATTTTCGAATGAATGAGGTCTAGGCGAAAGTATAAATTCCTCAAGAAGAGGGGAGCCAAAGGGATCTAACTGTTGCTGCAAAGTTTGACAGCAAGAGGGAACACTGAGGGATTGATGCTCTCAACAGGGTTGTTGGGAAGAACAAAAAAGGAGATGAAATCACTAACAATGGTGGCCACGTACAAGTCGCCACGGTAGCCCGGCCCAAATATGGACTCATGATTACCTTTAGTAATGTCACCCACAACCGGTTACACGTCCTTAAAAAAATGTTTCAGCCAGGAGAGGTAGGTGGTCTTTTCCCTCTTGGGCCTCTCTTGAAGCAATTCCCCAGTCCTAAGATCGTACCAAGAGCCATACTTTCATGCCTCTCGAAAGGCACCTTAGAGAGCAATGACGGCAGTCTGTTCTACAGCAGTCAGGGATGCAGGATCAAACGGGTAATCCCATGGGTGCTCTGGCAAAGGAGGACAGCAACATCTTCAAGGGTTGGGGTTATCTCCCCCTAAGCCAGAACGAAGGTATAAGTGTCACGGCTCTAGCAGGAAACAATCGTATCAGTATTGGTCTGTTCCTTGCGTATAGACAACTCCCTCGAAATCAAAATGACGTTGAAGAGACGGACATCTCTCAAGCACTGCTTGAAGTGGTCATCTACAATGATATCATCAACCCAAAGTGACCAGTGTCGTAAAGGGCCCGAGTGAGTGCGTTAATAGATGTATGAATGGGGAAAATCACCATGCTCCACTTGAAACCACAGCACGGAGACTAGGTTCACCATGTCAACGTCATCCAGAGAGGCCTCGCCAAAAAAGAGTAGAGGTTCTTCGAGAGGAGGCGCATCAGGAACAAACGAATCAACGGCCTTCCAGAATGGGTCATCAAGCCCCCCAAAGTATGGGGCCCTCCTCCTTAGTACTGGGTAGGACAGCCCTGTCGGGTAGAAACCTAAGGGCAACCATGAAAAAGAATAAAGAAAAGTAAAGAAGACTTTGAAAGGTAAGGGCTAGAGAGAAAAGAAGACAAGGAGACAATAAAATGTGTTGTGGCGTGTAGACACCCCATTTCGACCGCCCTTAAGATTTGGGCGCCACTGATTGATCACTCAGTGATGAAAGTTATGCTCTACAAACGTTCGATTTCTTCAGCAAGAAAATCCCAACCTTACACCTTATTTTGGACCAAAACTATTTTTGACCAAACTTATTTTAGACCTGAAAAACCTTTTTTTCAAAATATTTTTCCCAAAAGATTCTACGATGTTCCGAGGCTCGCATTTCGTTAAATATTGCACTTTTCGGTAAACCGGGTAAGGACAAAGTGGAAATAAATGAAACGGAGGTGAACTCTTTGAAAAAATCTTTGAAACATCTTATTTAGAGGTTTGGAGTTCAAGAAAATAGGAGTGGAGGGAAGAAAACTAGTTCAGGGAAAAGTTAGGCACCAATCCGTTATGACAAAACTGAGTAGCCTTCACTAAAATAGGCATATCTTTTTTCACACTTATAATTTAGATGTGAGGCCATCACCATTACAAATTAGACTTCTGGGGCTTCAATTTAGACTCAAGAATGACCTAAAACCGAGTCCGGATAAAGGAGATATGCCCATTTGAAGTTGTGTCTGGAAGTAAATTTTTGTGGCCGACAACCCACTATTTATGGACGGTCGTCCACTATTACTGGCCGGCCGGCCACTACTTCTGGCCTATTGGCCACTTGTGTAAAACCCAGATATTTTTTCTAGTTGTCCCCTAAAAGCTCCATCTATTCCTATATAGATATTTTCCTCCGAAGAGGCTGTTTTTCTATATATACTTGATCTCTTCTCTTGTTTTTAGGTTACAAAAAATTCCTTAAGTGCCAAAACCTGAAATTCTCTCTCTATCTCTATCTTACAACACACACACCTTGCCCAAACACTTCCTGAACCAATATTGGAGCTCTCCTTGCTGAGATTATTGAGTCTGAATTTTAGCTCTTGATAGTGTAAGCTTTGTGGTTTGTGAACAAAAGAGTTATCGTGTTTCAAGAGGTATAATTTTGAGCATCTCTACACTACTTCTTTCCTGTCTTTTCTTACTATTTTTAAACTATTTTTGGACTATTTTTATGAGCTAAAACTTGTGGTTTAAAGCTACCAAAGGTAGAGGGGTTAATCACCCTTCTTTGAACCTTGTCTCATAAGCTTTTGCCCTAGTGTTTCCCATCTCCTCATCAACTTTTTTTGAGCTTTTTACCACTGATTTTCCGAGGTTTTTAGAGGCTAAAAATGTAGTTTTGAAGTCCCAAAAATGGAGGGGTTAGCCGCCCCTCCTTGTGCTTGTTTACTAGCTTAAATTCCTTAATATTGTAGCTAGCGTTTTCAAGCTTTTCCAAGTGAATTTCAGCACTATTTTTGCTTACTTTAGGACTGTTTTAGGTTGGTTATTTCATTTGAGCTTTGTATAGCATGCTTGTAGTGTAATTGTCCTCGTAGGCTTGGTGGTTTAGGCTATAGCCACCAACCTATTTGAGTTGATAGTGTTTGTTTCTTGCTTTCCCTACTTGTGATCACCTCTAATCACCTCTGCAACCTCCCTCCTTTCTTGGCTTTTTTTTTCGCTTTGAAAGTTGTTTCAAACCAAGTGTTTATTTAAGCACGAGATTGGGATATTGTGCTTAATGGTTTAATCCTTTGGGGGGTCATTACCAACGGCATGGAGTCTCTTTCATGCCCAAAGCAACTCTTTGTTTGATATTTCTTTCCATTAGAGGACTTAAAGCTCACTTTTGCACTTAATTAACTAAGGAATGGTTGGTAAATAAAATGGATTAATGAAATTAGGACTAAAAGTGATGCAAGATAATAATCAACTTGGGTTCAATCGGATATTAATTGAACCCATTGAGTATTGAATCGTTTCTTACTTGTTAGTGATGAAAATGGTTCAAGAGTCAATGTCAATCACTTCCCTTGATCAATCCATGATAGAGAGAAGGTTTGGGAGTCTTTTATGTTGCACTTGTTGAAATTATACCTCTTGGTTCATAGGCTACCATGCAATGAAATTGCATCAATTGATGGCTTGTGAATTGATCTTGCCACTCCTTTGAGCTGTTTAATGATAAGAAGAGGTAATGTGTACAAACATACCTTGAGAATACCCTGTTTGTTCTCTGTATGCCTTCTATTACAGCAGGAGGAACCAAGCTTCAGTGGCCAGTAGACCATTATTTCTGGACAGCAGGTTACCATTTGTGGCCGGTCGGCCACCATGAGTAGCAACTTTTTGGAACAGAATAGAGCAGAGGTTGAGGTGAAAAGATGTTCTTCTGGCAGTAGAATAGTGGGCTTTTTGGGTGAAAACCCGTGCATGCATGAGCATTCCTCGCTTCCCGGGGCTGATTAGTAGCTTAGTTACTTATTTCATGTTGTATTCATGCTGTAATTAATTAGTTCATTCTAATTTGTAATTAATTAATTAGTGTGATTAATTAGTTAGTTCCATAGAGTAGTTAATTAATTAATTGGTTTTGTAATAACTAGCTAGCATAGTTAGTTTATTCAGTTTGTAATAATTAGTTAATTTGTTTTTTAATTTCTAGTTAATTAGTTTAGCTAGTTAGGTTATTCGGACCCTCTTGCGCGAGGGCACAGTTGTAATAATGTGTATGTCTTCTAACCCCATGTTTTTCTCCCTTTTATTTACCTGCTTATGATGGTTAGTTTAGGGCATCATGTTTTGTTTAGTATCTCTCATGCCTTGCATCCATTGTCTTGCATGCATTGAGCTCGGTGCATCATTCTAAGTTGCATTGTTAGTTAAACATTATTTGAATACGTGCTTAGACCGCATGCTATCATATTGCTTCATATGCCATATTAGTAGCCGAGCCTAGTAATTGCATATCGCATGTGTTGCATTAGTGATATTACATAGTTAGGTTCATGCATTATTCTAACTCTGTCATCTTTTTTTGGCTTGGAGTACTAGGTGTGCTTTTGTTTATTTTATCATATTGCATTGTATGTTAGTGTCGCCATGTCTAGTATACTTGCCATGAGGCTAAATGCTTAATTGATAAACTACTTGAATGCTTGTGGATAAAGGCTAATTGCTTTAATTGGAATAATTTGAGTAATGTTCATATGTGATCACTTTTTCAAGTGGTACATATTTGAAACAATTTTCAAAACCAAAACATGAAATCAAATTGTTCCAATTTCTACAAAATAGTCTATACTTGTGTGCGCATCACATAGTAAGTTAGCCTAATAAATCAGAACAATAGCATATAATGTAAACAAGAATCACATCATGATTAGTAGATGCCGATCTTTGATCATACGAGTGTGGTGCTCAATTCATGACTTTCCCCTCTCGTACCTTAGTTCCCAAGCCAGGACAATCTTGGTGATGACGGACATGTAGCCTTTGGCATGAGTCATG
Organism: Camellia sinensis; assembly: GCF_055761805.1. Taxonomy (NCBI): domain Eukaryota; kingdom Viridiplantae; phylum Streptophyta; class Magnoliopsida; order Ericales; family Theaceae; genus Camellia; species Camellia sinensis. The sequence continues at coordinate 1,364,958 of NW_028128998.1, read as the reverse complement.
GGTTTTCTAAATTTTTCAAAAATATTTAGGTGGCGACTCTATATCTGGCAAAGCAGTCCATTTTTGGCAATTTGATTCAAAATCAATTTTTCAAAAGATTTGTCGGATTTAGACTCTTGGGTGTTTATCTATTTCACATTGCACTTGTGGAATCAGATTCAGAACCACATGTAGAGTCCGAACTGTAGGGCTTCTCATCTTTCGAAAAAAGCACGAAAAGTCAAGCTACAGTTTCTGGTAACTCTACTAGGGATTTAGAGAACTGGACTTGAAATTCATGATGTGAAATTTTATCTACAATTATATGTTCTTTGAGTTGCATTTGCATTGGTGTGCTTAAGTCCCTGTGTTTTCCATATGTTATTCCTAGACTGTTTGTCGGAGGCTTGCCCAAAAGTTTGCCAAAAGGCTGATCGGTTGTGGGTTCTGCCATGTTGGGAACACAACCCTTGGATCTGGACTACTGTTGTACCGCTTGATCTTCCTTTCACTTCTTGGTGTTAGGTGTGAGAGGTATATTAGGAGTCTTACTGAGGTACCCTTTTTAACCATTTGACCTAGCTGCATATAGTAAAACTCTAGTGATTGTTCTAAATTAGGACAGGATACTCTCCATATGCCGAGTGATATAATACCGCTTGTTTGAGTAGTAAAACTGTAGATTACTCCAAAGCTAGGATAGGGAAACCCTAACCTCTTATAGGGGTGTTTTGAGTGCTTTTGTGCAAAATTTGAAATCTTTGGAAATATGTGAAGCCATCTTGGGAGAGTCTTAATCTTGAGGCGCTTCTTTTTAAACTTGAGGGTCATATCAGAATCAGAGTTTGAGTCAAAATCCAGGGGTTTGTGTTTGATATAGGTGAATTTTTAGCAAAACCAGAACCAAGGCCAAAAATTGTATCTTGTTTTGCTTTGATTGGCATACCTGGCATCCTGATCTGATGAGGCATTTATTTTTAATACCAGGTGTGTCTGAACTAGAGAAAAAGCAATCCCCGCCTTAAACCATCACAGTCCATCCAATTTTAGAAAAAACCCACTTAGCAAAGGTCCAGTCCATTTGATCCACGAAAGGCCAACTCAGAAAAGATCTATCTAATACTGAAAGACCCATTCTACAGAAAGACCCATTTTGAAAAGCCCAATCCAGTCAAACTCGTCTACACTCATCCAGTTCAAATACATCAAAGTATAACAGGCTCGAAATCCTTGTTAGTTAGCTCTTAGCTTACACCCATCTATTTCCCCAATTGCCAACTTAGCAAACAAGTGATGACACAAAGTCCGGAAGAAGTTGTGGCCATAATAACAGCCCTAAACCCGGGAATTGCCATGCATGATGAGACCAATGCTGAAATACAACGCCCATCTAGGGCATCTACTACACATCCAGTCTCAGGCCCCCAGTCGAACTTTGATCCACCTCCGCCAATTGAAGATTTGCAAGGTCTAGATCCTTGAGAAGGGTCGGCCCAAGCTTGAGTTTTCAGACCCCTGATGCAGCCTAATTAGATGCTTTATCCCCATGATATTAATGATCTCAACCCAACCTTGTTAAAAAATGCTAACCTTGAGAAGTAATTCAAAAAGGCACAGGGCCTTAACTCCATTCTCGACATTGAGGATGGGTACACTGAGGCTGCCGTAAGACTCCCAGACAAATTCAAAATGCTACACATTGACGTTTCGACAGGTCTGGAGATCCTATGGTACATATCTGGCTTTTCTTGGACATCCTGAAACCAATAGGTCTGACTAAGCCTCAAAAACTCTTTCTGTATGGAAGAACCCTGTCGAGCATAGCAGCCACTTAGTACGCCAAGTTTGAGGATAAAGTCAAGAAGAATTGGAAAGAGTTGGCTAAAGCATTTGTCAATCAGTATTCTTACAATACCTAAATTGAAATGACCACCCAAGACCTTGAAGTAACCCACCAAAATCCTGAAGAGCCTTTCGTGGAATTCGTTGTAAAGTGGAGAGCGAAGGCAACACAGATGACAGATCGCCCTTCTGAGAGGGACCAAGTGTGGATAGTGGTGCAGAACCTTGAGCCTGATATGTTGCAAAAATTAATAGTCACTCCACTGTTCACTTTCAAAACTTTGCATGACTTAGGGGTTTAGATTGAGAGTGCATTCAATAAAGGGACTATCCCCAAAACAAGAGAACTAACAAGGAGGGTGTTTTCCGAGAGTGCTAATACTAGCAGTAGCACTAGTCCCAAACTCACTGAAATCAATATCGTCGCCGCCAATCCCAAATTTGCTGGCCCTTTTGCCAATACCAACCCACAAACAGCCGACCCAACCCGAGCTCAAGGCAGAACGTTCACCCCTCTCTATATGAGCCTAACCAATGCACTAAAAGTCCTGATGAAAAAAGGGTATCTCAAACCCCTTGATCCCTAACCTCTTCGTAACTCACTCCCTGCCAGACATAACCCCACCAAATACTATGGATATCATCAACAGCATGGCCATGGCACCGATCGTTGTTACCGCCTCCGTCATGAGGTTTAGAATCTCATCGACAACTAGATGATAGCTCCACCTCAAGACCCAATGTTACCACCAACCCACTTCTCATCCATGACCAAGCATGTCCTCCCCACCTTAACCTTATCCATACACTACTTCCTACCTTGAATCCCAACATATACATCAGCCCGACCCATTTACCCAAGCCTGAGGTGTTCATTCCAGAAAGCACTAATTTGTGCATGATGGATACACCCAATCCGGTTCGGGTACACCAAGAGTGCCAAATGGCCGAACCCTCTACTGCTGAGATGTTAGGAATGATTGAAAACCTTCAAGGAACGGTGGTAGATTTAACATTTGGGGTTTCGATCCCATCAAAAAGCTCTCCAATCTTGGGGCAAGCTGCTGTTAAAAAGTGCCAACCCGAAACTATCTCAAGTCTGGGTAATGACAGATCAACAACAAATTGTCCTCTCTTCGATATAGCCACCTAATCCCTTGGCCAAGCAGAAGCAAGTGGCAAGAACAAAGCCAGGACAAGTATTGATCCCTATGTACATCTCCGGTGGGCTATTGAGACTTTGAAGGTCAAAGGGTTGAACAAGCAACAAGTGCTTGAAGTTGTTGCAAAGACTATGGATAACACTTTGGTTGCTCAGGATGAGAGCATTTTGAATTAGGGAGCAAACAATGGAAAGGGATGCTTTACCAGAAACACCCATCCTAATTCCAGTCCCAAGCCTATGAATACTCGACCAACACCCGCCACTCCATTTGCCAATATTTCCAAACCTAATGCTTTCTCCTCCCAAAAATGAACCTTCTCCCAACTCCACATGAGCCTAACCTGTGCATTAAAGGTACTGATAGAGAAAGGGTATCTCAAACCTCTCAATCCTCGACCTCTCCCTAATCCTCTCCGACCTAAACACGACTTTACCTAATATTGCACATTCCATCAGCAGTACAGTCACCATACTGACCATTGCTTTCGTCTTTGCCATGAAATTCAAGACTTGATTGACAATAAGGTCATCACCCCACCTGAAAATCCCAAAGCTGTCAATAACCCTCTTCCTGACCGCAATAGATAGCCATTTCATAACATAAAACCCACCCACAGCTTGCCAACAACCAACCATTATCCTAGCCAACAAATCATACCCTCTAATGAGCCCAAACCCATTGTGGTCATTCCTGAATCTTCTGATTCCCATCTGAGCAAAAGGAACAAAATCTTTGAAGAGATGGAAAGTTTACTCGATCTTGGCAAGTTCAAGTTTGATGAAGCAGTGATGCCAGCACTGGTGATTAGAATGATGAATCTCAGTCTCAGCTAGGGTAATTTTCAAAAGCACTTGGGAAAGACCTTCTAAACTAGGGGCATGGTGTGAAAAAGTAATTACTTCAGTCAAGAAGATGTGTGGGGACAACGTAATTATGAGGTTCCATCTATGAGGCCCGATTTGAAAGTTGAAAGTCAATCCTTCTGGTTGTGGATATGTATTGCTGAATTGAAGGCAGGTTTGCACCTTCTCGTGGGCTACTTGAAGTTGTTTTTGAAATTCTACAGATGGACTTGGAGAAGGGAAACCCCCTTTTGTCTCAGAAATGCTTATTTTATTTTGAGTTGTGTCCTGCAAATAGTTGTGTTGTAAGTGTTATTTTCTTTGTCTTTTCTTATGTTGTTGTGTCAGTTGAGTCTTTTCCTTTGAGTCACTCTCGTGTACCCTCAGGTCTTTATCTTTATAAAAAAAGTGGGAGTCAAGTTTTTGATCATTTTGTTATGTCTACAGGAATGCATTTGTGCCTTTTTAGAAATAGAAAAAACTTTGAATTTGTTTTTTGAATGAGGTCATGTTAATAAACGCGAGTTTTGAGAATGATCCTCTAAATGGTTTGAGTGAAGTCTTACTTATTGGCGCAAAGTCCTTCATGATCTTAAAAAGTTCAAGCTGATTCTTCAGCTATTTCTTCTACAAAACTTGCGAAGATAAGTTCAAAATTGTGCGTGGTATTTTACATTGTCTTGGGGATTCTCTGCGCCGGTAGGCGTTCATTTTCGCAAGCATAAGGCAGCTTTCAGACCTGCAAGAACAAGGCGGCTTTTAAACCTTATAATCATAGAATTGCTCCCCTTGTGTTTTCATTATTTCAAAAAGAAAAGGATAAAAGATGCCTAAAGAAGAAAGAAAAAGAAGAAAGGAAAAAAAGAGAAAAGAAAAAGAAAAGAAACAAAAGAAAGAGCAAAGAAAAGGAAAAAAGAAAAGGAAAAAGAAGTTAGTCATCGAGCCAGGGGCATCCATTGGAATGAAATCCAATCAACTGTGAGGAAGGGAACTTCTGTCTGAATTCGGGGAAGCAAATACGTGGAAGTACCACATTAGAAGAAGAACTAACTCTAAAAATGGAGCAAAAAGAAACGACGAAGGCATGCATAAAAGAATGGAGAACCAAGCTCAAATCAAGGCAAAGTCAGTTCCGGTGTTAGGGCAAGGATGACAATTGATCATATTTAGCACAAGTGTTGTAATGCTATCCTTAAGAGGCTTGCTAGGCCGAAAACCTAAAAGGGTGACCTAGGCAAAAGTTAGAGCATGAAAAATGAGAAATCAAAAAATATAGCTCGCAAGGTTGAAAACCCCAAAGGAGCGACTTTGGTAAAAGTTTGAGCACAAAAGGAGAGTGTCAACACCTGAGTGAACCTCAGCCATGAACTACATTGACCTGATTCCCATTCTTGGGATACGTAGGCAATTTCATCCTGAAGTTCAGTCTTAACCATATCTATCGCATTCATCTCGACCCAATCATCTTGCCTAATTCACGTCGTCAACTTCGTATCAATCCATGAGCTACACCGACTGCTGTGCATATCATATATTTGCGTTGGGTAAGAAAGAACTAACTTGAATCAACAAGTGGAGAATTTTCAATACTTGAACTTATTAGTGGAATCTCTATCTTGAGCAGAAAAGGAATCAAAACTTGAGTTTTGTGAAATTGATTTCTAAAGGGAACATAAGTAAAACTAGGGGCACTATGAATGATCAATTACCTTGAGTCTTTTTCTGCTTTTGGGTCAATTGTGAGTTCTGTTGTGTCGCGCATGGTGTTTGTTTTTGTTTGCGCTCTTCATCGAGTCACCATAGTGTGTCTGTCGCTCAAAGGCGCTCTTCATCGAGTCACCCTTGCGAGTCTGTAGCTCAAAAGTTCAACGGAGTGGCATGGTCAAAATTCCAAACACGAATGTTCGCTCCAACAAGGAAACAAGTCCATGTGTGGAATTCATAAACGAGCTGAGAGTGCCCATACAAGGGGCATCGTGTTCATGATCATTGTAAAGTGTATATGGGAAACTTGTCACTGCTTCGGAGGGGACTAGAGTAAGTTCTCAACATGTCAGAAGAGAAGCATGAGTCTAATTGGTTGGCAGCTATTCTAGGATCCGATGATCTCCATTACATGTGCCTGCATAATGTTGAAAACAGTGGCCAGTGGTTGGATACTAGGGGCAATTTTCAGTACATCTGATCAGGCCATCCATCGAACAAGGGGCATGTACCCAATCGGTGACCAATAACTGGACACTAGGGGCAATTTTCAGTACATCAGATCGGGTCATCAATTGAACAAGGGGCATGAACCCAACCTTTCTCTTAATCCACTTAGAGCCATTTGTCGGGCATTTTCCCCTGGATTAGGGTAGTTTATCCCCATGTTGATTCTGATATGATTTAGCTGTTGAAAGTGGTATCCGACCATTTCAAAACTCTCTTGGGATTGCCATTTTCCCTCTAATTAATACATGTGTTTTGTATTATGCCTGCACGCTTATACACTCTGGTTGAGTTGAACCGCGTGATTGGTTGCTCTTGCTCTTGACTTTGTTTTGCACTTAACAGAGTTTTGTCAAGTTGCCTCTTTCTGTGTTATATTCCAATGAGTTGTGGCAAGTTGCCCTATACTCATCTCATAAGGTACATGATACACTACTCTATGTACGACCCAGTTCCCCCTGCATACCGTTTATCTAACATCGCACTGTTTTGTGCACCCTGTATCGCATTGTCCTGTGCACTTTGTATTACACTATCTTGTGCATTATACCCTATATCGCATTGTTTTGTGCACCTTGCATCGCACTATCTTGTGCATTTCACCTTGTATCGCACTGTCTTGTGCATACTTGCATTGCACTGTTTTGTGCATTTAACCTACATCGCACCTTCCACAACACTGTCTTGTGCATTCACTTGAATCGCACTATCTTGTGCACCCTCAGTCGCACTGTCTTGTGCACCTTCATTACGTTATCTTACGCAGTCACCCATATCACACTGTCTTGTGTAAACTTGCATCGCATTGTCTTGTACACCCATATAGCATTGTTTTGTGCATTCATTCACCCTCACTCGCACTATCTTGTGCATTTTGTATCGCACTATCTTGTGCATCCCGTATCGCACTATTTTGTGCACCATGTATCGCATTATCTTGTGCACTTTGAATCACACTATCTTGTGCACCCCATATCGCACTGTCTTAGGCAACTTGCATCATACTATCTTGTGTACCTGTATAGCACTGTTTTGTGCATTCACTGTGCATCGCACTGTTTTGTGCATTCACTTGGTCCTAAATCCTCTAAAGGTGCAATTCCTTTGGTGTTTTTCGTGCCCGAACGACTTCAGGCAGCTTGGTATAGCCACCTGACTATGTTTGCGGTGAGTTCCGAAGAGATCAACTGTGACAGTGGAAACTAGAGTTCAAATGGCTGAGGCCTAGAACACAAAGGTTTGGGATTTCTGAGACTAAAGTCTGGTTTAAATACCTAGGGGTATATCCTCAGCTTGAACTCTGTATGGCAGCCCTATAGGTTGAGGTAATTTGTATGCGCCTCAATTCTAGATACTAAACCAACTTAGTCTGTCACCCTATTGGAGAATAGGAAAAGTTGCGAACATGGCTAGGAAGAAAAGTAGTACCTGTGGTTTGAAAGCGCAACCAAGAAGAAGATGAAGATCCACAGCAGCATAATGCGAGTCATCACCAATTGCCCCTGTAAGGTACTTTCACTTCCTAACTACTACATCGCATTCTATCATCTTATACTTATATCACAATGCACATAGAATTTATTGCTTACATCTATTACATCATAGCATTTATTGCCTGTATCCTTTCCATGTTAAGCTTAGTTTAGCATGTGCCCATACCTTTCCCTCGTTGAAACATGGTTCTGTCATGTGTAAGTACCCATGCTGCTCTGAGGCCAGTATTGAAGGTGTCAACACCTTTTCTGTGTTAGACTTGGTCTGTTTTGTGCCCATACCTTTTCTAGGTAAGATGTGGTTTGGCCTACACCTTATTCACTATATCCATTGCATCCATTGCATCGTACTTTGTCTTGTTGCATTCAACCTTATCTTTTCTCAGTAGATCATTCCTCACTTATATCATACCACCCAATTACTTGTACTCTTTCTCTTTCTATGAAAAACATAGTTTTGCATGTGCTCGCACCCCTTTCATGTTAAAGCATGGTTCTGTTATGTGTAAGTATCCATGTTGCGCTCAGGCCAGTATTGAGGATGTAGGCACTTAGCCTGTGTTAGGCGTCATTTGGTTGTTCCCATTTCTTTTCTATATAAAACGTAGTTTGAGTTTGCATCTTCATTCCTTTATGGTATTCGTGTGTTTTGCACTGCTTGTGGTTCGATGATTTTGTTACATTGTATATTATCTACATGATTTCATTACAATTGTGTATCATTTTGTATTCTGTCCCTAAACTACGCTGGTTTGATTCCTTGCAAAGGGATACTTAGGGAACCCTCGGGTTCAACCAACTGCATTTGCGTTTTGTTTCTTTGCCCAAGTTTTACGGCCTTGTCAAAATGGGTCTTTTCAGGCTTTGACATTCACTCACGTCACTTCATAACTTCGAGCTCTGTCAAAGAGGGGCAACTGTAGACACCCCATTTTTTACTGTCCTTAAGACTTGGGCACCACTGATTGATCACTTGATGATGAAAGTTATGCTGTACAAACGTTAGATTTCTTCAGCAAGAAGAGCTTCTAAATCCTAACCTTACACCCCATTTTGAACCAAAATTATTTTTGACCAAACTTATTTTAGACCTCAAAACCCTCTTTTTCAAAATATTTTTTCCAAAAGTTTCTATGATGTTCAAAGGCTCGTATTTCGTTAAATATTGCACTTTTCGATAAACCGAGTAAGGACAAAGTGGAAATAAATGAAAGGGAGGTGAACACTTTGAAAAGAAAATATTTAAACATCTTATTTAGAGGTTTGGAGTTGAAGAAAATAGGAGGAGAGGGAAGAAAACTAGTTCGGGGAAAAATTAGGCATCAATCCGTTAGGACAAAACTGAGTATCCTTCACTAAAATAGGCATATTTCTTTGCACACTTAGCATTTAGATGTGACGTTACCACCATTGGAAAAAAGATTTTTGGGGCTTCAATTTAGACTCAAAAATGACCTAAAATCGAGTTCAGATAAAGGAGCTATGCCCATTTGAAATCGGGCCTGGAAGTAGATTTTTGTGGCCGATAACCCACCATTTGTGGATGGCTGTCCACTATTAGTGGCCGACCGGCCACTATTTCTGGCCTGCTGGCCATTTGTGTGAAACCCAAATATTTTTGTCAGTTGTCTAAAAAAAGCTCTAGTTGTTCCTTTATAGATATTTTTGACCTGAGAGGCAGTTTTTTTATATATGCTTGACCTCTCCTCCTGTTTTAAGGTTACAAAAAATTCTTTAAGGGCCAAAACTTGAAATTCCCTCTCTATCTCTATCTTACAACACACACACCTTACCCAAACACTGCCTAAACCAATATTGGAGTTCTCCTTGTTGAGATTATTGAGTCTAAATTTCAGCCCTTGAGAGTGTAAGCTTTGTGGTTTGTGAACAAAAGAGTTACCGTGTTTCAAGAGGTATAATGTTGAGCATCTCTACACTACTTCTTTCCTATCTTTTCTTACTATTTTTCAATTATTTTTGAACTACTTTTATGGGTTAAAACTTGTGGTTTAAAGCTACCAAAGGTAGAGGGGTTAATCACCCTTCTTTGAACCTTGTCTCATAAGCTTTTGCCCTTGTGTTTCCCATCTCTTCATCAACTTTTTTTTGAGCATTTTACCACTGATTTTTAGAGGTTTTTAGAGGCTAAAAATGTAGTTTTGAAGTCCCTAAAATGGAGGGGTTAGCCTTCCCTCCTTGCGCTTGCTTACTAGCTTAAATTCCTTAATATTGTGGCTAATTTTTTCAAGCTTTTTCATGTGAAGTATAGGCTTGGTGGTTTAGGTCTTAGCCACCAACCTATTTGAATTGATAGTGTTTATTTCTTGCTTTCCCTACTTGTGATCACCTCTAATCATCTCTGCAACCTCCCTCATTTCTTGATTTTTTCTTTGCTTTGAAAGTTGTTTCAAACCAAGTGTTTGTTTAAGCATGAGATTGAGATATTATGCTTAATGGTTTAATCCCTTTGGGGGTTCATTACCAATGGCATGGTGTCTCTTTTATGCCCAAGGCAACTCTTTGTTTGATATTTCTTTCCATTAGAGGACTTAAAGCTCACTTTTGGACTCAATTCACTAGGGAATGGTTGGTAATTAAAATGGATTAATGAAATTCAGACTAAAAGTGATGCAAGATAATAATGAACTTGGGTTCAATCGGATGTTAATTGAACCCATTGACTCTTGAGTTGTTTCATACTTGTTAGTGATAAAAACGGTTCAAGAGTCAATGTCAACCACTTTCCTTGATCAATCCATGATAGGGACGAGGTTTGAGAGTCTTTTATGTTGCATTTATTGAAATTGTACCTCTTGGTTGATAGGCCATCATGCAGTGAAATTGCATCGATTGATGGCTTGTGAATTGAGCTTGCACTCCTTTGAGATGTTTGATGAGAATGAGGGGTAATGTGTACAAATATATCTTGACAATACCCTGTTTGTTCCCTGTATGCCTTCTATTGCAGCAGGAGGAACCAAGCTTCAGTGGACAGCAGGCAACTATTTCTGGACGGTAGGCTACCATTTGTGGCTGGTCGGCCACCACTTCTGGCCTGCCGGCCACTTTTATCAAATTGAGCAGCCATTTTTTGGAATAGAACAGAGTAGAGGCTGAGGTGAAAAGATGTTCTACTGTGCAACAGAAGCATTCTAGCAGCAGAACAGTGGGCTTTTCGGGTGAAAATCCACGCATGCATAAGCATTCCTCGCTTCCCAAGGCTGATTAGCAACTTAGTTACTTATTTCATGTTTAATTAATTAGTTAATTCTAATTTGTAATTAATTAATTAGTGTAATTAATTAGTTAATTCTAATTTGTAATTAATTAATTAGTGTAATTAATTAGTTAGTTCCATAGAGTAAATTAATTAATTGGTTTTGTAATAACTAGCTAGCATAGTTAGTTTATTCGGTTAGTAAAAATTAGTTTATTCGTTTTGTAATATCTAGTTAATTAGTTTAGCTAATTAGGTTATTCGGACCCTCCTGCGCGAGGGCACAGTTGTAATAATGTGTATGTCTTACAACCTCACGTCTTTCTCCCTTTTATTTACCTTCTTATGATGGTTAGTTTAGGGCACCATGTTTCATTTAGCATCTCTCATGCCTTGCATCTATTGTTTTGCATGGATTGAGCTCGGCGCATCATTCTAAGTTACATTGTTAGTTAAACATTCTTTGTATACGTGCTTAGACTGCATACTATCAAATTGCTTCATATGCCATATTAGTAGCCGAGCCTAGTAATTGCATATCACATGTGTTGAATTAGTCATATTGCATAGTTAGGTTCATGCATTATTCTAACTCTGTCATCTTTTTTGGCTTGGAGTATTAGGTGAGCTTTTGTTTGTTTTAGCATATTGCATTGTATGTTAGCGTTTCCATATCTAGTATGCTTGCCATGAGGCTAAATGCTTAATTGATAAACTGCTTGAATGCCTGTGGATGAAGGCTAATTGCTTGAATTGGAATAACTTGAGTAATGTTCATATGCGATCACTTTTTCAAGTTGTACATATTCAAAACAATTTTCAAAACCAAAATATGAAATCAAATTGTTCCAATTTCTACAAAATAGTCTATACTTGTGTGCACATCACATAGTAAGTTAGCCTAATAAATCGGAACAAGAGCATATAATGTAAATAAGAATCACGTCATGATTAATAGAGGCTGATCTTTGATTGGGCAAGTTGGGTGCTCAATTCATGGCCTTCCCTCTCGTACCTAAGCTGCCAAGCCGAGACAATCTTGGTGATGACGGACACATAGCCTTTGTCATGAGTCATGGGTTGCCTAAATTTTCCAAAAATATTTAGGCGGCGACTTTGTATCTAGCAAAGCAGTCCATTTTTGGCAATTTGATTCAAAATCGATTTTCTAAAAGATTTGCCGGATTTGGACTCTTTGGTGTTTATCTATTTCATATTACACTTGTGGAATCAGATTTAGAACCACAAGTAAAGTTTGAACTGTAGGGCTTCTCGCCTTTCGAAAGAAGCGCGAAAAGTCGAGCTACATTGCAGAAGTGGGGGACCAGTGGACCCAAGAGGCATTATTTACAGAGAAAGCAACAAAAAGGCGCCAACACGCTTCCTTAGGATCATTATGACTGTTAGTCAAAAGGCACCTTTCAGAGCTATTATGACTTTACTTCAAAACAGACACAACTCCTAGCCCAACCGATGCAACCCTCGGGTTACTTGCTGACGTCATGCACGCACGGGAAACAAGGAATGTGTCCCCCATGCGAGCAGAGAGCAAATGTAGAGGGTTAGAAAGTAAACCCCAAATTAAGTATGGGCCTAAATGCTAAGGTCACCGCTCTGAGGCGATTAGGAATAAAAAAAAAATGTGCTTGGGCTAAAGACCAAGGGAAATGGGCCAATAGTGGGCCGAAGTAGGTCCAACCCGCCTAGTGTCCAAGCAGACTCCATGAAGGAAGATGCTTAAGTCAAGTTGTAGAGGCAACACATGTAATGGTCAAGTTGTTAAGGCAACACATGCAGCGGTCAAGTTGCTAAGGCACTTCGCCTCAGTGCTAAATATTGTCAGTTCGACTGCCATCTGAAGTTGTTGAGGGAAATAGAAAGTTGAAACAACTAAGTTGCAGAGGCAACACTTGCGATGGCCAAGTTGCAGAGGCACTTTGATTCAGGGTCGTCAATTCAAGTATTGTCAATAGCGCCGCCATTTGAAGAATCGTCGGTACCTCAGCCATCCGGAGTTGCTAAAGGGAAGAGAAAACCGAAGCAACTAAGTTGCAGAGGCAGTACTTGCAGTGCCCAAATTGTGGAGGTATTTTTTTGGCGCCACCATTCCTAGTATTGTTCATTTTGCCATTTGCACTTGCCGCGAGAAATGATTGCCATAGCAACCATAGCTGATGCAACTAACATGCGGAGGGAACATCCTACCAAGATGATGGCAACCTTTGAGAGAAGTTTTCCATCTGCAAGTAAAGGCTAATGCTTGGTGCTACTAGCAGGCCCCAAGCTATTACTAGCCTAGGGCTGATAGCAGGCCCCAAAGTTCATTAACTTGGCACTGATAGCAGGCCCTAAGACTTACTGGTTGGAGCTGATAGCAGACCTAGAGATACCAGTTTACCGCAACGATCTCGCGAAAATGGGAGTAGGATAGCCCAAGTGTAAGGGACTCCTTTTCCATTACATGGACCTACCTTAGTCACACAAGCAAGACTAAGGAAGCCCCCTTGGGTTTGGTACTAAGGCACAACATGGCTGATAGCAGGCTTGGTTGTGGCCTTCACCCTGAGAAGCTGGGAAGTTTGTGGTTAGGTGGCTAAGGGTGGAGGCTTCATTGAGGTGAATACGAACATAGCCGATAGTAGGCTAATGGAGTCCTAAGATTGCATGTATTGGCAAAATAGAACTGAGAAGGCAAGTGCAGCAGCAAGGTTTACCGCTGCAAGTGCACTTGCTGAGGTTCAAGCTGAGAAGGCAAGTATAGCGGCAAACACTCCCGCCGCAACTACAGTTGTTGAGGCTCAAAAGGGAGTTGCAACGCCAAACACTCTCGTCGCAACTACACTTGCTAAGGTTCAAAAAGGTAGTTATGGAGGCAAACAGATAGTACACAGTACATGTAGAGGGACACGTGGCACCTTCAGCCTTGTGGCTCAAGGCAGAATATTCTATGTAATCCTTAGGGACACATGTCTTCTCTCTATTTGGCCACTTGGTGTCCTCTTGGTTCCAAGGAAAAGCTTATAAATAGGACCTATTTCCCAAGGTCCAAAGGGAGAAATTTTGGGGATTTGGGGGAGATGCTGCTTATTTGTGCACTGCCATTCATTTCTGCTTGAGCTACCTGCTTTACCCTCACCTAGCTACTCACTCTCCATTCTTTCCACCATTGTTGGACCATTAACATAGTTTTGTCTCTCTAACCATCTTCCTAACCTTGAACTCCCCTACAAAGTGCATCAAAGACTCAGGGTGTTTTGTACACATAGGACAAAGTCCATCAATACCCAACCTTTTCTTCTACAACAAAACTTTTACTGGAAGAATCTCAATACTTGGAGAAAGCTATTTTTCGAATCTAGGTTTGAAGGTTTTGGATCATGAGCACTTCATGTCGTTAGTGATGATAAAATTTGGTGATGGTTTGTGGGTAAGAGGATTATAAATCTAGAGTGTATGGTAGCGGTGGCTATTGATGGTGGTAATGGTGTGATGGTGATGGTTGTTTGGTTGAGAGAGAAGAATAGAAAGGGTGCGTTTGGATTTATAATTTGAAATTAGGGGCTAAACTTTAATTTTTTTTAACTTTTTCCAAATGTGATGACATGAGGTAAATTTATCATGATTTAATAAGTGAAAAGGTAATTTAATAATATTAAAAGTTTGAATATGAAATTGATTAGAGGGATATAGTTTAGAAGGATAAATGAAATTTCTTCATGGTTGTATGCAAACAAGCCTCCATTTGTTTGGTTTGTGAAATAAGATGTTTAGAATATGCACAGCCCAACTGTGTACAGTGCCATTTATATAAATGGAGAAAAGTTGACAATTTTATTGAAAATCAGAACGTGGCTACGGATTGCTTGATGTGCCGTGCATCCATCCGTAAAATAAATTTGGGTTGAACGCCGATATTAAGGTCTCGTTTGAAAAAAAAAATTTAAGTAAAAAAGTCAAAAAGTTATTAAATTAGTAAAAAAGTTAATAATTCGTATTAAAAAGTCAAAAATTCTCTTTTCTCTCTACTTTTTGTACATCTTTTCGTAAAAAGTTCAAAAGTCATCCCAAACATACTAATTTTTTTTAGTTCGTATTTTAGCCAAATAGCCAAAAAGTTACTAAATTAACCTGTTTCCAAACGAGGCCTAAGTAGTTGTTTGGTATATATTAAAAAATAAATATATATATATATATATATATATATTTATTTATTTGGGTCACATCAATTAACATATATCAACATCTATTAATATCTCTTCTCTGTTTTTTCACTCACTTTCTCTATTTTTTTACACATTTTTTTATAATAAAAAATTAAAAAATATATTTATTTAGAATATCTCAAACCACACCTAAATAAAATTTTAAGTATATGTAGTATTACTAACATGAAAAATAGCACTAGACTTTCAAGAATGCACACTTTTGTGTCTAAATATTTTTGTTTTTCTGACCAAATCTATTCTTAGATCTCGTTTGGCATGTGTTTATTTTAGTTTAAAGGTCAGAAAAATTGTTAAAAATTTCAAAAAGCCTAAAAGCTATATTAAAAATTTTAAAATTCTCTTTTCTCTCTATTTTTCGCATATTTTTTTTATAAAAATAAAAAATTATTTCAAACATATCAATTTTTTACTCTATATTTTAATTAAAAAATCAAAATTTAACTAAAATAATGTATTCTCAAATGATACTAATTGTACGATTATGCCGGGATATTCATATAATCTAAAATTCTTGTCATATCAAATGGTAAAAGCGACATTCGAGTTGCAGATCCCAAGCTCCCTGACGGAGGAGTTCTAGTGGCATAGTAATGAAGAAATATAACTCAAGGGTGGTGGCATTGTGGTTAAGATTTGGGGTTTAAGTCCCAATATTATGAGTTTAATTCTTTTTTTTTAGACCAATTTCTTAGGCGAAACACAGTTAGTTAGGAGGTTGAATCTCAAGTGGTCTAATCAGCACTTGGTGTGGATTCAATGATCCTCCGCTGTGCGAGTCCTGACTTAAGTGGAGCTTATCTTGGGAAGTCGGGACAAGTTCTCAAGTTATAGTCTCCTCGCTCGGAACGGCTAACAGGACACCTTAGTAATCTCTGCAAGGGGCGCTGTCTTGGTCCTGCGGGAGAGTAAGGAGGATTTTCCTATTAAAAAAAAAATTAAGAAATATAATGACATGGGAGAAAAAATAAAAAGTAAAAAAAAATTAAGCAATGCATTTTTGTGTTCATCAAATTTGTGTTTAAGAGAATAAACAATAAGGATAGTTTTAAAATAAATTGTCTATTTTTTTTTTTTTTTTAGATAGATAAAGATGATAAAATTAAGTAGTTATAATTATCAGATTAAACTTATTTTTTTAATAAATGAGTACACTAAAAATCTAAAAATAAATAATTTAAATTACTAAAAATAAAACTTATAACGAGTCTCACAAATCTAATTGTACTAGATTGAACTTCTCTCCCAGAGAAACTAGAACCATTGATAAATTAGAATATAAGGCATTTTATAAAGTCAAAACACTACATTATTCAACGATTGGCTAGCTAGCAACTTGTTGATTAGCCTTTAGTGTATATTTTGTGGAAAATACATATCCAAATTGAATCACGTATAAATAAACAAGATTAAATATAAGATGGAACATATTTTTAAGGATAAATTATGTAAATTGTCTCTATAGTTTATAAGAGGGTAATTTGTGTAGATAAATTGGGCCAAGCAAGGTGGGATCCTCTTTAGGGATTGGGCCGCACAATGGGCCGAGATAAGAGCTTAGATAGCATGGCCTTGGGTTGAACTTGTAAAAGTCCAGTCAACGATGGGCTGTTAAGGCTTGGAACTAGCTACCCACGAACAATCCATAGATAGACCGAGATACTAGATTGACTATCTAGGAAAAGAAGGCCGAGCTATCTGTAGCTCGGCGGTGCACAATTGGGCATATAAGGTTTGCACCGTTTGGCCAGAGACCGAACGGAGTAAAGGTATCTCGGTTAGTTGTCGATAACTGTGCAGAGTGTTGCCATCTTACTTGGTTGGCAGTAAGGAAGGATGTTGTAATAACCCTCACTTTACTCTAGTCATGCTTGCATGTATTTACATGATCTTGTCTTGTTGAGTTGCATTTATAAACCTTCATTTGTTTCGCATAAGTGTTGCTTGCTTGCCTTTTTCCTTGCTTGGTGTAAGTTTAGCCGAGGTCATCTTAAGCCTAGGTTACACCTTTGAACTTCTTATACGTAGGACCATCTTCGAACCACTTTGGTTGACCTCCACCATCATCCTGTCATGTTGGCCAAGATGTCATTATCTAGGCCGAGGTTTTCATCACCAAAGCCGAGATATGTATTATCTAGGCCGAGATGTTATACCAAAGTGATCTTGTCCCTAGACTGGTACGACCTAGATCGAGGTGTCGCACATCTAAGCCAAGGTGTGGCACAGCTAGGCCAAATGTTGTCCTTCCTACCCGAGATCATTGAGACCTTACTTGCCAAAGCTTTGTCCTAGCCGGGATCATTACCCGCCGAAGTGCCCATGTCACCTTACTTGTTGCTTACACTTTGTCATGCTCTTGTCTTACCAATCCATCACCTTTTGAGGAGATCCAACCAGCCGTTGCCACGTGTCCCAGCAGAGGATTAAGTCAGCCGGCAGAGTTAGAAATATATCATTTTGTGTCATATCTCTTGCATGGTAGAGAGAGAAGCTCTAGGAAGAGGAGAGGAAGTTGGAGAGAGAGAGCTAGATCCCAAGCTTGATCTTTAGAGTTTGAGCCATTTAATCCGTGTTTTGAGGTTAGAATCTTGATTTACTCTTGTTATTCTTTATGTTGATCCGATTGCATTGCATGATCTAGAATGATTCATGAGCCATGCATTGATTTAAAGCTTGCTTTAGAAAGAGAAAATGATGTTCTTGTGTTCTTGAGATAAAACCATGTTTTGATCCGAAAGTTTGTAACAAGTTCCATGTTTTTGTGTTTGTTTCCATGAAATCTTCAACTATGGGTACTCAGGTCCATGTTTTCAAACTCATATCATGGAAACTCAGATTTCGAATAAAGAAGTTATGAATTTAGCATTCATGCTCTTCATGTTCTTCAAGAGGGAAATCCAAATTTTCCCAGACTTCATTTCCTTGAATGTAGTCGTCGGGAACACACCTCGGCTAAGAGGTGTGGGACCTCGGCCTAGACCTGGTTAGTATGCAGCATGTTTTCCTGAGATGAAAAGGCAGTGTTGTAACTCCCAGCATGTTTTGCTTTGCTTGACTTGATTTTGAAAGAAATGCCGAGATCCTTTCCTGTCATGTAAAGCTTGTTTTAAGGATGCATTTCATATCCATCTTTGAGCATCTCACCTTGTCTTATTGAAATGCATTCAATGGGATTTATTATGTGCTTGTAGGCCTTGGAACCTTGCTTGTAATTCCTACACCCGAAGAACTATGTGAGTGGTATTTTTAATAAAGTTATGTTATAATGTTTTGATAAAAACTTTGCTTTGCTTTGTTTTGAAAAAGTATTTGATCAGACATGAATGATTGCCCCTAGTTTTGTATCTAGTATTATATTTGTTTTGATGACATTCTGGGAAAGTCCTTAGTGCCAGGGGACTATAATGCAACTGCACCCTTGTTTTGAAAGTCCTTAGTGCCGGGGGACTATAATGCAACTGCACCCTTGTTTTGAAAGTCCTTAGTGCTAGGAGACTATAATGCAACTGCACCCTTGTTATGCCACTGACGGTTTTCCGCATGGGTTTATTTGTCCGGAATGTCATCCCTTGTATTATATTGATGCTAGTAAGCATCCCTTGAAGATTTGAAAGACTTGATAGATGGACTTGGTTCATCCCTTGATTTTGTATAAGTTCTGCTATGTACTGTTTAGAAAAGAGATCTTGAATATCATTCATGCAAAACCTTTATTACTGGTATCATTCACTGAGTATGCAAGCTCACCCTCTCTCTCTCTCTATATATATATATATAGGTGACGAGCAGGAAGGCGGTGACGCCTAGATGATTTTTTGCAAGATGTTTTTGGATTCATGTTTTGTAGCATCCTGAAGATTATGCTTCTTGGCTTGTAGTTATTTCTCTTGTATATGTCGGCTTGAGAAGCCTTTTGATCAAGATGTATTTTGTACTTTATTTTATTGTATCCAAGTTGTAAACTATATTAAGATATATGTCATTTCTTTTGATCTATGCACAACTCTTATGTACTAATTAGATTTAAATATATTGCTTCCGCACTTGTAAGCCCCATATGTATACTCTGATTGTGTGTGAATCTTTGTCGGTTGGCCTTTGGTAATCTCGGATTACTGGCCATCACGGCACCATTCTACTAGGGGCAGAGTGGGTTTGTGACAGATTGGTATCAAAGCACCGGTTTCTTATAGTACGTTATTCACACATTTTGAGTCCTAAAGAGCATAGGATGTCCCTTAGAATGATGTTAGGATTGCATCATATTGGTTGCTACTTGACAAGGTGTGCATCATCTCGGCATGATTATTTGCTACTTGCATACATGTCTATTTGCTCATTTTGTTTTAAAGTCATATTTTGCATACTCTCAGCATCTTGAGAAGGGGTAGACCTCTAGTTGGCCGAGATCATCCTGAGGATAGATTGGACAGATTAGAAAGGTTGGTCGAAGGTTTAGTCCGTGAGTTGCGACAACCTAGGCCACAGGACACTAGCACTACTTCTACTCAGGCCGAGCAGACAAACGGCCGACATGCAGCTCTGCTTCCACCTCCTCCAGTGCGATAAGTGCCTCCGCCGCCAGCTTTGTATGGGGATGGCACGATAACTTTGATCAAAGAGTTCAAGGAAATGAACCCGCCGAGATTCCAAGGGGTATAGAGCCGATGAAAGCCAAAGCGTGGGTTTTGGAAATGGAGAAGTTGTTTGAGATTTTTCCCAGTACCGATGCTCAGAAGGTGTCATTGGCAGTATTCACGTTAGATGACGACGCACGAAGATAGTGGATGATGGTCCGAGAAGGTAATCCAGGTTTGACTTGGGCCAGATTTTTGGAGTTGTTTTACAACAAGCATTTTCCCCTTAGTGTCCGAGACCGCAAGATCACAGAGTTCCAGACTCTGACGCAAGGCAATAAGACAGTGGCGGAATACGACCGTGCTTTTACCGAGTTGGCAAGATATGCGCCTCACATGGTTGACGACGAATGCCAAAAGGCTAGGAAGTTCGAAAGTGGGTTGCGTGGACCGATACAGGACCGAGTGAATATGCTCAACATGCCGACTTACGCCGGATTGTTAGACAAGGCCATCCTGGCAAAAGCTAACTTGAACCGATATCAGAGTTTCGGAGAGAGCCAGAGGAAGAGGCAGAATTATAATAATCGCCGAGTTCCGTTTAACGCCAAGAAGAAGACGAATGTGGGCATCTCCAGCAACTTGAATCAAGAGGGTGATACTAAGCCGATGTGTTCAAATTGTGGGAAGCCACATTTCGGGGTCTGTCATTGGGCGTCAGGGGCTTGCTTCGAATGTGGCGAGATAGGTCACCGAGTGAAAGACTGTCCGAAGGCAAAGGCTGATGATGGTAAGAAAAATGGAAGTACCTCGGGCTCTACACAGAAAAGCAACGTCAGAAGGGCACAGATGAGGCAAGGCAGGGTTTTTGCTCTAGTGCCAGGAGACACCCAGAGCGCCGAGACAGTAGTGTCAGGTACCCTTCCAATATGTACTCAAGATGCATACATATTGATTGATTCGGGTTCTACGTATTCATTTGTATCTACTAAGTTTGCCAAGAAGTTGAATAGGAAACTAGAACCCCTTGGTTATGTGTTATCTGTATCTGCTCCATCTGGGAGAACTATGATTGTTGCATCTATTTATAGGGCGTGTGATGTTGTGATTAAGGACGTAGGATTGTTAATTGATTTGATGCCGTTAAGCCTGACTCATTTTGATGATATATTGGGGATGGATTGGTTAGTAGCGAATCATGCATCCATAGATTGTGTTTCCAAAAGTGTCACGTTGAAACCCCCAAACTAAGCCGAGGTTACATTTCAGGGAAAAGGGGTAGTATCTCCACTTTATCTCATCCATGAGAGCTTATAAGTTGATCAAAAAGGGGTGTCAAGGTTATCTGTGTAGTATACGAAGTGATTCAAATGGAAGCGTTGAGTTAGCCGATATCCCAATTGTTAGAGAATTCCCCGACGTCTTTCCAAATGATTTGCCTGGTCACTTGGTCGATAGGGAAATAGAATTTACTGTTGACGTTATGTCGGGAACCCAGCCTATCTCTAAAACACCCTATAGAATGGCCCCAGCCGAACTTAGGGAGTTGAAGGTGCAATTACAAGAGTTGTTAGACAAGGGGTTTATCAGGCCGAGCACTTCACCCTGGGGAGCCCCAGTTCTTTTTGTTAAGAAAAAGGATGGTACACTTCGCCTTTGTATTGACTACCGAGAACTGAACAAGGTAACCATTAAGAACAAGTACCCATCGCCAAGGATCGATGATTTACTTGATCAACTACACGGAGCACGAGTCTTTTCCAAGATCGATCTCAGGTCGGGCTACCACCAGCTCAAGGTTAAAGCCGATGATGTTGAGAAGACTGTTTTTCGGACAAGGTATGGCCACTACGAATTTTTGGTTATGCCCTTCGGAGTAACTAATGCTCCTGCAACATTCATGGATCTGATGAATAGGGTCTTCAAGCCGTACCTAGATGAGTTCGTGGTTGTTTTCATCGACGATATATTGATCTATTCCAAGAGTGAAGCTGAGCATGAGAAGCACCTGAGACTTACCCTACAAATTCTGAGAGATAGAAGATTGTATGCCAAGCTTAGCAAGTGTGATTTTTGGTTTTCCAGCATTTCATTTTTGGGGCATGTGATTAATGAAGAGGGTATCTCTGTTGATCCAAGTAAGATTGAAGCCATTGTGAATTGGCCGACACCAACCAATGTGTCCATGGTTCGTAGTTTTCTGGGTTTGGCCGGTTATTACAGAAAGTTTGTGAAGGACTTTTCAAAGATTGCAATACCTTTGACGCAACTAACTCAGAAAGGAGTGGCGTATGAATGGACCGAGGATAGGGAATCAGCCTTCCAGGAGCTAAAGACGAGGTTAGTCACAGCACCAGTTCTTGTACTGCCGACAGGTAATGAGGAATTCCAGATTTATAGTGATGCTTCTTATAAGGGTTTGCGATGTGTGTTAATGCAAGGGGGTAAAGTTATAGCATATGCATCGCGTCAATTGAAATCTCATGAAAAGAATTATCCTACCCATGATTTAGAACTAGCAGCCATAGTGTTTGCTTTGAAGATTTGGCATCATTACTTATATGGAGCCTCTTGCCAAGTTTTTACAGACCACAAGAGTTTGAAGTACTTGTTCACCCAGAAGGAATTAAATATGAGGTAAAGAAGATGGCTTGAATTATTGAAGGATTACGACATGCAGATTCAGTATCATCCAGGTAAAGCAAACTCAGTGGCCGACGTGTTGAACAGGAAGTTGGTTGGGAATTCAGCTTACTTGTCAATGATTTCAGTGGAGCCGACTATCATTGAGGAAGTGAAAACTAGACAGATGGAAGACAGATTCTTCAGGAAGGTGATCGATGAGATTGTCACTAAGCCGAGGTGCGGGTATATCGTTGAAAATTAGGCACTCAAGTTTGAAGGAAGATTGTGTGTAGCCGACGTCCCAGAGTTGAAAAAGAAGATTTTGCAGGAAGCCCATGGTTCCAAGTTTGCCGTTCATCCAAGGAGCACCAAGATGTACCAAGACATGAAGCAGACCTTTTGGTGGCCAAACATGAAGAGAGAGGTAGCATAGTTTGTATCTCAGAGTCTGTATTGCCAGCAAGTGAAAGCAGAACATCAGAGACCAGCAGGACTTCTTCAACCTTTGTCAGTTCCTGAATGGAAATGGGAACATATCTCCATGGATTTTGTGGTTAGTTTGCCGAAGACGCATAAAGGTATGGACTCGATTTGGGTTATCATCGACAGATTAACTAAGTCAGCACACTTCTTGCCTGTTCAGACTACCTTCAATGCTGACTGACTTGTTGTACTGTATATGAATGAGATTGCTAGACTTCATGGAGTGCCGATGTCCATTGTATCAGACCGAGATCCAAAGTTGGTTTCTAGATTTTGGCAGAGTTTACAAAGGGCCTTGGGAACCAAGTTGAAGTTTAGCACAGCTTTTCACCCCTAGACCGATGGACAAACAGAAAGAACGATTCAGACACTCGAAGATATGCTCAGACTATGTGTGTTGGATTTCAAGGGAAGTTGGGAAGTGCATCTACCATTAGTAGAATTCGCTTACAACAACAGTTATCAAGCTAGTATTGGCAAGGCGCCGTACGAACCTTTGTATGGGAGGAAGTGCAGATCGCCAATATCTTGGACTGAAGTAGGAGATAAAGCTTTGATTGGTCCCGAGCTAGTTCAAGTTACAACCGAGAAGATTAAGCTTATTCGACAAAGGATCAAAACTGCTCAGAGTCAACAGAAGAGCTATGCCGACCAGAGAAGAAGAGAGTTGGAATTTGAAGTTAGGGATCATGAACTCCTGAAGGTTTCGCCAATGAAAGGAGTTTCAAGATTTGGGAAGAAAGGTAAGTTAGCACCTCGTTACATCGGGCCGTTTGAAATTCTTGAGAGGGTTAACCCAACTGCCTATAGACTTGCTTTGCCACCAGAACTAAGTCAAGTTCACAATGTGTTCCACATTTCGATGTTGAGAAAGTATATTCGGGATCCCCTGCATGTGATTGACCATTTCGGGATTGAGATTAACGAAGATTTAGGTTATGAGGAGAAGCCGATACGGATTCTTGATAGGCAAGTGAAATAGTTGAGGAACAAGTCGATACCAATGGTACAGGTTGAATGGAAAGAGCATTATGGTAAGGATGCCACATGGAAAATGGAAGAAGAAATGAAAACCCGACATCCGGAGTTGTTTTTGGGGCAAGGTAACTTAAGTTTGGGGACCAAACTTCTTTAAGGAGGGTAGGATGTAACAACCCTCACTTTGCTCCAGTCATGCTTGCATGTATTTACATGATCTTGTCTTCTTGAGTTGCATTTACAAACCTTGATTTGTTTTGCATAAGTGTTGCAAGCATGCCTTGTTCCTTGCTTGGTGTGAGTTTAGCTGAGGTCATCTTAAGCCTAGGTTACACCTTTGAACTTCTTACACCTAGGACCATCTTCGAACCACTTTGGTTGACCTCCATCCTCACCCTGACATGTTGGCCGAGATGTCATTATCTAGGTCGAGGTGTTCATCACCAAGGTAGAGATGTATATTATCTAGGCCGAGATGTTATACCAAAGTGATCTTGTCCTGGACTGGTATGACCTAAACCGAGGTGTGGCACATCTAGGCCGAGGTGTGGCACATCTAGGCCAAGGTGTGGCACAGCCAGGCCAAGTGTTGTCCTTCCTACCCGAGATCATTGAGACCTTACTTGTCGAAGCTTTGTCCTAGCCGAGATCATTACCCGCCGAAGTGCCCATGTCACCTTACTTGTTGCTTACACTTTGTCATGCTCTTGTCTTACCAATCCATCACCTTTTGAGGAGATCCAACCAGCCATTGCCACGTGTCCCAGTAGAGGGTTAAGTTAGCCGGCAGAGTTAGAAATATATCATTTTGTGTCATATCTCTTGCATGGTAGAGAAAGAAGCTCTAGGAAGAGGAGAGGAAGTTGGAGAGAGAGAGAGCTAGATCCCAAGCTTGATCTTTAGAGTTTGAGCCGTTTAATCCGTGTTTTGAGGTTAGAATCTTGATTTACTCTTGTTATTCTTTATGTTGATCCGATTGCATTGCATGACCTAGCATGATTCATGAGCCATGCATTGATTTAAAGCTTGCTTTAGAAAGAGAAAATGATGTTCTTGTGTTCTTGAGATAAAACCATGTTTTGATCTGAAAGTTTGTAACAAGTTCCATGTTTTTGTGTTTGTTTCCATGAAATCTTCAAGTATGGGTACCCAGGTCCATGTTTTCAAACTCATATCATGGAAACTCATATTTCAAATAAAGAAGTTATGAATTTAGCATTCATGCTCTTCATGTTCTTCAAGAGGGAAACCCAGATTTTCCCAAACTTCATTTCCTTGAATGTGGTCATCGGGAACACACCTCGGCTAAGAGGTGTGGGACCTCGGCCTAGACCTGGTTAGTACCCAGCATGTTTTCCCGAGATGAAAAGGCAGTGTTGTAACTCCCAGCATGTTTTGCTTTGTTTGACTTGATTTTGAAAGAAATGCCGAGATCCTTTCTTGTCATGTAAAGCTTGTTTTAAGGATGCATTTCATATCCATCTTTGAGCATCTCACCTTGTCTTATTGAAACGCATTCAATGGGATTTATTATGTGCTTGTAGGCCTTGGAACCTTGCTTGTAATTCCTACACCCGAAGAACTATGTAAGTGGTATTTTTAATAAAGTTATGTTATAACGTTTTGATAAAAGCTTTGCTTTGCTTTGTTTTGGAAAAGTATTTGATCAGACATGAATGATTGTTCCTAGTTTTGTATCTAGTATTATATTTGTTTTAATGACATTTTGGGAAAGTCCTTAGTGCCAGGGGACTATAATGCAACTACACCCTTGTTTTGAAAGTCCTTAGTGCCCGGGGACTATAATGCAACTGCACCCTTGTTTTGCCACTGACGGTTTTCCGCGTGGATTTGTTTGTCCGGAATGTCATCCCTTGTATTATATTGATGCTAGTAAGCATCCCTTGAAGATTTGAAAGACTTGATAGATGGACTTGGTTTATCCCTTGATTTTGTATAAATTCTGATATGTACTGTTTAGAAAAGAGATCTTGAATATCATTCATGCAAAACCTTTATTACTGGTATCATTCACTAAGTATCCAAGCTCATCCTCTATATATATATATATGTAGGTGACGAGCAGGAAGGCTATGACGCCTAGATGATTGTTTGCAAGATGTTTTTGGATTCATGTTTTGTAGCATCTTGAAGATTGTGCTTCTTGGCTTGTAGTTACTTCTCTTGTATATGTCGGCTTGAGAAGCCTTTTGATCAAGATGTATTTTGTACTTTATTTTATTGTATCCAAGTTGTAAACTATATTAAGATGTATGTCATTTCATTTTATCTATGCACAACTCTTATGGACTAATTAGAATTAAATATATTGCTTCCACACTTGTAAGCCCCATATGAATACTCTGATTGTGTGTGAATCTTTGTCAGTTGGCCTTTGGTAATCTCGGATTACTGGCCATCACGGCACCATTCTACTAGGGGCGGAGTGGGGTTGTGACAGATGTTACAAGGATAAGCATTATCCTTTTGGACTGTGATTCCTAGGATGACTTTGCTAAAGAGAGATAGAGTCATACTAGGATTGTACCGCGCAGAATCTATAAAAAGCCGTTGACAAACTTATTCCCAGGTATTGCAATTCTTAATCTTGAATACACAGAACTTTAGTGTCTTTTGTCAACTTGCTAACTTAGGCATCGAAGAGGTTTTCGGTGCATTCCCACTGGCAAGCTCATGTTAGTGTTTTCAGGTGATAAGACGACAATGTTAGGAGGAGTACAAACTTGATAAACTGGATTAAACGAGAAGGATTGTTTCGTGCTTGTACAATTGGCGCCATCTGTAGGAAACATATAGAGAACTTACCACTTGATTAAGTTTTCCTTTAACTAGTTTTAATGGGGCACAACGAAGACTTGACTCAGTCTGCCATTGATGGACAAACTCTAGAGGCGAACAAGAGGCGTGAGGATTTTCCTTTTGTTTCATCCCTGACAAACTTAGACCCTGACGCACGGGAAAAGCGAGGCTTGAGTCCTTTCCGCTCTCAAAGCCCAAATGGATAAAGAAGGATGATGGATGCCTAGGTTTTGGAGGATCGCGTGAGGGAGCAAGATGAATTAATTAGGAGAATGGCAGCTGACATGGAAGCCATGAAACACTAGATGAAGGGCAAAAGTGTGGTAGGGGTGGAAATTCACAAAAGTAAAGCGCGATCTTGCCACTCAAGAGATCGGGTTATGCAAGCCACTCCAACGCATTCTGAGAGCATAAGTCTCTAGACTGGCGATGCACATTTAAGGACCTCCAGGACTCGTTACTCCAAGTCTGAGAGAACAAGGACTGAAAGGTCTTGCATGGAGGGAAGCAATTATCGACCCTCACATACTCACTAAGCCCCCTTTCGACATACCAAGCTGCCTAGGTTGGTGGATCTGCGAATTGTTCTAGAAGAAAGGGCATGAAAGAGAGAAGATTCCCAAGCCCATGACCCTCAAAGGATCTCAGCTCTGTAGTGGCTGGCACCTAGGTTGCACAAAAGCATCGAGGTTGGAATGCTAGTACCGCGCCTTGCCTATGAACTAGCTGATAAGGCATTTGCAAGGTTGCAAAGCTCGTCGTTCGTTCCGGCAATAGAGGACACACAACTGCCCTTAGTCTTCAACTAGCCTAAGTTCACAATCTACGATGGAAAGTCAAATCCCAACATACATTTAAGCCACTTTGCCCAAGTTATGACCATACACCGGCACAACGAGGCTCTAATGTGCATCATGTTCCCATCTGGACACAACTTTATTAAGGCGTTTGTTACCAGGTTCAAAAAGAACACCAAGACACCGGTTGAAATATATCAGTTGTTCGCCATAAATATAGGTGATAAAGAAACATTGAAGTCTTACAACAATAGATATTGGGAAACCTTCAACTAGATAGGCGATTGCCCCACCAACCTAGCTATCGCGCAGTACAAACGAGGTTTGCCAATGGGCCATAAGTTGAGGAATTCAATGACGATGACACCGCCCCTTACTATGGAAGCCCTAATAGAGAGAGTGCATTAGCATATCAGGGTAGATGATGATGGTGCTTGCGCCAAAATAAAGTCTAGCACAACAGTGATGTCGGACAAGAAACTAGCAGGAAAGGTTAATATGGTTAGAAAGAAGGGTCGACCTAACAACAACAATCGCAGTGCACTACCCATTGATAAAGATGCCCAAGGAAGGAGGTTGAGGGTCCACATTTCCATTACGACTGTTTTCAACAAGCCCATCTACCGAATCCTTAGTGAAATACGCGATGAACCCTTCGTTCAACGACCTACCAAGTTGGGAGAGGCACAAAGGAGCTACAACAAAAGGTATTAGTGCACCTTCTATGATAAAGTAGGGCACCAAACTAAAGATTGTATGCCTTTAAGGAAACATTTAAAAGAATTGGTGGTAACTGACCACTTAGATCGATACATTGAAAGAGGAGCACGGGAGGACTCTTAAGATCACAACACGGTAGACGGGATGCCAGCAGATATTCCGCCTGAAGGCGTGATCAATGTGATTCATGGGATCATAGAACCTGAGTGAGTTTATGAGCTCAGAGGGATAATAAAAAAAAGCAGAACATATGAGGGAAGTGCTGAGTGTTCAACCGACTATAAAGAAAGGAAAGGCAAAAGCAAAGAATGTCATCACTTTATTGGACAGAGACTTAGCAATGTTGCAGAATCCTCACAAGGACGCGCTAGTTGTTATTTTGCGTGTCAAAAACTTTGATATCAAACAGATCTTGATACACTAGGGAAGCTCATGCGAGATAATGTACTATAAGACTTTCAAACAATTGAAATCGGAGGACAAAGACTTGGCACCAGCGACTTTCCTGCTGGTCGACTTTAACTCGAGGCCAGAGTGGCTAGTTAACAAGATAATTTTGCCGGTCAAAACTGGATCGATGACAAAATAAGTGGAGTTCTGGGTGTTGAAAGTTCCCTCCACTTACAACATCATTTTGGGAAGAGCATGGTTGCACGCTATGCGAGCTATAACATCAATTTATAATCAAGTGATACGGTTCCCAAATCAAGCCGGAGTAATTAAAGAGGTTTTGGAAGACCAAATCATGTCCAGGCAATGCTTCGTGACTGTGAACAGTAGCTGAGCTGCCAAAGGATTCGTGCAGATGGTTGAAGAACCAGAGAGCAAGGAGATGTTTGCAGACATTGGCAAAACAGCCAAACAGAAAGTAGTGGAAGACTTAGTGGAAGTAAGAATCGACGAGAACGACCTAAAGAAGTTCTTTTTGCTTGGCTTATCTTTGTCCAGCACTAAGAGAAAAGAGATCATGGAATTTTTGATCTCCAATATCGAAGTGTTTGCCTGGACGTCGTACAATATGCCTGGCATTGACCCGAACTTCATCTACCATCAACTTAACATCAACATTTCACTAGACCAATTATACAGCGAACACATAGGTCGGCTCTACATCATGCCGAGATAGTAGCCGAAGAGATGGGAAACCTATTGGATACAGGGGCGATAAGAGAGTTCACTATCCCAGGTGGATCTCCAACACCATGGTGGTGCCCAAAAAGAACGATAAATGGCGTGTTTGTTTGAACTACAAGACGATCAACAAAGCATGCCCAAAAGATAGTTTTTCTCCACCAAGGATAGACCAACTGGTGGACCTAACTGTAGGCCACAACTGACTTAGTTTTCTTGAAGCATATCGTGGATACCATCAGGTTGCTATGTATGAACCGGACTAGGAGGTCACATTCTTCATATCTCACATCCTTAATAAGTTTGAGCGGGTTGTATTGCTATAAGGTTATGCCCTTTGGCCTAAAAAATATAAGGGTAACATTTCAGAAAAATGGTCACCAAAATGTTCGAACCATTGTTAGATAGAACAATGGAGGCTTACATCGATGATATGGTGGTCAAAAATAAGAATAAAATAAACCATCTCAATGACCTAGCTAAGATGTTTCAAATTTTGAAGACCTACAAGTTACGATTAAACGCTTCCAAGTGTGCATTTGGTGTGGGGTCAAGCAAGTTTCTCGTCTTTCTAGTGACCAACCACAGTATAGAGGTAGATCGCTTCCAAATCAAGGACATTCAAGAGCTCGAAAGGCCTAACACAGTCAAGGAATTACAACATTTGATAGACCTGCACTAAATCAATTCATAAATCGATCATCAAACAAATGTCGACCACTCTTCCGAATTTGAGCAGGATGAAGAGTGTGATCAAGCTCTGGAGAGCTTGAAAGAGTACTTGACCTCTCAGCCACTGTTAGTGACCCCAGTGCCTGGAGAGAAACTTTACTTACACTTGGCGGCTTCCCAACATGTAGCTAGCGCAATGTTAGTACGCGCAGAAAGAATACAGCACTTGCCCATCTTTATGTGAGCAAGACAATGCTAGGTGCCGAAACAAGGTGCTTGCCATTAGAGAAGCTTGCTTTAGCTTTAGTGATGGTTTCAAGAAAATTGTCGCACTATTTCCATGAACACACTGTGGTTGTATTGACGGTATTCCCTGAAAGCCTTGTTTGAGAGGGCAGACTTCTCTGAAAGAATACTAAAGTGGGCAGTGGAGTTGAAACAATTTGACATCAAATTCCAACCTAGAACGGCAATAAATGCCCAAGCTTTGGCAAACTTTGTGGCAGAGTTTGCTCTAAGAATTCACTCTGTTGGTCTGGTCGACTTGATAGAAGAAACGAACAAGGGGGGAAGTGCCGCGGGAATAGCGCAATATGGAATTAAGCCTAACGGTGGTTGCATCGTCCACTAAGGCCAACAATGTAATGCCAAAGAGAGAAGGAGCAAGTCACGCAACTACAAGTTCACTTTGTAAATATATGCCTAAAAGGGAAATGGTAAGGCAACCGAGTAGAGAGGATAAAATCCAAATGGCAGACAACAACTTGGAAGAAATCATCGATGTTCCAGATTCTAAAACATCTTCAGACCTATCCACATGCTGAAAGTTGTTTGTGGGAGAGATGCAGAAGCTCTTTGTGGATGGCCTGTCCAACAGACACGTCACTGGACTTGGGATAGCCCATATCTCTCCAAATCGATTGACTATTGAACAAGCAATCACACTTGGATTTCTAGCATTCAATAATGAAGCAGAGTACGAAGCACTGTTAGCTGGTTTGAAGTTAGCCTACCGGATAAAGGCTACTGAGCTAATGGTGTACAACGTCTCCCAATTGGTCATCAACCAAATATGAGGCGCCTATGAAACAAGGGATAACAAAATGGCCAAGTATCAAGAGCTGGTCAGAAATAAGATCATGAAATTCAAAGCCATGAGGATAGAACAAATCAACCAAGAGAAAAATAGCAAGGTAGATAAACTGGCTGGTTTTGCGTCGATGGTGGACACTTCTATCCCACATCCTTGGCTAATTGACTTCCTACCAAGACCGAGCATTGAGGAACCTGAAGCGGCCAAGGTATTCTGCTCCGAGCTAGGTTCCTCCTGGATGGACCCTATCATCACCTTCTTGAAAGATAGGATTTTGCCAGAGGACAAGAAGGAGGCAAACAAGATTTGAGTGAAGTCACAACGGTTTTGGCTTTCTCCATCTCTAGCACTATACAAAAAAATCCTTCACTAAACCATACTTGAAGTGTGTCCATCCTAGCAAGGTAGAAACCTCTATGTTCAAAATTCACGAAGGCATTTGTGGAAGCCATCAGGGGAGAGATCTTTGGCCTATCGAGCTATCTCACAAGGATATTGGTGGCCATACATGCAAGCGGACACGGAGAAATATGTCAGAAAATGCGAACAATGTCAAAAGTTTGCACATCAAATCTATCAGCCGACCAGAGAGGTTCTACCTCTGACCAGCCCACGGTTCTTTGCAAAGTGGGGCTTAGACATAGTTGGACCACTCCCAGTCGTGCAAGGCAATAGAAAGTTTTTCATTGTGGCGACAAACTACTTCACAAAATGGGTGGAGGTAGAAGCACTTGCATCCATCAAAGAGAAAGACATTAACAAGTTTGTCTGGAAGAATATTATAACCCGATTTGGAATTCCTAAGGCCTTGATATCAGACAACGGCACCCAATTTGATGGAATAATCTTCAAGGGTTTTTGTGAAGAATACAAGATAGAGTTTTACAACTCAATGCTGGCGTACCCTTAAGCCAACAGCTAGGCCGAAGCGTTCAACAAAGTGATCTTAGATGGTCTAAAGAAAAGGTTAGAAAAAGCGAAAGGAAAGTAGCTTGAAGAACTTCTCCATGTCTTATGGGCCTACCGGACTACACCAAGGCGGTCAACTGGAGAAACGCCCTCTGCCTTAGCCTACGGCATGGAAGTAGTGATCCCTTCAGAAGTTGGCCTCCCCACCATTAGGAGTGAAAATTTTGACCCAGATTTGAATGGCTAAGCAATTATCTTGGAACTAGACCTTGTTGAAGAACGAAGAGAAAGGGCGCTAATCCACATTGCTTCATATTAGTAAGAACTATCTAGAAAGTATAACAAGAAAGTTTATCCAAGGCAATTCAAGATAGGAGATTGGATACTGCGCAAAGTAATGAAAAACACTGTGGAGCCTGGTGATGACAAACTAGAACCCAACTGGAAGGGGCCGTACAAATTGATGGGATTAGCAGGAAAATGAGCTTATCACTTAGAAGATGTGGATGACCGAGCTATCCCAAGGCCATGGAATACTGCGAATCTCAAGTTATTTTATTTTTAGCAATTGTAATCTTCCAACTTTTTGTTTGGTATTTAATAAAACAAGTAGATAGTTTTTTTTTTTTTTTTTTTGTTGAAAATTTTTGAATACTTGTACTTATTTCGATCTATATGTAAAAAATATTTGCTCAACTGGGGGTAAAGTGGGTCGGCAGGTTTGACCAACTCTTTCTTGGAAACTTGGATTGAGATGGTTATCTCAGCCAAAATAGGTTGGCAGATTTGATCAATTTTTGATTCCTTTAAACCGGAATGGTTATTTCGGCCAAGGTAGGTTGGTAGGTTTGACCAATTGCTTTTTGGAATCTTTGGTGGTTATCTCGACCAAAGAATGTTGGTACGTTTGACCAACTTTTTTGAATTCTTTGACCAAGATGGTTATCGTGGCCGAAGAAGGTTGGCAAGTTTGACTAACACTTTTTGAACTCTTTGACTGAGATGGTTATCTCGGCCAAAACAAGTTGGCAGGTTTGACCAACACTTTTTGAACTCTTTGACTGTAATGGTTATCTCAGCTAAAGCAGGTTGGCAGGTTTGACCAACACTTTTTGAAATCTTTGACCGAGATGGATATCTTAGCCAAAGATTGACAGGTTTAACCAACACTTTTTAGCTTTATGACTGAGATGATTATCTCAGGCAAAGAAGGATGGGATTGAGCAACTCTTGGATGGAGCTAGGTAAGCTCGGCATAGCATATAAAGCACAAATAGGCAGGATATAGAAAAAACTTATTTGCAAAGAGTAGGAAAATTTTCATTGATGTAGAAGTTCAGTACAATAGGAGGGACTGCTAGCCTGGTTACATTGTAAAAATCTGAAGGAAAAGAAATACAACAAAATCCAAAAGAAAAAAAGGGAAAATGATAACATGATAAAAAAAAAAAAAAGATTGTCCAGCTCGGCCTCAGCGTCGGCACTGCCTGCATCTTCAAGTGTGAGATTGGTAATGGCATTGCTCGGTTGAGTTTGGTTGAAAACTTCTTGCCGAGCTAGCGATGCTTGCTAGCCACAAGTATTAGCACTAGCTGACAGAGCATTGTTTCACGCTAGGCTCCCTTCCTCCTCCAAAACTTTTTGTTGAACAGCGTTAGCGCACTCTGTCATGTAGCTCGGGATGAAGTGAGGAGGAAGATTAAGGGAAACTTCATAATCATGCGCCTGGCTAAGCTGCTCTACTGTCCCCTTCTAGTCGCACTTGAAGAAGACACCCTTGGCTACCTTGCATTGTTGGACATAAGTTTGCTTGCCCTCGGCATAACCTCGGTCCTTAGCATCCTCCATCTTCTTCTCAAAAGCCTTTATTTCATCATTTTTGGCTCTCTCTAGCTTGGCAAGCTCGCACAGGTAGCAATCCTTCTTCTCTAACAACGCCTTTTGTTTGTCTACTTTGGCTGTGCAGACCTGCTCTGCTAGCGCTTCTTTTTCAGCATTAATCTTGGCCAGGCTAGCCTTACGCAGCTTCAACTCGGCATCTTTGGCCTCCCTGTTAGCGATGGCTGCTCAGGCTGTCTTCCTTAATTGAAGCATACATTTATGGGCAGCGTGGCTTTTCTACACGGCCTGCAAGTTACGAGAGACAATTAAGAAAACTGAGCAAAAATTTGAATAAAAGAACTGCAGAATCTAGGCTTACCAGAACCGGCGACTTGGTGGTTTACCGAATTACTTTTAGCTTGGTCAGCAACTTGTGTCATTACATGTCGACCGACAGACAAAGGCTCTTGGCCAAACTGAAGGTCAATTGGTGGTCCTTCTCAGCTCACACAGAGTCAGTTGTGGTCACATCGTGGCCTTTAAAGGTTATGGTCGGTGCCCATATCGGAGGGGAGGAAGGGTTAGCACGGCTAGAGCGCGTGACTCTCTAGGGATTGTTCGATTTCGGGCAGCCCGACCTCTGGCTGCTCGATCTCCTCTTCGTCCACCAGCCGTTATTGCTTAGTAGAGGAAGTGTGAGCCCTCTTACTAGGCCAAGATGTGGTTGCCCTTGTTGTGGGAAGGGAAACAACGGTCTCGCGCGGTTAACCCACTGGCTGTTGCTCGGTCTAGACCTCAACGGTGGATGAAGAAGCTTGTTTGGTGCTTAGAGCATGCACAACTCTCTTTTTTTCCATCTCTTGTTACTCGGTGAGAGGGATGAGGTTGATTTGTGGGAGGTTGGGGTCTGGCTCAAGCAAAGACTCTAGAAGAAAGTCTGTAACCTTGCTCTTTCGCTTACCATTTTATCGATAAGTCGGTTCAAAACTCAGGAGCTCAATCCAATCTCTATGCCAATATCGTAGCGCGACACAGAGAGTGTCTTGATCAACGTAAGCATAGTTCTCCTTAAACAAGTTCAGATCTACAGAAAAGAATGAGGGTTAGTGCGACAGGAAGTATTGAAAATGCAAAAGAGAAAGGACTGAGCTATTCATACTGTAGACACCCCATTTTGACCGACCTTAAGACTCAGACGTCACCGATTGAGCACTCGGTGATATTGCATATTGTGCCCGTTTAGAAGTTTCAGAGTCTCGGCTGCGAGCCTTGTCTCCGAATTTCCAGGCTCTTTCGTGTCTTGCCTCGGTTTGCGAACCAGGCTCCGTTTTCTCTGTTTTCTCTTCCCGAAGGGAGGGAGAGGTCTCGTAGATCATCTCTCAGTGGCCGTAGGCTACGTTTCATGGTCGTAGGCCATTTTTCCTATTTGGAGCCCGATTTCTGGTTTTTCGAAGTCGACGGCCGCGTGCCTCAGTTCGGGACCACTTAACCACCTCTGTTTGCTCCGGTTTTTGGTATACACCCCACCACCATCCATTCTAACAACTTGGAGCTATTTTTCAGAGCTTAGGAGCACCATTTCTCAGACCAAGACCTGCTGGTCCATTGGTCTTCAAGGGTAAGCTTCTTTTCCCTCTTTTTTGTTCCTATCTTGCTCTATATCTAAGCCTTTCCTGCAAGCATTTTTGGGCTCCGACCCAAACTATAAATAGTCATATTTTGAGCTCCTTTTCATGTTTGATTAAGGACCTTTTGCTGTTTGAGAACTCCAGCTACCACTTGCTTCTTTAACTCTCTTTTAGGCCTATTTTTGCATGTTATTTTAGGCCTACTTGTGTTTATTTTCGTGGCTTGTTATAAACTACAAAGTGTCTTGTTTTGAGCCTCTCTTAAACTTTGTTGAAGGGCTCTCTTTGGTTTGAGATCTCCTACTATCACTTGCCTCTTTAACTCTCTTTTAGGCCTATTTTGGGGGGAAATTTGAATTTCATTTTCCCCCCTTTTTTCTCCACTTCTCTCTCTATAAAACCAGACCCTCCAGCTCTATTTTGTGGAGACAAAAAAAATTGTTTAGAAGCATTATACAAACAACCTCCCTCTCCTTCTCTTCCAAGCTCCAAAACCCTAAGCCTCTTGCACCATTAACCCTACACCTCATAGC
Source organism: Camellia sinensis (assembly GCF_055761805.1). NCBI lineage: Eukaryota > Viridiplantae > Streptophyta > Magnoliopsida > Ericales > Theaceae > Camellia > Camellia sinensis. The sequence continues at coordinate 1,329,195 of NW_028128998.1, read as the reverse complement.
ACCACACATCCATCCTCCATTCCCACACTTTGAGGCTGATTTTCAGAGGTTGGAAGCTCAGAAATTTGGTCCAAAAGCTGCTGGTTTGCTACTCTTCAAGGGTGAGTCTTCTTTCTTCCCTTTTCTAGTCTTTTCTTGCTTCATCTATAAGCCATAATTGCAAGCATTTCTGGGCTCCGACCCAAACTTAAAATACTCTTATTTTGAGCTTATCTCCATGTTTTATTGAGGACCTTTCTCTGTTTAAGGTCATCTACTACCCCTTTCCTTTTATCTCTCTTTTAAGGCCTAATCTTGCATGATATATTAGCCTTGTTTTTGGGAATTTCTGGGCTTCGACCTAAACTGAAAATAGTCTTATTTTGACCCCCTCTTCATGTTTGATTAAGGGTCTTTTGTTGTTTGAGGCTCCCTTTTTACTCTTTGTGTTTAAACCTTCTTTTAGGCCTTTTTTTTTTTGCATAGTACTTTAGGCCTATTTGTGAGCTGTTTCAGACTTTTCTATAAACTGTGAAATACCTTTTTTTGAGCCCCTCTTCAACTTTTTTGGAGGGCTCTTCACTTTTTGAGACTTCCTTCTATCACTTGCCTCTTTATCTCTCTTTTGGCCATATTTTTGCATGCTTTTTTAGCTCCTTGTGCTTGTATTTTTGGGCTCTAGTTCGAACTGTAAATAGCAATATTTTGATCCACTCTTCATGTTTGATCAAGGATATTTCACTGTTTGAGGCTTCCTTTTTGCTCTTTGTGTTAAAGCTCTATTTTAGGCCTTATTTTGTATAGTATTTTAAGCTTGCTTATGCACTGTTTTGGGTTTGATCATAAACTGTAAAATACCATGTTTTCGGCCTCTCTTCAACTTTGTTGAAGGGCCCTCCTCCATTTGGGGCCAGCTGCTGTCCCTTTGTGTTCAATCTCTATTTTTGGGGCCATTTTTGCATGGTAAATTAGCCCTATTTGTGTTCATTTTTGAGACTTGTTATAAACTGGAAATATGCTTTTTTTGGGGCTTTCTTGATTCTGTCTTCATACTTCATGTTCAAATAATGCATGCTTTGCATAGCCATAGGTCATTCCATGTACCTCATTTCATGTTTCGGGATTCATTTCATGCATCGAGTGCCATGTTTCCATGTTTCGGGGCTGTTTTGTGTCATATTTCAGTGCTGAAACTTGCACACTTGTATGCCATATTTTGTGCCTTGCCATGCTTTGGTAGAGTGGCATTCGTGCCTTAGGTTCGGTCCTCAGTTTGCGTGCACGTGTGCACGCATTTCGAATACCTCATTTTCATCTAATGGCTACTAATATGAGTGTGGCTGAGGTCCACTCATGTTGGTGAAAGTCCATTGTGCATTGTGTATGCCATTTCATTTCATAGCATTGCGTATGCTAGGTTGTATGTTAGAGTATTGTGTATGCCATGTTACATCGAGCATTGTGTATACCATTTCATAGCATTGTGTATGCTAGGACGCATGTTAGGATTGCATTCATGCATGCCATGCATATTGCATGGTGTTTGGGATAGGAGTTAGCCCAAGCACGGGAAACGAGGTACGTTTCGTACTTCGAGTGACGGAACGTGTCTCAATTCCTGGTCGCCGACACTCCGGATTATTCATGATGGAGTCTAGTCCTTGTTGTGTTTATACATGCATTCATTTCATATTGAGTCGTGCAATTCGACTCCTCGGCCATCATGCATTAAGATGCGTGATTGATGGCACGAGGATCGAGGACTACGCTCCCTGAAGAGTAGTCATGCATACATATATGAAAATACTTTGCCATGCCCCTTTGTTGCTCTCTGTTGCAGCAAATCAAGAATCAGCAGCCTTCCGGAGCTTGGCACGCATTCCAAGAACAATTGCAAACAGAGGCTAATTGGGGCATCGCAGTGGATTTCCGCACAAGGCAACTCAAGCATGCATCATTCATCATTCGGAACAAAGCCGAGGCAGTCCATGGCTTGCATGCCAATTTATCGCTTTCCTAATTTAATTTGTTAATTACTTAGGGTTTTGTACATATTTGGACTGTATTTATTCGGACTGCAATTATTCATTTAGGACTGTATATTATTTATTCAGACCCTCTGTGCGAGGGCATAATTGTAATAAGTGTGCATGTGTGTGATGCATGTCTTCCAACCCCACGTCTTTCTCCCTTTTATTTACCAACTTATGATGGTTAGATTAGGGCATGTTTCAATTAGCATACAGTATGATAGCATGTTGCATTCATTCATCTGTTTTGCATGCACCGGGCTCGGCGCATCATACTAACTGCATTTGTATTTCAATTTCAAGATTGAATACTTGTTAGCTGTTGCACCTCATATGCCATGTTTAGAATAGCCGAGCCTGCTATAGTTGCATTCTTGCATGTGTTGCATTAGGCATTTCAGCATATTTAGGATCATGCATGGATTTCTAATTAGCTTCTGTTTTGGCTTGGAGTACTCGGTGAGTTTTATGCTTTAGCATCCTTGCATGTGTGTGAGTGACTGCCATGATAGCATGCTTACCATGAGGCTATTTGCTTATGTGATATGACTGCCTGAATGCCTGTGGGTGAAGGTTGGGTTATTTGGATTGGAACAAATCATTGACTGTGAGTTTTAAGCCCACTAGATAGTGGCAAAACCATCTTTTCTAAGCCCACCCGAGGGTGGCAAATCCACGTCTTAGCCTACTTGCGAGTAGCACCATCAAACCATCTTTCAAAAACAAACACGAAATGTTTTGTTCCAATTCAGGCGACTCGGTCTATACTTCTATGCTGTGCGCATCACATAGTAAACCTAGGCTAAAAAATCGGAATAAGAACACACAATGTTTTCAAAACTTGATATCATGGTTAGTAGAGGCCGATCTTTGATCAGGCGAGCGGGGGTGCTCACGAAGTGACCTTCCCCAATCGTACCCAAGTTCCCGAGCCGAGGCAACTTTGGTGATGATGGACACGTGGCCTTAGGCAACGAGTAAGGGTTTCCTAAATTTCCCAAAATAAAATATTTAGGTGGCGACTCTGTATCTGGAAAAGCAGTCCATGTTTGGCACTTCTTTCAAAATCTGTTTTCTCAAAACGATTTGCCGGATTTGGACTCTTTGGTTCAGATTAAGAACCGTGACACAAATCGAGTCCGAACTGTAGTGAGGTCCCCCTGCGGACTTGTCTACACATACTAGCTGATCCTTTATTCTAGTTAATATTGTAGCCTAGTATCTGGGCCTCTTGGTCTTCATAATTGCCAGAGACCTAGGGAAAATCGTCATTGTGCAAGTCTTTGTTTAGCATTCTTTTGACGATTTTCTCTCGGCCTCTTTTTACTTTATGGTAATACACCCAGCCGTCATCGTTTTGACCGACTGAATATTGATGGAATATCTCGGCCAATCCAAGGTTTAGTCCAAGACAACGGTTGAGCTCGATGATGCCGTTTATTATTCTGTAACCGTTTGTAGACAGTTAGATGGGCAGAGCCTAGTCTGTCTAAGGAACTCGCATATAAGACGTTGAATGGGGAATTGGAGTCTACCCTCGATTATGGATAGCACGGTGAAGGGGTAGAAATAGGGTTTGCCCCAAGGTATGGTGTCTTGCTTGGCCAGAGTGAATTGCACGTCATCTGGAACGGTGTAATCCCTTCAGAACTCGGCTATGGTACTGAGCGAGCTCACCGTGAAACGATACTTGCCCATGGTCTTAAATTAAAAAGGCATTAGGGTCTCCTCCTCTACAACCCGTCCCCCTGCTAGTGACCCATATCTACCATCCCTTCTATTATCTTATTCTCCTCATCATTCTCCTTCCTTCTCCTTGTTGGTATTTTTCATAATAATTGAACAATAAATTAGATAAAATAAAAATAGATAAGACAAAACTATCTTGTTCTTAATTCTAAAAAGAAATACAATACTTGAAATTAAATTACAACATTAAAATATATTACAAGATGTATTCCAAATAAAACAAATTACAAGAACAAATAGCAACAATGATAAATAAGATTTGAACATGAAATAAATTGAATCTAAAAAAATGAAGAACGAATGATAAGGGATGCAAACTGATGTCTATGTTTCACATAGTATCCTTAAAACAGATTCTCCGCCTCACTGGTAGTGCTGGAAGTCTGTTGTGTCTCCTAGGATTCAATGGTTGAATGTTTGCTGTAATAGCACTCACTAGAACAACTCTAACGAACTGGAACATTAGAAGTACTTTCTCTAACAAGAGCCAAGGAAGGAGACTAGCAAAAGAGAGGGGAAATTTTTTTGAATATTTTGGTGTGAAACATCTTTATTTTCCATCTCTCAAAAACTACCTATTAAAATCCATTTATTAAATTTGGAAGGGGAATGGCCCTTTTATACTAGGGGGAAAGCCTTTAACCTTGAAAGCAACCATCATGAGGGCCATCAAATGTCATAAACTCTAGCCATTAGGGTTAGAGCTACAAAGGTACAAAACTCCCATGTGCATTATATATAAATAAATTTGTATATAATGATGCAGTTTGAATATTTAAACAAATGGGTCACAAAACAAATACGGGTGTTGGGTCACAACCTAATCCAAACCCAAGCCTAAGCCTAAGCACAACCCAACCCATGTCCCAGTCCAAGATTGACAGACTCAGTCCGGTCCAAGCGGGTGGCGACAACGAGCTCGTGTATCAATTTTTGCATAACCGACTTGGTCCATAGTCTAGGCTTAAGCCTCATCTTTGAGACATCTACAACTCTTTTTCTTCGAAAAATTTGGATGTCGAAGGGACCCAAATTAATGGCCAAATCCTAGGCTTTATATAGTCATTAATGTTTTCAACATTAACCAATGTGGGATAGGTGGCTTCTCACCTTTCCAAAACCTCTTTTATTGATGCCCACTTTAGAACAAAATTTCTCATTTACTATTCAATGGTTACAACTTTTATTTATTTTTTAATTTTTTCTTTTTAACATTTTCATTTAAAAGAATACAAACCCACTTAGACCCACATCAACCAACAATTGAGTCCTACTTTAATTTTGTATTAAAGTTGCCGCTCATTCTCCTTCCCCTTTGGCTATACACAACTATTTTAGCGGCTAGGGAGAAGTCACATAAGTAAATGGTTTAGGAATAAAGAATTAAGTAGCTAGTATATAGTGACTCAATAGAAATCACTTCCGAATCTATATGTGTTTTGTGTTGGTAATAACGGAGAATTTTTTTTTATTACAATGTAAGGATTAGAATTCGAGTTTGTTTGAAATTTATTTCCTTTCTTGTTGGTTTTCACCTAAATTGAAGCCCTAGAAACGGTCGATTTTGATGCAGTTCAGTGTGTTCGGTTCATTTATGGTGTAATAATTGGATTGAAAGACGTAATGTTGTTTTGAGTTTCTTTTATGTGATTTAATTGCATTAATTTCGAAAGTAAGTGTCTTTATATGTTTTCTATAAATTGACTTTTGAACCCGAAATGTAGAGTCTTTTTTGCTTTGAATTTCATTTTTCATTGCGGTTTTACGTAGAAATTTAGTGTAGGTAATTTATTTTTGAGAAATGACTATTTTAGAGAATTTTCCTTTAAATTGGTTAGCTATTTTTAGCGGTGTACAAAAAAAATCAGTGAAATTAGTAAACTGATATAATTTGTCTAAATTGCTGGTTTGGTTTGATTTTCATTAGCTTTGGTTTTGGTTCTAGTTCTGAAAATGTGGAACTGTTTAAATTGGTCTGGTTTGATTTTTATTAGCTTTGGTTTTGGTTCTAGTTCTGAAAATGTGGAACTGTTTAAATCGGTCCGGTTCATGGCTCAAAAGTTTTGTTTACGGTTTCAAACTGAATCGGATTGTAGCATATTTATTTGCTTTTATTTTTATATATATTAAATTAAAACATAAAAAGTCTCTTATAAGATTTGAAGGCTAGTCTTCATTATTAAATTGATAAACTCTAACAAACCTAACCAAATTAATTATCATTAATTTGTTTACTAACATAAAATATATATCATATTTATTTTATATAAAAATTTTAGAACCGTAAAACCGAACTGAACCGAACTAATTTTATGGTTCGGTTTTGATCCGGTTCCATAGGTTAACAGTTCAGTTATGGTTCTAATTTTTTGGTTTACTTTTGTTGGCACCATGAATAAATAATTTTTATTAGTTATTATTTATCTAATTACAGGACATGTGGCACTGTCCTACTCATTTGGAGATTATGAGAAGTTATAAAGTATTAAACACATGTAGAAAGATGAAGGATAAAGTGGAGAACATGGAGCATGAATTGGAGGTTAAAGGAAGTTATGGAGACATAAGATGAAGTGGAAGATCATAAAATGTGAAATGTAGGAGATGGAAGAATATGGTAGTTATTAAGTAGTTTTTTCCTACAAATGTTTTCCTATAAATAGCCATTCATGACTATGTTGTAAAGGATCTGAAACTCAAATCAAAGACAGTTGATTTCTATTTTTCTTGTCATTTATATTTCATGCACTTAATTTTCTGCACTTTATTTTATGCACTTCATTTTCAAAGCATAGGAGTAGAGGTAAATTTTCTGCACTTTATTTTATGCACTTCCTTTTCCAACCATTGGAGTAAAGGTAAATTAATGGTTAGTTTGATTGTTCACCCAATCACCCCGATTGTTCACTCAATCATTTTTCTCCATCTCCCTCCTCCTTTTAATTTTTCTTTTCTCTTCTACACTTGGCAATTTTGAAATCCACTTCATTGAGACAAAAGAATTGTCAAAACAATCATTTGATAATTAGCTTGAATTTAATCTGTAAGGATTTTTCAATCTTTATTGGCATGCTTGCGTTTATGGTATTTACCTTTGTAGGAAAAATAAGCCAACAATTTTTGGCATGCCCGGTAGGACATCAAGTGTAAGAAATGAAAAATGAATTGGATTCGTCCATTCTAAATAGCCTAGATGAAATCTTTTGGCGTAAACAAAAAATTTTGGATCTTCAAGAAGAGATCTATTTTCCTGATGAAAGAAACTTCCATCCATTACAATATTATTTAGTGGAAGAAAAAAGACACGATTTAATTGGGAAAATTCATGAACTGATATGGAAGTTCACCAATGGAATGATGAATTGTCAACTCTCACTACCAAGTCTTTAACCGAGGCTTTTATTGCCGAAATTGGTGATTTTTTTCAAAATTCTTTTAGTGTTAGCAAAAGAAAAAAAATTGATTTCATCAATGGCTTAGGGGGTCAAAAAACTCATTTTTAAAGAGCCAATTTATGAAAATAACATAGCTAAAAAGCATGTTGTTGAGCCAAACATGGTTAAAAATGATGTTCCATATAAAGTTTGGAGGGTTGAAAAACCTATTCCTAGAGGGTCAAACCATGGAAATAACATGTCTACGAAAGCTTTTCATAAGCCATTAATGGCTAAAATGGAACAGTCCATTATGCCAAAAAATGATGAAACTCATATAGAGGATTTTCATAAACTATTAATGGCTAAAATGGAACTACCCATTAGACCAAGAAATGATGAAACTCAGTTAGAGGATTTTCATAATCCATTAATGGATAAAATAAAAAAACAAGTCCATTTGTCAATGAATGATGAAAGTTATTTGGCTGAAGAACATGTTCTCCAGCCGAACATGTTCTCAAGCCAAACATGGCTAAGAATGATGAACAATTTAATGTTCATGAATCTGAATTTTTTAAAATTATTCAAAATGTCAAGTTGTTTGAATTTTTAAGGCCATCTTGTACTATGGTTCTTGGTATTCAAAATCGTTTTTGGATTTGTGGTTCACATCAAAATTTAATTTTGATGAAATGGCTAATAAAATAATCATCTTTAAGCATTGTTTTGATGAGTTTGATGCACTAAAGAACAACTCAGCCGTATGAAATTTTGAACTTGGCTAAGAATGGCCAATTTATTCAAAGTAATGGCAATTTAACTTTATTTTATTTTATTTTAATTTCTGAAATTTTAAGCTTTATGGACAGCCACATAACACCATAATTAACTTTGTGAAGTGGTTTAATTTTGGATTTCATCTATGAATCCATTATTAAATTTGTTGACTTTGGAAGACATCCTTTAAGGTAAGACCCAAGTTTGGTCTTTGCATGTATTGGAGGTGGCTCCAGGATGTCTTCAAAGTAGTTCTATCAATTATTATTATTATTTTTTGATATGAATCAAAACATGTGCTTCGAAACTCTTTTTTGTTGAGACTTCGAAAGCTTCAAAGGATTGTTTGTTACATCAACAACAATTTTGGGTTACAAACAATCGATGGTTGGATGTGATTGTATGCCTTTGAAGCTTAGGGAATTGTTTTGAACGTTAGCTACTCACATTCGAAGCTTCAAGAATTATTTCAAAGGTTGGTTACTCACCTTCGAAGCTTTGAGAATTGTTTTGAAAGTTGGTTACTTGCTTTTGAAGCTTCAAGAATTGTCTCTAAGGTTGGTTACTCGCCTTTGAAGCTTTTAGGAATTATTTTGAAGGTTGGTTACTGGCCTTTAAAACTTCAATAATTGTCTTGAAGGTTGGTTACTCACCTTTGAAGTCTTGAGAAGTGTTTCAGGGTTGGCTATTTGTCGATTTTAAAGTATACCACAAAACAAGATAAGTTTTGGATATGCTACTATCTTGAAGTTGAACATAATATTGGAACTATGTCAAAGCATTTCGAAGGTCCACAAATTTGGCTCGAAGGTGTGTCAAAGCTCCCTCAAAAGCACTTCGAAGGTCCATATATTTGGTTCGATGGTAATTCGAAACTCGAAAACACTTCAAAGTTCCATATATTTAGTTCGAATGTGGCTCGAAGCTCCCTCAAAAGCACTTCGAAGGTCTATATATTTAGTTAGAGGGTAATGCAAAACTCTGTAAAACACTTTAAAGTAATGTAATTTGAAAGTGTGTATGTTGTTTGTCACTTCAAAGCAATTTGAAGTAGTGCAATCAAAAGTGAAAATATATTGTTAACGTTTGAAGAATCATGCTTTGAAGGTCTTGAAATTTCCATAGTCTCAAGAACATCGAAGGTCTCGAAGTAAAGCATAGAAGGACCAACTGTTACTAATGGCTCAAAGAAAAAATAACATTGGCATGCATTGTGACTAAATCAAATTGGTGATATTTTGCTAAGAATTCACCATTTTAAACACATGCAAAGTAATCCAATTTCAAAGCACACCTTAAAATTCAAAGCATGTGAAATTATTTTAATTATGTTTGAAGCTGTAAAAACTCTCAAAACAGGTAACTATTACGCATTCAAAGCTTTTAAAGCTTCTAAAATATGTTGTGAGCACCTTTGGAGCAAGGTTTTGGTTCTTTTTTAACAAAAATTGAATCATGTTGTATGATAAAAGAACCTTCCAATGTGTGTCTCCTTTCATCTACATTAACTAATTGCCAAATGTGGTCTAAATTGATGTACAACTCTTCATGAATTTGAGGTTTCTCATTCTGAAAGAGTTGCGGGGGGTAATATTGACACCATAAATAAATAATTTTTATTAGTTATTATTTATATAATTGTAAGACATGTGACACTCTCCTACTCATTTGGAGGTTATGAGGAGTTATAAAGTATTAAACACATGTAGAAAGATGATGAAGGACAAAGTGAAGAACATGAAACATGAATTGGAGGTTAAAGACAATGAAAGATCATAGAGTGTGAAGTGTGGGAGATGAAAGAATATGGTAGTTATTAAGTAGTTTTTTCCTACAAATGTTTGCCTATAAATAGTCATTCATGGCTATATTGTAAAGGATTCATAACTCAAATTAAAGACAATTGATTTTGTATTTTTCTTATCATTTATATTTCCTGCACTTAATTTCCTACACTTCATTTTCGAAGCATAGGAGTAGAGGTAAATTAATGGTTAGTTTGATTGTTCACCAAATCACCCCTGATTATTCACTCAATCATCTTTCTCTGTTTCCCTTCTTCCTCTTTTAATTCTTCTTTTCTCTACACTTGGCAATTTTGAAATCCTTTTTATTGAGACAAAAGAATCGTCAACACAATCACTTGATAATTGGATTGAATTTAATCTGTAAGAATTTTTTAATTTTTGCTAACACACTCGTATTTATGATACTTTCCTTCTTAAAAAAAATAAAGTAACAACTTTACAACTGGACCAATCTAATTCTTGTACGCCCTTAATTATTTTAGCTAAATTGATAATTTAATTTAAGTAGTTTGATGTAAATGCTATAAACAATACAATTGGCACGTGAACTTGGAATTCCAACCGAGTGGAGGTGGCAAGTTAAGCATAGATCAGGTCTCTGCCGTCTATTCTGCACAAGTTGACCCTAATCGGTTTTATCTATAATTTGAATAATCTTAGTTGTGATCTAAATTGAATGTGCATCCTCCACGAAATAGACATGGAAGCCTAATCAACAAGTTGACTAATTATATAATAATGTAGTCTTTTGAATTTTAAAAACGAGTTGACTATTAAAATAAAAATTACATTAATTTAGAACTTAATTGGATTAACTAATGTGAAAAGGGCCTTGCACTCAATGTTAAAACCAATGCGATTAACATTTGTTTATTCCGAGCCAAATCGCCCAACTTTGGTATACCTTCAACTTCCAACTTTAAGGGTGAATTGCACTAATCGCCTTTATAATTTTGATCTCATGTCATTTTAATTTTTGACTTTTTAATTGTGATATATTTAATTATAAATTTTAAATATTGTTTAAAATAAAGATAATTGAAGATATTGTTGCTCTATTTCAAGAGCAAAAGCGGTAATTTGATAAAATATGAATTAATTTGATAAAAATAAATGTCAAAAAAATATTTTTGAATTTTTAAAAATTATTTCTACCTACCAAAGATAAATTATGTAAAATTGATATATCTTTTACACATTTATTTTTTTATTTTTACTAAATTAATTTTTAGTATGTGTTTGGATGATAATCATGTAATAGGTGATTGTTTGACTTTTAATATGTAATCGATATATTTAACATATAACATGTTTTTAGTTTTGGATTTTTAATTTAACGGATTAGTTTAATAATGATATCAAAGTTGTTGTCATATTTAACTTTTGGCAAAATAGAAACTAATTTAATCAAAATAAAAACAATCACCCCATTACATGATTATCATCCAAGCACATAATAAAAATTATTTTGGTAAAATAAATGTGTAAAAGATTTATCAATTTTACATAATTTTATCTTTGATGAGTATAAATAATTTTTAAAAATTAAAAGATATTTTTTTGACATTTATTTTTGTCAAATTAGTTTGTTTTTTTATCAAATTGACGATTTTTCCTTTGAAATTGAGTAATGGTATATTCAATTGTCCTTATTTGGAACAAGATTCAAAATTCAGAGTCAAATATGTCACAATTGAAAAGTCAAGGATTAAAGTGACACTAGTCCAAAACTTTAGGGACCTTTAGTGTAATTTGCTCCAACTTTAATTTAAATACCTAACCGAAAAAAACTTTAATTTAAATAGATTTTAGTTTTTAATGCCATTCTCAAATTTTTTTAACATTATATTTAAAATAAGTTTGTAGCCCAGACTTAACCATTAAGATTTTTTTAAGTGGATGGTTGTTTGTTGAAAATTAAATTTATATAGTGTATGATTCATCTATAAAATAAATCTAAATCACAATATGATAATTATGAGTAATTTTTGAGTACGTAAGTTTGGATTCCTAGTATTATTGTTATATTTAAGCTCCCATCTATTTTTTATTTTTTTTATTTAAGCCATCTAACAATATAACCGTTGAATTTTTTATTTTTTTTATTTAAGCCCTCTAATTTTAATAATTCATGTAGTCTAATCTACTAACAGATGTGAGAAAAGTTGTACTTACTAATTTTTTTAATTTTTATATTTAAATTAAGAAAATGATAGTTTAAATGCTATAACAAAAAAGGTCTCAAAATTACTAATATAAGGAAAAATTATTTAATCCCTCTATCATATTGTCTTTTATTTATTTGCTACACATCATGTTCGTTTAACTTACAATAATAATATTATCACATCATTCCTATCAAGTTTTTTCTATGAATTTTATATAGGTTTATAATTTTCCTTTCCTTAATGTTATATTTTGCTCAACTGGTGAAATGTTATGAAAGTAGTTTGCTTGATAGGCACACTATTATTATTTTTATAATTTATGGTATATTGAATTTTTTTAAAATTATTTATTTATTTATTTATTTTTTATTTTTTTGGTGAACAAAATATGTGGAAACATAGTTTTAAAGCAAACCCAATCATGTTTAAATGGTTTAGTTTGGATTGATTCTATGATTTTAATAGTTTTATTTAATTTCAATTTTTATAGAAACGTACATAATGGATTGATTGTGTTTCATCTCAAACCGATCCAAATCAAACCAAACACACCCCTACTCACTATAACAACTGTTTTCTTTTTTTCTTTTTCTTTTTTTAAATTTAATTTAAATAAAACAAAATAAAAATTTAAAATCATGTCTGCATCATAAAATATAAACAAATATTGTACCAGACAAAGTTCATAGTAATGAACTACCGATTTAATTATAAGAATCCAGTGAAGAAAAAAGAATTTATGACAAAATAAAGATGAACAAAACACCAAACTAGTTGAAGGTTTAAAATCATAGATCAAGTGAGAGTTGAGCAATAACAGTCATCATGAAAAACACAAACCATACATAGAATTAGCTAGCATTTAATTAATCAAATAGAAGATAAAGCTGAAAACCCATATTGAAGACGACTAGAAATTTACAGAGGTGGAGGAGGAAGAGTCTGGTGTTGCTGAGATCCGCGGTCGTAAACCGGTGCAGGAACGCTTCTTCCTCGACAGTCCTCTAAGGAGTCATCTTCTCCTCTAAACCCCACGAGTGTTTGCTGTGATTCGCATATACGACGCTGCGTCACAACAATGTCCCTTCCATTACATGTCTGAGAAGCTAACACCACAACTCCCACAAGAAGCAACACCAACACCATAAGTTTACGTGTTTGCAAACCATGAGACTCCATATACTGTTTGTTTGCAATTAAAACAGATGAGTTTAGAATGCACAGCTCAAAATGTGAAATGCATAGAGCCATTTATGGGAGCGACTACTATGTGCACCCACTTCTCAAGGTGTATACTATATTTATTTTTTATTTCAGTCAGTGGATGATAAATAAAAAATAGGGTAACACTACAACAAAAAGCATTTTCTGCGACGTTTTTTAGCAACAAAATTGAATTTGGTTGCCAATTGTATTTTTTTAGCGACAATATACGTGTTGGTCGCCAAAAAATACACCATTAGCAACAAATATTTCAATTCGTCGCGAAAAATGGTTGGCGCGAATTTAATTTTTCGCGCGGGAGCGCTAAAAACGTTTTGGCGACGAAATTAATATATGGCAACGAAACTGTTTGTCGCCAATTTTCGACTTTTTGGCGACAGAATTAAACTAGTCGCTGAAAGGTGAGTGCTATTTATGGCAACAAAATTATTTTCGTCGCCAATAAATTTATTATCAAAACGACGTCGTTTTGAATCTTTTTTTTTTTTTTTTTTAAGTGAATAAACAAAACTGACCTAAAAGAGATTTCTTCATCTTCTCATTTCAGAATCTGCAGCGGCACAAACAGAGGCAGCAAACAGGTATTTTTCTCTCCCTCTTCTTCGTCTCTCTTTCCCTCTCCCTCTCATTTTCCCTCTCCCTCTCCCTCTCCCTCTCACTCTCACTCACTCACACTGTGAGAGTTTCGAATCTGTCTTTTTTTTTTTTTTTTAAATGACTTTTAAGTGAATAAACAAAAGTGACCTAAAAGGAGACTTCTTCATCTTCTCAGTTCCGAATCTGCAGCGGCACAAACAGGTATTTTTCTCTCCCTCTTCTTCGTCTCTCTTTCCCTCTCCCTCTCCCTCTCACTCTCACTCACTCACACTGTGAAAGTTTCGGACTAATTTTGTGAGTTTCGGACTGATATTGTGATTTTCGGGATTGATCTATTCTAATTTTTGGACTGATTTTGAAACTAATTTTCGGGACTAGTATGTTCGGAATTTTTGGACTGATTTTTGTAAGAAACAAAATCTAGAGCTTTTTCAAGAGATGCAAGGATGGTTTATATAAGACTTTATAGAGAATTTATGGTGTCTTCTCTGTTCTTGTGATTGATTTTGGAGCTGTGATAATCTCTGTTCTTGTGATTGATTTTGGAGCTGTGAAAATTTTGGTGTCTGTCTCTGTCTCTGTTCTTTTTTATTTTTTATTTTTTTTATTTCTTGGTGATGTATTATATAGCATTAGAAGGCAAAAAGGTAAATGGATGTTACCAAGAAAACAGAGATCAAACTTAAGCTCGTTTGTTTAAGTGAAAGTTATTTTTTATTTTCTGTATTTTCTATAGTTTTTTATGAAGGAAAACAAAAGTTAACAAAAAAATATATTTTTTATAGTCAATGAAAAAGAATTTGTTTGGGTGAAAAATATTTTTCATTGTTAAAAAGTGAAAAAATATTGTTTGGATTAATATTTGCCACCGCTGTCAGTGTGTCGATGAGGCCCATCGATTGTGAGCACACAGCATGACATGGCATTAAGAAGCATATGTTAATGGGATATTCAAGAGCATTGGCTAAGATCATCTTTGCCATTGGTTTAGATGGAGTATGCAAAATATGACTCTTGTTTTGTTTTGTTGGGTATGTGAATGAACCAGGGAACTTGCATTTTTTTTGTATTTTTATTCAAGTGGTGTGTCATGAGGGTGGACCACAGTTTTGTGTTGAATATTCTTACAAGTTACAACTATTCATTGCCCAAAAAATTATAGATATTTTGTGTATCGGTGACCCTTTTAATAATTTCATCATATAACATTCATTTCATGTCCACTCTCCGTTAATTTCATGTACAGTGCAATTTAATTTAAACTTTGATTTACAATTCAAATGTTATAGGTTATTGGCTAATGCGAAGAGATAAAAAAGCTGCAATCATTCGTTGGGGGCAATTACTACATCAAGTAAGCTTTGACTATATTTTAGGGCATTTTAAATTTATTTATCAAGTTAGTCATTTTAGTTTCTACACCTATGATCTTGAAACTATATAACCTTATTAAATTTAATAAGTCTAGTTGTCAATCAACGGTATGCACTCATCTATTCTCTTCTCTTCTCATTCAACATCCAAATAGTAGACTTCAAGAGTCCAAATAGCATACTCAAACGATTGTCAAGCATGAGCTAGGTAGCGAATGGCGAGAGCGGTAGAGGTGTTTGGCGTAGATGAGGCAAGGAGGGGCGTGGCCGTGGGTTTGTTAGGCGTGGCCGTAGGGTAAGGGTCGCCGGAGGGGGGGACTCTCTCTTTCTCTCTCCCCCCTTCTTCAGCTTCTTATTTTTTCTGTTGGCAAATTGTGCTTGTCTCTCTTTGCCCTATAAATTGCAATTTCTATGCCCTAATTGAATTTTTTTTCTTGCCAAGTGCCTTTTTAGAATTTTTTTTAGGGGTGTTGTTGTGATGTTTGGTTTCTCTCATTAGAGTTCAAATCCCATTTTTCTTGTCTGTCAAATGTTCGATAAAATGCATCAATGATGGCCTACTGTGATTTTGTTTATTAGATCCATTTTTTTTTTTGACTTTTGGATCTTTGAGAATATAATTTAGGAGAATTTTGGACTCAAATACAATTTAGGAGAATATAATTTAGTTTTCTTGGTGGGTTTGTTTTTTGTGTTTATCTACAAATTGAAGTTGTGGAAGTATGTATATATAGTAAATTTAGGATCTTTAATTAATCATTTTTTAGTATTTGTCACTCCATGTATTTCAGTTATAGTGTTTTCAGTGAGAGTCTGTAATTGTACATGAATTATTTGAAATACTACAATTATTTGATTTTCAGGAACACTCAGTCGCTGCTTTCACCCGTGTTCTTGATGAGGCCAGTGTTGTTCTTCTCTTCAGAGACAAAGTCTATCTTCATCCCGATAAGGTACGTACACATATATATAAATAATAGTTTTCTTGTTAGAAGAAGATTCTTATAAGTTGATTTATGTGGGACTAGTGATTTGTGCTTGTGTTAGAATATAACTAACAATTTTGTTGATGAAATTTGTGTGTGTTTATTAGTCACAAAAGTTTTGTGTATCTCATTATGGCTAATATGTATATTTTGCGTTGCCAAAAATCACATGTTATTTTTGTTTTATTATTTTCTTGTTGGTCTTTGGTTGTGTACACTACACGGGGAATGAGTTTACTCTGTATTGCGGAGATGAAGGTTTAAGTTTTATGTTTCCCTCTGTATGGTTATTGTCTAATTTTAGAGTTAAAAAGAGTCCAAAATACATTCGTTAGTTGCACTATGAGAACTAAGCAACTGTTTCTCTACAGAGAACAGTTCCAAAACCTCTGATTTTGCAGCAAGGGATTGAGGATAAAATATATGGACACAATCACCATCAAAATCAGCACTAAGTGGCCCACATATAAGAGGGTTGATCTTGACTGTATGGTCATCGTGAACATAAACCGACAAAGCTTGCAGGGAATGCTTATGCGTTGTCGGAGGTCTATTGATGAAAACAATATCCCCATCCATTATCCGTCGATGTACCACTTGACCAGGTCTTAAAAAAGTATGCCCCTTTGAACCTTCCCTCAGCGAGTAGGTTGACAAACCATCCCTATAGGTTAAACACAACTTTTCATCAACCAGCTTCTGCAGATACTGCATGTTATATTGAGTAACTCTCTCCTCAAATGTTATCCGTTGAGCAATTTCAAAAGGTAGTCCAATCTCATTGACTCCTTTATATGCATCACCTGTAATAACACTCCGTGAGGAGAATCCACAACCCTTTCTGATAAATAGGGTTTTCATCTTCTCAAGCCATGCTTTAGTAGTAGAATCGCTTTGCTCTTTGTTAATCCCAAATCGTGTATCCATGTCATGAGATGCCTTGTAGAAGAAATATGCACGAAAAGACAAGAAAACAACAGTTGTTCATGAACATTTGCACAATTTAATTGCCAAAGGTTTGACTAAATTATCAATCATATTCTCAATAAAGAACAAATGTCACCCAAGTAAATAGTAAACCAGCATCAACTACACAAAACACCATCTTCTAAAACGGATCATCATTCTCAGATAATTCAAATAAGCAATGCAATGGACATGATTGATGAGATCTATTAAAATAAGCAATGCAATGTACATAAAATGGATCATCATTCTCAGATAATTCTGTATAGTTTTTAATTAGTTTTTCTCTCAAATCCTCAAAGCAATAAAGTGCCCCCACTAAGGGTCAGCCAAACTTCCTTTGAATTAGCAACAGACATGATTGATGAGATCTATTAAATTAATAGAGTGGTGTCACACAAAATTCTAAACAAAACATGGTACATAGATGTAATCATCATAGCATTATGGCACTAAAAGTAATTTGTATATTCAACATGGGATAACTTCAAATAGTGCTTGTGTTGTAAAAGCTCACGTAGTGTACACAAATACTTGTTTCAATTTTACCCCAATATATTGATTACCCAGGAAGCTTCTGAACTTGATCTTTGATCAGTAAGTTCTATAAATTCTTGAGCCATTCTAAATTTTGTTAGTTTGGAGTTAATAAATTAGAAGTCGAACTACGTCGTTTTGCATTTTATTTTTTTATTTTTTTATTTTTTTTTTAAGACTTGACCGACCCTTTTGGTGAATAAACAAATAATTATCAATATTAAAAGATGAGGGTCCAAAAGAAAAAAGGTCTGAGGCAAATAGCAGCACTCTAAATTGTTTCCTTGGTGTCTAATATTTGTCTATTTCCATCTAATTTGTAGGTATATACAAGTGGGGAATGCAGTTGCATTTTTAGTATCTATGGCATTCGGAAGTATGTTGGCAAAGGGAAGCTAAGGAGTCTCAAATAATGAACTCTTGACAACAACTGATCTGAAATTCCCTATGAGTCCTGCACAATTGTTTGCGTGAATAGCATTGGATTAATTAACCATTCTTAAAGTGAGTTCAATCTTGGCAAAATTCATTCTTAACAATCTTGTTGAAGAAAATTTTAAACTCACATTGAGTAGTAGACCATTCATAAAAACCATATATGGTCATTGTAGCTTGTAATTCAAATTTCCATTTTCTTCTTGTATTATCTTGAAAAATATCTGGTTAAGTACATTGAAAGATATGTAACCTTATTTTTAGCTTTTTCTTTTTGGGCCTAGACCCATTTCTGTTTGCAGAGTGCTGGTGGACCGGGCACTGGAAGTGATATTGGGCTGATTGCGAGGTTCTGCTGTGGGCCCTTTCTCGGTCCATATTTCCTCACACGACCCATTATGCTGTGGGCCCTTTTTAGGTGGATTTCAGTTTGTAGTTAGTGGATTATTAATCATCTTGTGTGGTAAAGATGATGCTTGTGCAAGTTTTCTTTAACATATTAAAGATGATGCTTCATTTGCTGCTATGATGATGGTTTTATTTGCATCTGATTCTGTCTGTTTCTTTTACCAGTATATGAATGTTTTTAGTTGCAGCTGCTAATCCATGTAATTTCTGTGTTTCTTGTCTTTTTTTATTGAAACAGGAATTATCATTAGTTTGCTCATGTTTTCTATTGAATGATTTTCATTTATACCAGCATGCTATTTACTAGTTCCATGCCTATTTACATGATCAGGACAAATGGCAGAACATGGGTATTAGTACTGGAAGTGTTTCATTTATCTGAATAGTCCATGGGAAAACATTATTAAAAAAATTGTGGAGTACTTCATTCGTTGATTATGTTTCTCATGCATAGATTGTTAAATTATCCCAGGATGACAAATGCTGTCAACTTGTTATGCAGCTTTTGTTTTTGGTGTGTATGCTAGGGCTCAGCTTGTATGAGGCTGATTCTGCCTCTTTGTCAATCAGCCAAACTGTGCATAGCTCAAACACAGCATAGATGTTTGTTTTCATTACTATGAGTTTGATTAGTTTACCAATCAGTTGATTTAGCTTCCATTCAGTTGTAAAACTGCCCATGCCCCCTTGAGATACCAACCCAAAGAGAAAAGTTGGCAGGTAGTTTAAACTTTAAAGCCAACAAGGAATTGTGCAGAACAAATTCAGCAGTGGTAGTGTATTGTATTCAGCAGTGGTAATTTGCATTAGTAAAAATATAATAGTATATAGATGACACCTTCTGGAAAAAGAAATGAATAAGGGATTAAACTAATGAACTAGCTTGGTTAGACTTGATATCTACCTTGTGTGTCACCGACTCACAAACACTACACACTTGCACCCAATCCTGCTAGTTAAAGTTAAGTTCAACTGCTGGAAATAGGTTATCACTATTCCCATGTCTATATGATCAGGAGCCTCTAGATGGTTTGATACCATACAACCACTAGAGAGCCCAGAATTTTTTTCTTTTCAACATTCCACTTTATTCATCTCATCTTTGGCATGTGCTTTCTACATCTCGTAGTTTCAAACATACAGTGCAGGTACATCAGGATGTTTAAGTGACTAGTTTCTGTGTCTCTGCAGCATAGGAGTTTTGCTGCACTACTTTAATCTTTGGTTTTCAGGAAATGATCAGACATATCCAGAGTGGTATGCTGTAAGCAATGGTTAAATTGCTTGATCTGTTCCACAATAATGCCAATGATTGTTATTAGGTTTCCCTTGAGTGTGCAAAAATTTTGTCACGCTGCTATCACACATTTGTATAATATCTACAAATATTATGTTTATTTTTATGTGGCTCCTTTTTTTTTTTTTCCCACATAACTTTCAGGATTTAATTAATGATGGAAGCATCTTAGTAAGTGAAGTAAATTTCAGATTATTGTCATACTGTGGTCTATTAATGTATGCTTTCTCACACTCCTACTTGTCATTTGGATTCATCTTCTCATTTCAAGTTTAGCATTTCTTTTTCTTCTCTACATTGTCCTTTCTTTCAGAATGTGCCCCCTGCAATACTTCTTAGGTTCTTGCGGGAGCACAGGTCAGAATGGGCAGACAACAGTATTGATGCTTATTTAGCTGCAGCTGTCAAAGTTGGTCCCTGTATTTTACCAAGGGCTCGAGCTGGAAGTTTTGGGGGCCAAGTAATTCTTCCACTAGCTCATACTATTGAGCACGAAGAGGTAAGTTATTTATTCTTGATTTACTGCTGAAATCACTATAAGGTTGATCTTTTTTAATTCAAATTGACCTGTTGAATTGTAATGGTTTTCTTCAATTGTTGACATTAATTATACATCTCTATTTGTCCTTATTAGTTATTGGAGGTCATTAAGTTGGAAGGTGTTGGCCATTATCCTGAAGATGCAATAATGCCTAGAGTGACATGTTTCTCTTGCAAGTAAGTCTTGTTTCTTAACATTGTGTATTATATTTACTACATGAATAATAACGATCTCATTTAAAAATTTGTTTTATTGTTTCTTTTGAAGTTGTTTACAAATTGACAGGAAGCTTTGAAAAAGCGACATGAAGAGTCTTTAGAGCCTGGGGCAATACCTTTAACTCAGGAGCAGCTGTCAATCGAGATTCTTGGAAAGAAATCGGGATACTAAAAAGGCTTTGGAGTTAGTCCAAAACCATCATCATCTAGATCTTCTGTTACTGCACAAGCACATACTGAGGTGGTTTCAAGCCTACAAAAAGAACTAGAGTCATTGAAGAATTTGTCCAAGGTCCAGCAAGAACAAATTACATCAGAGGAATCTTATTAACAAACACTTTTGTAAGTATATTTTTCATAATTTACTTTTCAAATCACTACAAGCATTTCATTTAATATTTCTGGTTGTGTTTAACAAACGGGACCTTGATTGGATCTCCAGTTAGAAAATTAGAAAAAAAAATTGTAAAACACAAGACTTAAAAGGCCCGTTAGGGGGCCAAAATTGCAAAATGACCATCGAAACCACCGAAACTTGGCACAGGCAGCTTGTTCAAGCCTAAATAGACTTGTAGGAAAAAACGGGACCTCTATTGGATCTCCGGTTAGAAAATTAGAAGGAAAATTGTAAAACACAAGACTTAAAAGGCCCGTTCGGGGGCCAAAATTGTGAAATGACCACCGAAACCACCGAAACTTGGCACAGACAGCTTGTTCAAGCTTAAATAGACTTGTAGGAACAAACGGGACCTCGATTGGATCTCCGGTTAGAAAATTAGAAGGAAAATTGTAAAACACAAGACTTAAAAGGCCCGTTCGGGGGTCGAAATTGCGAAATGACCACCGGAACCACCAAAACTTGGCATGGATGGATTTTTCAAGCCTAAATAGACTTGTAGGAACAAACGGGACCTAGATTGGATTTCCGGTTAAAAAATTAGAAGGAAAAATGTAAAACACAAGACTTAAAAGGCCCGTTCGGGAGCCGAAATTTCGAAATGACTACCGAAACCACCGAAACTTGGCACGGACAGCTTGTTCAAGCCTAAATAGACTTGTAGGAACAAACGGGACCTCAATTGGATCTCCGGTTAGAAAGTTAGAAGGAAAATTGTAAAATACAAGACTTAAAAGGCCCGTTCGGGGGTTGAAATTGCGAAATGACCACCGAAACCACCGAAACTTGACACGGACAGCTTGTTCAAGCCTAAATAGACTTGTAGAAACAAACGGGACATCGATTGGACTTTCGGTTAAAAAATTAGAAGGAAAAATGTAAAACACAAGACTTAAAAGGCCCGTTCGGGGGCCGAAATTTCAAAATGACCACCGAAACCACCCAACTTGGCACAGATAGCCTTTTCAAGCCTAAATAAACTTGTAGGAACAAACAGGACCTCTATTGGATCTTCGGTTAGAAAATTAGAAGGAAAATTTGTAATACACAAAACTTAAAAGGCTCGTTCAGGAGCCGAAATTACGAAATGACAACCAAAACCACCAAAACTTGGCACGGACAGCTTGTTCAAACCTAAATAGACTTGTAGGAACAAACGGGACCTCGATTGGATTTCCGGTTAGAAAATTAGAAGAAAAAATGTAAAACACAAGACTTAAAAGGCCCGTTCGGGGGCCAAAATTGCAAAATGACCACTGAAACTATCGAAACTTGGCACGGGTAGCTTGTTCAAGCCTAAATAGAGTTGTATGAGCAAACAGCACCCGATTGGACTTCCCGTTACAAAATTAAAATCAAAATTGTGAAGTTCATATCGAGTTTTTTTTTTTTTTGTCAATCTAATATTGTTTTTTCTTTTTTCATGTGACAGATTGACAATGGTGGAAAATAGTTTGGGCTGCATCAGAAGATTTGATTTTGTGTTTTTGGAAATATTTTGACATAGGATTTTGGTAAATGATTTATGGATTAAATGTTTAGCATCAAAATATTTGGTGTTGTGTTTTTGCAAATATTTTGACATAGGATTTTAGTAAATAACTTGTTGGTTAGATGTTTAACATCAAAATATTTGGTTGTAATTTTGAAAATATTTTGACATAGGATTTGGTAATGTATTTATGGGTTTGATATTAGTAGTTTGTAAGTACTTTGGTATGCATGTTTTAGATTGTCAGAGAATTGTAATTATGTTTATTGGGATTTTTCATAGCTATTAATTTTGAATTAGAATGAATGTCTTGCACAGGTGCATTATTATTTATATTACATTTGTTTATATATTGTGCACAGGAAAATAGGTGTTTTGGATTATTTTGAACAGGAAAATTATTAAAATCAAAATTTGTGTAGTGAATTTTTAGTAACAGGTGGTGTTTTTGTCATTGTTAATATATTTGGCGACAACATATTGTTTTTGTCGCTAAAAGTTAGTGGTTATTCCAGGAACATTTAGCAACCAAAACTTACTCGTCGCTAAAAACGTGATTTTTAGCGACCAAATTAATTTTGTCGTTAAATAGTACTTTTGGCGACGCATTTATTTGTCGCTAAAAGTACATAGCCTATCCAAATTTTAACCTTTTAGCAACAAATTGTAATTTTATAGCGACAAAATATATGATTTTTGGCGACCAATTTTGCTTGTCGCTAAATGTCTACATACGGTGACAATTTCTGATTTCGTCGCCAATACTTTTAGTGACAGGGCTTTGGCGACAAGTTGTATATTTTGTCGCCGATTCGTTTGGCGACGGAATTAGTACTTTTGGCGACGAAATTTGTGGGTCGCCAAATGTGTTTTTTGTTGTAGTGAATTACATTGACATTCTTGATATTTTTATTTAATATAAATCTTTCCACACATTAAAAAAATTATATTTTTCTCTTGTAATTTCATTACAAATTACCTCATGGATTGCTGATGTCATGCCTTAAAAGTTTCTAAATGACCATCTTATATTTTTTCCTACCATTTCTTCTTCCTATAATCATAACTACATTTTACAACTTTCCATCATGAAATTTTTTGTGTGAATTAAACCAAAGAAGATGATTGATATTTCCTTTGAATTGACGTGAACAAAATATTTATATTATTTTATTATTTTACATGTGCAAAGGTTAAGAGACAAATATGTCATTTTAATCTGATAAACAGGTAAGTATAATGTTCAAATTTGGAAGGGATATTTGTGTTAAATAGAAATCTCAGGGAGTGTCAGTATAATTTACCCTTAAAAAAAATAAATGCAAGTTGATTTGATTTGTAATATGATGTTCTAAATAAGTGCGCTTTTTGACTTTTTATAAAAAAATCTGTAGAAAAGTAGAGATGACATATTGATTGATGTGACTCAAATAAGTATACTTATGCAAAAAAGTGTACTTATATAGTTTAACCCAAACAAGACTTTAAGTTGATTTAATTCATATATTTTTTTTAAAAAAAATTACTACAATTAACTTCATAAATTATCTTGATTTAATATTTTGGTGGCCCCACAACCATTTTAAGTCACATTTAAGGGTTATTTGGGATGTATTATATAAGAGCATCAGCATCAATATTGTTAAATTAATAAAAAGTAAAAATATAAATAACAAATCATCAAATCCTTCCTCAATCAATCTCAGTAAATTTTTGTTAAATTAACTTTTTGTTAAATTTGCTACAGTAAATCGTCTGATGAAGCGAGGAACTGTTCATCGCTACAACACGCGATTTGGGTGTAACTGGACGTCCGACCGGAAGTCCGGCCGGTCAACGGCAATTTTTTTTTTTCCTCTAGTTTTATCTTTTTGTAAAACATAAAAATTGTTTGATTGATAGGTCATCAATTTAATTATAAAAAAAAAAGAATAACAAATATTTTAATAGGATTGAGTTAAAATAGAGAGTTTGATGTAGTGGGTGACTAGTTAAAATATGAAAATAGCTTTTTCAGTTATAATTTGACTCAAAATTTACTGAGGCTGATGCGGATGCTCTAAGTGCATTTTTTTTTTTTGGCTAAAAAAATAGAGAAAAAAATGCATGTTTAAGATAATTTTTCGACTTTTTACGAAAAGATGTGTAATAAAATATTATAGTAAAATCAAAATGACCAATCTATCTTTGTTGACTTTTTGACTTTTAGGTAGTTAAAATCAAAATGACCAACCTACCAATCAAATATTGTAGGTTTCTCCCAAATAGTATGAACTTTTTGTCTTTTTGATATTTTTAATAAATTTGTGACTTTTTAACTTTTTTAAATTATCCCAAACCAAACCTTAGTTTAGAATTACACGGGTAACTCACAATTTAGATTCCAAACTCACTTACAATGATAAAGTAAGAGAGTTGGGATTTATAGAGCTGAATTTGTGAAAAATAAAAATTAACATCTAAAATGTTATATTATTGTGAGTTAAATTATGAAAACTTTTTAGTGATTTTGAACTTTTAGTTTAGTATAATCAAACATCACTAAATTCATAACTAAAGACCACTTATCTTATAACTGAATATATCATAGGGATGCTTGTTGTGACCTCTCATAAGGGTCAGTACCAGTCATATTTTTGATAATTCAAATCGTTCATATTGTGTGATTCATTGAGTAAACTATTCGTGACAACAAATTAAGTTAATCGAATATTCATAACTACATAACAATATCATATTTGTTGGAAAATAAGATGGAAATTATTTTGGAAAAGAAGATTTGGAGAATCATCCCCTTTGCGGTGTTCTGGTCTATATGAAAATTAAAGAATGAGTGCATTTTCAATAATGCCCAACCTAACTTAGATGATCTCTGTGATCTAGTGTCAGTAAGAATTGCATTGTGGATTAAAGCATCATGTTCAGGTTTGGCCTACTCAGTGACTGAAATCATTTTCAAGCTGTAACAGCTTAGACTTTGTTCCAGCTGATTTGTAGTTCATGGAGGTTGTTGATATATGGGTCATGGTTTGAGCTGTTTATGTAGCTCTACAGCTGTTGATTCTGTAGCCCAACATATCAGCTCTGCAGCACTGTTGCTTTGTATTTGCATGTTCATTTAGGCAGTGGTCCTTTTGGCTAAGGTAGAGTTCATAGACAGTGTAGAAAACTAGGTCTTGCCAACCTATTTGAATTGTAGCTTCTGTACTGGTATGTTGGGCTGATATGTTTGTTCTGATATATGGTCATGGTCTGAGCTGTTATGCTTTATACTGTTATCTGTGGAACTGATACTATTTTGAACTGTGATGCTGAAGCTACTGAGGCTGATAGGTTGTCTTATAATTATGCTGCTTGAGGGTTGACATCATCTCTGTTTGATTGGATGTGTTTCTTCTTTCATTATTTCATATCTCAAACAAATGGGGTAATTGCTCTTTCCAGGATGAAAAAATGGAAAAGAAACTCTGGTTCCTTTTTGGGTAGGAAATAGTAGGAGGGCTGCTTGGCTGAGTTGGGATATTGATGTGGGTCAGCCTGTCTGTCTGGAATATTGTGTGGCTTTGATGCTGGCCTGCTGTTGTTGTTGTTGTTGTTGGGTGGCTATATGGGCTAAATGCTGGACTGCTAGACTGCTGATTGATATGGTGACTGCCATAGTGAGGTTGTGCTAAAACTGATAGTGTTATGAAGTGTGATGTTGAGGCTGCTGAGGCTGATACGTTGTCTTACAATTATTCTGCTATCATACTACTAGTATGTACTGCAACTATGCTATCATCTTTGTCTGATTGGATGTGTTTCTTCTTGCATTATTTCATCCCTCAAACAGTAGGTCTGTTGTTGTTTGTTGTTGTTATGCAGAGCTGTCTGGGGGTGTTTTGATGCTGGTCTGCTATGCTTTGCTATGGTTACTGCTGTGATGGTCTGTCCTAGTTGAATGGCTTTGCCTATTTTTGAGTGGATGTGTGATAACCCTGTTCCTTATTATGCTAATTGGTCCTTAATATGAATGTGATTATGTGTTTGATATGATTTTGTGTGCCATTTATGTGAAAATATGTGGTTTTAAATTTCTATCTGTTCACCGTAGGAATATCTGTTTGATTATCTACTTTGGAAATTAAATTGAAGGCCTTATCGGCCACGAAACCAGAAATCGATTACGCCATTGTGATTAGCGTAATTCTTAGAGCCTAGGGTGAAATTTAATTAGAAATTGATTCGGATCAAATTAATTAGATTAAATTAAGGATATAGTGCCCAATTATTTAAATATTATAATTTTGATTAGTGGGGCTTTTATATAAAGGGCCATATATACTCAATCTCTCTCTTTTACTCAACTTGGCTGATTTTAACTCTAAGCAAAGAAGAGAGGGTCGGCTAGAGAGAGAGGAAGGAGAGTTGGGTGTTTAGCTCAAGTTTGTGAAGATTGGAAGGCCAACTCTAGATTTGACCATAATTTGGGAAGATTAAAGCCTCTACGTAAGTGAATTCATGAACTTTAAATTGTAATTTC
The DNA here is from genome assembly GCF_055761805.1 of Camellia sinensis. Taxonomy (NCBI): domain Eukaryota; kingdom Viridiplantae; phylum Streptophyta; class Magnoliopsida; order Ericales; family Theaceae; genus Camellia; species Camellia sinensis. Next base: position 1,302,314 of record NW_028128998.1, on the reverse strand, counting down.
GTGAATTTAAGTTTCATTAATGGTCAAGACACATGAATTTAATTGAGTATGATGAAATTGGGTTGGTTTTGTTGAATTGAAGGTCAATGTATGCATGCATGTAGGAAATTGCTATGAATTTCCATGTTTGGGCATAGAGTATGTAATCCATGTTGATTTTTGATTGAGGTCCATGTATTTGACCATCTCTTCACCAATTAAGTTGAGAATAATGAGTATCTCCCACATGCATGAGCGAATCATGAAAGTGTGAGCTTTGAATGTTTGAAATTAGTGTGTTGGTGATGAGTTTGAGTCAATTGGGAACATGCATGTGTTTGATTGATGGAATTGAGCTTCATAATGTTGTAATTTAGTGTTTGTACCATGTTAGTACATGTATATGTGGAGTTTGAGCTGAAATCATGCATTTAGAGCCTTTGAATATCAAGTTGAAGCTCAAGAACATATTCTGGAAAACTCAGAATTTTTGATGTCCGCTCGAGCGGGAAATGCGAACTCCTAGTATTTTCTGCAGACTTGACGTTCGCTCGAGCGGGGAAGTTCACGCTCGAACGGGGAGCTATGTAGATTGATTTTGCGCTCGAGCGTCCGAGTGCACGCTCGAGCATAAATTTGACATAACCAGTACTTTTGCAGACCTCATGGGTTCGCTCGAGCGGGGAAGTCCACGCTCCAGTAGGGACCCTGTTTCTGAAAATTTTGAAAGGCCATTCTGTGTTTCGTTTTCTATTCTCTTTCACTTGTAAGTACTCTTAGGCATGCATTAAGCATTACAAATGAATTAAAGGGATAAGAATAAAGCCTAAAGAGGAATACGTGAATTAAAGAACGGATTAAACCATTTGTGACCTATATGTGTTATGTGATGTGTAGGGTCAAGCTCCAGGACAAATCAACTAACCGATCACCGTGAGTAATATCTTGACAAAGATATCTGAAATATGTTGTTGTCCAATTGCTTACTTCTATGCAAGTTTATAAGTTTGTTAATTTGATTGGTGGACAATGTTTGCTATGCCAAACAAATGGGCCAAATGCCTGTTTGACATGAAAGTATGAATGGGCCAAAGGCCAGTTTGACATGAAAGTATGAATGGGCCAAAGGCCAGTTTGACATGAAAGTATGATTGGGCCAAAGGGCAGTCTGACATGAATGAATGAATGAATGGGCCAAAGGCCAGTCTGACATAAATGAATGAATGGGCCAGAGGCCAGTATGATTTGAACGATAGAATGAATGGGCCTGAGGCCAGTACGATCTGAATGATAAAATGAATAGGCCAGAGGCCAGTATGACCTGAATGAAAGTATGAATGGGCCAGAGGCCAGTCTGACATGAATGAAAGACAAATGGGCCAAAGGTCAGTTTGACATGAATGGATTGGGCCCGAGGCCGTCCGAAGTGTTTGGAACCGAAGTTACTTGATCCATATCTATTTACATACTAGATAGAAATATGAATTGGGCATAAGGTTGTCCGATGTATGTTGTTCCAATGCATCTTCTTCAATTGATATTATCCACTGGGCTTTTGCTCACGCTCATTCATGTGTTTGTAGGTGAGCCAAGAGAGGTCCAGACCCAGCCGCAGTGAAGTCTGTGTGGAACAACCAAGGTTTTGGAGAGTCAGCCCTTGCGTCTCACGCATGAGACTCGTCTTCGCCCTTTTGTTATGTATTTATATTTTGTCATGTTGGCGAAGACTTTGAACCTGTTGTACATAGTTTTTATGGGTTGACTTAGACTTAAATGATCCTGTCTGTAGAGAACCTTATGTTGCTATACTTTCTGTTGTGAGTTATTAACATGTATGTGTTTGGTTTGTTATGGCGTGCCATGTAAGCACAGCTCTATGGACAAAGTTTTAAATTTTGCTTTTGTTTGACCCCTTTACTCTGATGAGTTATGTTTGTCTTGATTTGAGGCCGTAGGTAATCTCGTGATTACTGGCCGGTTATGGCCTAAACCCATAGAGGCGGGTTCGGGTCGTGACAGAGTGGTATCAGAGCACAAGTTAATAACTCGCACACTTGTCCAAAAGAGCAACACGCGTCTAGAAAAGATCTAGGATGCATTCATGTGTTAAGTATGAATTTGGAAGCATCAATAATATGCTTAAATGTTTTGATATGAAAAATTATGTGTTATCAGTTTGTGATTTGCTTGCATTGTAATTATTTGAATATGTATCCTTTTAGAATATGCATACTTGTAAATCTTTTGTATAAAGTATAATGTAAGTTTAATCAGATGGTGAGAACAAGAGGTGATGAGATAGATGAGTCTTCTACTGCCAGAATAGATAGAATGGAAAGGTTGATCCAGGAAATGACAGAGACATTGAGACAACAACAAGAGTGGCAACAACAGTGGCAGCAGCCACATCCTCCACCTCCACCTCCGGCACCACCCGTGCCAGATAATCAGAATGATGATCGGATAATAGCTCTCACCAAAGAATTCAAGAAAATGAAACCACCACAGTTCCATGGTAGATTAGATCCGTTAAAAGCCGAAGCATGGGTCCTCAGCATTGAAAAATTGTTCGAAGTGTTTCCGTGTTCGGAGACACAGAAAGTGCTTCTAGCCACCTTTATGCTAAAAGACGAGGCAAGAAGATGGTGGATGTTAATGCGAGAAAATCACAAAGATGTTGATTGGGCAAAATTTCTAGAAATTTTCTATGACAAGTACTTCCCACAATATGTTGGGGATAGGAAAGTGTTAGAGTTCATGGAACTTAGACAAGACAGTATGGCTGTAGCTGAGTATGAGGCCAAATTCACTGAATTGGCCAGGTTTGCACCACATGTGATTGATACTGATTATAAGAAGGCGAGACATTTTGAAGGTGGGCTTCGAAGTGACATTTTAGAAAGGGTGAATGTCTTAAAGCTGGAAACCTACATTGGGGTGCTAGACAGGGCCATAATATCAGAGGCTAACATAGCTAGACAGACTAAGTCCACAACTGACTGGAAAGGCAACAAAAGGCAAGGCTTCTTCTTAAAGAAGAAATTTTTGAAAAAGCAAAACACGGGCTCCTCAAATACTTCGAATTCTTCCCGAGACACGTCTCTCATGTGCAATATTTGTAGCAAAAGGCACCGTAGGGTTTGTTACCGTGTGTCAGGAGCCTGTTTCAAGTGTGGTAAACAAGGGCACATGGCCCGAGACTATAATCAGAATAGTGGGAAACTAGCTGCTAGCTCAACTACATCAATCCCGAAACTGGGAAATACTATGAGACTTGCTATCACCAGGGATACCGTGAGACAAGGGAGAGTTTTTGCGCTTGTTTCGGGCGATACACGAAATGCCAACGCAGTTGTCTCAGGTACTATTTCTATATGTAATCAGGATGCTTTTGTGTTAATTGACTCCGGATCCACACACTCTTTTGTGACATGTGCATTTGCATCTAGACTGAGTAGACCTCTAGAATTACTGCCATATCTGCTATGCGTGTCAGCTCCATCTGGGAAATCTGTATTGTGTGAATCCATATACCGATTTTGTGACATGCGTATTGAGGATGCTATCCTATATGTAGATTTGTTGCCCTTGAACTTTAGGCATTTTGATGTAATTTTGGGCATGGATTGGTTAACCAAATATTGTGCCACCATTGATTGTGTGACCAAACGAGTTGTATTTAAACCACCAGAACATACAAAAATTGTTTTTGTGGGTAATGGGGTAGTACCTCCACCTTATTTGATATCTACAATGAAAGCATGCAAATTGATCAGGAAAGGGTGTCAGGGTTATTTGTGCTATGTGTTGTCTGAACAATCTGTGAATGTTGAATTGAACCGTATCCCTATTGTTAGAGAATTTCCAGATGTGTTTCGAAATGAATTACCAGGGGAATTGGTAGACAGGAGATAGAGTTTACTATTGAAACTTGATCGGACACCCAGCCTATTTCTAAAACTCCTTGCAGAATGGCTACTGCTGAAATGAAAGAACTGAAAGAACAGCTATAAGACCTGCTTGACAAGGGGTTTATCCGACCTAGCACTTCACTTTGGGGTGCACCAGTGTTGTTTGTGAAAAAGAAGGATGGAACCTTACGTTTGTGTATCGATTATCGAGAATTGAACAAGGTAACAATAAAGAACAAATATCCCCTACCCCGTATTGATGATTTATTTGACCAGTTGCAGGGATCACAAGTGTTTTCCAAGATTGATTTGAGATCCGGGTACCACAAGTTGAAAGTAAAAGCAGAGGATGTTGAGAAAACCGCATTCAGAACGAGGTATGGTCAGTTTGAATTTCTTGTTATGCCATTTGGGGTAACTAATGCACCTGCAGCATTTATGGACCTAATGAACCGTATCTTTAAGACCTACCTTGATAAATTTGTTATAGTTTTTATTGATGACATTTTGATATATTCTAAAGATAGACTTGAACATGAACATCATTTGAGAACTGTCCTACAAATACTTCGAGAAAGAAAATTATTTGCTAAACTAAATAAATGTGAGTTTTGGTTGGATGAAGTTGTCTTCTTAGGGCATGTTATCAACAAGGAGGGAATTTCAGTGGACCCACAGAAAACAGAGGCAATTGTGAATTGGCCTACACCGACAAATATGACAAAAGTTCGCAGCTTCATGGGCTTAGCTGGGTATTACAGGAGGTTTGTGAAAAACTTTTCAAAGATAGCTATACCTCTTACCCAGTTGATACGCAAAGGGAAATCATTTGAATGGAATGACGATAGAGAAGCTGCCTTTCATGAACTAAAAACGAGATTGACCACTGCACCACTACTGACATTGCCCACAGGTACGGAAAATTTTGTAATTTTTAGTGATGCATCTTATAAAGGTTTGGGTTGTGTATTAATGCAGAACGGAAAGGTTATTACTTACGCCTCCCGACAGTTGAGACACACGAGAAAAACTACCCAACGCACGATTTGGAATTAGCCGCAGTTGTGTTTGCTTTGAAAATCTGGCGGCATTATTTGTATGGGGCAAAGTGTGAAGTCTACACGGATCACAAGAGTTTGAAATACTTCTTTACACTGAAGCAGTTGAACATGCGATAGAGGAGGTGGCTAGAACTGATAAAAGACTATTATCTTGAGATCCAGTATCACCCCGGGAAAGCTAATATAGTTGCTGATGCCTTGAGCAGAAAATCAACGAGGAGTATGGCTTGTTTGCTTACTGAACAGAGAGAGATCTTGCAAGATTTTGAGAAGTCTGAAATTGAAGTGGTATTGTGTGAACAGGGCGGATTGATAGCCGCTATTACAGCCGAACCGGCAATCATCGAGGAAATTAAACAGAAACAGAAAGAGGATGAATTCCTCAAGAAAGTGATTGACGAATTTGAGACAAGTCCGAAAGCAGAGTTTAGTATTGAAAATGAAGTGTTGAGGTTTCGAAACCGAATGTGCGTCCTGGATATTCCGAAACTAAAGAGAAGGGTTTTAGATAAAGCCCATAAATCAGTGTTTGCTATGCATCTGAGTAACAATAAAATGTATCGGGATCTGAAACAAACCTATTGGTGGCCTAAAATGAAGAAAGAAATTGCAGAATATGTGTCCAAATGTCTTCAGTGTCAGCAAGTTAAAGCTGAACATCAGAAACCAGGCGGTCTACTTCAACCTCTCCCTATTCCTAAATGGAAGTGAGAGCATGTGACTATGGGTTTTGTTGTTGGCCTACCTCGGACTCCTCGAGGTATGGATTCTATTTGGGTTGCAGTTGATAGACTGACTAAATCTGCACATTTTCTACTAGTTAGAACTACGTTTAATGCTTATAGATTGGCTACAATATATGTTGATGAGATTGTCCGTTTGCATGGAGTTTCGATATCTATTGTGTCGGATAGAGATCCGAAATTTATATCTAGACTGTGGAAGAGTTTACAGAAAGCTATGAGAACAAAACTAAGGTTCAGTACTGCATTCCACTCACAGACAGATGGGCAATCAGAACGAACAATACAGACTTTGCAAGATATGCTTCTGATGAGTGCTTTAGATTTTCAAGGGAGTTAGGAAGACTATTTGCCACTTGTGGAATTTGCATACAATAACAGCTTCCACTCCAGCATCGGTATGGCACCATACGAGGCTTTGTATGGTAGAAGGTGTAGATCACCAATTTGTTGGACAGAAATCGGGGATAGAGCTATACTTGGGCCTGAAATTGTGCAAGATACCTCCGAGAAGATCAAAACTATTTGGCAAAGGCTCAAAACGGCTCAGGATCGACAAAAGAATTATGTAGATGTTCGGAGAAGACCTCTTGAGTATGAGGTTGGTGACCATGTGTTCATTCGTGTATCTCCGATGAAAGGCCAAGTCAGGTTTGGAAAGAAGGGCAAGTTGTCGCCCCGTTACATTGGGCCGTTTCAGATTCTGGAAAGGCTTGGTCCAGTTGCCTATAGGGTTACTTTGCCATCGGGATTCGAACAAATCCATAATGTGTTTCATGTGTCGATGTTGAGGGGTTACCTCTGAGACCCGTTTCATGTGATTGATTATCACCGGGTAGCTATTGATGAAAATATGGAGTATGCCGAATGGCCAGAGCGAATCATTGACCGGCAAGTGAAACACCTGAGAAACAAGTCCATCCCAATGGTGAAAGTGGAATGGAAAAAACACTATGGAACGGATGCCACGTGGGAAAAAGAGGATGAAATGCGACTACGCTACCCACATTTCTTTCCCGATGAAGGTAAATTAAGTTTAGAGGACTAAACTTCCTAAAGGGGGGAAGACTGTGATAACCCTGTTCCTTATTATGCTAATTGGTCCTTAATATGAATGTGATTATGTGTTTGATATGATTTTGTGTGCCATTTATGTGAAAATATGTTGTTTTAAATTTCTATCTGTTCACCGTAGGAATATCTGTTTGATTATCTACTTTGGAAATTAAATTGAAGGCCTTATCGGCCACGAAACCAGAAATCGATTACGCCATTGTGATTAGCGTAATTCTTAGAGCCTAGGGTGAAATTTAATTAGAAATTGATTCGAATCAAATTAATTAGATTAAATTAAGGATATAGTGCCCAATTATTTAAATATTATAATTTTGATTAGTGGGGCTTTTATATAAAGGGCCATATATACTCAATCTCTCTCTTTTACTCAACTTGGCTGATTTTAACTCTAAGCAAAGAAGAGAGGGTCGGCTAGAGAGAGAGGAAGGAGAGTTGGGTGTTTAGCTCAAGTTTGTGAAGATTGGAAGGCCAACTCTAGATTTGACCATAATTTGGGAAGATTAAAGCCTCTACGTAAGTGAATTCATGAACTTTAAATTGTAATTTCGTGAATTTAAGTTTCATTAATGGTCAAGACACATGAATTTAATTGAGTATGATGAAATTGGGTTGGTTTTGTTGAATTGAAGGTCAATGTATGCATGCATGTAGGAAATTGCTATGAATTTCCATGTTCGAACATAGAGTATGTAATCCATGTTGATTTTTGATTGAGGTCCATGTATTTGATCATCTCTTCACCAATTAAGTTAAGAATAATGAGTATCTTCCACATGCATTAGCGAATCATGAAAGTGTGAGCTTTGAATGTTTGAAATTAGTGTGTTGGTGATGAGTTTGAGTCAATTTGGAACATGTATGTGTTTGATTGATGGAATTGAGCTTCATAATGTTGTAATTTAGTGTTTGTACCATGTTAGTACATGTATATGTGGAGTTTGAGCTGAAATCATGCATTTAGAGCCTTTGAATATCAAGTTGAAGCTCAAGAACATATTCTGGAAAACTCAGAATTTTTGATGTCCGCTCGAGCGGGAAATGCGAACTCCTAGTTTTTTTGCAGACTTGACATCCGCTTGAGCGGGGAAGTTCACGCTCGAGCGGGGAGCTATGTAGATTGAGTTTGCGCTCGAGCGTCCGAGTGCGCGCTCGAGCGTAAATTTGACATAACTAGTACTTTGCAGACCTCATGGGTCCGCTCGAGCGGGGAAGTCCACGCTCGAGTAGGGACCCTGTTTCTGAAAATTTTGAAAGGGCATTTTGTGTTTCATTTTCTGTTCTCTTTCACTTCTAAGTACTCTTAGGCATGCATTAAGCATTACAAATGAATTAAAGGGATAAGAATAAAGCCTAAAGAAGAATACGTGAATTAAAGAACGGATTGAACCATTTGTGACCCATATGTGTTATGTGATGTGTAGGGTCAAGCTCCAGGGCAAATCAACCAACCGATCACTGTGAGTAATATCTTGACAAAGATTTCTAAAATATGTTGTTGTCCAATTGCTTACTTCTATGTAAGTTTATAAGTTTGTTAATTTGATTGGTGGACAATGTTCGCTATGTCAAACAAATAGGCCAAAGGCCAGTTTGACATGAAAGTATGAATGGGCCAAAGGCCAGTTTGACATGAAAGCATGAATAGGCCAAAGGCCAGTTTAACATGAAAGTATGATTGGGCTAAAGGCCAGTCTGACATGAATGAATGAATGAATGGGCCAAAGGCCAGTCTGACATAAATGAATGAATGGGCCAGAGGCCAGTATGATTTGAACGATAGAATGAATGGGCCAGAGGCCAGTATGATTTGAACGATAGAATGAATGGGCCTGAGGCCAGTACGATCTGAATGATAAAATGAATAGGCCAGAGGCCAGTATGACCTGAATGAAAGTATGAATGGGCCAGAGGCCAGTCTGACATGAATGAAAGACAAATGGGCCAAAGGTCAGTTTGACATGAATGGATTGGGCCCGAGGCCGTCCGAAGTGTTTGGAACCGAAGTTACTTGATCCATATCTATTTACATACTAGATAGAAATATGAATTGGGCATAAGGTTGTCCGATGTATGTTGTTCCAATGCATCTTCTTCAATTGATATTATCCACTGGGCTTTTGCTCACGCTCATTCATGTGTTTGTAGGTGAGCCAAGAGAGATCCAGACCCAACCTCAGTGAAGTCTGTGTGGAACAACCAAGGTTTTGGAGTGTCCGCCCTTGCGTCTCACGCACGAGACTCGTCTTCGCCCTTTTGTTATGTATTTATATTTTGTCATGTTGGCAAAGACTTTGAACCTGTTGCGTATAGTTTTCATGGGTTTACTTAGACTTAAATGATCCTGTCTGTATAGAACCTTATGTTGTTATACTTTCTGTTGTGAGTTATTAACATGTATGTGTATGGTTTGTTATGACGTGCCATGTAAGCACAGCTCTATGGACAAAGTTTTGAATTTTGCTCTCGTTTGGCCCCTTTACTCTGATGAGTTATGTTTGTCTTGATTAAGGCCGTAGGTAATCTCGTGATTACTGGCCGGTTATGGTCTAAACCCATAGGGGCGGGTTCGGGTCATGACAGGATGTATGGCTGTATGATTTTGATACTGGACTGATATTGTTGTAGTTGATTGTTGTTATTGTGTTGTGTCACAGCCCAAACCCGCCCTTATGGGTTTAGTACCGTAACCGGCCAGTAAGTCGAGATTACCAAAGGCCTGCTTAACAGTCAGACAATAATACAAAGTATAGGGGCATGGCGGATGCCAAAACAATAAATAGACAATGTCCAATGAGCTGTGACAGTCTGTATGCAAAAAGACTTTTCATACATATATACTAGGGGTGAGCAGCGGATATACCGATCCGCCAAAACCGACCGAACCAAACCGATCCGCCGCATTTTGGACGGATGCGTGATGACGAGCGGACGGTTGCGGATTGATTTTCTCAAATCCGCCAATTTGGCGGACGGATGGCGGATTTGAGATTTTTTGGCCGCAACCGAACCGCCAAACCGCCAAATCGCGAGCACCCCTAGTAATTTATAAGACTTTGTATTTTTAATTTGTTTAAATATTATATTTGTGTTTTCAATTGAAAAAGAGTTTAAATATTCTGTTGAAAAAAAGTTTTCAACTTGAATATATTTTTTGAATTGAAAAAAATAAACGTATTATTCATATATATTTTTTAGTTTTTAAATGTAACTCTAAAAATAATAAATAGAAAATATGATATATGTTGGTTGGTTTTTGTTTTCAAAAACATATGTAGATGTAACAATACAGAGACATTCAATCTCTACTACTGCTCTGTTCATGGTTTTGGTGATTTGAATTCTTATTATATTTTAAGAATCACAGATTGTAATACTTTATGGGGATGAATCATACTGTGATTGTAATATGTGGATGAGGCATGCAGTGATCATGATATTCTAAAGTTTCAAACTTTTTTTCTTTGGATAAGGCATACAGTGATTGTAATATTTTTTTAAGTCATTGACTGTAATACTTTCTTTTTCTTTTTTTTCTTTTTTCGTTTGGGGAAGTGCACAAGTTGAATTATGTTGAAAATTTATAAAATTTTAAACCGCCAAACCGATTCACATCCATCCGCCAAACCGCCAATCCGCTCAATCCACATCCGCCGGATTGGCGGACGGATGCGGATTGATTTTCTTCAATCCGCCAATCTGGCGGACGGATGGCGGATGGGAGGTTCCGTGGCCGCAACCGACCCGCGCCCACCCCTAATATATACAATTAGTGCAAAACAATATGTACAACATTTACAATCTTTCAGGACAGGGACTTAATCCTTATTAAGACAGTACAGTAACAGTGTAAACAGTCTATACAAAACAGAACAGAAATCGGGAACTAAAACACCCCAAAAGCCCTGGCTTGACAGGCTCGAAACCTCGTAGTGAGGCACATAGGTTAGCTTGACAAAACTGGAGTTTACCCCGACGCTTCTAACAACGGTCCGATGCTTGAACACCTACATATATATATGAGCAGTGAGCTAAAGTCCAATGAATAACATAATGCATAAAGAGGTTAAGAATGAATGTCCTTACAGTATTGAAAACAATCATTTCAATCAGTATGTCAGTTATTTAGTCATTACAGTCATACGTGGTACATCCAATAGCAAAACAATGCAGTAGGTCTTATCAAACCGAACAGTCAGTTGATGGCAATCATATCAGTAAACAGTAGTGGTTCCAACATGAGAACCGACAGAGATCTCTGTGATAGTAGAAGTACAATACAGTAACAGTAGGTTGCTAAGGATGCCACAATACAGTTTACAATTAGGACATTATTCATTCAGTAACAGTATCTCATCAGAAAACGGTACAGTTCAATTGTTCAGAAGATAATCATATTTGAACATATCTTTACACAGTTGTTACTCACAGAGTTCTGGGCTACAGTTAAGCAAGAGCGCGTCCTCAGGTGCCAACCCTACACAGTTACAGATTGAACACACACTAAGCTACACAGTTGGGAAAATAATAACTTAATCCTTAATTTGTCTCTGTGTGGTTCTACATCTATATCCTCATTAAGACACCTTAAACTAGGCCTAGGAATGCCTAGGATGAAATGAGGATGCAAAGATGCACTTGAAAAGCATTTCAGAAAACAAGGGTCCCGCTCGAGCGTAAGTTACTTCGCTCGAGCGGACATGCAGACAAAGGTTTCCGCTCGAGCGTAGACTTACCCGCTCGAGCGTACTGCAAAACAGTCAAAAGTGCTGGATAGGTGAAATTCACGCTCGATTGGGCGCTCGACACCCGCTCGAGCGTAAGACACAATGTCCCGCTCGAGCATAAATTACCCCGCTCAAGCAGACTGCAAAACACAACAAAATGCTGGGAGCACGATTTTCATGCTCGAGCGCCAGTCACCCCGCTCGAGCGTGAGTTCAAAATTTGGAATTCCCAGATTTGAACCTCAAGCTCAAATTCAACTTCAAGTGAACCAAATTCGATTCCTTTGGGCCCATTTCCTAGAAAACACTTGTAAATACATAGTATGACATGATTTAAAGCTCAATTTGTAAAATCAAGGCCCAAAGGTGAGGGAATTAAACCCAATTTCAAACAACATTTCAAGAACATGATGAATGTGTAACATGCATGAATTCAACAACTTCAAAGCTTCAAAAGCTAGCTCAATTGAGCCAATTCTTTCCAAAACATGATGAAATCGTGGACTATACCAATAATATGAACATGCATGTACCAAATTCCATGTAGTCAACCTCAAAATGCTAGGATATAAGCATGCATGCATGGAATGAGCTTCAATTCAACATATAAGGACCAATTCAAGGCTTAAATCACTAGAGGCTCATGAACCATGCAACAATCAACTCAAATACACAATCAAGAAGGTAATTACTCTACCTTAAGTCTTGTATTCAAGTGTAGAAACTCAATTTGCACAAATCCTCTACAATTTCTTCAAGTTCTCTAGCCAATTCTCAATTGAAGCCAAGTTCTCCCTCTCTCACTTATCTCCTACGGTTTGGCCCCTCTCTGTGATAAACATGAATGATGTGTATCAAAGGCTCCAAATGTTCCATGTAATGGACCACTAAGTGGCAAGATAGTAAATAAGTCCAAGTGGTGCATTTTATCAATATTTGATCTATAATTTAACCATACCAAATCACATTTCAAATAAATATATCATAAAATCACATAAATTATGATTAACACGTATCACTAATCAGTTTCAGATTCGGCCACCGGTAAGGCCTTCAATTTGCAGTTTAAAGCATAAAAGATGAACAGATAGTTTAACAGTCAACAGATAGATATGCATTTAAACTAGCACATTTAATCAGTCAGTTCAGTATTTCAGTCGATTCAATTACTTATCATAATCAGTCTCAGTTTAGCAGTAATCAGTGGTTAATCAGTAAACAGTGGTGAGGGTTATTACAGTCTCTCCTCCTTATAAAGAGTTTGGTCCTCCAAACTCGAATTACCTTCATTCTGGAAGAAAACAGGATTCAGTGGAAACAAGTCAGGATATCTCTAGGCCATGTCATCTTCCCTTTCCCAAGTGGCATACACGCCACCATGGTTTTGCCAGTCAACTTTCACTAACGGGATCTCTTTGTTTCTCAACTTCTTGATCCGTCTGTTTACACTCTGAACAGGTCGTTCCTCGTAAGTTTAGTCATCACTTAGCACTACACGGGTCAGCTCTATCACATGAAAAGGATCCCAGAGGTAGTCCCTCAACATAGAAATGTGGAACACGTTATGCATATGCTCTATTTCAGGAGGAAGCGCTACTTGATACGCCACTGGATTGATTTTCTCAATAATCTCATACGGTCTGACATACCTCGGTGTTAACTTACCCTTGACTGCAAAACAAGTCTGGCCTTTCATCGGTGTCACTTTCACAAAAACGTGATCACCTACTTTATATTCTCTGTCTCGCCTTCTGACATCCGCATAACTTTTTTGTCGGCTCTGTGCAGCTTTCAGTCTCTATTGGATCAGTTTTACTTTTTCTGTAGTTTCATACACAATCTCGGGCCCAAGCAAAGGCCCATCTCCAACTTCTGCCCAACAAATCGGAGATCAATATTTTTTGCCATATAATGCCTCGAAAGGCGCCATACCAATACTTGAGTGATAACTGTTGTTGTAGGCGAATTCAGCCAATGGCAAATGGCTTTCCCAATTTCCCTGAAAATCAAGGACACACATTCTCAGTAAGTCCTCCAGAGTTTGGATGGTCCTTTCTGACTGGCCATCTGTCTGAGGATGGTATGCACTACTCAGTCTCAGTTCAGTACCCAATGCAGTCTGTAGGCTTTGCTAGAATCTCGATGTAAATTTTGAGTCCCTATCAGAAACAATGGACACAGGCACTCCATGCAGTCTAACAATCTCATCAATATAGAGTTTAGCCAATTTGTCCGCATTATAAATTGTTTTGACAGGTAAGAAGTGAGCAGATTTAGTCAGTCTGTCAACAATAACCCAAATTGAGTCCATACCTTTACTGGAGCGAGGTAAACCAACAATGAAATCCATGGTGATATGTTCCCATTTCCACTCCGGTATAGGTAAGGGCTGCAGTAAGCCTGCGGGTCGTTGATGTTCCGCTTTGACTTGTTGGCAATGATGACACTTTGATACAAAATCAGCAATCTCCTTCTTCATTCCCGGCCACCAGAAATTCAATTTCAAATCTTGGTACATTTTTGTATTTCCTGGATGGATAGACAATTTTGAATTGTGACCCTCTTGCAGAACTCTTCTTTTCAGTTCAGAATTATTCGGTACATATAATCTTCCCTGGAATTTCAACACATTGTTCTCAAATTTGAAATCCGGTCTCGGTTTAGATTCCCATTCTTCGATGATCTTCTTCAAGAAGTCATCCTATTGTTGTTTCTCTTTAATTTCTTCGATCAGTGCCGGTTAAGCAGAAATAGCAACTATTGCTCCACCTTATTCTCGCAAAACAACCTCAATTTCAGATCTTTCAAGGTCACAAAGCAACTCTTTCTGTCCGGTGAGTAAACATGCTAAGTTCCTAATAGATTTCCGTCTCAATGCATCGGCAACGGTGTTGGCTTTCCCTGGATGGTACAAAATCTATAGATCATAGTCTTTAATCAATTCTAGCCATCTCCGTTGTCTCATGTTCAGTTCTTTTTGTGTGAAGAAATATTTCAAACTCTTGTGGTCGGTATATACTTCACATGTCACCCCATATAGGTAGTGACGCCAAATTTTCAGTGCAAACACTACCGCGGCAAGTTCTAAGTCATGGGTCGGGTAGTTCTTTTCATGCGGTCTCAGTTGTCGGGAAGCATAGGCAATTACTCTCCCATTCGGCATTAAAACACATCCCAAACCCTTATGAGAAGCATCACTAAAAATGGTAAAACCATCCGTACCTGAAGGTAGGGTAAGAACCGGTGCAGTCACAAGTCGAGTTTTCAACTCTTGGAATGCTGATTCCCTTTGGTCAGTCCAGTCAAATGATATCCCCTTTTGAGTCAATTGAGTCATCGGTAAGGCAATTTTGGAGAAATCTTTGACAAACCTTCTGTAATATCCAGCTAATCCCAAAAAGCTTCGGACTTCTGTAACATTTGTTGGTCTAGGCCAATTCACTACTGCTTCAACTTTCTGTGGATCAACTGAAATTCCATCCTTGCTAATAACATGTCCCAAAAACATAACATGATCAAGCCAAAATTCACATTTAGACAGTTTAGCATACAGTTTCTGTTCTCTTAAGGTCTGTAAGGCAAGTCTCAGATGATGTTCATGTTCTTCTCTACTTTTAGAATAAATCAGAATGTCGTCTATAAATACAACAATAAAGTCATCGAGGAATGGTTTAAAAATTCTGTTCATAAGGTCCATAAATGCAGCAGGTGCATTGGTAACTCCGAAAGGCATAACTAGGAATTCTTAATGTCCATACCTCATTCGAAAAACAGTTTTGTCAATGTCCTCTGGTTTAACTTTCAGCTGATGATAACCGGATCTGAGATCAATCTTAGAGAACACTTGAGCACCCTGTAACTGATCAAATAAGTCATCAATACGCGGCAATGGATATTTATTTTTCACAATTACCTTGTTCAGTTCGCGGTAGTCAATACAAAGTCTCAGTGAGCCATCTTTCTTTTTCACAAACAAGACAGGTGCGCCCCATGGCGAAGTACTGGGCCTGATGAACTTCTTATCTAACAATTCTTGCAGTTGCACTTTCAATTCTTTCAGTTCAGTTGGAGCCATTCGGTCAGGAGCTTTAGATACTGGCTATGTACCCGGAATTACATCAACGGTGAACTCAATCTCCCTATCAATCAAATCCCCTGGCAGATCATCTAGAAAAACATTTGGGAATTCTCTGACTATAGGAACATTGTTCACATCAGTATTATCATCAGTAGGTACAGTCAATATAGAACAGAAATACCCTTTACACCCCTTTCTAATCAGTTTGTATGCTCTCATAAATGAAATCAGATATGGGGGAGGTACTACACCTACTCCGTTAAACACAAATTCAGGCAAACCAGGTGGACAGAAAACTACTTGTTTCGTTACACAGTCTATGGTAGCATGATACTTCGTTAACCAGTCCATCCCCAATATTACATCAAAATGGTCAATGTTCAGAGGCAGTAAATCAATATACAGATGCATATCCCCAACAATAATTTCACATGCAGGGTACATATAAGCACAAGTCATAGATCCCCCAACAGGTGAAGATACAGCTAACAGATAGTTCATGGGTTCTAATGGTCTATTCAACTTTCGCGAAAAAGCATGCGATACATATGAATGTGTAGACCCCGAATCAATCAGTACATAAGCATTTTGAGCACAAATAGAGAGGATACCTGACACGACGGTCTCAGTATTCTGTACATCTCCCGGTACTAGGGCAAACACTCGGCCCTGCCTCATAGGCTCTTTCCCAGTAGCTTTGGGGTTGGGTTTTGGTGGAGCAGTTGATGCTGCGCCGTTGGCTGCAGCTTTACTATTGCCCTGAGGAGCAAAGGGGCAATCTTTTACCATGTGGCCCACCTTGCCACACCTGTAACAAGCACCGGATAATTTATAACAAACCCCTTTGTGTTTCTTACCACATTCGGAACAGGGCGGTATGGAACCACTTCCCTGACTGGAACTAGTTGTTGACCCTGAGTTTTGCTTTTTGTTCAGTGGGTTGTTTCTGCCTTTCTTGAATTAAAACCCCGTTTCTTCCTGCGCCACTCAGTTGCGGGTGTTTCAGTCTGTTTCAAAGCTTCGATATTTGCTTCAGCCATGATGGCTCTGTCGAGAACATCTACATACTTCAACAGTTTCAAAACATTGATCCTATCAAGGATTTCAACATTAAGGCTGCCTTCAAACTTCCTGGCCTTTTTGTAATCTGTATCAACCATGTGTGGTGCATAACAGGCAAGTTCTGTAAACTTTGTTTCATACTCTCCTACAGACATGGTACCTTGTTTCAATTGTTCAAATTCAGTCGCCTTTCTGTCCCTGACACACTGAGGGAAGTACTTTTCGAAGAAGGACTCCTTAAATTGAGCCCAAGTCATGACAATATTTGGATCACGGATTAACATCCGCCACCTTCTAGCTTCTTCTTGTAAGGTGAAGGTAGCTAGCAACACTTTATGAGCTTCAGAACATGGAAAAACCTCAAATAACTTTTCTGTTTCAAGAACCCAAGCTTCAGCTTTTAGCGGTTCAAGGCCTCCCTAAAAGGATGGTGGTTTCATCTTACTAAATTTTTGTGTCAAAGCTATGATATCATCATTAACAGGTGGCTCTGGTTGTACTGGAGGAGGTGGGGCTGTTGGTTCTGTTATTGCTCTAGTCTTGCAGTTAATAGTTCTACCATTCTCTCCAACCTCGCCATTCTTGCCTCAGAGGATTCAGTTTCATCAACATTTCTTGCGTTGTCCATTTCACTATAGGCAGTTATAACAATTATAAACATAGGCAGTTGCATACTCAGACAGATTATCCTATTAACAGTTATATTCATGCCTTAGCCACACACACTTATCATGCTCATTTAATGCCCTAACCACTTTTCTAGGACATCCTATAGCTCATTTGGACACGTGTGTGCGGTATAACTCGTGATATCAGTATCGCTCTGATACCACTCTGTCACAGCCCAAACCCACCCCTATGGGTTTAGTACCGTAACCGGCCAGTAATCCGAGATTACCGAAGGCCTGCTTAACAGTCAGACAATAATACAGAGTACAGGGGCATGGCGGAAGCCAAAACAATAAATAGACAATGTCCAATGAGCTGTGACAGTCTATATGCAAAAAGACTTTTCATACATATATACAATCAGTGCAAAACAGTATGTACAACATTTACAATCTTTCAGGACAGGGACTTAATCCCTATTAAGAAAGTGCAGTAACAGTGTAAACAGTCTATACAAAACAGAACAGAAAGAGGGAACTAAAACACCCCAAAAGCCCTAGCTTGACAAGCTCGGAACCTCGTAGTGAGGCACATAGGTTGACTTGACAAAACTGGAGTTTATCCCGACGCTTCTAGTAATGGTCCGGTGCCTGAACACCTACATATATATATATATGAGCAGTAAGCTAAAGCCCAGTGAATAACATAATGCGTAAAGAGGCTAAGAATGAATGTCCTTACAGTATTGAAAACAATCATTTCAATCAGTATGTCAGCTATTCAACCATTACAGTCATACGTGGTACATCCAGTAGCAAAACAATGCAATAGGTCTTATCAGACCGAACAGTCAGTTGATGGCCATCATATCAGTAAACAGTAGTGGTTCCAACATGGGAATCGACAGAGATCTCTGTGACAGTAGCAGTACAATACAGTAACAGTAGGTTGCTAAGGATGCCATAATACAGTTCATAATTAGGACATCATTCATTCAATAACAGTATCTCTTCAGAAAATAGTACAGTTCAATTGTTCAGAAGATAATCATATTTGAACATATCTTTACACAGTTGTTACTCACAGAGTTCTGGGCTACAGTTAAGCTAGAGGGCGTCCTCAAGTGCCAACCCTACATAGTTACAGATTGAACACACACTAAGCTACACAGTTGGGAAAATAATAACTTAATCCCTAATTTGCCTCAGTGTGGTTCAACATTTATATCCTCATTAAGACAGCTTAAACTAGGCCTAGGAATGCCTATGATGAAATAAGGATGCAAAGATGCACTTGAAAAGCATTTCAGAAAACAGGGGTCCCACTCAAGCGTAGGTTACTTCGCTCGAGCGGACATGCAGACAAAGGTTTCCGCTCGAGTGTAGACTTACCCGCTCGAGCGTACTGTAAAACAGTCAAAAGTGCTGGATAGGTGAAATTCACGCTCGATTGGGCGCTCGACACCTGCTCGAGCGTAAGACACAATGTCCCGCTCGAGCAGACTGCAAAACACAACAAAATGCTGGGAGCACGATTTTCATACTTGAGCGCCAGTCACCCCGCTCGAGCGTGAGTTCAAAATCTGGAATTCCTAGATTTGAACCTCAAGCTCAAATTCAACTTCAAGTGAACCAAATTCGATTCCTTTGGGCCCATTTCCTAGAAAACACTTGTAAATACATAGTATGACATGATTTAAAGCTCAATTTGTAAAATCAAGGCCCAAAGGTGAGGGAATTAAACCCAATTTCAAACAATATTTTAAGAACATGATGAATGTGTAACATGCATAAATTCAACAACTTCAAAGCTTCGAAAGCAAGCTAAATTGAGCCAATTCTTTCCAAAACATGATGAAATCATGGACTATACCAATAATATGAATATGCATG
The DNA here is from genome assembly GCF_055761805.1 of Camellia sinensis. Taxonomy (NCBI): domain Eukaryota; kingdom Viridiplantae; phylum Streptophyta; class Magnoliopsida; order Ericales; family Theaceae; genus Camellia; species Camellia sinensis. The sequence goes on along the minus strand of NW_028128998.1, from coordinate 1,283,178 downwards.
TACCAAATTCCATGTAGTCAACCTCAAAATGCTAGGATATAAGCATGCATGCATGGAATGAGCTTCAATTCAACATATAAGGACCAATTCTAGGCTTAAATCACTAGAGGCTCATGAACCATGCAAGAATCAACTCAAATACACAATCAAGAAGGTAATGACTCTACCTTAAGTCTTGTATTCAAGTGTAGAAACTCAATTTGCACCAATCCTCTATAATTTCTTCAAGTTCTCTAGCCAATTCTCAATTGAAGCCAAGTTCTCCCTCTCTCACTTATCTCCTACGGTTTGGCCCCTCTCTATGATGAACATGAATGATGTGTATCAAAGGCTCCAAATGTTCCATGTAATGGGCCACTAAGTGGCAAGATAGTAAATAAGTCCAAGTGATGCATTTTATTAATATTTGATCTAATTTAACCATACCAAATCACATTTCAAATAAATATACCATAAAATTATATAAATTATGATTAACACGTATCACTAATCAGTTTCAGATTCGGCCGCCGATAAGGCCTTCAATTTGCAGTTTAAAGCATAAAAGATGAACAGATAGTTTAACAGTCAACAGATAGATATGCATTTAAACTAGTACATTCAATCAGTCAGTTCAGTATTTCAATCGATTCAATTACTTATCATAATCAGTCTCAGTTTAGCAGTAATCAGTGGTTAATCAGTAAACAGTGGTGAGGATTATTACATGCTGGGTGGCTATATGGGCTAAATGCTGGACTGTTAGATTGCTGATTAATGCTTGTCTGCTCTGCGTAGTTTGCTTAAATGCTAGTTGATGGCCTGTGCTGATGTTGTTGTGTTGGTTGGTCTCTCACCAACTCTGGGGTACTAGCAAATGATAGGATGAGCTTTTTTGTGCCAACCTAGTTGGGATGATTTAGCACATTGTGATACTTTTACACTCTCATTTTCTTTATTGATGTAATTTGCTTTGTACTTTATATTTGTTTATTCCATCAATAAACTTTTTTTTTTTTTGCCGATCAAAAAAACAATATCATATTTGTTTAAAAAAAAGCATAATTTTGATAATAGACTGAATTCCTATAATACAAACAGTTTAAATTATCAAAATTGGCTCGACATCAAACCTCTTGAGGGATCACAACATTCTCTAGTGATGGCACGATGTTATTTTCCTACAATGGGATTTGATATTTTTTTTAGGATAGTAACACCTTATTTGGTTCTAAATTTTTGAATTTAATTTTTTTTTAAATTGAACTTTTTGTTTTTTGTTTTTAGTGAATTTTTTAAATATTTTAAATATATTTTTTTTTACTTTTTAGATACACCTAACCTAAATATACTTAAAAAGTGAAATATTTTTTAAAAAATTAAAAAATATCAATAAATACACAATTATACGAAAATGTACTGAATTTTTATTTTTATTTTTTCGTATTTTTGGCATTTAGAGATTTTTTTAAAAAAAATTTTGCAAATATTATATTATTTACTGGCATTTATATTAAGTGTATTTAAAAAGTAAAAAAATTGCTAAAATAAAAAATTCAAAAAATCAAAATATTCAATTTTTAAAAAATTGGAACTACACAAGTGAACACATTGAATTATAACTCCGAATCCAAATTATGATTTGTGAAAGTCATTGGAATTGCCACAAAATGTGATTATGTTGTAAATTTAAACACACGGAATCATACTTGAAGGTATGTTCATACCCAAAGTTGCGCGATTTGGCTCGGAATAAACAAATGTTAATGACGTTAGTTTTAACATTGAATGCAAGGTCCTTTTCCCATTAAATAAGATCTGTTAGTTTTTTTTTTTTTTTTTTTTTTTTTTTGACAATCTCGTTTGACAAAATTTTTTTACATTATAATTTTATTCGATCTTTTATTTCAATGAGGCTATGGGTTTTAGATGCGAATCTAACCTAAATTGTGTCTCTGCAGAGGAGTTTCTGATCTTACTCCTATCATTTTTCTGCTTGGGTGGCCATTCCTACGCTCGAGTGGAGATCACGACCTTTCAAAATTTCACTTGTCTGCAAAAGTACTGGGAGTCATTTTTTTCCGCTGGCACAACCATTCTTGCGCTTGAGCGGAGATCGCGGATCGGTTTTTTATAAATATGTGATTCTATCAGATTTTAGGATTACGGCTTCCAAAACTTCTTCTTGGGTATTAGAGTTTTTCATCTAGAGCTTCTTTGCTTATTTTTCTTTGATATATGTGAGAGTTTAATCATGGATTGAGTGTATCATATCAAAGGGTTTGTTTAGTTTGTTTTATTCACAAAATAGAGATTTGTTCTTCAGTAGATTCTATAGAATTTGGACTTGAAGCTTTGGTGGATTCTGGAATGGCTTATCGTCGTCGATTCGACATCGGCGTTGTGGGTTCAACGTCGGGCAAGACAATTTCAAGGTGAAGACGGGCTAGAAGAGGCACATAGGGGTCGGTTTGATTTAGGCGTGGATTCGCTAGGTAATAGAGAGTACACTTGTATAATTCCTTTATGTCTTTTTAGTGGATTGTTTTGTGACTTTTGCCTGTGATTTTTTTATCACAATTGGAGACACTCCAATTGTGATTTTTCCACATAAAATCGTTGTATCAATTTGTCTTGATCGTTTGATTGGAATTGTTATTTAATGCTTAAAATTGATAAATAATCACAAATTAATATCTAGGGAATTTTTAGATTTTTCAAGGTCAATTACATGAATTATTCTTCTTCATTTGACTATACTAACGGTTATTTAGTTAGTCAAATTAAGGAGATTTATATCTCTATTTACTTCACTAGCCCATGTCAATGTAGGTCTGCTCCTTTTCCTAACACTTCTGTCTACTGTCACTGCATTGCATCTCTTCACTACTGCCTCTGTTGGTCTACACTGTATATGACCAAACCATCTTAATCTATTTTCTCTCAACTTATTTTCTATCAGTACTACTCCTACCCATTTACAAATATACTCATTCATAACTCTGTCTTTTCTAATTTTGCCACACATTTACCTCAGCATCCTTATCTTAACAACAATCATCTTATCTACATATTGTTTCTTAGTTGCTCAACATTGCGTCCCATACAACATCCCCGGTCTAATAGCCGTTCGATAGAACTTTTCTTTTAGTCTAGTTGATACTCGTTTATCGCATAGTACCACAAAGGCACTCCTTCACTTAAGCCACCTTGCCTTAATTTTATGGGCCATATCCTCTCCAATCTCTCCAACCGTTGTGATAATCGATCCTAAATAACAAAAATGTTCACTCTTAGGCAGTTCTTGGTTCCCAATTTTCACTTTTCCTTTGCTACTGTTGTTACTGTTACCAAAATTACACTTTACATAGTTTGTCTTAGTTCAGCTTATACTAAATCCTTTAGATTCAAGTGCTTCTCTCCAAATCTCCAACTATTAGTGTTAACTTATTCTCTAGTCTCATCCACTAACACGATATCATCTGTAAAGAAGTATATACCATGACACATCATCTTGAATATTTATCGACAACTCATCCATAACTAAAGCAAAAAGATAAGGATATAGGGTTGATCCTTGGTGTAACCTCATAATAATTGGAAATTCACTTGTCTCTCCAGCAGATGATTTAATAATGGTTACAATACCTTTATATATGTCCCTAATCACACCAATGTAACCATTTGCCACTCCTTTTCTTTTATAACACCCAATAGATTATATCTCGATACACTCTATCATATACTTTCCCAAGATCGATAAAAACCATATGAATGTCTTCTTTTTTTTTTTCTTTCTTTATAATTTTTAAAGAAGTTTTTAATCAAATCTCTTTCATTCTCAATGAATCCAAAGTACATACATCACTTATACTTCTATACAATATAATGACTCTAACAAACTAACAACCACTACAACTAACTCCTAACTAATTCTACAAAATATCTTTTCAAAATATCTAAGCTAATAGCTAAGGTTGAAGTTGTGGTAAGAGTTGTAGCTTGGAGCTGGGACTGCAACCTAAGCTAGTAGCTAAGCTAGCTAGTGGTATATCTTCAACATTTCACTACAAGCTGATAGAGGGAGAAACTGACATGAGCTTGTCTTTAAGATAGGAAAATCTGGACACAGATAAAGGTTTAGTGAAGATATCTGCCAGCTGATCAATGGTAGGAATGTAGTGCAATACAAACTGTTTAGCAAGCACTCAATCTCGAACAAAATGGAAATCAACTTCTATATGCTTAGATTTGGAATGGAATACAGGATTAGAAGCCAGAGCAATAGCAGACACATTGTCACACTAGAGAAGAGGAATTGTAGGAGGGACAGTGAAAAAATCCTAAAGCAACATACCAAGCCAAGCAAGCTTTACTGCTGTATGAGCTAAAGATCTGTACTCTGCTTCAGTAGAGGATCGAGAGACAGTGGCTTGCTTTTTAGATGACCAAGAAATGAGGTTGGATCCTAAAAATACACAATACCCTGAGGTAGACTTTCTGTCAATAGAATCTCTAGCCCAATTGGAATCAGAATAAGCATGAAGATCAAATGAGCTGGGGGCATAGGTAAGACCATGAGAAATGGTGCCCTTAATGAACCTAAGCAACCTCTTTACACTAGCATAGTGACCAACAGTGGGATTATGCATATGTTGACACAATTGATTCACAGCAAATGAGATATCAGGTCTGGTAATTGTGAAATATTGTAAGGCTCCAACTATGCTTCTATAGACAGATGGATTGGCAAAGGGCTCATCTGAATGTGCAGGCAAACTAGGCTTGACAGAGATAGAAGATAAGCAAGCTTTGCAATCCAGCATACCAGCTTTAAAAAGAATATCATGAGCATACTTCTTTTGAGATAGAATAGTGGTAGAACTAGAGGTATCAACTGAGATGCCAAGAAAATAGGAAATAGAACCATGCTCCTTCATAGAAAAAACTTGATGCATCTAAGTAATAAGAGCTTGAATATGTATATCATCATTACCAGTGATCAATATATCATCAACATAAACAAGTAAGGCAAGAAAGACAGAATCGACCTTTTTAATAAACAGGAAAGAGTCACATTTACCGTTCTTGAATCCTTGAGACAGCAAAAAAGAGAAGAATGTGGAGTACCAAGCTCTTGGGGCTTGTTTAAGACCATACAAGGCCTTATGGAGTTTGCAAACAATCTGAGAATTAGGAGACTGAGACTGATCTTCAAAACCTGGTGGTTACAGCATGTAAACCTCATCTTCTAAGATCCCATGAAGGAAAGCATCAGAAATATCTAATTGCTTTATAGGCCAATTGTGATGAAGAGCAAGACATAACAGAACACGAATTGTTGGTAATTTGGCAACTAAGCTAAAGGTTTCTGAAAATCAATCCCCTCCTGTTGGAGATAACCTTTAGCAACTAATTTGACTTTATGCCTAGCCACTGTCCCATCTGAATTGCGTTTGAGTTTGAACACCCACTTGCAACCTATGGCAGTCTTGCCTTAAGGAAGATAAACCAAAGACCAGGTGTGTTGGTTGTGCAAAGTTTAGAACTCCTCAAGCATAGCTTGTTTCCAAATAGGGGTAAGTAAGGCTTCCTTATCAGTGTGAGGCTCAATATCAGTATATGAAGAAGATGCAGATGTCTGAATAGTAGACAAGGCAGCTTTGGATCTAGTAACCATAGGATGGCAGTTAGAAAGAGAAGGAACAGAAGGAATGGAAAAAGAGGGAGCAAGTATAGGTAATTGAATAGAAATAGAGTTAATAGGAATAGAAGGCTGAGGAGGAGAAGTAAGCAAAGGTAAAGAAGACTGTGACTGAGAGAAAGAAAACTGTGACTGAGATGAAGAAGGACTAAGAGTAGCAGCAGAAGAATTAGGAGTGTTGAAAGAAGAAGAATGATGTTTAATAGAAAACGAAGATGGAGAAGGAGAGGCCCAGAAAAAGGACTGAAGAAAAGGTAACTGAGAGGAAGAAGAAAAAGAAGAAGAAGACAAGTGAGCAAAAGGAAAAACTTGTTCATTGAACAACACATGTCTAGAAAGGTAAATGGTGCCAGTTTTGGGATCAAGGCACCTGTAACCTTTAGCAAAAGGATGACAGCCTAAGAAAACACACTTAAGAGATTTAGGCTACAATTTGGTAGAAATGTAAGGTTTAAGCCAAGAGAAACACTGATAACCAAACAACTTAAGAATAGAAAATTTTGGGGTGCTTTAAAAGAGAGTTTCAAAAGGAGTTTTGTATGCCAATTTGGAAGAAGGCAGCCTATTTATAAGATAAGTGGCACAAACAATGGCATCAAACCACACTATTTTGACGAAGTAAAGCAATTGCAACTTCAATGAGGTGTCTGTGTTTCCTTTCAGCTACACCATTCTAAGATGGTGTATAGGGACATGAGTGTTGATGAACAATACCTTGAGACACTGTAAATTGCTTGATTTTATTATTAAAAAACTCTATACCACCATCAGTTCTAAGAATCTGAAGAGATATAGAAAATTGTTTTTCTGCATAAGCTTTGAATTCAAGAAACTTATCATATACTTCACTCTTGTAAGCTAATGGATACAACCATGTGAATCCACTAAAATCATCCACAAAGAGAACATAGTATTTGTAACCAGAAGTGGAAGAAAAGGGACCCCAAACATCACTGTGTATTAAAGCAAGAGATTTATTAACAGTAGAATTAGACAATGAAAAAGGTAATCTATGACTCTTGGCAACACAACAATCAACACATTCATGAACCTAAACAGAAGCAGGATTTTTAAGATGCAAATGAGGCCTAAGATGCTTGAATTTCAAACTATTAGGATGGCCTAACCTATTATGCCATATAGTACTAACAACAGAAGAACTAGAATGCACTTGAGATGTGAAACTAGTGTGTGTTGCTGCAGAATGAGGAGTGAGAGTAGGTAAACTGGTGTGTGTGGCTGCAGAATGAGGAGCGAGAGCAGATGAGGCAACAGTGGAAAAGAAATGGTACAAGCCATGTAGATTAGAGCCTTTGTGAAGAATTCTCTTCGTAACCTTGTCCTGAATCACAAAATGGGTATCATCAAAACTGATAATGCAAATGTTTTCTTGAGCCAATTTGCAAATAGAGACCAGATTAGATGATAAAGAATCTGTATGAAGCACATTGTTAAGCTTAAAGAGATGATGAAGAGTGGGAAGAAGACCTTTACCAATATGTTGTATAGGAATAGAGTTACCATCTCCTATAGTAATCTAATCTAATCCTTGATAGGGCTAATAACAACTGAGTTGACTAAGATCATTGGTCATATGATCTGTAGCTGCAGAATCCAAGAACCATAGACTTGGAGCAGATGATGAGGATGGAGACACAGAAGCATTGGAAATAGTAACAAAAGCTCTTGATAGTGACTGTGAACTGAAGTTGCTTATTTGTGAAGACTGTGACTGAAATGAAGAGTATTGTGGATCCATACGATGCTAGCAATCTAAGGCAGAATGATTAGAACCTCCACAAATCTGACAAAATTGATTAGAAATTCTTGATCCTTGGCCTCGAAATCTACCACCACCAGAACCTCTGTAAGATCCTCTATATCCGTATCCTCTGTAGGATCCTTGAGTACGACTACCTCTTCCTCCTTTAGAATAAGATCGACCACGAGTTTGATTAAAAGACTAAGCTCATGAATTGTTAGATCCCTTAACTGTAGAAAAAGCTACAGGTGATTCTGCAGATTGTTTATTCTTCGAATCTAAATGAAGAGCCTCAGAACATAGAAATGAGGAGAGATTATCCATAGTAATAACCTTTGGTCAAGAACGAATTGTGGTGGAAAAAGCATCATACTCTGAAGGAAGGCCATCTAGAGTAATGAGGACCAGATCCTCATCATCAATGATAACAGAGGCCAAAGCTAACTGACTTACTATGACCTTGATTTTGGATAGATATTCTTCTATTGTATCAGATTTCTTAGCAACACTATTCAGTTTATTTTTTAATTGATGAACATGTGAATGGGATAAAGTTGTAAATTGCTTTTGTAGAGATGTCCATACCTCTGAACAGTGATGAAATTGCATAACAGATGCATAGATCGACGGTGTAAGAGTTGCAGTGATACAACTTAACAGATGTGCATCAATCATAGTCCATTGAAGAAATTTGGGATTAGGCACTGAACTCCCTGTTGAATCAATGATTGTAGGTGAAGGACATGTGATTGAGCCATCAACATAACCAAGAATATTGGTGGCTCAATGAACATTTGAGAGCTGAGATTGCCAGATGATGAAATTTGTTCCATCAAGCTTGATTGTAACAAAGGATGATAGATTAGAGATCAGTAAAGTCAGATTCGAAAGAAGAGAAGAAGAAAGTAATGTTGTCATGGATCAGTTGCTCGATAGAGCTTCTAAGGCTCTGATACCATAAAGAAGTTTTCAATCAAATCTCTTTCATTCTCAATGAATCTAAAATACATACATCACTTAAACTTATATACAATATAATAACTCTAAAAAACTAACAACCATTACAATTAATTCCTAACTAATTCTACAAAATATCTTTTCAAAATATCTAAGCTGATAGCTGAGGTTGAAGCTGTGGTAGGAGTTGCGATTGCAATCTAAGCTAGCTAGTGGTGTATCTTCAAAAATTTTCTATTACTCTTCTCAAAAGATAGATCATTTCCATTGTTCACATTGGTTGTTCCAATTAATTTCTAAATTAATGTATTTTTTTTTTAAATAAGTCAAGTCATTTAAATGATTAACAACTTGTTGATTAGGCTTTAGTGCCTATGTCGTGGAGAATGCACATTCAATTTAGATCACAACTATTCAAGTTAAAGATAAAACTTATTAGGGCCAACTCGTGGAGCATAGATTATCCTTCTCACTCCCTATTTTATCTTGTATTTTACACTCGTCACATATTATCATATCACCAAAATGTAAGAATAGAAAAAATAAAATGGAGAATGGTAAAGAAAGTAGAAACATGATTTATGCCTAACTTCCATCTCCACTCAGTTGGAATTCCAAGTTCACGAGCCAATTGCATTGCTTATGACTCTACATCAAACTAGTTAAATTAAATTATCAATTTAGCTAAAATAGGTAGCCAAATTAAAGGAAAATTCTTCCAACAAAATAGTTAAAATAGTTGTGCATAGTAACTAGATAGTTCTATTGAATCACTACATACTAGCTGCTTGATTCTTTATTTTTAAGCCATTTACTTTTGTGACCTTCATCCTCGCCACTATAATATATAGTTATGTAAGGAGGAGGAAGGAGGATGAGGAGAAGATAAGAGAAGGAATGGCAAGTGGGAGTCGTTGGTGGGGGAAGGGTTGTTGAGGAGGAGAAGAAGAAGAAGAAGAAAAAAGAAAGAATAGGGGGTTTGTAGATTTTGGAAGACGATGGTAGAGTTGCAAAGGGGGTGGCAAGAATGGGAAGTTATTGCAAGTGGTGAAGGTAGTCCTAACAACAAGGGGGTGAGGAGGGGTAAAATAAAAATTAATTAAGATGTTCAATAAAAATAAATAAAACTCAACCAATTAGGCTTAGTCTAGTTCATCACTATGACTCTCCTAAGAGTTTAGTGTCAAGGGAGAGGTCGTGAGTTTAACCCTCTTTAAGGAAGAAGTTGAATTAGGAAGTAAGCACGCAACGGTAGAGAGGATAACTCCTATCTATACTAATTTAATAATTAATAATTGACTCTCGTCGATATAAAAAAGAAAAAAAAAAATTCAAAATTTATGATTGAAATGTTTAAGACGTGAGTTGCCTAATCAAATTATTGAGATATATTTAAAACTACCCAACAACTACCAACCAAGTGGAGTTGACAAGTTGACTCGATGGATAAACTGAGGATTAAAAATATGTGCCATCTCATATTGAATCTTGTTTGTTTACACGTGATCCAATTTGGACGGCCAATTTCCACGAAATATACACTAAAGGCTAATCAACAAGTTGCTAGGTAGCCAGTCCTTGAATAATGTAGTGTTATAGAATGCCTTATATTCTAATTTATAAATGGTTCTGGTTTGTCTTTAGTTGGAGAGAAGTCCAATCTAATATAATTGAATTTGTGAGGTTCATTATAAATTTTATTTTGATTATTTATATTATTTATTTTTCAAATTTCTATATATTCATTAAAAAATTCAGTTCAATTTGATATTTGTAACTACTTAATTTTATTAGCTTTATCCATAAAAATAAAAATAAAAATAAAAATAAAAAAGAAAATAGACAATTTATTTTGAAACATGCTTATTGTTTATTTTTGAGTTAATTACCTAAAAGTTCTATTTATAAATGTTATGACAGTTTAAGTTTTATCTAAAATTTTTTAAACCAATAAGTTCTATTTAGTAAAATTGAGCATGTTATAAGTTTTTTCAATTTTTAAAAACTAAGAAATTATCAATTTTGCATAGTAATGTTCCAGATAATTGCTTCACTAACTGATAAAAAAAAAGAGCACGAGATCAAACGTTTTTGCCCTTCTACTTATTAGTTTGATTAAACTATTCAGTAAAATTGATAACATTATCAGTTTTTTCCAGTTTTAAAACTAAGAATATTATCATTTTTTTTATAAAATTTTTAAAGTGTTTTTTTTTTTTCCCACATCAATATTCCATCATCATACTCCTTTATAGATACAAAATTTTTAGTTTTGCCCAAAAAAAACAATTTAGTTTTTTTGTAGTGATCTTAGTTTTGCCACTTCGCTAAGTATATCCGGGATCGAGCTGCCTAGTCAGCTCGTGGGGGTTCAGGAGGCAGCGCCCTGGCGGGGATTGAGTTGTCCAGTCAGCTTGCGAGGGTCCAGGGGGCAGTGCCCCTTGACGGGTCTTAGGGCAGCCCCTTGGCAGGGTTAAGGGGGCAGCGCCCCCGAAGCAAAAATGCAAAATGCAAAATGCATTAGCAGTTGCTTGTCCACTCAAGCGGCTGTTTATGCAGTCGAGCAGAGAATGTTTGGTTTCAGAAGTTTGACCTGTCTGCAAAAGTACTGGGAAATTGTATTTGACGCTCAAGCAGGGTTTTCCATGCTCGAGCGGACCATGTTCTATCAGTTCGTGAATCTGATATTTCAGATCACTTTTGTATATATCTCTCTCTAAAAACCCTTTCCTCTCCCTTCTCTCTATATTTCCCTACGCCAAATTGGATCAAAACCTTAATTTCTAAAGATCCATTAGAGTTCTGCCATAAGTTCTTCATCAAAATTGGTTAACTTCTCGAGGGTTTCGTTGTGTGCGGTGAAGATCGAGTTTTGACATCATTGATTTTGGGAGTTTCATCTCATTTCTTCTTCAAAACTTGATGTAGGGATTTTCTTAGAGTTATATATACATATATATATATATATATATATTTGCAAGATCTATATGATTTTTGAAATCATCTTTGCAATAGCTTTGAAAATTAATTGTTGATTCAAGAAGTTGAGCGATTTTGAAAGTAGGTTTGTCTCTTGTTCTTTTAAAATGATCTTATGGGTTTTGATCTTCGTTGATTGAAGAAAAGATGATTTTGAAAAGTTTTCTTTCAAAAGATTTGAGTTGTATAGTTTTGGTGAGAAAACCTAGAATTTGGAGATTTTTTTAAAAGAGACTGAAAATCCATGAATAATATTATTTTGTATGTCAAAATAAATTGATGTTTGGAAAATTTCTTATTTATATTTATATAAATGATGAATTTTAGGGAATATGAGAATTGTTGTTCATTTTGGAAATTACTGTTCAAAACATTGAAATAGTCTTGAAATGACTAATTGTTGAGTATATTTGAGAAGAGAGAATTGTATTATTCATTGGATGATGAATTGGAATAAAAGTATTTATATTCATCTTCTGTTATTGGTATAACAATTCATTTGATTACATTAAACTTTGAAAGTTGATTTGAAAACTGGCATTGAGAAAAGAATGTTGAGAAACAAGTTTTCATGAAATGGTTTTGGGGTAAATAAGTTGGTAAGTCTTGATAGGTGGTGTAGATTATATTGAATAAGTTGGCCTGAGAGTCCGGGGTGAAAGACCGAAAACCCGTGCGGATAGGTGTTGAGCCTTTCGGTTAATACCAGTAAAAATAATAATTTGGTAATACGTGTATAGTCTACTTGCAGACACCGACCTAGGATTACCAGAGTCGTATTTACCGCCCTTGAAATAAATTGTTAAGTTTTGAACAATTGAAATTGCATGACATCATTGAGCATGATGGTTTTCAAAAGGTGAAGTGATTTATCTTCAAAAAAGGGGCATAGCATGGCATGTGCATTTCATCTCTTGAGACTTGTATAAAATGTATATACTTTGTTAAGGATTTTCTACTGGGCTTTATGCTCACCCTATGAGATTTTTGTGCAGGAAAAGATGTGGTGATGCCGCCTAACTAAAGGCGAGGAAATGTATGTTGAGAGTACGAGACTCTTATTTTGTTGTGACTCGGTGTGTAAGCCAAGGACTGTATGTGTGTGAGTTTGAATAACCGTTTTGTGTAACCAGGCTTAAGCCTTGGAAACTTATAAACCCTTGGGGGTATTTATTTGTTTATTTACTTGTTGTTGGATTAATGTATTGTTGCATGAAGAACTATTGTATCATGTAATCTGAGTTTGGAGATTTATATTTGGTTTTTCTTAAAAAATCCATGATTGTTGTATTATCATTTGGGCTAGAAATTTGGGGTGTTATAACTTGGTATCAGAGCTACTGGGTTTGAATACTTGGAGCTCATGGGAAGTGGTTGTTTAACCACAATGGGTTCATTTTGCATGTTTAGGAAGTGTTATGCATTTTGTGACTATGTGATAACATGCTTATGTGACTAAATGGGTATGGGATTGGACTTTTGGAATGTTGTTTGCGCTTGTTAAATTCCTTGAGGTCTCATTAGAAGGGTACTTGATCAATACTCGTTCTACTAAGAAATCTTGGTTTTTCGTGGGACGGATTTCATCGTAAAAGAATAGTCCGCATGTGTTTACATGACTAAGTGCTTATGTGGAGTGAAATTGAACTGTGTATATGGTAGAGAAATATATAGAATTATTGTAGTCGAACGTGTGAGTCAAGTTATGAGCTCACATGAGTTAATGTGCTAAATTTTTCTTGTGTCCTTTATTAGGATGTCAGGAAGAGATCAAGTCCGTGGTGGTAGAGGCGAGAGGCATGGTAGGGCTCGCCGAGGTGTGCATGAAGTACCGGTCCATAGGGTTTTGGTGTAAGAAGAAGGGTTCGGCCAAGCTAATATGGCCGAGCAAGCAGGCCAAGCTAATGTGGCCGAGCAGGTGGGACAAGCGGGTCAAACCGCAATGGGGGCCCTAGCTCGAGAAATGGCAGGGGCTTTAAGAGAATCTATGAACTTGTTGAGGGTAGAGAATCAAGCTCGAGAGAACACCGCGGAGTCAGGGGAGAGTTTTCTTACTGGAGAGTTCTTACGGGCCAAACTAGATGAGTTCCATGGTGGCCTTGAGACCAAGAAGGTGGATGAGTGGCTCAAACAAACTGTGAAGACATTTGAGATGCTTCACATCAAAGATAGTGAACTAAGAGTGACTCTAGCGAGTTACTAACTTAATGGAGACGCAGGTTAATGGTGAAAATATGCCAAGGATAGAGTGAAGCCAACATGAGAAGCCTTTGCAGTTGCTTTCCAAGATAAGTACATACCTCACACTGCTAGGGAAAGATTGAGGCAAGAGTTTAAAGACCTCAAACAACTTGACATGCCCGTGGCCAAGTTTGAGGCGGTCTTCTCTAGTTTGTCCAGATTTGCACCAGAGTTGGTGGCAATAGAAGAGCGTCGTTGCATTGAATTTGAAAAGAAATTAAAAACAAAAATTATGTTCAAGCTTGTTAGAAATATGATTCGGGAATATAACCATCTTGCGGAGACGACAACACACGTAGAAATTTCCATACAAGCCGAGGAGGAAAGGCTTCGGAGTTCGAGGTCTAGAGGCCAAGAGTCTCAATGAGACTATAGGTAGAACAAGAAGAGCAGGAACACCTATCCATCCCAGTCCCAATCACAGTAGTCTAGATCCACTTTTCCTTTGCCAAGTGTGGGTCCGGGAAAAAGTGCATCAAGTAGCTTCTCGTGTTTCAAGTGTGGCCAATCGGGTCACAAAGCCTTCTCATGCCCACAGAAGAAAGGAGGGCAGTTAATAGTATCACCACCTAACCGATCTCAAAGTCAGTCTCAGTCTCAGAATAAAGGTCAAAAGTTTAATTGTTATCAGTGTGGTCAGTCGGGGCATATGAAGAGAACTTGCCCACAGTTGGAAGGTGCATCTGGCACATCAGGGTCGAGGCAGACTCAGAGCCACCAACAGGCTCAATCAGTCCAAGCTTCGCGAGTTAATTAGGGAGCCGCTTCAGCTCAGTTAGTACAACAGGTCTATGCTCCGAGAGGGAAGCAAGTCAATCAGGGGCCACAGGGGCGCGTGTATGCTGTTACCGTGCCAGAGCATTTGCCAGAATCCTCACTTGTGAGAGGTATTTTTGTTGTGTGTAATTCTTTGGCTAATGTATTGATAGACACGAGTGCGTCTCATTCATTTATATCTACTGCATTTGCTTCTGCATTAGGGTTAGAGATAGCATGGTTAGTGCCTCCACTCAAAGTAGAGTCACCTGTTAGGGGTACAGTTGATTTAGACCGGGGTTGTCATGATTATGAAATAGAAGTTGTCGGGCGTCGACTTTCATTTGCTTTTGTGTTGCTAGATATGTCGAGTTTTGATGTCATTCTAGGCATGGACTAGTTGTGTTCTTATCAAGCTGTGATTGATTGTTACCGTTAGAGAGTTACAGTGTGCACTTCGGGTGGTGATCGTTTCTATTTTTTTGGAAACCGAGTTGATAGAGCCTTGTCTCCAGTTGTTAAACCTCGTAGTAAAAGCAAGCTTAGTGGCCTTCTTGCAACTCTTTTGGATAGTGAGAGTGACGGGGCTCGTGTTGAGTGACCAAGGGTAGCTTGTGAATACCCAGATGTCTTTCCAGAAGATCTTACTAGTTTACCACCTCACTGGGAGATCGAGTTCTCCATTGAATTAGTGCCTAGCACAACACCGATTTCCATGTCACCGTGTAGATTTGCACCTGCCGAATTGCATGAGTTGAAGATTCAACTCCAAGAACTTTTAGACAAGGGCTTCATTCGCCCTAGTAGATCGCCTAGGGGAGCGCCGGCTCTCTTTGCGAAGAAAAAAGATGGGTCATTGCAGTTGTGTATTGATTACCGCAAGTTGAATAGAGTTACAGTTAAGAACAAGTATCCTATACCCAGAATAGATGATTTGTTTGACCAACTTAGAGGGTCTCGTTGCTTCTCAAAAATAGATTTGAGGTCGGGGTACCATCAGTTGAGAGTCTGAGAGGAGGACATTCAGAAGACGGCTTTTCGTACTCGTTTTGGCCACTATGAATTCCTTGTAATGCCTTTTGGGTTGACCAATGCACCGGCTTCTTTTATGGATTTGATGAACAGAATTTTTTGGGAATACTTGGACCATTTTGTGATCGTTTTTGTGGACGACATCTTGATTTATTCAACCTCTGAAGAGGAACACGAGACTCACTTGCGGGTAGTGCGGGGTTTACTTAGTGAGCACCAATTGTATGCCAATTTTGAAAAATGCGAGTTTTGGTTAACAAAGGTGAAGTTTTGGGGGCATGTAGTGTCTAGAGAGGGAGTGACTGTGGACTCCTCAAAGATAGATGCCGTACAGGATTAGGAACAATCCAAGAATGTTTTTGAAATCCGGAGTTTCTTGGGATTAGCGGGGTATTATTGACGTTTTGTAAAGGACTTCTCTAGACTAGCTGCGCCTTTGACTAGGTTGACTAGAAAGGGTATCAAATTTGTGTGGAGTAAGGCTTGTGAAAAGTCATTTCAAGAGCTTAAGACTAGATTGACTATCGCACCGGTTTTGATAATTTCGGAAAAGGGTTTGAATTACATTGTCTATTGTGATGCGTCCAGGGATGGACTTGGTTGTGTCTTGATGCAAGAGGGAAACGTTATGGCCTACGGTTCACGACAATTGAAAACTCGTGAGAAAAATTACCTCACCCATGATCTAAAATTAGCAGCGGTGATTTTTGCTTTGAAAATTTGGAGGCATTACTTATATATATATTGTTGGGGGTATTTATTTGTAACCAGGCTTAAGCCTTGGAAATTTGTAAATCCTTGGGGGCATTTATTTGTTTATTTACTTGTTGTTGGATTAATGCATTGTTGCATGAAGAACTATTGTATCATGTAATGTAAGTTTGGAGATTTATATTTGGTTTTCCTTGAAAGAGCCATAATTGTTGTATTATCATTTGGGCTAGAAATTTGGGGGCGTTCCATTTTTCAATTTTTCTTTTATAAAAATTTGAAAGTTGATGTTTTAAAATCTTGAAAATCAAAATAAATGTTAAAACATCATGTTCTTTTATAGATAATCATAAATGATGAATAATCATTATTTGAAATCAATTTCGACTATTAAAAATTTAATAGGCCTTGATGTTCCAAAAAATCTTAGTTAGGACTTAATGGAATATAAGTTTACAAATGCTCCTTTATTTTTTTTTAAACACAAATTTGATGAACACAAAAATGAAGGGCTTCATTTTATTTTATTTTATTTTTTTCTCTTGGGCTCCATTTATTTCAACGTAATTTTTCATTGTTTGGTTAATCATAAAGTAAGTAAAATATTTTTTTTATGAAGATAACTTTTGTTAAAAGCCCAAAACTAGCTTTCCTTTTATAATTTTTTTTTTTACCACACTTTCCTTTTATAATTCGGTAAGTCGTTTTTGGCTTTCTCGACTCACGGCCACCGACATGGACCATCCCTTTGGGTGTTGAAACTAGAACTTTGCATGTGATCCTTAGTAAGATGCAGGTAATCTGAGTATTAAATGCAAAAAACCAAAAAATAGAAAGAGAAATTATATTTTGTATAAAAATATTTTATATGTAAAATATATATTTTTTTTGGTATATTAGGTTTTGCTTCAAAACAAATAGCGCCTTAATGTCATTAATTATTATTATTATTATTATTATTATTATTATTTTTTTTTTTTTTTTAACCATTAAAACTCCACCATCAGGGATCTTGGGATCTTCTGCTCCAATGTACTCTTTACCACACGATACGAAACAAATTTTAGATTGCACGAATCTCAAGACATAATCTTACAATTCAATTCTCGTTTGGAAACTTAATTATTTTAGTGGGTTTTTAACTATTTTATGATATGAAAAAAGTTGTTTGTTTGGAATGATCTGTAATTTTTTTCGTAGTTGAATAGATAGTTGTGAGAAAAAAAGTAATAAATTGATGTGTAAGATATGACATTTTTTGTTTTATTAACTTTTTTAATTAATTAATTAATTAATTTTTTTTTTGATTAATTATTTTGGCCAAAACTGAACATTCCAAACAAAGCCGAATACATGAGGCCAGACAAACGGAAAGACTTAGACAAAAAAATTGTGCATTCTTGGAAGTTTGTTCTCATTTTTCATATTAGTAATACTACATATTTATAATTTTATTTAAAAATATTAATATATAATCTAAATTTTTTTATGCACAGACCCCACAACATATCAAGTAATTGGTAGCAATACATTCTTGTTAATAAAATTCTACGCTTTTTTCTCTTTGTATATAAATGGCACTATACACAGTTGGGCTATGCATATTCTAAACCTCTCTTTAATCACAAACCAAGCAAATGGAGGCTCGTTTGCATACAATCATGGTTGTGTTGGTTTTGGGAGTGGTGGTGCTTGCTTCTCAAACATGTCATGGAAGAAGCGACACTACAATGCGTATATATGAATCAAAGCAAGCAGTGATCAGCTTCAGGGAAAGAGATAAAAACACAACACCTCCCTCACCCCTTTTCGGCCGCTCAACTCATTTCAAGCGCTTACCTCCTCAACAAAATCACGGTCCTCCTCCACCTGCAATGTATTGATCTTCTCTATACGGTTTTTATTTTTATTACATTTATTTTTTTATAGTTATTGTCTAATTTTGTGATTGAATTCTATGTATTTAAAAAAATTGTATTGTAGTCCTTTAATTCAAATTCTAGATGAGTTCTAGTCTACTTGTTCTATGGTTTTTTTAAATTTTTCCTTCGTGGCCTTATTCACGTGGAAGAACAAAGTATACCCTTTTATGGGTGCTTATTGAAGTGAGATCTGTTTTAGTTTCACAACAACGTGGCTATTTGGGAAGTTATTATTTTAGTAGGTTATTTTAGTTTTTGACTATTTTAGTTTTTGACTATTTTAGTAGGTGAAAATTTTTGTATTTTGGAATATAGTTGGATACTTTTTGTAGTTGGATGTGATGTTTATGAGAGAAAAAATAAAATGATTACGGGTTTGATATGACATTTTGTCTTATTGGCTATTTTAGTTTATTTTATCATTTCGTAGATTTTAGCCCAAAAAGCCAACAAAAAGCCTTTGCCAAACATAAATAAGGATTTTGGAGATCAATATTTTTTTTTTTTTTTTTGTTCCTTTATTGCAAAAATATTTGTGGATGAATTCCTTTCATCGACAGAATAATCGCTAAAAAGTCATTTTGAAAAGTAAAAAAATAGATAAATAAGCAACAAAATTTTGAAAATATACTTTTTAATTGTCAAGTGGTGACAAAATTTAGCATCAATAAATGCACTTTTAGGAATAAAATAATTTGATCAAAAATTTACAAAAAGATAATAATTTAAACATGTTAATTGATAATTAGACTAAAGAAAGAATTTGAATTTAATTAATTTATCTCTATCATAATCTTTATTTTCATTTAAAAATAAAAAATAAAATTAATCCCAATTTTTGACCTTGTTCCGATTGCAGTTGGTAATTTTGAATAACCAATAGAGAAGATCATAACCCATTATATTTAATACTAAAGACCTAATTTTTTATTATGTCAGTGGTAATCATCCAAAGTTTGAGCAAAATCTCTTTCCGGATATTCAAAGCTCCGTTCAAACATACGAGCAGACAAAACCGATTTATATCTTAAACTTTTAACAAGTAAATGTTGGAACAATTTTTTGTGTAAAAAAAAAAAAAATTAAAACTAAAACAAATAAAATACTATACTTATAGAAAGTTCTTATTTCGGAAAATAAAATAATAAGACTATGATCAAGTTCTATTCTTAAGACAGATTTGTCGCCGCACAGGTGCTTACGGATTATTGGCGTCTATCTCCCAAGATATAATGATCACTTACATAGATTGTAGCAGCATTACACATAATTTGTTCTGGCGAACCAAAACCTGAGTTCTACAACTCTCTAAAAACTCTATGAACTAATATGAAGAACAATGCAACACAGAAGGAAAACAGAAAGGAAATTTTCAATGAATGAATCTTCTGGAGAGACTTTGTATTTATAGGCCATGTGGTGTTTGTTCGGAAGGGCAGACAACCCTTCGAACAGGTGTGACTGAAATGTGAAGAGAAGTGACTAGAGAGGCAATGATTCTAGGAAGCAAAAATTCGAATTCGAATTCAAATTTTGGCACAAACGTTTGAATATATCCGTTAGGATTTCAAATTTTTCCCTCAAATATTTGAAAAAATTCAAATGAATTTTGTCTAAAAAATAAAGGTAGGACCCACAACCCGTACCCGCATCCAGACGGCGGCGGTGGTACACGCGTGTGGTGGATTTGGGTCAAGCCCACTTTGTCTATAACTCCACTTCTTACAAAACTTGGGATGCCCCTTGGGAGGCTCAACCCAAGTATGTCAACCTAAAGCAATTATTCTCGTATAAGTTCTCTTAAGTTTCTATGTAGGACACCTAAAACAAGGTAACTCACATTTGACTCTTCAACTTTCCATTTCACGAACTTGAAAACGACGTCAACTTCGCATTCACTTATAAATAGTTTTGACAATCCGTCTTCATCGTGTGACTTGCCATGCAGTAAGGAACACGTCACCACTTGGACCCACTTCCAAAGACGTGTGGGCCCCACGTAAATTTGGGCTCAAAGATGGCCCAAAATAAACCTATAAAATCAAAATTTTCCAACAATCCCCCGTATGAATAGAATTGACGGAACGAAAATGCAACAACATGATGTTTCTAAAGATAGTACAAAAATCAAAGATATTCTACAAAGGATAGGTAGCTTTGGTTTTGAACCTTTACTTGTAAGACACTATCGAATTTACTACCTAATCAGTGAATATGATGTCTTGAATTGTTCAGCCATTTGTATAAACCAAGACAATAGAACTCACATAGCATATTTCTAGACACAGTTTGTGTAACACCCGCCTCCTTAAGTAACTGTTAATTTTGTGGCTTACTTTGCTTATGTGTTTCTATGTGTTATACGCTTCTATGTGTGTTAATTATATGTCATGTGCTAATTGAATTATGTTTTGCTTGATAGATATGTTAGTATGTGAATTTGACTTGTCTGAATCGTTAAACCATAAGGTTAAAATTGAATGTTTGGATAGGAAAATTAGAGCCTAATAGTTTTCCTTAAGGTAGGTTGTGATGATTGAACTAAGTTGATTAATTTGATTCTAGTGAGCCTTAATTTGATTTAATGTAAATTAGACTTAATGTTAAGTGGTGATAGATATTTTAGTTATATTGTGAACTCAATAATAAGGGGAGGGGAGGGGGGGAGAGAGAGGGGGAGAAAGAGAGAGAGACCATATCTGAGGGGGGAAAGAAAGAGAGAGAGAGAGAGAGTTCTAGAGACTTAGAACGGAAAGACGAGGGAAAGGAGAAAGAAAGGAATTGAGTAAATCTTCACCCAAATCAACCATAGTAGGTAAGAATCTTCCCTTAATTTTATGAACCTAAGTTGTATTACATATGAAATCATAGAATCTTAGTTGAATTAAGAAAGTTGAGTGGTGAAAGTTGAGGTTGAAAACCTAAAAAGAAGAATTGTAGGAAATAACTCAAGATGTTGATTTGCATAGCATTCTTCATGTCTCACACTTATTTCTTACATGAGTTTTGAGTTTGAGGGGGGAAACCCCATGGATTTTGGGATTTGAAATCATGTATATACATATTTTGAAGATTGTACACTTTTATTCAAAACCTTGATCTTTAATGAGGGATTTGAGTTTTGTGTTGGAACTTGATTTTGGTTTGAAGTTAGAAATGTTGCATTCAAGTGATTTGAAAGGGTTTTGGGCCTTGATTTGTACAAAAATGGAGTTGGATTTTAGAAAAGCTGGTTTTCAAAAACATAGCAGATTTTCGATTTTGAAAAAACCTAGAACCGCACGTGCGGCGGGAAGAACTGCACGTGCGGAAAACAGAGCAGAGCAGGCTGCACATTCTAAAATAATTGCACGTGCTGGTGTATGTGCGATGGGAGTTCCGCATGTGCGGCCAAGGCACACCGCACGTGCGGTTGTCGGGCTAGCTCGGTTTCATTTTTTTGCTTCATTTTTCCATCTTCTGAGCCTTTGTTAGCATGATTTTCACATGTATTTGACGTTCATATGCATTCACGGGCATAATAGAGAATAACGAACAATTCAAGCTAAGTAATGATAACAACTAGTTGATTGGACTATAAATTGAACGTGTTATGCTTGCATGTGTTTGTATAGGTCAAACTCCACATTCCATGCACGTGTTTCGTTGAGCCAACTGTGAGTAGCACTGTTGTAAAAATATATTCAATTATGAGTATTTTTTGACTTATATTGTACTTTGTTTCTGGAATGATATTTTCTGTTTAAATGAATGATTGTCTTGTTTTCCTGAACTGTATTCGTAGCATTCGTAGCTTTTATTTATTGTTACTGTTACAGATATCTTTGTCAGTTTCAAAGTTTGGAACTTCTGCCTACTGTGTTGATGGCCATCATATACGTCTGTTCGGTCTTCATGACCGTCTATTTGTCTTCATATTTGTCTTCATATTTGACGTTCACAAAAAAGTCAAAAACTTGGTTTGGGAAGAATTTTTGACTTTTTTATGAGAGAAAGAATGTAATAATTATGGGTTAGATGTGATGTTTTGTCTTATTGAGACTAAAAAGTTTATTTTATTTTTTGTGACTGTTTTAGCCCCAAACCCACTTCCCAAACAATAGCTATATTCTGTATAAAAATATTTTATATGTAAAATATTTTCTTGGTATAAAATGTTTTACTTCAAAACAAATAGAGCCTTAATGTCATTAAGGGGTTGTTTGGGTCTTAAATAAGTGTACTTTTTGACTTTTTATGAAATATGAGTTGGATTTGAAATGATGTGATAGAGACGTGATATGACTTAAATAAAATGATGTGACTTAAATAAGATAGTGACTTTTTGACTTTTTAAATTTTTTTTGAGGATAGCAAATTTGACCTAATTTTTTTTTATTCTTATGCCATTAACTCCTAAAAAACCATCAGGGATCTTGGGATCTTCTGTTCCGCGATGTACTCTTTACCACACGATATGAAACAAATTTTAGGTTACACAAATCTCAAGACATAATCGTACAACGTTTAGAAACTTAACTATTTTAGCCTGTGTTTGGCAAATGGGTTTGTAGGCTTTTTTGGCTATTTTAGCCACAAAAAACAAAATAGGCTATTTTAGCCATAACAAACAAAACATCACATCCAACCCATAATCATTACATTCTTCTCTCACAAAAAAACTCAAAAAAGCCAAAAAGCCAAAAAGCCCTTCCCAAACCAAACTTTTAAGCCCAGGCTAAAATAGCCAAAAAAGCCAAAAAGCCAACCCACTTCCCAAACGGGGGCTTCGTGGGTGTTTAACTATTTTGTGAGATGAAAAAAGTAGTTTGTTTGGAATGATTTGTGATTTTTTTCGTAGTTGAATAGATGGTTGTGAGAAAAAAAATATTTGATTAATGTGTAAGATATGACATTTTTATTTTATTAACTTTTTTAATTAATTAATTTATTTTTGTCTTTATTAATTATTTTAGCCAAAACTAGACATTCCAAACAAAGCCCAATACATGAGGTCAGACAAACGGAAAGATTTAGACAAAAAAATTGTGCATTCTTGAAAGTTTGGTGTCATTTTTCATATTAGTAATACTACATATTTATAATTTTATTTAAATATATTAATATAGAATCTAAATTTTTTCATGCACAGACCCGACAACATATCAAGTAATTGGTAGCAATACATTCTGGTTAATAAAATTCTAAGCTTTTTTCTCTTTGTATATAAATGGCACTATACACAGTTGAGCTATGCATATTCTAAACCTGTTGGCTGCATATTTTGTACAAGTCAGTTACAATTCGACGTGTGGCAAAGTAAGGGTAATATGGGGAGACCATTCAAGTCTTCGATCCTGATCGTACACGTGGCAGTTGATATTGGTTGTTATGAGATCTGAGTAGCAGTGGATCAACAAAGAGATGCAAGGTGATGTGGCATCAGCGGTTACTCTTATTTAAATTCAAATTTAGTAGGGAAACTTAACTGCAAATGATGGCATAGTGGAACTAATCTTGAGGCTACATAATCAGCGATCATAGGGGAACAGTTCGACAGTTGGAAATACAGTTCGACTATCGTCTTTGAGCAGTATAAATAGCAGAGAAGGCCCTGGAAAAAGCCCCGGACTCAGATCTAAAAAACCAGTCTTATTCTACTTTACTTTTACATACCCTGTTCTTTACATTCCAGTACTTCAAATTCTGCACTGCATTTTCATTTATAGGAATAGTTTCAAATAGATTGTCACTTCAAATCATTGTAAGTTTTTCATTCTAGTGAAATGCTTTAGATTTTCTTTATTTAATTGGTATTCTGTTTAAATTCGCCTAAATCAAGCCACCAGTAAAAGTCCTCTTCATTGAAGCTGAGAGAACTAAAACACAGTCGTCTGATAATTGGTTGGCAATTAAATTTCTGTAAGGACTAAATTGATCATTGCTGGCATGTTCGCAATCACAATAATAACCTTCGAAAGCCAAAAAGGCAACATATATTTTTGGTACGCCCAGTGGGACTTCATCTAAAATGGCTAGATGTAGGAGACAATGAGAAAATGAACGCTTGGAAGAAGGCGTGGAAGGAGAGGTAGAGATACCTAATCCAGAGGATAATGTGATAAAACATCCTGTGGAAACTCCTATTTTATCGGAACCTATGGTCGAACAGACCAGTACTTCAGAACAAATACCATTTGTTCGTAATATTGGACGAGACCAAGGAATTGGACCATCCACTGTCCCATCTACTCAGCCAGTGGATCCATGGGGTGGCTTAATAGATGTAATGGGACAGCAATTAATGAACACAATGGAAAGGTGGGCAACATCCTTTTTTGATCGAACGAATAACCACCAACTAACAAACGCAAGACACATGGGGGAAATTTCGAATGTCCCTCAGCAAAGATTGGCTAGAGATAAACAGTCTATGCAAGTTAATGGACATTCTAATGGACAAACTAGTAATCAGAACCATGAAAGACCATCACCTCAGTCTTGGTACGAACCAGTTCCAAGGCCCGTTGTATTTCAAAATGTCTCAGTACTTAACAGTGAAGCCGTGCAATTTGGTGGAACTGGCCCAGTACAAGGAAATGGCATAAGAATGGTTCCGAATCCCATGTTCGAAGCCATACCTGGCACAAGGGGGTTCACTAATCCCTTATTCGAATTTATACCCGGGGGGTTAGAAGGTTTTCCTACAAATGGAAGAGACACAACACCAGTTCCAGCATCTTTCGCAGGTCCTTTCGTAGGACGAATTCAAAGGGGTTACCGACACCCCCAACAGCAACCTGCACCACAGGAACAACCAGTCCCAATTATACCACCTTATGGACCAAGAGGACCATAAGCACAAGTTTGTCCACCAAATCCTGTGTTTGTTCCTCCAGCGGTGATTCAGCAGGCACAAAATATGGTCCCTAGGGACCAAATTGCTGACATCATTAGGGAGATGTATGGACCAATGGCTCGGGGGGTCCAGACTCCTGTATACAGAAAACCATACCCAGAATGGATAGATAGGGTACATGAATACCCAAGAGGTTTCAAGATACCAGATTTCACCCTTTTTTATGGGAATGGAAACCAGTCAATAGTAAAGCATATCGCTAGGTTCGCTGCTCAATGCAGTGAATTCACTAATAATGATTTTATGACGCTGAGGCTATTCCTAAATTCTCTAACTGGGGGAGCATTTGTATAGTACATTAACCTTACACCTGGCTTAATCCAAACTTGGCAACAAATGGAAGAGGCATTTCATGCCCAATTTTTCCAATCGGAGCCAGAAATTTCCATGGCAAACTTGGCAAGGTTGATTCAAAGGCCTGAAGAAAAGGCTACTCAGTTTATTGCCAGATTTAAAAGGGCTCGAAATAAATGTAGAGTCATTTTGCTAGAGCCAGAATTCGTAAGATTGGCTTAAATGGCTTAGAATTTAGGCTTCGAAAGAAGTTTGACTCAACAGAGTTCAGGGACTTGGTGGAACTGACTTACAAAGTATCTAGATATGAAGCATTACTAGAAGAGGAGCAAGATCGAAATAATGCATCATATAAGACATACTACAAAGATCCTAACTATGAGATTGATGCAGCAGAGATTGTGGGGAAAGAGCCTATGATCTGTGAAGCATTAATTCATAAGGATACAACAATTGACCAGCAATTTAAAAAGAAAGATCTCCACAGGAAATATTCTTTCGATTTAACTAAGACAGATGACATTTTTGATCATTTGCTTGCGGCCAACTTCCTTAAGTTACCAAAAGGGGTTAAAATTTCATCTCTTGATGAACTTAAAGGAAAAGTATATTGTAAATGGCATAATTCTTGGTTTCACTCGACTAAAAACTGTGTTGTTTTTCGAGACAGGATCCAAGAACAAATTCGGAAAGGGAGTTTGAAATTCCCAGCCAAAGTTGAAAAAGCCATGGGGATCGACAGTAATCCATTTTCAGAAATTGGAGAGGTGACAGCCAATGTCATTATGCCAGATTTTCAGAACCTGTCTTTGAAAGAATTGGAAGAAGTCAATGCACAGATGCATGTGGCCAACCAGACAGCAATCAAGAAAGAAAGTAGAGATCTACCAGCTATTGGACAAGGTTTCTCACACCAGAGGGAAGACTCTGAGGAAGAAGCATTGGATGACGATTCCTTAGAAGCAGCTGTAATGCAGAGGATGTGTCCTAGGTGCAGACTAAGCTACAAATGGTTGAAAGGACTACCGACTAATGGGAAGTAGTACTACAAGGATGTGCAGAGACGTCCTAAATCAGCCAATGTTTACAATAAAAGGCCATATCCATCTAGCGCCAGGTAGCAGCCTTTGAGGGTTGAACCAACAGTTGATAGGATGCATTTCAAAGGCAATAAGCCTTTACATGAATCCAGGCCAGCTAATTATTACAAAATGGAGAGCAGCCATTCTGGGAGGAGATTGGAGAGAAGTCCAGTTTATGGGATTAAAACTAGAGATTGGTCCCCTAAACTAGCCTCACGCAAGACAGAAAGTGGACACCTTCATCGAAGGCCGGAGTTAGGCCCAAAGCATGAAGTCAGGACCAAGCAGTGGCCTTTGCGGCTAGCTTCGAGGAAAGCTTCGAAGGAAGAAGGAAGTAGTTCCACGGCAGGGTCAGTAAGTTCGTGGGTACCTAGGGTCCCAGACTGGTTTGTAATGCAGAACAAACCTAGGGAAATGTCTACCCAGAGAGAGGTTGCTGGAAACCAAGGTAGGATGGTCAGACCTCCTTTGGTGGCTCCGAATAATTGGGTCTTGCTTAAGCACCCAAAAGCAAAGGAACCAGATATGGTCCTCGTGATTTCTAGATCACAAAGGAGAAAAATTCAGCGTAGATACACTCAATACCAACGAGACCTGAAAGAAAATGGAGAGAATTCTTTATCGGCACAGACAGAAGGAAAGAAGAATCCAAAGTCAGACCCTACTCCAAAACCAACTCTACAAGGTAAAATGGGTTGCAACAGAAAACAGTTAGCCAAAGTTCATTCTGAACTAAGAGCCAGGGAGAAGTCTAGTTTAGCGGGATTAGAGAAGGCACTAATGGAAAGTGACAGCGAACCAGAGACAGAGGTTGGTTTAAGCCAAAAGAAAGAAATGGTTGAGGAAGAAATGTTCGAAGCCTTCATGGCTGAACAAATGTTCCTGGTTGAAAAACCAGTCGTGACAGACCATTCAAAGGATAAAGTACTAGAAAGCGGCATGGAGGATGCTTCTGGAGTGACTGAACAAGGTGGCCAAAAGGAGAAGCAGACACAGACGGCCATCCAATTTGGCTCGGTGTCAGTGAACATGGTGCACATACTACCGCATGAATTCCAAGCTGGAGATGAGAATCAAGAGGGGCAAGAAATTGACCCAATTCCAATCTCTAGTGAAGACTCACAAGTGAGTGTGGTACAAGATAATTTCAGAATGATTACCCCAATGGAAACTGAGTATGAGAGTGAAGAAGTGGTAAGTACTAACCTCTCGTATCCTTTTGAATATCCCTCGAATTCTATGACACAACATGTTAAGCCTTTGTATATTAAGGCCTTCTTCGATAGGATACAGTTGAACCGAGTCTTAGTGGATAATGGGGCAGCAGTGAACTTACTACCGAAATCTTCCTTGAAGAAATTAGGGAAAAAGAATCCCAGGTTAATCCTAACCAGTACAACCATTGCTGGTTTTGTTGGGGACAAACAGATGGCCCAGGGAATTCTACCCATCAACCTGAGTGTGGGAACCAGGGACTGCATGATGGCGTTTTTCGTCATCGACAGTAATGCGAAGTACAATGCTTTACTTGGTAGAGATTGGATCCACACTAACAAATGTGTGCCTTCCTCTTTGCATCAAAAAATGATAATGGCTCTAGGCAATGGGGAGACGGAGGAAATTGATGCAGATCCTCAACCTTTCGTAGCCTGCGCAGACTTCGCAGAAGCCAAGTTATATATTGAGGGAGTGACACCACTCAGTATACTGATAAAATCTGATGGCTCAGCCGAAGTAACGGCTGATGAGGAAGTGACACACCTGAAGCACTTAGTCCAGGAAAATGCTGATGAAGAGGTGGTCGTTAACGATGACAATGATGCCTGGTTATAGGCAGCAAGATGAAGCACCAGAAGCCAAGTCTTTGGCTTTAATTAAGTTTTCAATATTGGATGTAAAGTCAATAGTCCAAAAAGTACGGGAGTAAGAGAAAGGAGTCATGATAATTGGCCACAAGCAGGAGCAGCAACAAGCCAGAGTTTTGACTCTTGATAAATACTGTGCATTGGACATAGAGACAAAAGTCCAAGAAATACAGGAAGAAAAAGCCTTGTGGACAAACTTCGTCTATGAGGAGGAGGGTAAAGAGGTTGAATCAAAGAACCTGGAAACAGAACATAACAAGGAGATTGCTTCGAAGCTATAAGGAATCAAAGAAGAAGTTCCAGTAAGTACTCAGATACAAGACCCCTTAGAAGAAATAAATTTAGGGGAAGGTTCTGTACAACAACCCATTTATATAAGTGCTCGGTTGAATACTCTTAACCGGAACCAGTTGTTGGTTATACTGAGGAGATATAAAGATTGTTTCGCATGGTCTTATAATGAACTACTTGGATTGGATAGGTCATTAGTGGAACATAGGCTTCCTATGAAGCCTAACTTCAAGCCATACAAACAAAAACCAAGAAGAATGGGTCCAGAA
The DNA here is from genome assembly GCF_055761805.1 of Camellia sinensis. NCBI lineage: Eukaryota > Viridiplantae > Streptophyta > Magnoliopsida > Ericales > Theaceae > Camellia > Camellia sinensis. Next base: position 1,254,436 of record NW_028128998.1, on the reverse strand, counting down.
GTGATCCAGAAAGTTAAGGAAGAAATTCTTAGACTACTCAAGGTAGGCTTTATCAGGACAGCCAGGTACGTTAAATGGCTATCTAATATTGTGCCTGTAGTTAAGAAGAATGGCAAAATGAGGGTATGCATCGATTTTAGAAACCTAAATCTAGCAACTCCAAAAGATGAATATCCTATGCCTATAGTAGATTTGCTGGTAGACAGTTCAGCAGGGCATCAAATTTTATCTATGATGGATGGGCACTCTGGTTACAAACAAATCTGCATTGCGGAGGAGGATGTTCACGAGACAGCATTCAGATGTCCTGGGAATATTGGGACCTTCGAATGGGTTAAAATGCCATTTGGCCTAAAAAATGCTGGGGCCACATATCAGAGGGCTATGAACACTATCTTTCATGACCTTATTGGAGGGTATTTAAAGTGTTATATTGATGACATTGTAGTTAAATCCCAATCCATGGAGGAACATCTGTTTCACCTAGAAGCAGCCTTTGAAAGAATGAGAAAGTTCAAATTGAAGCTTAATCCTCTTAAGTGTGCTTTTGGCGTATCATCTGGAAACTTCTTGGGCTATGTAGTACACAAGAAAGGAATACAGATTGACCAGAATAAAGCCAAAGCCATTATTGAAGCCAGACCGCCATCAAGTAAGAAAGAATTACAAAAGTTTCTTGGACAGGTTAATTTTCTTCGAAGATTCATTTCTAACACTGCAAGGAAAACTAAAGTATTTTCTTCCTTATTAAGGCTGAAAGATGAAGAGGAATTTGTGTGGACAGCGGATCATCAAATTGCTTTCGAAGGAATCAATGCCTACTTGGCCAACCCTCCAGTACTGATGCCACCAAATAGCGTTAAGCCTTTGAAGTTGTATATAGCTGCAGCAGAAGATTCATTGGGAGCTTTCTTAGCCCAAGACAATGAAAAAGGTAAGGAGCAAGCTGTTTATTACCTTAGAAGGTTTTTAAATTCTTGTGAATGTAAATATTCAGCTGTAGAAAAGCTTTGCCTTGCGCTGTATTTTGCTGCAATGAAATTAAGATATTACCTTTTGCCTATAACTGTCTTGGTAATTGCAATCACAGATTTGGTTAAATATATGTTATCTAGATGTATGTTGAGGGGAAGAATTGGCAAATGGGTATTAGCCTTGTCAGAATTTCACTTAGAATATGTTCTCCAAAAGGCTGTAAAATGACAAGTTTTAGCCAATTTTTTGGTAGACGATCCATCTCAAACAGAGAGTCAAGAGATAATGGAACTTGGTATGGCTAGTGTCGAGCCATAGCAAATGTGGTTCGATGGATCGAAAGCCAATGGCCTAATTGGAATTGGTATAGTGATTAAGTCACCACAAGGAATAGAAACCACACACGGTTTCAGAGTGGATGAAACTACTTGTTCTAATAATCAAGCTGAATATGAGGCCTTGATAGTGGGATTGGAAATTCTTATTGGATTACAAGTACATGCAATTGACATATTTGGAGATTCTCAATTGGTGGTTAACCAAGTGAAAGGGATTTTTAAATGTCAAAGTATAAGCATGCTGCCATATTATGTTGTCACATTACATTTGCTCTCTCAGTTTCAAATAGCAAATGTAACTCATGTTCTAAGATTCTTGAATAATAGAGCTAACGATGTGGCTCAGAAAGCCTCGAATTTCAAGAGGAAGGATGATACCCAACGGCACATAAGCCAAACAACATACCAAAAATCTATACCACCCTTAAATAAAAGGAATGTGGTCCTGGAAGTCAATCATAATGATTTACAGGAACAAGATTAGAGGCATCCAATAATACAGTGCTTGGCTGGCCCATCCTCAAAGGCCAACAGAAGAATTAAATTGCAATCTATGCAATACATCATATATAAAAATGATCTCTACAAAAGGGGGAAAGATGGTCTATTGTTGGAATGTTTAGGACCAAAAGAAGCATTAACAGCTATGACTGAGGATCATGAAGGCATCTGTGGTGCACATCAGCCTGGTGTAAAAATGAGATGGATGCTTCGAAGATATTCCTATTATTGGCCAACTATCCTTAAAGACTGCATAGAATATGCAAAGGGTTGCAAGACATGTCAAAAGCATGGCACAATAAGGCATGTGCCCATAACTGACCTGCATGTAGTAGTAAAGCGTTGGCCATTCAGAGGTTAGGCCATGGATATGATGGGGAAAATACATCCACCCTCTTCGAAGCATCATTGTTTCATTTCGGTGGCTACTAATTATTTCACCAAGTGGGTCGAAGCTAAGCCATACAAGGTTGTAGACCAGACTGAGGTAATTGGGTTCATCAGGGATTTGATCCATAGGTTTGGCATCCCGCAAACCATAACTGTTGATAATGGGACTGTGTTTGATGAAAAAATGGTGAGGTCTTTTGTGGCTGAGTTTGGAATTAGCCTTATTAATTCCACCCCCTATTATGCACAAGCTAACGGCCAAGCTAAATCATCCAATAAGTCCTTGAAGAAAGGAATACAAAAGGTTGTGGAAGACAATCCTAGGGATTGGCATAACTTGTTGTTGGATGTATTGTGGGCTTATAGAACTTCTCCAAGGTCAAGCACAGGAGTTACTCCTTATGCCTTGGTGTATGGGCATGATGCTATATTACCTGTGGAAATTAATGTTAAGTTTTCGAGGGTAAGATGCCAAGACCAGCTAGATTCTGAGCAATACCACCAGAGTATGTGCTTGGAATTGGAAGGAATAGATGAGGCCAGAATTCTGGCATTAAATAGCATTCTCTTTTAAAAGAAGAAAGCAGCCAAAATTTAAAATAAGAAAGTCAAGCACATTGGCTTTGATGAAAGTGATTTGGTGTGGAAAACTATACTCTCAATAGGTATTAAAAGCCATAAGTTTGGTAAATGGTCACCTAACTGGGAAGGACCATATCAAATTCATAGAGTCCTGCCTTTTGGGGCATACCATTTGAGAAATTTGAATGGATACATACATCCCAAAAAGATCAACGGCAGATATTTGAAGCCTTATTTTCCAACTATCTGGGAAACACAAGGAGTAGAATGAATGTCAAGCAAAAGAACACAAGAGTACTCAAATGATAAGTCAGAATTTGTATTTCTTCATAAAGAGTTAAATACATTCTGCCATAAATTGGTCCAAAAATCATTACAATGCCTTAATTGGTCTTTTACAACAGACTTCCTATTTTTAAATGAGGGAGCCAACTGAATGGCCGTGGTCATTTCTTGCTTTCGATCGGCCAATCCTTGGTTGGTGATCTGCAGTTTTGTGTCAGTCCGAATTAAGGCTTGATTCACTGCAGACAGCTCCTCCTCAAGTTGAGCTTTCTTCTCCAGTAGTTGAGTTCGAAAATGAGAGACAGAGGAATGTTGTTCCTTCAGCATTGAGACTTCAGAGTGTACTGCGGAAACAAAGCTTTGATCCCTCGCTAATCTCTCCTCTGCAACCTTGGCAGTATGACAAATGTTGATATAAAAGTCAATAGTAGCTGCTGCCTGAGATAGATGACTTGAGACAGTCATGCTGGATTGCTCAACAGCTTTGCAGCACGGCAGGAAGCCATTTCTTATTATAGGCCTTTGTAAAGCCTCGAAAGGAATCCTTGAAAAAGATATTAGTAATTCCAGATAACTGTCTAAATCTATCAGAGGTGCAGAAGGCTTCCTACTGGAAGAAGAGGAGCTCTCAAGAATTTCTAACAGGGAGTCAGCTAGTGCCAACGGCTCAGCCTCATCATTAGTTATTGGAGAGGTAGAGGCTATGTCGAAGAGACTAGCTAGTCTTGCTTCGAAGACATCTACTTCGTCCATGAACATGAAGGGTGCAGAAAGAGTAGTGGTAAAAGACACAGAGGATTGCATAGGGATAGGAGAAATGGATGGAACATTTTCAGCAGTCTCTATTGTCCTAGCCACCAATATGTCAAGGGAAGAAGGGCTGGAAGTAGATAAAGGAAATAAACCATGAGTTGGAGAGCCAACAGCACCCTCTTTCGGGGAATCAGCTATCATCTGAGATAGGGTAATAGTTGGAATTTCCTTAGGGGGAAGGGAAAGAGTAAGGCTCAGAAAAGAATCAAATAAAGGTAGATCCAAAGATAAGAAAAGGAGATATGGATTCAATCCAAAAGAAAGAGATACAGGAATGCTTCGCCTCAAGGAGGATACATTGAATGTAGGCCTAGGAAGTGGGAGCATTATCTGAATGGTCTTCACATTTTGCATCTGATCAGCCTCAATTGAAACTGAGAGAGTTCTCATTGAAGGAGTAAGCTCAGGATTTGTTGCTGCGAAAGAAGAGAAGGACAAAGTGATGTCAAAGCTCAATACCCACAAGATTAACAAGGAAAAACAGTAGAGGCTTTAAAGAAGTTACTTGTTGCAGAAGTGACAGTAACAGTAGGAAAGCTTCGAAGAGAGTAGTGATCAGTAATGTGTTGTCTTCTTCCAGCATCCCTTTGAAGTGCGTTAGCAGCAGCAGCTTCGTCTCTTAAGAATTGCTGCTGTCGTCTCTACTCAGCTCTCTCAAAGACAATTATGGCCTTGGAGTGCTCTCGTTCCACTGCCTTAGCAGCTGCGTCATGTATAGGGTCTTCAACAAAATCATAATGAGAGACAGTCATCTTCCTTCTCTTTTTTCTTTGTACAGGCATTCAGTGTTCTTCCTCAACTTCTTTCTCTCCAGTTTGGGATTCAGATTCTTCAGAAGTGAGTTCCTCCACTCTGACCATTGTCTCATGCATGGGATCTTGAACCAAGCCAGAAGAAGGGATGGCCACTCTTTTCCTTCTTTTCAGGGGAGACTCTTGCTCTTGGGTTAACTCTCCTTCTGCTTTTTCTTCTTCTACTGCTTGCACCTCAAAGACTTCCTTCTCAGGCTCAAGTAAAAGTCTCCTTTTCTTTTGTTGCTGTTTGCTTTTGAGGAGATTTAGAGCTTGAATCTTCTGAGGAGAGTCTCCTTATGAGGTACCTACACCACCTTCACAAAAGGAAGAACTAAAGATAAGACTGAAAGCATTATAAAGAAGGTAAAAGAGAAGAGATGAGAGTATATAGCTTTCTTCGAGGTGGCCAGAGTAACTCTAAGAGTGGAGGCAGACACAGGAACTGGAGTGGTCAAAATAGTGGAAGAAGTAGCAGCTCCAGCTCCTTTGGGCTTGGGTACATCTAATACCGTCAGTAGGTCTTGAGGAGGAATGGCCAGGTGCACTTCCATATTGGTCACCCACCAATTTTGGTATCTCTTCAAAATGTTACCTTGGGGAAGAAAGGGGATATACTCAAAATCGATCAAGTACTGTATAAATTTGGAAGTTGCCTCTTCCAGTCTAGACCTTCAAACTTTCATATCCCTTGTGGTAAGACTTAGATTGGTGTTACTACAGAGAGGTATTGGGACCCCCTGAGTGAAGCCAAATTGTCTAGCAAATTGTGCAGGACAATAGGTCTCGGCAATGCATTTGTAAGCTCTGAGGTTCACGGTCCCAATGAATAATTCTCTGGAAATTAAAATGGAGGCCCATATATCCTTGTGAACAAGTGAAGCACAGAGCCTATCACTTAGGAAATTCTTCAACCAAAATGGGTCGATAGTAGTGGGTTCGAAGGGACGAAAGTAATAGGAAAGATGAGAAGCTGAAAGTTGGTGGAAGAAAGAGAAGTAAAAAGCAAAAGTAGAAGGATAAAGAGAAGCATTGGCTAGCCTCATGCCATGAGTAGGAGGATCTGGTTCAAAAAATTTAAGGCATTTGGATTGTAACTCGGGGAAATAAGCAAAAAGCCAAAGCTGAAGAATCCAAATCGGTCCCCCTTGATTGACATCTAAGGGTTTCTCACAAAAAAGAGAGCAGGCTCTGTATACGTGACCTAGAACGTATGGGGCTAAAGCCACCCTCTTCTGTAAAACAAGGGATTTGGCAAAAGGGGCAAATTCAGGCATAATTCTTTGAGAAGAAGTGCAGAAAAGGAACTTGCAAAGCCAATATAATAAGAAAGAAAAGAATTCCCCATCGGTCACAAGACCCTCCCTTCTATTCTCAGCCTTGACAAAGTCACTACAGGATGAGTTAAAAGAATAAAGGGAAAAAGGGACTGCTAGGTCAGGATAATCTGGTCCAATGAGAGTTCCAATGGGAGATAATCCTAAAAGATGGCAAATGTCAAGAACAGTAGGGGCCGTCATCCCATATCTAAATTGGAAGAAATTAAAAACAGAATTCCAAAAGCACAGAGCAGCAGGAACTAAAAAGGGGTCCTCTGAAATGGTTAACCTGGATAATCGAAGAGCGTCAAGGAGGCAGAGTTCTTGAAGGTCCAGGGTCCTACTAGGGACAACTCGATCATACCATTCTTGCCACTCCGGTCTCACCGTGGGCCAGCATCGGTGGGGGCGATTCGTCTTCCAGTTCCTCCAGTCAAGGCCACCTTCGTAAAGGAGACAATGGTCTTCCAGACGAGGGTATAGAGCTGGAAGCTCAATAGGAATCTCCTTGAATATGGGACCAAGCACATTGTCTTGTTGCACATGACGACGAGGAATGAAGATGCGTCCGTCAATGGCACTTTTCTCTCCACCTTTATACTTTTCACATTCTGCATCAATGAGCCTTTTCAGGGCTACAGATGGGCTCGCACGCTCTACAACTGGCACTTTCAATGAGGGGGAAGCCATTGATAAAACGCTTTCTCAAAGGACGAAACTGGAAAAGGGAGTAGAAAGAAGTGGGAGACGAATAGAGGTGAAGGGTTTTGTATGTTGAGCGAGCAAGTGATTTCAGAATGTGGAATAAAAAGGATTTCAAAAGCCTTTATATCTGAAAGATATATCGCATAAATTCGTTAAGTACTAAAAGTACGAATACGAAGAATTTCCTGATATCCCACATCAGGAAAAGAAAAAAAAGAAAAAAAGATAGTTGTTTCACTTATATAAAGAGAACCTTATATTCCAATTTAATATATTCTAGTGTTATGCATGTTTCAATTCAAGATAGTCTAAATTTTAAAATTAAAATAACATTGAAAAGTTTTAAATAATTAATTTTTGTATAAGTTGATTGGTCTTTTGACTTAGCCGATTAGGCTAAACCGTTTTCGGTTTAACTGATTCGCTGGTTAAACCGTGATCTTAGTAATTTTATCAAAATATATTGGTTAGATTTGTTTGATTTGAAATAAACTAAAGATCGATCTAATTAAAGAGTAAATTATTGATATTGTTTGATTCGAAATAAACTTCCGAACAATTGTTAATTTTTATTTTACACAATCCCACACCAGGAAAAGAAGAAAAAAAAATGAATTGTTTCATTTATATAAAGTAAACATATACTCCCATTTAATATTGTAGTGTTGTACATGTTCCAGTTGAAGACATTCTAAATTTTAAAATAAAATAAAATTTAAAAAGTTTAATTAATTAATTTTTATGTAAGTTGGTTGGTTTTTTGACTGATCTTAATGATTTTATCAAAAAGTATATATTGTTTTATTTCTAAAAAGTATGTTTAAGTTTTATGACATACTTTAACATAGAAAAAACTAAAATTAAAAAAATTATAAAACAAAATTTATTTTTATTGTATCAGAAAGATAATTTTTGTTAAAAATTTATTCTTTTTTTTTCATTTTTACCAATTAAATTATGACATTTTTTATTGTGAACTTAGAATATAAAATTAATGACATAACAACTACAATATATATTCTAATAAAATGGTTAAAATTTAATTCATTCTAAATTATTTTTATATACTTTTTAAATATATCTTATGTTATTATTTAATTTTAAAATTATTTTTAATTATTTATTTAGCCCATGCATCGCACGGGTTCATATGCTAATTAAAAAAAATATAAAAAAATGAAAACAAGAGGTGTAAAGAGTTATTTTACATTGTGTTTGGTTGGAGAATTTGATAGGAGAAAGGGAAAAATGTAATGCTGTTTTTTGTTTGATTATAATGAAAAACACATAAGAATAGAAAGTAACAAGGAAATACAATCTCATTTTTTTTTTTTTTTTTGGGTGTCTATTTTGGGTTTACTTAGGTTCTTTTTTTTATTTTTTTTTATTTTTTGTCATTTCTCAACTCAACCAAACATAGTTTGAATTTTAAATCCTATCAATTATTTATCATTTTCTTTTTATTTCCTTATCCATTTTCTTCATCAAATCTTCCAACTAAACACCACCTTAATGGTGTAAATATAACCTCCCTTTGAAGATGATGGATCAAAATAAAATTGGAATAAAATAGGAGCGTGAGAAGTGTAATTTATCCTTTAACGTTTCTCGCTCTCTCTCACCATATCTATATGAGTGGTGCTATTAGCTCGCCATGAATTATTTTAGACCCTCCATTTCTTTGGATCCCTACTTATAAATTTTGAAACCCTTAAAATTTATTTTCTCCCCCCCAAATAATACCAAAATTATCCTTAGACATTCCACCCATTGAATGAACACCCTCTACGCCCCAAAAAAGAAAAAAGAAAAACGAACTCCCTTCCAAAAAAATCCTAACAAAACCCACTAAGAAGAATAAGAGTCTCATCCTTTTCAAAACCCATGAAAAAGAAGAAGAATATTGTCTATGTTCATATTAGTTACAACATGGTATAGCCTTTTGACTAACTACTACAGAAAGAGAGAGAGATGTTTATTTTTTGTTTTTAATCTCATTCGGGCCATCTGATATGCTGACTTGTTGATCAACTGCTCTTGTTTAACATAGTATAGCCTTTTGATGTGCTCCTATTTCTATCATAACCTATCCTCCCTTTCTTCTCTCTATATCTGTCTTGGGTTGTAGTAGTGTAGGTGTGTGTGTGTGTGGTGAGAATTGAGGGAGAGCCATAAACAAAATAGAGTTGTAGTGTACCCAAAAATGGCAAGTTTCTTTCATGTTCGAATCTGTATTTCCGAACAAATAAGTTATGTTCGAAAATGTGTTCCCGAACAAATAAATAATTTTCAAGCCTGTATTCCCGAACTTGAAAAAATAAAATTTATGCCAAAGGAATATTGCCGCCAAAGGATTTTCAAGATTTTGAGGGTGGGTAGGTTTTGAAGGTGGGATTTGGGGAAGATGGATGGGTGGTGATGGAGGTGGGTGTTCTCATAAATCTTAATTCATGATGTAGTGGGTGCGTATGTTTAATTGTAAGATGGAGTGTCCCAAAATTAATGATGTCCTTTGTAGTAATTTTATTTAAGGTTATTATTGTAATAAAAAAAAGCTAAAAATTGAGGGGTCAAAAATAATTTATGGGGTGCTAATAGCATCACTCATATATATATATATAAGAACCACTTAATTGTTTGAGATTCATTTTTTCTTTCTGATTTTACCCTTTCATTTTGAATAATTTACTAATGGTGGCCTATAGGTTGAGTGAAAGTTTTGTTTTTGGTAATTACGCAGACATTTTTAGTCAATTATATAATAGGTTTTTTTCTTAATTACGCAAACATTATTGGTCAATTATGAAACAGGTTTTTTCGTTACGGAAATATTCTTGGTCAATTATGAGACATAAATATTTTATTTTTTAACAAATTACAAATACATCCATAAATTTTGTTTAAAATATGAATCGGTCCATAATACTAGAAATTACAACTATTGTTAGTTATAAATCTTAATTAACACAATACTCAGGAGAAAAAAAAAAATCTCCTATACAATAATAAATTATCAAAATTATTTGCTGAAAAATATTTCTCATATCATTAAAAACTGTTAATTAACTTAATGATTTATTTATTAACAAAATGGTCAATTGAAAAATATTTTTCATATCATTAAAAATTGTTAATTTACTTAATGATTTACTTATTAGTAAAATTAGTCATTTGTTATGCAAGTATGATTTATATATTAATAAAATTAATCATTTGTATACACTACAAGAAATTGCACTTTTGGCGACGACGTCAATTTTTCATCGCCAAAAGTATATTTTTGGCGACACAGTGATCAATTTCGTTGATAAAAGTATACCTTTACCGACGCAATTTGTTGCCGTTGCTAAAAAGGCATAATTTTTAGCGCCAATTTTTTTGGTTAGCACCAAAATTTCAAAACTTTTACCTACGAGGCTTATGTTTTAGCAACACAATGAGCGTTGCTATTAGTGTGCTTACTTTTGGCGACGACAAGTTGGTGTGGGCAAAGAGTTAACCATTTAGCAACGATGACACTATTCGTCGGTAAAAGTTTTGCTAGTGGAATGATGTGATTTAGTGATTTGTGTTTTTTATTATAATTTTTGAAAGAGTTTTAAATATTTTAGTTACTGAATTGTAAAATTAAAATGATCATTGAATTAGATCACAAAATGAACCCATTGAGCCCAAACACACTCTTACTATGAGATGACTAATTTGAGATAATTTAAACTTTTTCAAAGAATATGGTTAGATTATCAATTTCAATATGTTTTTTTTATTTTCAGAAACTAGTTTTAAATTTTTTTTCCTAAAAAACTAAAAAAAAATTGGGTGAAAAAAAAAACTTATTATTTTTGTATATTATTATCTTTTAGGTCATAAATACTTTTAAAATTTTAAAAATATAATTTTGATTTTTATTGCTTTCAAATTAATTTTAATTTTTTCAAAAAAAAAACAAATCTAAATTTTTTTTGAATTTTTTTTTAATCTTTTAGGTCATAAATACTTTTTAAAATTTTAAAAATATAATTTTGATTTTTATTACTTTCAAATTATTTTTATTTTTTTCAAAAAAAGCAAATCTAAAATTTTTTTGAATTTTTTTTAATCTTTTTGGTCATAAATACTTTTTAAAATTTTAAAAATATAATTTTGATTTTTATTGCTCTGAAATTATTTTTAATTTTGTTTTTTAAAAAACAATTCTAAAAATTGTTTTGAATATTTTATTTTATTTATTTTTTTGGGGTGATCTGCTGATCGGCGGTGGACATTTCCCTCTTAAAATTTCCTTCTTTTTTTTCCCTCATCAAATCTCCCCAAATCAATCTCCACGATTTCACTCTTGCACATCATTATCTCAGAATTCGTAGTTCTCTCTCCCTCACGATTTCACTCTTGATCGTAGGGTTTGTGTCGTTTGCTGTTGCCGTGCGAGATCGGTGCTTCATTCTGCCCTTACAGGTTTGTTCCTTTTTGCTTTGTATCTCAATGCCCCTGCTTCTCTCTCTCAATTTCTTAAATGAATCTATGTTTGTCTATTTTCACTTCTTCTACTACTGGCTTGTGGAGATTTTGGGGTTCTCTGCAAAATGGCCTGCTGGCCATCCAACCAACCAAAAAAAAAGCATAAAGTTATTGGCAGTGGTTCTTTTTACTATATTTCTGTGTTTAGATTTTGAATTCGAGGATAGATACAATAATGTGATCAAGAAAAGTAACACCAATGACTCACTTAATTATTTGTTGGATTAATTTGATACATATAATTTAAGATGTTCATGAATTAAGTTTTGGGAGCCTGACCTCTAGTCCTCCATCCTTCCCAAAAAATTAATAAATGCATGATAACAAATACTGAATATAGTGCATTTTATTTGTTATGATATTAAAGTTTTCAAAGACTCATGGTATGTATAAACTTATGATCAGTACATATCCATATTAAAAGGGCAAAAATAAATATTTATTTATTTTATTTTGGAAAGTGAAGGGAAACAAAAGAAAAAACATAGGTTTAATTGTTTAAACCTATGCAAATTATTGCATATAAGTTGTCCCATATAAGTTTTTGGGCAAACCAGATAAGTGAGATTGTGGATTGAAATTTTTGTCCTCTTTGAAATTTATATATCGAAAAAAGGAAAAGAAAAGGTAACAACTTGTTTTTGGAACAAGAGATTAGTAAAATACATAAAATGTCCTTGTTATGTTTGTTTGTTTAGTTGTTGATAGAACAATTGAAATTTGATATTTTTACAATCAAGTATAGTCACACCTATATATGATCTAGCTGCAGATTTGATAAAATTGGTGTTGTTCATATGTCAGAGTAGAGTATTACAAGTCTGGGAGCAAAAATTAGACCAGATCAACATGGAGGCCTACGTTGGTCAAATGAGAGAAAACAACCAAGAGGGTCTCAATCTTTACAAGAAAGAACAACAACCCAGAAAACTATCTTCTTGACAGAATGAGCAGTTACTTTTGTCAAGCATGTTAGATAGTTTTATGGGTTATTGTTCTTTCTTGTAAAGATTGAGACCCTCTTGGTTGTTTTCTCTCATTTGACCAACGTAGGCCTCCATGTTGATCCGGTCTAATTTTTTCTTCCAGACTTGTAATACTCTACTCTGACATATGAACAACACCAATTTTATCAAATCTGCAGCTACTTTCATGTTCATTTTTCTATTTGAGTGACGAAATGCATAATTTGCTTACATTTGCTTGTTGGGATTTATGCATGTGTAGAAGGATATACTATCTACTTTAAAAAATTGCAATCATGAATCATGATGCTTTATTGAGTTGACTTGTTATTTTCATAACACACAGTAGTGGACTTCGTGTCTCTCAATATTCCAATATGCCTATTATATTTGATACCAGTGGAATTTGGTAAGGTCCTTAGAGTACAATTTGAAAATTTTTAAGTCTAATTCATTTAATGGAGTCATGTTTTCTCTTTTGTGTGTGTGTATGTGTGCATCTCTCTGGATGTATGTGTGTAAAAAGTTTTTAAAGGACTCAGTGCTCATGATGTGCTATGCTATATCGACATTTACAAGTCTTGGGGACTTTATATCTTAGTTTACTTGGGGATATTCCTTTCAAGTTCTTTTTGATGTGGTTTTACAAGTTTCAGTAAGTGACAATCTACACTAACTTTGGTTTGCCTTCAACATTCCTGTCTTTGAATTACATCTCTACAAATTTGCTTCTTATTGGATGTGTTTGGTAGATTAAGTACCCTGTGACCTTGTCTTTTGAACTTTGTTTTTTGAAGAAAATATAATAACCATATTATGCTTACTTTTGCCGGTAGGCTATTCATTGTTGGGTTTTGTAAATCTTACAGAGTTCAAAAGACAAGGACACAAGGTACTCGACACAAACTGTCAACCTTTCTTGCTAAGTTCATTTCTTTCCTTTTTATGGGATTGCTTTTGCGCCAAAATAACCATGGGGTTGTGTCTAGTGTCGAATTCATTTGTTGTTCCTTTAGTAAAGGAAAGCTATTTTCGCTCCCTATTTCTACTATTATCCCAGGTTTTGTGGGCTTCAAAGAAGTTGGAAATTATCAAGTTCTGAAGTTACTAGTTATGTGAAGAATTAAGAAAGATAAATTAGATACATAATTTACCTTTGAGTTTTTTTGCTCTTCTTTACTTTTTGGGTTACCTTCTTTGTGTAGTTCCTTTGTTTATTTCAGTTAAGATATTGTTGTAACAAAGGGGAATAGTACAGGTTGAATCTGTTCCACCTCAAACACAAGCCACGCCTCATCAAAGTTCTATTTCTACCTTTCTCTACACCATGGCTATGCTCCTCGACCCTTCTACAATTTTTGCACTGCTTCACCTAAGCACTGACATTGAATCCGAAACTATGGACCTAGCTCTACCATCTATCCATATAATGAGCCTAGAAACATTCTCCTCCCAAACAGATCAAATTATTGAAGAAATTGATGAAACTTCTGTCTAAGAATATGCATTTAATGATAATGGTGCATAAAATATGGGAGATGGCCTTTTATTTTCTGACTACTCATATACCTTAAAATTGTTCTATTTCAACTAGTGTCAAATCAAAGCTATTCGTGGTTCCACCCCAACTTGAGCATCCTCATTATGGTAAGTACATAAATGAAAAATCTTTGCATCTATTATTAGGAGGCCTATGAGTCTATGACTAAGAGTGTAAATCTTATGATCAAGTTGCATGACAAGAAGTAAATGCATAGGTTCATTAATAGAAAATTTAGATGTAGTGGCTGGATGTAATTTGTGCTAGGGCTTTTTAGGAGAGCTGAAAACCCCTTTTAGATAAACATAGAAGTTTCATCAAAGAGGGGGTATTGATTGGTGTAGTGGTAAATGCTTGAGTTCCCGTGTATGAAAATATTGGTTGGAATTGAAAAATGTAGTCCCTTCCCACAAATATTACAGAGGTTAGGCCTGTAGCCACCCTTAGTCCTTCCCTATGCCCTTAATTTGTAGGAGCCCATTAGGTAATGTCCTTTAAGAAAGATATTGGAATGAATTGGAATAGTACATTGCCATGCCAACTGCCTTTTACCATTTAACAGACATTAAAAAAATATATATATCTTCTTATTTTTTTGTTGATAAATGTAAAAAACACCTAACTTAATAAATAATATATGCAGATATAATAGAATTTTAAAGGATTTGTTGGTCGAAACCTTGATACAAAATTAAAAAACCCTATAGGTAGATGCACCTTGTGGGAGCCGAATACATGGAAAAATCAGAAGGTGCGTACCATTGGAAGATTGATATTAATCGGCTGTATCCTACGAGAGTGGGGAGCCGAATATAATATATGCGCCGAATAAATGTAAGTCCTTAGGGCCGAATAAAAGAAAGGACAATGATTAAAAAGTAGGTCCTGGCCCCGAGGACCAAAAAGAACAGGTATAAATACAGGAACAACGATTATAGAAAGGTATGTAAGAATCACTTCACTAAATTTGGTAAACAAGCTATTCTGAGTGTCTGAACTAACTTGTCTGTCGGAGTGCTAATTCCGGCACCCCTGACCGGGGTGTTTGTATCTTTTCAGGTGACTAGCTGAGGATCACTAGCGTCTCCTAGGATTCGAAGAGTATTTCCATACCACTTATCCACAATTGGTGCCATCTGTGGGAATACTCAAATACATCCATGGCAGGCGTGACTGAAGATCCTCCGGTAGCCATTGACGAGACCACACAAGGAGATGACCTCACTCCAACAAATATGCTCGGAAAAGAAACCATCGCTGCAAGACGCGCCTTGAACTTCGACTCACCAATGACCTCAGCGCAAGAGACAATGCAGGCGGTCATGGAACAAGCAAAGCAGAACGAATAAAGGCTGGAGAACATGATCGCTGAAAATGAACGTCTCCGTCAAGATTTGGCCGTCGAAGTCGCAAAATCGAGAGAAGCCATGCGCCAAGAGACCGAATGACCTCCGAGGGCCGGTGGACAACAACCCCGAGCCCGACCAAAGGATACCGATAGCGACTCCAACTCATTACCCACGGAGCTCAACAAGAAGGGACGATCTGAAACTTCCAGCTCCTCCAAAAAGAGTCTACATATAAGGAACAAGCGCAGGAGGAGCAGTTCAAACGAAGAGGACCAGCACGATCCTTTTGTCCGACGGATTGCAAGGGCGACCCTGCCCAAGAAGTTCAAAGCTCCGTCATTCACTCTTTACGATGGAAAATCAGACCCCACTGATCATATCTGTCGCTACAAGCAGGCCATGACATTGTACGCAGACAACGAAGCCCTCATGTGCCGAATATTCCCCAGCAGCCTGGGGCCAATAGCTGTCAGGTGGTATTACAAGCTGGAGCCGGCCTCGATCAAAAGCTTCCATCAATTATAGAAATCCTTCAGGGCCAGGTTCATCACCAACGAGGTACAGCCGAAACAGGCCGACTCTCTGTGGGCTATGCAGATTCAGTCAGGAGAAACACTCAGAGCGTATTCGACGCGCTATTGGGAGTGCTTCAACCTCGTCGACGATGCTTGCAACGACTCCATGGCCATAACTGCCTTCAAAATGGGACTACATCCTGACAGTCCTCTTCACAGTTCCCTGACCAGAAGACCTCTCAAAACAGTCTGGGCGTTGATGAAGAAAGTTGAAGAGTATTGCAAAGTGGAAGATGATGCTTTGAGAATAAAAGCCGGCCAAATGTCCAACAGAATGGCCCCCCCTGAAATTGCTCAACCAATAAGTTCCGTGCCACCTCCTAGCCCAGAGCCTCGGCAACGCGCTAAATGAGAAAAAGGCAGGATACTCACCGATCAAGCGGTCAATGCTCCCATCGGACGAATGAACAACTGCAAGTCGACAGCAGGCGTTCGAGGCGTGCCGATAAGAAGTACACAGAGTTGTCAGAACCAATCGCTGCAATAATGACCAAAGTCCAACACCTTCCATTCTTCAAATGGCCGTCAAAGATGGTGGTGCCGCCCGATATGCGGAGAAAGGATAGGCGGTGCGAATATCACAAAGATCACGGCCACGAAACGGAGAGCTGTTACGCATTAAAAGATCACCTGGAAGAACTGGTGCAAGACGGCCGACTTCAACAGTATGTGAGAAAAGGAAAGCCAATCAAGGCACTAGCCTTGAGGCAGGACTCACCTCCACTTGGCGTGATCCATATGATCTACAACCCTACACCCCCAACCGTGCACACAATTCAATCGCATCCAATCCCTCAAAAGTGACGTATTCCGACTGAATGGCCCAAAGAAGCTCCGACAATTACTTTCAATGACTCCGATCTTAGAGGCACAACAGCTTTCCACATCGATCCGTTGGTCATTAAGTTACGCATAAATCGGTTCACCATTGAACGCATTCTCATAGACCCAGGGAGTACTTCAGAGGTTATGTATTACCAAACTTTCATCAAACTCGCCCTCAGCGAGTCAGATTTGTCTCCGGCGCCTCACCCATTGTTTGGCTTTAATATGAATCCTGAATACCCGTTAGGGAAGATTATACTACCTGTTCGAGCGGGCTCCAGAACGGTCGAAGTAGAATTCCTGGTCGTAAAGCTCCCTTCGCCGTATAATGTCATCATGGGGCGAACCTGGATACATATTATGAAGGCCGTTCCAAGCACTTATCATCAGCTTGTGCGCTACCTGACAGCCCATGACATTGAAGAGATCCGTGGCTCCCCCCAATCGGCACAAGCAGAGATTTTATGAAAACTCTATCATTGACCCAACCTGCGGGCTTTGATACTTGTATATATATCACCTCTGTAATGCAAACCAATTTTCTTCATAGCTCAATTCATTTCACAAACCCCATTGTAACACTCGTCATGATGACGATTCGGAGCCCCCTTTGGTGCACGTCACCTTAGGGCCGATTAAGCCTCCGGATTCGGAGTGCCCTTCGTGGATATCACGATTGGCCACACTAAGTCTCTGGATTCGGAGCCCCCTTTGGTGCACGTCACCTTAGGGCCGATTAAGCCTCCGGATTCAGAGCGCCCTTCATGGATATCACGATTGGCCACACTAAGTCTCCAGATTCGGAGCCCCCTTGGGTGCACGTCACCTTAGGGCCGACTAAGTCTCCGGATTCGGAGCCCCCTTTGGTGCACGTCACCTTAGGGCTGATTAAGCCTCTGGATTCGAAGCGCCCTTCGTGGATATCACGATTGGCCACACTAAGTCTCCGGATTCGGAGCCCCCTTTGGCGCAGGTCACCTTAGGGCCGACTAAGTCTCCGGATTCGGAGCCCCCTTTGGTGCAGGTCACCTTAGGGCCGATTAAGCCTCCGGATTCAGAGCGCCATTCATGGATATCATGATTGGCCACACTAAGTTTCCGGATTCGGAGCCCTCTTTGGTGCACATCACCTTCAGGTCGTAAGTCTCCGGATTCGGAGCCCCTTTTGGTGCACGTCACCTTAGGGCCGATTAAGCCTCCGGATTCGGAGCGCCCTTCGTGGATATCACGATTGGCCACACTAAGTCTCCGGATTCGGAACCCCTTTTGGTGCACGTCACCTTAGGGCCGATTAAGTCTCCGGATTCGGAGCACCCTTCGTGGATATCATGATTGGCCACACTAAGTCTCCGGATTCGGAGCCCCCTTTGGTGCACGTCACCTTAGGGCCGCTTAAGTCTTCGGATTCGGAGCCCCCTTTGGTGCATGTCACCTTAGGGCTGATTAAGCCTCCGGATTCGGAGCGCCCTTCGTGGATATCACGATTGACCACACTAAGTCTCCGGATTCGGAGCCCCCTTTGGTGCACGACACCTTAGGGCCGATTAAGTCTCCGATTCGGAGCCTCCTTTGGTGCAGGTCACCTTAGGGCCGATTAAGCCTCTGGATTTGGAGCCCCGTTGGTGCACATCACCTTAGGGCCGATTAAGTCTCCGGATTCGGAGCCCCCTTTGGTGCATGTCACCTTAGGGCCGATTAAGCCTCCGGATTCGGAGCGCCCGTCGTGGATATCACGATTGGCCACATTAAGTCTACGAATTCGGAGCCCCCCTTTGGTGCATGTCACCTTAGGTCCGATTAAGCCTCCGGATTCGGAGCATCCTTCGTGGATATCACGATTGGCCACATTAAGTCTCCGGATTCAGAGCCCCCCATTGGTGCATAACACCTTAGTGTCGATTTAGCCTCTGGATATGGAGTACCCTTTGGCACGAACAAAACAAAACTCGCCAACATAAAAAATAAGGCGCTTAACTGAGCGTATAAAAAATTCAGAATAAGACGCAAATGTTTGAAATAAAGCTTTTTATTCGATCAAACAGTTGTTACATAAATGCAACCCGCATTTGAGCATTACAATTTTTATTTAATCAGACAGTTGTTACATAAACGCAACTTGCGTTTGAGCATTACAATACCCATTTCCAAACTCAAAAGCTAAAAAGGGGAGAAGAGGCATTGGTAAAACGGCAGGACCGAATCAACTCCCGTCACCTGGAAGTCCTCCGCGGTTTGCAATGCCTTGAGCTAACTGTGCCCAAGTCCTCCCCTGATACCATTGACAATGTCAAGGCAAAGATCCAAGACAAGGAAGGATAAACCCAACGGTCGTTGCCTTTCCTTTCGGGGTGATCTGCTTCGACAACTTGAAGATTCATGCCAACTTTTGGACGCCCTACTTCTCATACGGATGGGTCCTCTGCCGCGCTCCATGGCAACATTAAGTTCGACTGAACTCCAGTCCCTCTAACTTACATCCCCACATATCCCACCTCACATAAGTGATTGTTTATCTGCGCGAAGCGCCCACTCTTTCATTTTCAATACTGGCAGTGATCTCAAGGCTCCAATCCCGAGGCAATTTCACTAACACTAAACTCCATGAGAAAAACGTCGGTTGACATTCGCCACGGCGTAGTCATCCAAACGACTTTTTGAAGCATGTGCACTGGCCAAAAATCTAGGTCCCGAGCCGAGTTAAATTCGCCGCAGCCACTCTACCCACTGGCTTTTGGCTTCCTCAAGTTATAATAGCCTTATTCAGGAATAAACGGCTATCACGTATGGGCCGACCCTGCCGATCAACGTCTATACATTCATTCAAACATATACAGTAAAACGAAACGCATACATACTAAATACGAACTGCAACAAAATATTTATCATAGAACGTTTTTTATTCAATAAAACAAGCAATATATTACATAGTTTCGAACGCGATCTGCGTTTCAACCTTACAATAAGTATACTTATACGGCATCACCGTCATCCTCACTTTTCTTGACTTCAAAAGCAGAAAACGTAAAATGTTTACTGTGGTAGAGTGGCGATGCCGAATCAATGCCCGACGCTCGAAGAGCTTCTGCGGCATGAGATGCCTTGATCTAACCGTGCCTAAATCCACGATTTTCACATCGACAAACTTTTTCGGCAAGTTTTTCCTTGGTCTTTTCGATTCCAACTTTTTGGCCTTCATGGAAACCTTTCTCATAGGCCCTCCCCTTCGCGTTCTCCATTGCAAACATACTCGCCGTCTCACGATCGACAAGCGCGGAACTGATGAGCCGACTGGTAACCCTTTCTTCCACGATTGGGTTTCCATGCCCGGCGGGTTGTGCCTGGGCTGCCTTGGTTTTCCTTAACTTGCGCTCAGCCGCCTCCGCGCGAGCCTCCAAACTTCGAATATGTTCCTCTTTCTTCTCAATTTCTTAGCGGGCAGCGCGTAACCGCATGCCGATTTCATAGGCAATGTAAAGCCCCTTCACCGCCCCGTGAATGCCTTCGCAAAATACTTTGTAGTCCTGATGACCTGCCATCGATTGCTGAACCTCAGGAGGAAAAATTTGTCGAGCAAACTCGACCGCTACATTTGGGTCCCAAACGATCGAGTCCGCCTCTGTCATGGGTCTATTCCCCACAAATACCGCAAAGCTTAATGGGCACGGATTCGAGTCAGATCCCCTCTCGACTCGAGGTTGAAAAGATCTGCCTTGCGACTGCTTGTCCCGCCTGAGCGACCTGTTTTGATGTCGAGGAGACTGACGCCTCTCTCGATCCCTGGAACTCCTACCCCCTGTGCGCGAAGGGTCACACCTCAATGCATGTCTCCGCCCAGCTCAGCTAGCATACTCGTTTCCCCTCTACTATTAAAGAAAAGTCTGTTCGACATTCACACGATACCTTCAAAAGCTGGAGTCAGTTGTTTACTGTATTCATAAAAGTTGTACCCTTAATCATTTATCCTTTACAGAGGCAGCACCCTCGAGGCAATTTCATTAATTGTGAAAACCTCAATCGCCCGGCGCCGACTGGATAGACCCGCCGGCACCCGAATGATCATGCACCTCCTGGGGCAAGGGCAGATTAATCAATCTATTCAGCTTAAGTGCCCCAGCCGGTTCATGAATCGTCGACAAAACTCCTAAGTTCGTCTTTTTCGGCGCCCGAATGATCATGCACCACCTGGGGCAAGGGCAGATTAACCAATCTATTCGGCTTAAGTGCCCCAGCCGGCTCATGAATCGACTTTAGAATGATCATGCAGCGCCTGGGGCAAGGTCGTGATAGATTTATCAATATACTCAGCTTAAATGCCCCAGCTGGCCCATGAATCGTTTCAGCATAATACCAACGAACTATTCAGCATACGAATGATAAGTTTGCCATGATATTCAATCATAGAAAGGTCAACAGAGTAATCATTCTATCTAAAGTAGTGAAAGAAAAACATTCTACACCAACATAACATCACAAACTGCGCATTAGTAGTGAAACAAGAAGATAATTTTCATTAATAAATTGAGTGCAGACAGTAGCCAATTTATACATGAAAACTACTCAGAACCAACAAAAGTCCTAAAAACAAAAACATACATTAAAAGGGAAAGCATTTCATAAAATTCGAACGACTCCCAGATCAATCCTCGGGGTCAGACTCAAGTGGCTCAACGTCCACCTGCTCATAAGGAATTTGCAAGGCCAATGTAACCCCAGCGGCATCAAGGGCCTTGAGCCACCCGTGTTTGAACCCTCGATTCTCAAACTTGGGGACTTCATCTACGTATTCTTTGACGGTGGAGCCTTTTCCTGCTTCGAATGCGGCAGAAGCCTCAGATTTTGCCTTTTCCTTGGCCGCCTTCAACTTTGCTAACTCAATCTCCATCTTGTTAAGCGCCTCATCGGCTAGCCTAAGCGATTCTTTGCTCGCGTTCACCCTATCTTCGGCATCAGAATGGAGCTGATCGGCAGCCCGAGCCCTTTCCACTTTGGTTTCGGCTCGCGCAGTCTCTATAGCAGCCCTCATCATCTCAAACTCAACCCTGCTCTTTTAATCGACCACTTCTGATTGCAAACGGTCAATCCTCTCAAGGGCATCGTATAGGCGGCAGCCCAAGTCAGCGATCCTGCCGACCGTCTGCAAAACGAGTTGGGATCGTTAGATGCCATAGGCAACCAAAATCAAAACAAGTCAAAGTTCACCTACCAAAAGGGCCGACTGCGCAGATAGGGCTATGGCCACCAAATCTGGCACGGCATGAAAGGATGCCTTATCAGCTGGTAGGGAGACTGACGCCGCTAGGCTCAAGGCTACCGCCGGGTTGGTAATGATGGATGCGCCAGAGGGAATCGGCGTGCCTCTGATCTTTGGCTGAACAATAAAAGGAACAACCACGTCCGATTCTTCTAAGCGAGGCCTTTTGTCGGCAAGACTATCTTCTGAACCGGCCTCTCCCTCGGCGCTACGCTTGCCCCGCTCTTCCGGAATCAACTGTTCATCAATGACCGGTTGTTCAACCTTTTTCGCCGTTTTGGCTGCAACAATCTTAGACGGCTCTTGAATAACGGGTTCGAAAGACTCAACCAAGGCAGGTCCAAAACGAGCGGCCTCGGCCTTTTTTCGAGCGGCCATAAGCTCGGCATTTTTCTTTCGAGCCATCTGCGTAAGGCTTTCCCCAGCCATACCTTCAAAAAAATCGCCAGGTAGATCTCCCAAACCTCTAAAAATATCTCCAGAAGAAAACTCTGCCCGACCCAAAGTGGACGGCGAGGTAGGGTGACTACGTCTGGCTGCCTCAAACGCCGAGTTTAGGGCCTCGTCAACCTCTTCGGCCTCCTCAGCGAACTCTCTGTCTGGTTCAGCGACTACCGCTACCACCGGCTCGACGTCTTGCCCCGAGTCAGATGCTTCGAGACTAACTTGTCTGAGACTCTTGAAGCTAGGAAAGATAAGAGCTGCAAGCTGTCGATCACCGAATGGAATTGGAATATTGTCAGCAGCCGAAAAAGTAGTGTAAGTAGGCTCGTATCGAAGAAGTATGTGGGCTACTCTCCCTTGCTTCTATAAGTTTGGACGGCCGAAGTATCCAAGTGCAGTCGCAACCTGCGCAAGGACCGCGTCGTCGGTAGAAACCAGAATCTTCTTCAAAATACTGTCGGCAAAGACAAAGGGTTAAACACAGAGGGAAGGCCGAGTAAAGGAAAAGTTCAGTAAACATAACGAGACACACGGCAACCTGGTTCACCCCTCCATCTAGGAATAGGGTCTAGGCGACCCTCGCCTTCGCCAAATTCCCAATTCCCTCGGATATTGACCATTACGTCATCCACACGCTTGCCAGAACTGGCGAGCATGGTTACCAAATGATGGTCAGTATCCTTGGCCCTAAGAAAGTACCGCCCAAGCCAACCGAAAGATTTGGCTAAAGCATAGCAGTGCCGGATGGCCAGAATCCCAAGATCGATCCTGAGGCGCCGGTTCAACTCTACGATCCCCATTACGATTCGAAAAAAGTTCATGTTGGGCTGAGAAGGAATCAGACCCCAATAGTGGAGGACGGCCCTAAGGAATGGATGTAGGGGAAAACGGACCCCGCCCTCTGCAATGGATAGGAGAGGAAAGATGATTGAATTTTGATCCTCTCTCTCCATATCCAGAGTGTTGTCCGTTACTAGAGATAGATGAACATCGGCGGGGATGGAAAAGTGTCGCCGGAATCCGGAGACACAACCCTCAGAAAGGAGGTCTTTCAAGTGTTTGGCCATTTTCACAGGGAATAAAGGGTTCATCAAAATGAAAATAATAAACAGAAAGTAGGATTGCAAAGAAAAGAGAAGAAGACTTACGAGGAGCAAGGGAGATGAGGGTAGACGAAGAAGAGTTGCAGAAAATGCGAGTCAGAGAAGGGATATTCGCTGGCAGTCCAAGAGTCTCGAATACTCGACGAACTATGCATTCGAAAGGACTAAAATTTCAAATCACAATAAATGCAAGACGCATGATTGAGGTGGGAAAGCGTAATGATGAATGAAAAGGTGTGCGAATCCTGACATCTATATTGGGGTACGCGAGGCCGCCTGACCTGTTTTTAATTTTTCCAATTCAAGACCAAACACGCCGATTAACTTCCGTCGATAGGGAGTTCGGGGGGCAATTGTGGGAGCCGAATACATGGAAAAATCAGAAGGTGCGTACCATTGGAAGACTGATATTAATCGGCTGTATCCTACGAGAGTGGGGAGCCGAATATAATATATGCGCTGAATAAATGTAAGTCCTTAGGGCCGAATAAAAGAAAGGACAATGATTAAAAAGTAGGTCCTGGCCCCGAGGACCAAAAAGAACAGGTATAAATACAGGAACAACGGTTATAGAAAGGTATGTAAGAATCACTTCACTAAATTTGGTAAACAAGCTATCTTGAGTGTTTGAACTAACTTGTCCGTCGGAGTGCTAATTCCGGCACCCCCAACCGGAGTGTTTGTATCTTTTCAGGTGACTAGCTGAGGATCACTAGTGTCTCCCAGGATTCGAAGAGTATTTCCAAGCCACTTCTCCACACACCTTTATTGACGATGATGCGTCACTCTACACTTATATTAACTACTTTGTCTTCATGTTTAAAGAATAAATAAATAAATAATAATAAAAAAAAATAAAAGGTTGTGTCCTATTGATATTAACTACTATCTTATGATCAGACATGGACAGGAGTTGGATGTTAATTTCTGATAGATTTAATCAGCCATATGTAGATGAGGTGAACTCATTTATTGAATTTGCAAAGGTTCATTTGGGTAAGGCTAGGGAGATTAAGTGCCCATGCATCAATTGTTGTAACTTTTATAAGCAGGAGTATGATAGTGTGATGGCTCATTTGCTCATAAGTGGGATGATAGTATCATACACCACTTGGTTAAAACACGGTGAACTTCCAGAACACAATCACCTTGATGAGAGCAATGGTGAGAATGACGAGGATGAAGATGAATATGATGAACTGATAGAGGACTATGAGAGGGGGAATTTTATGGAGGGTGATACTCTAGAAAGAGAGGATGTACGACATTTTGATAAATTGTTAGATGCTTACCAATGTTGCTTGTACCCAGGTTGCAAAAACTCGGATACTTTGTTATCATTCTTTATTCAGATGCTACATGTGAAGGTAGAAAATAGGTGGAGCAATAAGTCTTTTGACAAGGTTTTGGAGATACAAAGGTGATTCTTACCAGAAGGCCATGTGTTACGAGTACAAGAAGTTACTACATGACTTGGGCTTGGGGTACGAGCCCATCGATGCATGTAAACATGATTGTGTACTATTCTGGAAAGAGAATGCTCACTTGGAAAAATGTCCCACATGTCAAGCATCTAGGTACAGAGTAAATGATAGCAAGGGTAAGAAGATCCCTCACAAGATATTGCGTTACTTCCCATTGACACCTAGGTTGAGAAGATTGTACATGTCTAGGGAGACGGCAAAAGACATGAGATAGCATAGTGATAAGCGTGTGGATAATGGTGTAGAGAGGCATCCGGCTGATTGTAAAGAGTGGAAGGAATTTGATTTGCATTATCTAGAGTTTTCCCAGGAGACTCGCAATGTTTGGTTGGGCCTACCCACCGATGGGTTCAACCCTTTTGGGAACACGAGCACTTCCTATAGCATGTGGCCCGTCATACTCATGCCCTATAACCTCCCACCTTGGAGATGTATGAAGGCCCCATTTTTCATAATGTTCTTGCTTATTCCTAGACGTAATCAACCAGGGATTGATATTGATGTCTACCTAAGGCCATTGATTGATGAGTTGAAGGAGTTATGGGAGAATGGTGTGATTACTTATGATGCCTCCACTGAACAGACCTTCCGGATGCATGCAGCTGTAATGTGGACCATAAATGACTTCCCTGCATATGGTGACTTATCCGGATGGAGAACTAAAGGTTATTTGTCTTGCCCTCCTTGTAATGATAATCCATTGTCACGCAGGTTGATCAGTACGATTGGGTGGGTGGGTCATTGAGCTTGCTTGCTTAATAACCACCTTTGGAGGAAAGACAAGAAGTTTGATGGTTTAACTGAGCTTAGAAAGAAATCCTTGGATTTACCGGTGGAAAAAGTAATGGCTCAATTGGATCAATTGCGGGAAGTCAAGTTTGGAAAGGATCCTACCAACAAGAAAAGACCACGAGAGTCTGAAGAATTGAATTGGACAAAGAAAAGCATAATGTGGGAGCTACCGGATTGGAAGAAATTAAACCTCCGACACAATCTTGATGTCCTGCACATTGAGAAGAATATTTGTAAAAACTTTTACGGGACGATGTTGGCCATAGATGGGAAAAACAAGTACACATACAAAGCACGTGATGATTTGCAAGAAATGGGCATAAGGCAAGAATTGCATCTACAGAGGAAAGATAACGGATCCGTTGTAAAGCCTCGGGCAGCCTACACATTGGATTCTCGACAAATAGATGGTTTTTGTGAATTCTTGAAGTCTATTAGTTATCCAGATGGCTATGCAGTAAACATCTCAAGATGTGTGACTTCTAAAAGTGGAAGATTATCAGGCATGAAAAGTCATGATTGTCATGTCTTGCTTCAGCGACTTCTACCAATTGGCATGCGTGGTTTTGTGAACAAGGAGATCTGTACAACACTATTTGAGTTGGGCAACTTCTTCCAAGAATTGTGCTAAAAAACATTAAGGCAGACTGATTTGGAAAAAATGGAGGAACAAATTGTGCTCATACTTTGCAAGTTGGAAAAAAATTTTCCTCCAGCTTTCTTTGATGTGATGGTCCATTTGGCTGTTCACTTGCCCCGTGAGGCCATGTTTGCTGGACCGGTGCAATATCGATGGATGTACCTGATCGAAAGGTAATCATTATGAACATATGGTTATTTATTAATTTGTTATAACTAAACTATTGTGCAAAAATCCACCGATAAAAGACTATTGTTTAAGAAGTAATTTTCTTGCATCAAGAAGCATAATTTTCATTCTCAATTTTTGTTGAAGGTTTCTTGGGACTTTGAAAGGGTATGTTAGTAATAGAGCATGTCTAGAAGGTTCTATTGCTGAGGCTTACATTGTCAAAGAGTGTCTTACTTTTTATTCAATGTACCTAAAAGGGATTGATAAACCTGAATGAAATAATGATGGTGGTGAACGTGGTCCCGGGATGGAGGTCTTCACCCAAAATGCTCGTCTATTCTCATCTATCACAAGGGCTCTTGACCCTTCTCAAAATGAACGAGAAATGGCTCACTAGTTTGTGTTGTACAATAGCTCTGAGGTGGAGCCATATATTGAGTATGTATTTAAGTTTAATTACGTTTATGCATAATCGTTCCATTTTGTTTTGAACTCTCAATGTTAATTACGTATATCACATTTCCTTGGGTAGGGAGCAGAAGACTATTTTACATAATCTACAAGGACGTGACATAACTCAGGTACAACGAGAATAATTTCCAAAATGGTTCAAAAATCGTGTAAGATATACTAAAGAAAATAATTGAATACAATTGTTAAAACTTTCAATTCACATTAACTTAGTACACTTGTTACATGGTGTTTTATGTAGATGAATGATATGCGAACGAAAGGGTCACCTGAAGCAACTGACGAATTGTGGTCATTAGCAAATGGTCTTGGATCGGTAATTTACTTTTATTCTGGGTGCATCTACAATGGAATTCGATTCCATACTAGAAACCGTGAAAATTGTCGTACCTGCCAAAATAGTGGGTTGGTCGTAGAAGGGGACCATAATGGGAACCAAATTAATTTTTACGGCTACTTGTGCAAAATATGGGAATTGAAATACTTGCATGGGGGTACAGTGGTTTTGTTCCAATGTGAATGGTATGACACCGATCACAAGAATAGAATATACTCCGATGAACATGCCACAAGTATTGATGTTACAAGACTTTGGTATAAAGATGACCAATTTGTTCTACCTAGTCAGGTAAGACAAGTATTCTACGTCAATGATACTAACAAAGGAGAGTCGTTGAACGTGTTAAGCATCGGGGAGTATGGGATATACCAGAGCAGGATGATGTCTCTAATGATGCTTTTCAACAGGATGAAACCACTGATGGTGTTGGGGTAGTGATCCAAGATAATGATGTTCAATACAGCAGGGATGATATGGATCCTAAGATCATGTTCAATGATCAACTAATGGCAGAGAATTTAGTTCACAATGATGATGAGGATGACACAATCATAGAGTATAATGATGATGAAGATGATGAACTGCATAGCCAACCTGATGTTGATGCAGATCCTGATATAGATCTTGATATAGATTATGATATGTAGTGTTTGATTTTTAATTATATGGACAAGTGTTATAATTTAATAATAAATTGCTTGGTTTACATTGCACGGCATTGTTTTTCAAATTTCATAGCATTGTTTCTTATTTCATTTCATTTAATTATATACCATATGTACAGTTACAAAGATGTCCAGAAACGGTAAATCATTTATGAAGCCCGGCGGCTTAGTCCAGAAGATGACGAAATATGAGAAGGATAGGAAAAAAACAATCCAGAAAAATAAAATCAGATTTGATGCTCTAGGGATAAAGTCCCTCAAGAATTCAATGTTTGGTTATATTGAAAAGGACAATAGTGAAAGTTGTAGGGTGGGAAAGAGAAAGGTGGGTGAAATTGATAATGACGAGGACTATCAACCACTTGATGATGATGAAGGACTGAGTTCTTCAAGTGATAATGGCGAGCCTTTTGATTCTCAAGTGATTGAGGTAATAAATGTGTGTTTAAAAAGTAATTTCTCTATTTTTTTCACTTGTTATATTACTTGTGGTATGTTTAGTTATTTAAGCAACCTTAAATTATTGAAAATGTACTAACAATTCTTTTTTATATTATGTCAGGATATTCATATGGGTCCCGGTAAGAAAACAAATAGGTGTGCAGCTCGCCTAATAGCTTCACAAACACCTAGGGAAAAGAGAAGTATTGTTATGAAGATACACTTACTCTTCCGAGACGACCTGTAGCTGCACAAGTTAATCATTCAGAGAGCACACCCGAGGTCTCGCCCCAACCTATCCATCTTCCCGCCTTACATACTAGGCCCGATTAGCTCCCTACCTTCGCCACTCAACCTGACCACCTTTCAAGTCCATGTACTGTGACTAACAGTGGAGGTGAGAAATAAATGACCACTTAAATGAAATGATAATTTCTTATCTCAATATTTATTTAGTGCATTCATGTTTTATGTCGACTAAATTGAATAAAATTTTGGTCATAATAGCATCAATTCCAGTTTTGGGCAAGAAACGTGTACGAGGACCGACCCGAGGAAACAATGTGGAGAAGATTAGAAAGGAACATGGTGATCGAATACCCGTTACACTTAACCGTTTGACCAAAGCAATAGAAGGGGATTACGCCACACCGCTAGCAGCTGCTCTTGGTCAACAAATTCGAGTTCATGCCCCAGTCCGAAATGATGGATGGCTAGAAATTGCCTGTGGGTTAAGAGAGTCCATTGTTACAGGAGTTGGGGTAATTTGAAATATATGTGTTATATATTTAACATGTTATTTATGTTAATCGCAATGATATATAAAATATATTGAATTTTATTATTTCCAATTACAGCAAACTTTTGACTTTGGGGACTACAATAATGATGTGGATGTGAGATGTATTATTGATCATAAGTGCCAAACTTTGTACAATGAATGGAAAAGTAGATTACACACACACTACAAATCCCTTAAAGAAGACAATGTATCTGACCTCAAAAGTCAGATACTATATCCTTGTACAAAAGATGATTGGGAATGGATGATTGACAATCTGTGGGAAACTGATGATTGGAAGGTATTTATAAAAATATTTACTAAAGTAGCATCCTCCTGTATATTAATACCTTTTTTTTTTTTTATTTGTAGGTAAAGTCAGAGAATGCGATGAAAGCGAGAGGTTGTGTGAAGTATAATCATATGAGTGGCTCGAGATCATTGCACCGTGAGCATCTATCATTGTAAGTGTAGATTTACAAATTTGAACATACTAAATTATAAATACAAAATTATTGATTGACTAGAAAATCTAATGAAATGAAAGGTACAAGGAAGCAAACCGACTATTACGAAACTATTCGAAGACACCCATAAACGTCACCAACATGGGGGAATGTGGATAAATAACACAGCTGAGGAACATGATATAACCATAACTATTTCAATTTCAATAATAAATGTTTGCATTTTGATATTATGTTTTAAGCTTATTTATGTTTCATTCATAGCCCACTATGGTTTCAAAGATCACTGAGCAATCTCAACCTAGTGTCACACATCCATTGTCTGAGGAGCAGATTTCCAGGGAAGTACTTGGGAAGAGGTCGGTCTACTTGAAGGGATACGGGATCCGTAAGGACAGTACTTCATCTTCTACACATTTTGAGGCTCCTAACTTCGAGGTGATTGTTCTTCAATAGCAGTTAGTTGACCAGCGACAACAATTAGCTGACCAAGGAAAGCAGTTACTTGACCAAGCTGAAAACATGAGTACAATGCAAACTATCATTCAAATGTTGGCAGCAAAAAATGGGATAGATCTAGCAAACATTCTGGGGTTAGTTCCAAGCAACAATGTCGGGGAGGATGCATCAGGTGTAGGGGAGGATGAAACTTCTCTCGGTTGAAATAGAGGTAAATTTGACACCTCATTAAATTGATTTACTTAATTTAACCAATCCTAACATGTGTCAACAATATAAAATTATATAAACTTTGTATTACAATCCTAGCATTACAACCTTTGTATACAATAGCTTGATAAAACAATAATTTCACAACAATTTTCTGATTAATTTTAACTATATTTGTATATTATTGTTGAAGTTAATGCATTAATAAAATACTCATGTTTTTATCCTTTTGTTCACAGGTTGGTGCTGGATGTTCGTGGTTCAGTAGTGATATATATCGTTTTGCACGTTGGCATTCATTTAATTTTTCTTTGTTTCGTTTTATAGGTTTTTCTGTTGAATGTTTATATACTTTTTGGAATTATTATGTTTGGGATTGTTGGATATAGTTAGACGCATTCTAGGATTCTTATGTTTAGTATTGTTGGATATTTGAATAAAATTTGGGATATTGAAATGCATTTGATATTAATTTGGTTACATTACAAATTGTTATGATGTGTTTAGTTTAGTTTTTACTCAATGTTATGTAAAGGTTTTTTTTGTATGTTTTACAGAGAAATACAGGTTACTTAGAAATACACGTTTAGGAAGTGGATCAATTAGGGTTTAGGTGTAGTATGAATTGCTAAGTAATAATAGGTCATGGGAAGCTAAGATTAAATTTGTTTTAGATGGTTAGGCTGACAATATTTTAATCATTAGGAAAAAAAGTATAGGGTGTCAATGTGTCTTATTTTATCTTGCATTTTTTATATTCATTTGTAGTAACTTGTTTTCAAATTCATTTTTTGTTCCCAAAAGAAAGAAAAAATGGTTTCATCTTTAATAGTATATATGTGGCTCCTTTCGGTTACATAATAGTATATATGTTGAGCAACAGTGGACTTGCTTCTTGTGAGTTAGAATATCTGCAAGGAGACATCAGATGGACTAGAATCTCGATTGAAGGGATATTCATCCATCATTCATTTCGTGCTGGATTCCATTACCTTCAGGAAGGCTTCTAATATGCTTTACTGTGACATTCCTTCCTTTCAGCCAATGGAAATTTATGTTGATAACGAGGCGAAATTGACCCTTCATGGTCTTGTACAGGTATTGCTTTGGAAGTTTGGTTTTTGGTC
The DNA here is from genome assembly GCF_055761805.1 of Camellia sinensis. NCBI lineage: Eukaryota > Viridiplantae > Streptophyta > Magnoliopsida > Ericales > Theaceae > Camellia > Camellia sinensis. Next base: position 1,223,119 of record NW_028128998.1, on the reverse strand, counting down.
TTTACCTTATTTTTAACCATTGTCTTACCTCTCAATTTTATCCATTATCATTTGGTCATGAAGAAGTTGACAGTGTTATATGGTTCTTTATCCCTTTTCTACTGGAGAGGATACAATATTTAGCTTATGATTTCTACATTTTAAGGTTGGCCTAATGTACTGTGATATGTATGGCATTGTTGTTTTTACTGGTTATTCTTATTCATGTTAGGTATTTAGATGTTTGGGACATTTGCTTTGGTCCCAATTTTTTGCAGTTTGTTATTAACTTGAGTGATATCTCCTATTATGAAAAATAAGGAGAGAAAGGGAAAACAAATAAACAAAGAAATGAAGGGGAAAAGGGTTTTAAATTACATAATTGTGTCTTTTTTACATCCTGGAGTTCATTGCATTGAAATCCAATGTTGGTCATGTGATTCCTCTACGCGTGAGAAGAATACATGATTCAGTTTAGTTGAACACCTGAATATGGGCACTTTTAGTTGCACACCTGAATAAGGGTACTTAAATTGGTTCCAATCTGTGGGAGAGTCCAATGAGTTATGTTACTTCTGTTAGTGATTTAAAATGAGAATTAACAATATGTCCCCCAATATATATTATATAAGTATATATATATATCCAAAATTGCTTCTTTTTTTTTCTTTTTTTTTTGTTCCAAATGTGTTAGCTACACTTTAAGAATGAAGGTACAGAGTATAATAGTTTCTCCATTTGCAGGAAGTGTAAAGATGTTTATAGAAGGATGCCCATATTGGTGATGGGCTAGTGTTGTTTTGGGTTATTATGGACAACCTTTGCAATATTTGAATGTGTAAGGATGAAGATAATTGTGCTTTGTGCTGAGAAGAACAAGATAATTGGCTATAGCTAATGGGTATCAAGAAGCTTTGATGTGTAAATACAATGGGAGATGCATGTTTTTAAAATTAACATGATTTTATTTTCCAAAATCTAAAACTGTAATACAACTATATATATGCAGGTTTGGAAGTGAAATTGTACATGCCAAACCAAAAAAGAACTAATAAGGATATACACGTGTTTTTATGAATGTGATTTATCACAAGCTCATATCTGCATGTCCACGTGAGGACATTGTGGGCAAAAACATTGTTGAATTTCTTTTAATCATTAGTATGCATAATATTAAACAGCAGTCTATGGATTTGCTTAAGCATGATTTATGGTTTTGTAGTTTGAGTCTCTTTATTGTTCTTTACTTATTTGAAGCTTTATGATGTATGGGGTTTCTTCAATTTTATTTACCATTACTTCAACGCATCTCCATTTCCGTAACCTCTGTTGCTTGCAGATTCGAACTTTAGGAATGCTAAGGTCCAGATTTCAATCATTGCCTACTGCTTTTAATGCCTATTTAATTCCGGAGGAAAAGAGTGAGCCAACAAAAAAGAAAGGACTGCTGAAGTCCACTTTTTCTCGGAACTTTGCTCAGGTTATTTTATTTGCTACTCTCTAGAAAATATGGGAATTCCTTTCCTTCAATTTTATTTATCTAATAAATTTTTTCAGATCCCATCAAGCAATGAAAAAGCAGCAGCAAGATTTGCTCAGTTATGGAACACAATAATCAACAATTTTAGAGAGGAGGATCTTATAAGTGATAGGTAATCATGGGTGTGAAACTTTGCACAATAATACACACCTATTTTTTTTTTATGTTGTTTGACTCCTACGATCTAAACTTTTTTTGTGTCCTAACATGTGTTGAGAAATTTTTTTTTTTCTTCTGAATCTTATTATATTCTGCTGTAGTATGTATAACTTTGTATCATTTCCAGGGAAATGGACCTGTTGCTTGTTCCATATTGGGCTGACCGTGAGTTGGACCTCATACAATGGCCTCCATTTTTGCTTGCTAGCAAGGTTTGTCACATGGTTCAAATTTGTTTAAAATGGAAATGTTGCGAAATTCCCAATTGGAAGTGTTGCAAAAATGGAAGTATTGTAATAGTATATAACATGACATCCAATTTTATTTATTTATTTATTTTTTCAATAAATTTGACCTAAGAGCAAATAGATATAAGTTAATATTCAAAGAATCAATTGAGAAAATAATGAAAGCTTTTCAATAAAACAAAGTAATGAAAGTTTGAAAAAAGAAAAAGACAGAGAGAAGTAAGGTCATTTTAACCTTGAGAGCAACTCAAGTCTTGTAGAACTTGAAAATTGGACATTCAAAACACGTCAATCTAAGACTTTTGCTAAAGTTTTATTTATTTATTTATTTATTTTTGGGGTACAAATTTAACAGCTAGAAAAAGAAAATAGAGAAAAATAGCCTAACACAAAATTTATAATATAAAAAAAAAAGCGCAACGGTCGTAATGGTGTTATAACGGGGACTACGGCCTTTACATAACAGTGGTGGTTGTTACGGCTGTGAATTTCTATCACACCGCTATAGCAGCCATAACGGGTGGTGGTAACCATTGAAACCATTATGTATGGTTACGGTTGCATTTTAAAAACATGTTTGAGAATAATTTTGATCATTCGAAGTAGAGAAATTCTACAGGGATAGGCAAGTGTATCATTGGATTGGCTTGCAAAGATAGGGAATTTTTTTGCAGAAGGTCTCGAGTAGCTGCTTTCTGATTCACTTAATAAACTTATTCTCTGATGATCAGTGGGTGGAAGCAACGTGCAAGTCTTTGGTCATATTAGTAGTTGTGATGGAATCTTTGAGAACTTACTAAACTTTGTCTCAAGGGTAACACGATTTAACATAATTTTCTGATGACTATATATGTCTTTTGGCTAGATCCCAATAGCGTTGGACATGGCTAAGGACAGCAACGGAAAGGATAGAGAACTGAAAAAGAGGATTGAAGCTGACGACTATATGTCTTGTGCTGTTCGTGAGTGCTATGCTTCATTTCAAAACATTATTAAGATTTTGGTTCAGGGTGGTCGCGAAAAAGAGTAAGTTTTATTACATTCTTATAATTTTGATTGAGAAATGGATATACATATTGCATATTGATGCTTTGTTATATCATAATGCTTTATTTGTCCAAATGGCCTTTCCAAGGTTATAGAATATATATTAACTGAGGTTGACAAACATATAGAATAAGGCAAGCTATTAATTGAATACAATATGGGTGGTCTTCCTAGCCTCTATGACCACTTCGTCAAGCTTATCAAGTACTTGGTATTTTTTTGCAATATCATGGCAGTTGTTTTATGTGACTCGTTAATGGGATTTATGAAGTGTTCACATTGATTTAGTTTCATTTCTGCAGTTAGAGAATAAGCAGACAGACATGGATCAGGTTGTGATTCTTTTCCAAGACATGTTGGAGGTTGTGACAAGAGACATAATGATGGAAGATCACATAACAGGTGAAGCATTTTGATGTGATTGCTCCTGATTTTATACTAGTGACTTGATGCCATCTGATGTTGGTTACATTTTTTCTTCAACAGCTTGGTAGATTCTATCCATGGTGGATCAGGACATGAGGGGATGGTCCCCCTTGAATATCAAGTATTTGCATCTGCTGGAGCAATAAATTTTCCGGTTCAAGAAACAGAAGCTTGGAAAGAGAAGGTGATTGGTGGAGATATCATAATGACAAATTTTAATTTCAAACTATTTACCTATTGATTCGTCCTCCCGTCTCCCCCCTCCCCCTCTCAAAAAAAATAAAAAATAAAAGTAGTACCTGTTAACTTTGATGCATTTCTCCAGATCAAACGGCTCGATCTATTGCTTACAGTGAAGGAGTCTGCAATGGACGTACCATCAAACCTAGAAGCTCGAAGGCGCATTTCATTTTTCTCAAATTCATTGTTTATGGACATGCCTTCAGCACCTAAAGTCCGCAATATGCTTTCCTTCTCGTAAGTTTTTCGAGTTCTTTTGCATGTAACCTTAGTTTTCCTTGTACATGTGTGTTGTATATGCTTGATTTGTTGGTCTTGTACTTGTTTGTATTTTGTACTCTTATTGTAATTTTCAAAACTAAGCACTGAGGGATCATTTGGGAAGTGACTTTTTGTCTAAAATATGTTTGGGAATGACTTTTTGACTTCTTACCAAAAGATACGCAAGAAGTGGAGTGAATTGAAAGAAATCTCTGACCTTTTTGTATGAGTTGAGATTTTTTTAGCTTTTGGGATTTTCTAGTGGCATTTTTACTTTTAATCTAAAATATTAACTACCCAAACGAGGCCTAAATATTTTGTACAATGTGTGGCCTAGCAGTGAAACCTCTGAAGCCCCTATAAGAATGCATGTTTCTTCTGTACAATGACTAGATGCTGTATGCTATTATCTGCTACTATGAATCTTTTTCTCGTATGTTATTGATAATCAATTTCTTTTGTATGTGTTGCGGTGATGTTTCTCCTAGTGTTTTGACGCCTTACTACTCGGAAGAGGTGCTATTCTCTCTACGCGAATTGGAAGTGCAAAATGAAGATGGGGTTTCCATCCTTTTTTACCTGCAGAAAATTTTTCCTGCTTAGATTTTCATTATGGGCAACATTGGTGGATTGTGTTTTTTTAATAGACATTTCAAGCATTTTTTGTTTTTTTGGTGGTAGCAAATTGGTCATGCATATGAATGGAACAACTTTCTTGAGCGAGTAAAGCACGACAATGAAGAAGAATTTAAATGATCAGATGAACTTGAAGAAGACAAACTAGAAAAACTACGCCTTTGGGCATCATATAGAGGCCAAACATTGACTAGGACTGGTAAGCTGTTTGTTTTAGTGTGTGGACGTGCTTAGATGCATGTCTGCATGTGTTTTTTCATTGGTTGTCTGTGTATGTGGCGAGAGTGTGTTCTGTAGCTCCAAGATCTTACTATTAGCACATCCTTTCATTTTTCATTGCACTGACACATTATTACAAATGCCAGTAAGAGGCATGATGTATTACCGGAAAGCTTTAGAACTTCGGGCCTACCTTGATATGGCCAAGGATGAAGGTACTTGCTCGTCCATTTGGAGAATTTGGGATCATTGATGTTATACAGCTCTTCACTTTGGTGTTAATAAAAATGCTAGTATTCTTTTTATTTGAATGAAAAAATTGTTATACATCAAGATACTCTGAATGCACTTTTGTTACTTGATGACTACCCATGATCAGATTTAATGGAAGGCTACAAGGCTGTTGAATTAAATACGAGGATCAGATTAAAGAAGAAAGGTCATTGTGGGCACAATGTCAAGCAGTGGCCAATATGAAGTTTACATACGTGGTCTCATGTCAACAATATGGGATTGACAAACGATCTGGAAATTATCACGACCCAAAATAGTAAATAAACAATGTCCAATGAGCTGTGACAGTCTGTATGCCAAAAAGACTGTTCATACACATATACATGAACAGTACAGAACAGTATGTACATATTAACAATCATTCAGTTCAGGGACCTAATCCCTATTAAACAGTACAGTAACAATCTATACAGTTTACAAAACAGATACAGAGACAGACAGGGAAATTAAAACACCCCTAAGCCATAACTTGACAGGCTCGGAACCTCGCAGTGAGGCACAGTGGTTGGCTTGACAAAACTGGAGCTTACCCCGACACTTCTAACCACGGTCTGGTGCCTGTACACCTACATATATATATATATATATATATATATGAGCAGTGAGCTAAAGCCTAGTGAATAACGTAATACGTAAAGGGGTTAAGAATGAATGTCCTTACAGTAATGAAAATAGTTCGTTAATTCAGTATATCAGTCATTCAGTCATATGTGGTACATTCATTAACATAACAATACAGTAAACAGTAGGTCTTAAATGACCAAACAGTAAATGATGGTCATCGATCAACAAACAGTAGTGGTTCCAACATGGGAACCGACAGAGATCTCCGTATCAGTAACAGTAAACAGTAGCTGCTAAGGATGCCACAATATAGTTCAGAATATAGGACATACATTCATTCAATTAACAGTGTCAGTTCAGAAAGCAGTGCAGTTTAATTATTCAGAAGATAATCATTTTGAGCATATCTTTACACAGTTGTTACTCACAAAGTTCTGGGCCACAGTAAAGCTAGAGCGCGTCCCCAGTCGCCAATCCTACACAGTTACAGATTGAACACACACTAAGCTACACAGTTGGGAAAGATAATAACTTAATCCCTAATTTGCCTCCGTGTGTTCTACATCTATATCCTCATTAAGATGCCTTAAACTAGGCCTAAGAATGCCTAGGATGGGATGGGGATGCAAAGACGCATTCAGAAAATATTTTTAGAATTTTCAGAAAACAGAGGTTACGCTCGAGCGTAGGTTACTCCGCTCGAGCGGACATGCAGACAAAGGTTTCCGCTCGAGCGTAGACTTACCCGCTCGAGCGTTATGCAAAACAGTCAGAAGTGCTGGATAGGTGAAAATCACGCTCGATTGGGCGCTCGACACCCGCTCGAGCATGAGACAGAAAGTCCTGCTCGAGCGTCAATTATTCCGCTCGAGCGGACTTCAAAACAGTGCAAAGTACTGGGAGCACGAATTTCACGCTCGAGCGCCAGTCACCCCGCTCGAGCGTGAGTTCAAAATCTGAAATTCCCAGATTTGAACTTTCAAGCTCAAACCAAGTTCAAATGCATTAAAACCAATTCCTTTAGGCCCTTTTCTTGGAAAACATTTGTAAATACATAGAATAACATGATTCAAAGCTCAATTTGTAAAATCAAGGCCCAAAAGGAAGATCAATTCAACTCAATTTGAAACCAATTTTCATGAACATAATTCAAGCATAACATGCATGAATTTAAACCATTCCAAAGCTTCAATTCATGTTCTAATGAGCCAATATTTTCAAAGACAAGGTGAAAGCATGGTTTATGATCAAAACATGGACATGCATGTGGCAAATTTATGAAGAACAAGCTCTAAAATGCAAGAGTATACCATGCATGCAATAATTGAGCTCCAATTCAACAATTTGAGCCATAAGTTGGCTCTAGACTTCAACTTTGCTCAAAACCATGCAAGAACAAGCTTAAACACAACAATGAGAGGTTGAGTTCCCTTACCTAGGTCTCCAATACAAGGTGAGGAAGCTTAATTTGCTAATTCTCTCTTCAATTCTACCAAGTTTCCAAGCAATTTGGTTGAAATCAAGTCCTTCTCCTAGCTCTCTCTCTCTCTAATCGGTTAAGTCTAAGAAAAATGGGCTGATGAAGTGTAGTAATTTTAGCATTAGAGATCAACTAAGAGGCTCATGAAAGTCCACTAGGTGAGAAAATGGCAATTAAGTCCAACTCTTGTAATTTAACTCATTTTAATCCAATTTAATCATACCAAATCACATTTTAGATAAATGCACCATAAAATCATATAAATTCCAATGAATACAAATCATCAATCAATTTCAGATTCGGCCGCCGATAAGGCCTTTAATTCGCAATTTAAACACAAAGGCATGAACAGATAATCAAAAAGTCAACAGATAGACATAAAATTAAACAGATATACTTAATCAATTCAGTTCCAGATTTCAGTCAGTCAGTTCAGTACTTCAATCAATTCAGTTACCAATCATAATCAGTCTCAGTTTAGCAATAATCAGTGATTAATCGGTAAACAGTGACGAGGGTTGTTACAGTCTCCCCTCCTTAAAAAGAGTTTAGTCCTTTAAACTCAAGTTACCTTCGTTTTGGAAGAAAACAAGATTCAGCGGAAACAGTTTAGGATGTCTTTTAGCCATGTCATCTTCCCTCTCCCAAGTGGCATACACGCCACCATGGTTTTGCCAGTCAACTTTCACTAACGGGATCTCTTTATTTCTCAATTTCTTGATCCGTCTGTTTACAATCTAAATAGGTCGTTCCTCGTAAGTGCAGTTATCACTCAGCACTACACGAGTAGGCTCTATCACGTAGAAAGGATCCCAGAGGTAGTCCCTCAATATAGAAATGTGGAAGACGTTGTGCATATGCTCCATTTCAGGAGGAAGCGCAACTTGATACGCCACCGGATTGATTTTCTCAATAATCTCATATGGTCCGACGTATCTCGGCGCTAACTTGCCTTTGACTCCAAAACGAGTCTGGACTTTCATCGGTGTCACTTTCACAAACACGTGATCACCCACTTCGTATTCTCTATCCCGTCTTCTGACATCAGCATAACTTTTCTGTCTGCTCTGTGCGGTTTTCAATCTCTGTTGTATCAGTTTCACTTTCTCAGTCGTTTCGTATGCAATCTCGGGCCCAAGCAAAGGCCCATCTCCAACTTCTGCCCAGCAAATCGGAGATCTACATTTTCTTCCATACAATGCCTCGAAAGGCGCCATACCAATACTTGAATGATAACTGTTGTTGTAGGCGAATTCAGCCAATTGCAAATGGCTTTCCCAGTTTCCCTGAAAATCGAGGACACACATTCTTAGTAAATCCTCCAGAGTCTGGATGGTCCTTTCTGACTGGCCATTGGTCTGAGGATTAAGCACTACTCAGTCTCAGTTCAGTACCCAATGCAGTCTGTAAGCTTTGCCAAAATCTCGATGTAAACTTCGAATCCCTGTCAGAAACAATGGACACAGGCACTCCATGTAGTCTAACAATTTCATCAATATAGAGTATAGCCAATTTGTCCGCATTATAAATTGTCTTAACAGGTAAGAAATGAGCAGATTTAGTCAGTCTATCAACAATAACCCAAATTGAGTCCATACCTTTACTGGAGCGAGGCAATCCCACAATAAAATCCATGGTGATATGTTTCCATTTCCACTCCGGTATGGGTAAGGGCTGCAACAAGCCTGTAGGTCGTTGATGTTCGGCTTTAACTTGTTAGCAATGAAGACATTTTGCCACAAACTCACCAATCTCTTTCTTCATTCCCAGCCACCAGAAATTCAGTTTCAGATCTTGATACATTTTCGTATTCCCTGGATGGATAGAAAATTTTGAATTGTGGCCCTCTTGCATAACTCTTCTTTTCAATTCAGAATCATTTGGTATACACAGTCTTTCTTGAAATTTCAGTACATTACTTTCAAATTTGAAACTCGGTCTTGGTTTAGTTTCCCTTTCTTCGATGATCTTCTTCAAGAAGTCATCCGATTGTTGTTTCTCTTTAATTTCTTCAATCAGTGCTGGTTGAGCAGAAATAACAGCTATTGTTCCACCTTGTTCTCGTAAAACAATTTCAATTTCAGATTTTTCAAGGTCACAAAGTAGTTCTTTCTGCCCGGTAAGCAAATAGGCTAAGTTCCCAATTGATTTCCGACTCAGTGCATCGGCAACGGTGTTGGCTTTTCCCGGATGGTACAAAATCTGTAGGTCATAGTTTTTAATCAGTTCTAGCCATCTCCGCTGTCTCATGTTCAGTTCTTTCTGTGTGAATAAATATTTCAAACTCTTGTGGTCGATATATACTTCACATGTCGCCCCATAAAGATAGTGACGCCAGATTTTCAGTGCAAATACCACTGCGGCAAGTTCCAAGTCATGGGTTGGGTAATTCCTTTCGTGCGGTCTTAGTTATCGGGAAGCATAAGCAATAACTGTCCCATTCTGCATTAAAACACTTCCCAAACCCTTATGAGAAGCATCACTAAATACAGTAAAACCATCCGTACCTAAAGGTAAGGTGAGAATCGGTGCAGTTACAAGTTGAGTTTTCAACTCTTGGAATGCTGATTCCCTTTGGTCAGTCTAGTCAAATGATATCCCCTTCTGAGTTAACTGAGTCAACGGTAAGGCAATTTTGGAGAAATCTTCGACAAATCTTCTGTAATACCCGGCTAGTCCCAAAAAGCTTCGGACTTCTGTCACATTTGTTGGTCTAGGCCAGTTTACTACAGCTTCAATTTTCTGTGGATCAACAGAAATTCCATCTTTGCTAACAACATGCCCCCAAAACATAACATGATCAAGCCAAAATTCGCATTTGGACAGTTTAGCATAAAGTTTCTATTCTCTTAGGGTCTGTAGGGCAAGTCTCAAATGATGTTCATGTTCTTCTCTACTTTTGGAGTAAATCAGTATGTCATCAATGAATACTACAATAAAGTCATCAAGGTATGGTTTAAAGATTCTGTTCATGAGGTCCATAAATGCAGCAGGTGCATTGGTAACTCCGAAAGGCATAACTAAAAATTCGTAATGTCCATACCTCGTTCGAAAAGCAGTTTTGTCAATGTCTTCTGGCTTCACTTTCAACTGATGGTATCCTGATCTGAGGTCGATCTTAGAGAACACTTGAGCACCCTGTAACTGATCAAATAAGTCATCAATACGTGGCAATGGGTATTTATTTTTCACAGTTACCTTGTTCAGTTCACGGTAGTCAATACACAGTCTCAGTGAGCCGTCTTTTCTTCTTCACAAATAAAACAGGAGTGTCCCATGGCGAAGTGCTAGGCCTGATGAACTTCTTATCTAGCAATTCTTGCAGTTGCACTTTCAATTCTTTCAGTTTAGTTGGAGCCATTCGGTAAGGAGCTTTAGATACTGGCTGCGTTCCCGGAATCACATCAACGGTAAATTCAATCTCCCTGTCAATCAAATCCCCTGGCAAATTATCTGGAAAAACATCTGGGAATTCTCTGACTATGGGAATACTGTTCACATTAGCATTATCATTAGTAGATACAGTCAATACAGAACACAGATATCCTTTACACCCCTTTCTAATCAATTTAACAGCTTTCACAGATGAAATCAAATACGGAGGAGGTACTACTCCAACCCCATTAAACACAAATTCGGGTAAACCCGGTGGACGAAAAACTACTTGTTTCGTTACACAGTCTATGGTAGCATGGTATTTCGTTAACCAGTCCATTCCCAATATTACATCAAAATGATCAATGTTCAATGGCAGTAAATCAATATATAGATGTGCATCTTCAACAATAATTTCATAAGCAGGGTACATATATGCACAGGTCATAGATCCCCCAATGGGTGATGATACAGCTAACAGATAATTCATGGGTTCTAATGGTCTATTCAATTTTCGTGAAAAAGCATGCGACACATATGAATGCGTAGACCCCGAATCAATCAGTACATAAGCATTTTGAGTACAAATAGAGAGAATACCTAACACAATGGTCTCGGTATTCTGCACGTCTCCCGGTACTAGGGCGAACACTCGGCCCTGCCTCACGGGCTCTTTCTCGGTAGCTTTGGGGTTCAGTTTTGGTGCAACAGTTGATGTTGCCACGCTTGGTGCAACTTTACTATTGGCTTGTGGAGCAGAGGGGCAGTCTTTAACCATGTGGCCCACCTTGCCACACTTGTAACAGGCTCCAGATATTTTGTAACAGACCCCTTTGTGCTTCTTGCCACACTCAGAACAGGGTGGTATGAAAGCACTCCCTTGGCTAGGGCTAGTTGTTGACCCCATATTCTGTTTCTTGTTCAATGGGTTATGCTTGCCTTTCTTGAATTTAAAACCCTACCTTTTACCACGCCATTCAGACGCTGGTGTTTTAGTTTTCAGTGCCTCGATGTTCGATTCAGCCATCAAGGCTCGGTCAAGAGCATTTACATAATTCGGTAATTTCAGAACATTTATTCTGTCGAGTATTGCAACATTAAGGCCGCTTTCAAACTTTCTGGCCTTCTTGTAGTCAGTGTCAACCATATGTGGTGCATATCTAGCAAGCTCGATGAACTTCGTTTCATATTCAGCAACGGACATTGTGCCCTGTCTCAGCTGTTCAAATTCAGTTACTTTTCTGTCCCTAACACACTAAGGGAAGTAATTTTCAAAGAAGGCTCCGTTGAATTGAGCCCAAGTCATTACAGTATTGTCATCACGGATAAGCATCCACCACCTTCTAGCTTCTTCTTGCAGAGTAAAGGTGGCCAATAGCACTTTATGTGCTTCAGAGCACGGAAAAAGCTCAAACAATTTTTCTGTTTCGAGAACCCATGCTTCAGCTTTTAACGGTTCAAGGCCTCCCTGGAAGGATGGCGATTTCATTTTGCTGAACTTGTGGGTGAGAGCAATTATGTCCCCATCATTAACATTCACATTCTGTTCCGGCTGTACCGGAGGAGGAGGTGGGGGCTGTTGATTCTGTTGTTGATCTAGTCTTTCAGTTATTAGTACCATCATTCTTTCCAGTCTTGCCATTCTTGCCTCAGAGGATGAGGATTCAGATTCATTTGCAGTTCTTGTATTATCCATTTCACTATAAGCAGTTAAAGCAATTTTAAACATAAGCAGTTGCATACTTAAACAGTTTATCACATTAGCACTATTCAGTCATGTCATAACCACACACACTTTTCATGCTCATGTAATGCCCTAATCGCTTTTCTAGGACATCCTATAGCTCATTTGGACACGTTTGTGCATTATAACTCGTGGTAAGTATCGCTTTGATACCACTCTATCATGATCCAAACCCGCCCTTATGGGTTTAGCACCGTAACCGGCCAGTAATCTAAGATTACCGAAGGCCTGCTTAACAGTAATACAGTAAAACAGAGTACAGGGGCATGACGGAAGCCAAAATAGTAAATAAACAATGTCCAATGAGCTGTGACAGTCTGTATGCCAAAAAGACTGTTCATATACATATACATAAACAGTACAGAACAGTATGTACATATTAACAATCATTCAGTTCAGGGACCAAATCCCTATTAAACAGTACAGTAACAGTCTATATAGTCTACAAAATAGATACAGAGACAAACGGGGAAATTAAAACACCCCTAAGCCATAACTTGACAGGCTCGGAACCTCGCAGTGAGGCACAGTGGTTGGCTTGACAAAACTGGAGCTTACCCCGACGTTTCTAACCACGGTCTGGTGCCTGTACACCTACATATATATATATATATATATATATGAGCAGTGAGCTAAAGCCTAGTGAATAACGTAATGCGTAAAGGGGTTAAGAATGAATGTCCTTACAGTAATGAAAATAGTTCGTTAATTCAGTATATCAGTGATTCAGTCATATGTGGTACATCCATTAGCATAACAGTACAGTACACAGTAGGTCTTAAAAGACCAAACAGTAAATGATGGCCATCGATCAGTAAACAGTAGTGGTTCCAACAAGGGAACCGACAGAGATCTCTGTATCAGTAACAGTAAACAGTAGCTGCTAAGGATGCCACAATACAGTTCAGAATATAGGACATACATTCATTCAATTAACAGTATCAGTTCAGAAAGCAGTACAGTTCAATTATTCAGAAGATAATCATTTTGAGCATATCTTTACGCAGTTGTTACTCACAGAGTTCTGGGCTATAGTAAAGCTAGAGCGCGTCCCCAGTCGCCAACCCTACACAGTTACAGATTGAACACACACTAAGCTACACAGTTGGGAAAGATAATAACTTAATCCCTAATTTGCCTCGGTGTGTTCTACATCTATATCCTCATTAAGATGCCTTAAACTAGGCCTAAGAATGCCTAGGATGGGATGAGGATGCAAAGACGCATTCAGAAAACATTTTCAGAATTTTCAGAAAACAGAGGTCATGCTCGAGCGTAGGTTACTCCGCTCGAGCGAACATGTAGACAAAGGTTTCCGCCCGAGCGTAGACTTACCCGCTCGAGTGTTATGCAAAACAGTCAAAAGTGCTGGATAGGTGAAAATCACGCTCGATTGGGCGCTCGACACCCACTCGAGCATGAGACAGAAAGTCCCGCTCGAGCGTCAATTATTCTGCTCGAGCGGACTTCAAAATAGTGCAAAGTACTGGGAGCACGAATTTCACGCTCAAGCGCCAATCACCCCGCTCGAGCGTGAGTTCAAAATCTGGAATTCCCAGATTTGAACTGCCAAGCTCAAACCAAGTTCAAATGCATTAAAACCAATTCCTTTGGGCCCTTTTCCTGGAAAACATTTGTAAATACATAGAATAACATGATTCAAAGCTCAATTTGTAAAATCAAGGCCCAAAAGGAAGATCAATTCAACTCAATTTGAAACCAATTTTCATGAACATAATTTAAGCATAACATGCATGAATTTAAACCATTCCAAAGCTTCAATTCATGTTCTAATGAGCCAATATTTTCAAAGACAAGGTGAAAGCATGGTTTATGATCAAAACATGGACATGCATGTGGCAAATTTATGAAGAACAAGCTCTAAAATGCAAGAGTATACCATGCATGCAATAATTAAGCTCCAATTCAACAATATGAGCCATAAGTTGGCTCTAGACTTCAACTTTGTTCAAAACCATGCAAGAACAAGCTTAAACACAACAATGAGAGGTTGAATTCCCTTACCTAGTCTCCAATACAAGGTGAGGAAGCTTAATTTGCTAATTCTCTCTTTAATTCTACCAAGTTTCCAAGCAATTTGGTTGAAATCAAGTCCTTCTCCTAGCTCTCTTTCTCTAGTCGGCTAAGTCTAAGAAAAATGGGCTGATGAAGTGTTGTAATTTTAGCATTAGAGATCAACTAAGAGGCTCATGAAAGTCCACTAGGTGGCAAAATGGCAATTAAGTCCAACTCTTGTAATTTAACTCATTTTAATCCAATTTAATCATATCAAATCACATTTTAGATAAATACACCATAAAATCATATAAATTCCAATGAGCACAAATTATCAATCAATTTTAGATTCAGCTGCCGATAAGACCTTCAATTCATAATTTAAACACAAAGGCATGAACAGATAATCAAAAAGTCAACAGATAGACATACAATTAAACAGATATACTTAATCAATTCAGTTCCAGATTTCAGTCAGTCAGTTCAGTACTTCAATCAATTCAGTTACCAATCATAATCAGTCTCGGTTTAGTAGTAATCAGTGGTTAATCGGTAAACAGTGACGAGGGTTGTTACAAAAATCCTCGTGCACAAGACATTCTAGGGCTTATGACAACGTATGTGTTCCGGTATAGTCTTTTGTGGATTTGGTGATTGTCATAATTTACCATTGTCATATTTCCTTGTCACAAGTATCCATCTATTCGTGTAGCTTACATTGATGAGGTTGAAGAACCCGGCAAAGATGCATCTAAAAAAATTATCCAGAAGGTTTACTATTCTGTGCTAGTGAAAGCTGCTTTGCCTAAGTCTGCTAATTCTTCAGAGGCAGTACAGAATTTGTATCACGTAAAAACTAAGGCTCTCTTTTAAAACAAACTTTGGATCAGTAGTTTTAAGTTTAATAGGAGATAAGATAGTCTCAACCAAATACTACTCTACTTGATAGTGCTTAGATTGCTTACTGAGGTCATGAGATTTGCTGGAATTGATCGGAGGCATTGTCACTCCTGTAACTGATATTTGCCACATCATTCTTCAACCACACTCACTGATATAGTGAAAATGAATTACAAAGTAAATAAACCATGAATTTGTGACAAGTTATTTACTTGAAAGTGTTGCTACCCAAAATCACTTGAAAGAATCTACTGTTGCACATAAATAACTACTATGCTCTCATAAGGCACACTTGAAAATTATATAGATTTCCACATTTAATTAATTTGAGTCTCTTCCCAAAGAATAATGCTTCTTCATCTTTAATTCTGCTGGTCTGCTGCTGCTGCTGCTGCTACTGTAATGTTGCTGTGAAGCGGGCTGCTACTAGATGCTGGTCTGCTGTAAATTTGGGTTGTTGTTAGTTTCATGTTTTCATTTTGTTATCTGCTGTTTTTACTATGGGTTCACAATTTGGATGTATTTGAGTATTTTAATGAGTTTACCCTTTTAGGTTTTATACAACGCTTCCAAAAGCATATTTTTCAACAGTGTTTTTTTGCCTACACATCAACTTTAGATGATTTAATATCAATGTTATTAGTTTGTAATAGAAGTGCCTGAGGGATGCCTCTTGTAAATATGTAAATCTTATAAAAAAATATATATGTTTTCAATTTTTTTTGCCGCTACAAATTTGTCGTTGCCAAAAAGTAAAGCTTTCTTGACAAACAACTTGTCGGGAAATGTGTAGCCAAAAGTTTATTTTTGCCCACTCATATTGTGTTGCTAAAAGTGTATTTTTTGCCAATGCCAATTTGTTGTTGCCAAAACTAAAGTTTTATCGACAACCAAATCGTTGGAAAATGGCAACATTTATCGACGTAAATGTGTCGCTAAAAGTTACTTTTGCTCACTCATATTGTGTTGGTAGAAGTGTATTTTTTGCCAATGCCAATTTGTCGTTGCCAAAAGTAAAGCTTTAGCGACAAACAAATCGTTGGCAAATGGCAACATTTACCGACGTAAATGTGTCGCCAAAAGTTTACTTTTGCCGACGCATATGTTGTTGCTAAAAGTATATTTTTGCCCATGCAAATTTGTGCCGCGAAAAGTGCCACACAATCATCATATTTGAATGACTTTTACCGATGCAAGGTAAA
Organism: Camellia sinensis; assembly: GCF_055761805.1. NCBI lineage: Eukaryota > Viridiplantae > Streptophyta > Magnoliopsida > Ericales > Theaceae > Camellia > Camellia sinensis. The sequence continues at coordinate 1,206,789 of NW_028128998.1, read as the reverse complement.
TTGCCGACGATGGATGAAGGCTTTTATCGACGACTATGTTCGTCGCTAAAGGCATTACTTTTACCAACGCAATGATAATTTTGTTGGCAAAAACTTTTGCCAACTCACTTTTGCCTACGGGTTGCCAACGTAGCTTTGTGTGTCAGCAAAACTCTTTGCCAACGAGTTGACGATAAATATTCAGGATGACGTGCCATGGTGTATGCTTTTTGCAGACAATATTGTGTTAGTGGATGAGACTAGAGAAGGAGTTAACACAAAGTTGGAGATTTGGAGAAAAGCTCTTGAATCTAAAGGATTTCGGATAAGCAGAACTAAGACAGAGTACATGGAGTGTAAATTTAGTAACAGTAATAATGAAAGTAGAGGAGAAGTGAAGATTGAGAACCAAGAACTGCCTAAGAGTGAACATTTTCGTTATTTAGGGTCGATTATCACAACAGCGGGAGAGATTGATGCAGATGTGGCCCATAGGATTAAGGCGGGATGGTGTAAGTGGAGAAGTGCATCTGGGCTACTGTGCGATAAACGAATACCCACTAGACTAAAAGGTAAGTTTTATAGAACGGCTATTAGACCAGCTATGTTGTATGGGACAGAGTGTTGGGCAACCAAGAAACATCATGTAGATAAGATGAGTGTGGCTGAGATGAGGATGCTAAGGTGGATGTGTGGTAAGACTAGACAGGACAGGATTAGGAATGAGTGTATTCGGGAATGGGTAGGAGTAGCACCGATAGAAGATAAGTTGAGAGAGAATCGTTTGAGATGGTTTGGTCATATTCAACGGAGACCAACAGAGGCAGTAGTGAAGAGATGCGATACTGTAACGGTAGATGGAAGTGTTAGGGGACGGGGTAGGCCTAGATTAACGTTGACTAGCGTTATAAATAGAGATATGAATCTACTTAATTTGACTAATGAAATGGCCTTTGATAGGGCCGCGTGGAGAAGAAGGATTCATGTAGCCGACCCCATTTGATGGGACTTAAGGCTTTGCTTGGTTTGGTTTGGTTTGGTTATTTATTAAGAAAAGCTACATACTATAATTTTTTTTTTATAAATTCGAAAGAAATGCTAAAGACTCATAAATTTACCCAAAATGATATAATAATAGAATTAGAATCTATATCATACCACATAATTTTATCATTATCTAATGATTTATCATATTCAATTTTATAGAACAATATTTTAATTTTAAAAAAGTTGTCAAAATACAAAACTTAAATATGCTGTAATAATAGTCATGCCGGCCTTTTTAAACTAGTATATATATAAATGGCAATATGGAGAGGTAGGTGAGTTGTGCATATTCTAAACCTCTCTTATAGTTGACCAAAAAAAAAAAAAATAGAGGATCGTTTGCATAGACTTATGGTGGTTGTGTTGGTTTTGGGAATGGCGGCGGCGGCGGTGCTGGTGCTGGTGGTAGTGGAGGTTTTTGGTCCTAAAATTTGTGAAGGTGTTTGCACTATAATTATTTTTCTATCGATTATGCCCTATTGATTGTGGTCAAATCTAATTTTATTAATTGTGGCTTATCAATTGTCGCCAATTATGTCCTGTTAATTGTGACCTGTCGATCATGATCAAATCTAATCTCATTGATTGTGACTTATTGATTTTGGTTTGTCAATTTAGATCATGAATCATCTTTTTATAAATAAATATATGGCCATGTTATTTATATTATTATTGTTATTGTTATGCTTTGAGCAGGAGGCATGGGAAGTGGTCTAGGAAGTTCAACGTGGCTGATTAAAGTAACCTCCCATTATGATTGTGGCAACGTGGCTTTAAAGAAACAAACTACCTAGAGTAGTTCTTGAAGGAAACTATTGGTGAAGCTTACAAATAGGCAAAACAAAGAGGAACGAAGGGATAAAAAAACAACCAAAAAGTTAGTTTTAGGCTTAGCATAATTTAGGAATAGTTTCTCTTTCGAAATAGGAGTAGTTCATTACTGTATTCTATAAATTTTTGTGAACCTCAATAGTTTCACTTTTGAAATTACTTGTTGTTTGCTTCATTTACTTTGTAACTTTCAGTTATTCCAAAAAGTCCTCATTCTTTTGGGGTATTTGAACCAATTCCACAATTACTTGATTGTTTAGTCAAAATTTTTGTTTAATTCCTGTCAATTGGGAGTTAACATAATTTTTACTAACAGAAAGCCTATCACATGTGAAACAAAGCATGCAGTAGTAGTAGTGAAGATGGAGGAAAGAAAAAAATCCAACAGCATTACTACACCTCCTGCTAGGAGTGTAAAAATGGCTTGCAGCCCGTGGGCAGCCAGAAGCCCGCTCATGGCCCTGAGCCCATTTAGGCCCAAGCCCAGCCTGAGCCCCTGGGCCATCATTTTGAAACCGGCCCGGCCCATAGCCCAACCCATCGTCCCGCTTAAGGCTCACTCAAGACCCGGCCCAGCCCAAGCCTAGCCCGCCCGAGGCCCACTGTCTTTTTTATTGGAAAATAATAAAATTTTGGTAGAAAAAAAAATAAAAAAAACAAAAAAATTGGTCAGACCTTGCTCACCGACCCGCCCAAGGCCCGAATACCCCTGGGGTTAGGCTAAGGCCTAGGCCTATTTTTTTTGGCACGTGGGCTAGCCTGGCCAGGCTTGAATTTCGACGAGACCCTGCGAGGCCCAACATGGGCCGGGCCGGGCTAGATTTACACCCCTACCCCTGCGCCCCCAGTACGACCCAATAGACCAACAAGGTCATTTTGCTCCCCCATCTCCGCCACATTCCTAATGTTCTCTCTGTAATGTGTTTTTTGAAACTTCTTTATTCCTTAATTCTAGATCATGGGTTATCATTATTATTACTCAAAACATTCCACTTCTATATAGATATATGTATTAATTCTTATAATAATAAAATTTAATTACATAATCAGATACAATTATATCACATGAGATGGAGACTCATTAAATGTGTGGATGTCACCCTCATGCGAAAGTGTAATGTGTTATTCCGGTTATAGCTTGTTTTGTGATATGATTTTATATACTTTTGGAACTGTTCTCTTTGTGTATATAAACGTTAACATAGTTTGGTACTTATTTGTTCTAATGGAAAACATAATGGTACACACCCTTCAATGTGTGCATACCATTGGATCTTATAGTTATAACTAAAAAGAAAAATAACGTAATTTTAATTTTTGAGTCATGACTAAAAAGAAAAAGAAAAAGAAAAAAATGTCATAACTGTTGGGAAAAACTGCTCACATTATATAATTTCACATTGCATATCGCAAAATTATGAGATGAACAAAACAAACCTTCAATCCCAGGAAAAATAACATGCTGAATAAAATACAGATAAAACATAAAATGGTTAAAGGAAGTAAACCGAAGCCTGTGTGATACCACAGTCTCCTTAAAATAGATTCGCCGCCTCACCGTTGGGTGTTGGAGGTACGCCGGCGTCTACTTCCCAAGATACGACGGTTTTTACCAGCTACAACAAAAACACCTTCTAATTAGCTTAGCAAATGGACAACGGCAGCACTCTCTCTCAGGAAGAAAATTATAGGAGAAGTAGACTGACCATGTATGGATGTCAAGGAAAAATTCTATATCTCTTTTCAAGGAATAGGGCCTCCTTTTATACACCATGGGGGAGAGGGGAGGAGCCTCTAGCCATCAAGGCTGGCAACTAATGCTAGCAAAACTGCCCAATCAATTTTCTAAAACTGATGAGCCTTAAATGTGTGAGTTATATACACATTTATGAGGCAATTTCTTATTCAACCATTTTTCTCCAAGAATCCCCCACATGAATAAAAATTGACCTAATACAGCAAACGCTCAACGTTTATCAACAAAGACTCGGAAAGAGAGAGAGCACATAGACTAACCCTACATCAGAAAAGGTAGCTGTTGGCCTTGAACCTTTCGTAGTGAAAGCCTATCGGATTTACTGGCTGACCAGTGAACGTGATGTCTTGAACTGTTCTTCCGTTTATGTAAACCGAGACAATAGACCTCACACAAGAGTTAGTCCAACCATTGTTCTTGTTCTCACTGGTGTGTCCGGTATGGCCCTGGAACACTAGCCTGGTTCTGTGAGTGTTTTTAAAGAATTCGGCCTTGGCAATGCTTAAAGAAGCGGCCCCACTTCGCACTCACATAGGTGACCTAGATACGGTATTTCATTATACCACATCACTAAGGTCATTAAAAGAATTAGCTTAACCTTCCACACCCACAGGGCATCACTGTATAAAGGAATGGGCAAGAGGATTTACCTCTTCAGTGACTCACCCGTTACACGAAGTTAGGTTGGCCCTTTGAACCTAGATCTTGGGATCTCCAGTCAACTAGGTTGGGTTTTCCGTTCTGGTAACCTTTACTAAAGGCCTTAACCCCATTCCTCTTGACGACTTTTCTACTAACTCTCGAGTTAACCCTTTGGTTAGCGGATCCGCAATGTTGTCCTTAGACTTGACATAGTCTAGAGAGACAACTCCATTTGAGAGTAGTTGTCGTATGGAATTATGTCTACGACGGATATGTCTAGACTTTCCATTATACATATTACTCTGTGCCCAACCAATTGCTGATTGGCTATCGCAATGAATACTGATAGCTAGCACAGGTTTAGCCAACATGGAATATCCTCAACAAACTAGCGAAGCCATTCAGCTTCTTCAGTTGCTTTATCTAAAGCAATAAACTCAGATTCCATCATTGATCTTGAGATACACGTTTGCTTGGCAGATTTCCAAGACACGGCTGCCCCTCCAAGGGTAAACACATAACCACTAGTGGATTTGGAATCTTTTATATCAGATATCCAATTTGCGTCACTATACCCTTCTAGTACCACTGGGTATCTGGTATAATGCAGCCTATAATCCAGGGTGTAACGGATATACCCCAACACCCGCATAATGCCCTTCCAATGAGTAGCATTAGGATTACTCGTGTATCTACTCAGCTTACTAACAGCGTAGGCGATATCCGGCCTTCACTACAACAAAAAGTGTCTTTGGAGACGAAAACTAATGACGAAAATAAATTTTGTCACGAAAGACTTACCCTTTAGTGAAGAAAATAATATTTTGTCTCAAAATGTGCCATTTTTAGAGAGAAAAATAAAATTTCGTCACCAATCTACATACATAATAAAAAATTAGGTGACAAAATTATTTTTCGTCATTATTTTTATTTTTTTCGTCACCAAAATTTTTTCCCGCTATTAAAAAATTTGAGGGGAATTATGCCGCCAAGTTAGTGACAAAAAATTCCGTCTCTATTAAAAATATTATTAGTGAGGATAAATATTTTTCTACCAAATATTTCAATTTATAAAACTACGTAGTTTTGTGTTTTGGAGACAAATTCTATTCCTCACCAAATCCATTCTCTTGACCCAAATGATCCATTGCTCTCATTTCACACGCAGAGGCAGACTGTATAGCTTCATCAAAGCTCTTCGTTTCTCTCTCTCGCACCATTGTCCAACTCACAGCACCGTCTACGAAATCCAGGTTAGTTGTAGTCTCTGTTCCTCTTTCTCTACCCCTCTCTCTATTCAGGTCTCTCGTTTCTCATTCTCTACCCTTACTCTGTCTTCAGACGCATTTGGGTCAAGATGAGATTAAATCCATTCCATTCATTGCTTCTAACATTTCTATAACCTCTCTACTTTGAAGGTTCCATGAACAACTTGAATGATTTTAATTTGGGAAAAAAATATGAAAAATATAATGATTATCATGTTCGATATTCTGATTATGATATTCATATTATAACCAATATAATCATTGAATTGAATGGATTGTTGTTGATTCTACACACTATAAAGTCTCATGATATTCTGATTGTGTTTGCTAGGTGTTTGATAAAATGCCACAATGGCTAGGTTTTTTCTTTATTGTTTTGTTGTTTTGTTCTTTTTTTTTTTTTTTTTTTGGTTGGAGAAATTGGTTCAATCTTAGATCTCTCCCATGGAGTTTGTGGCTTGTCGTAGTAAATTACTTCAACCCAAAGGCAGGTATGTCAGTGTTGTGTTAATTAAATCCTTTTAATGAATATGACTTTCCATATAGGTTGTATATATTACTGAATTTATTTTAATTTTCTTAATAATATATCTTTTTCAACTACTATATAGTTATAAATAATGATTAATTTATTGTTGCTGACAGCCTTCAGGACAATGTTTTCAACTCTGGGGAAAATGGTTTGTATTAACTGTAGTTTTTTCAACATTTTATTTGTTCGTATCCATATTAGTAACTTGGGATTGGTGTTTGGCCTTTTATGTGGTCCTTATGTCAATTAGAATTCTGGATTGTTTTTGTATAATTGATTTAGAGTTCAGAAACCAAGAAAAATTTATTAGATCTTAATGATTGTCATGTTATCAGTCAATTCATGTTGATATGTGGTTAGGTTTTGTTACACAGTTCCTTTGGAATTTTATGCACCCTGGTGCGGTCATTGCAAAAACTTGGCTCCAATCTTGGATGAAGTTGCTGTTTCATTTGAAAGTGATGCTGATGTTGGCATTGCAAAGATTGTAAGATCTAAAACCCAAACTAGCTAAAGACTACTTGAAGAGATTTGTTGCTTTGTCAGTATAGACGGTTATTTTCTGCAAATATTGTGCACTTGAATTATGTTTCAATATTACTCTCAAAGTACCTTTCCTTTAATGTTATTTCTGCCTTGCAAATTGAAATTGTTTTCTTCCGTCATTTCTAGGTTGCAGGTTCATGTACTGTTCATCTATGGCTTCTAAAACTGAAGAGTAAAATTCTTTTCCT